>NC_136057.1:1377764232-1378364232 GCF_964261635.1 Lissotriton helveticus
TCAACAAAAAAACCCCATCTTTTCCTCACATTTCTGTGTTGGAAAGTTCTGGAATCTGCGTGGATCCACAACATTCTACCCATCCTGCATTCCACAAAGTCTTCTGGGGCAGATTGTGTTTGAAAGTTGTAGGATCACCGGGCTGACACACATTTCCTACCACCCAGTGTTCCCCCAGGTTCTCCCGATAAAAATGGTACCTCACTTGTGTGGGTCGGCGTAGTGGCCGCAACAGGAAATGGACTAAATCGTACTGTGGAGACTTCAAAATTACCTATTGTGAAACAACCTGGTTTTGGGCGGGTGTGGGGGGACACCTGTTTTTATTGGCTCCAGACTCGTAGCCATCTGGGGAAACCTATCAAACCCATACATTTCTGAAAACTAGGTATCCTTAGGAGTCCAGTGAGGTTTAGCTTGCGTGGCTCTCCCAACGTTTCCTTACCCACAATCCCCAACAAACCTCAAATTTTGCTGAACAAAATCACATTTTACCCAAATATTTTGTGGGAACGTTGTAGGATCACCGGGTTGCCACACATTTCTTACCACCCAGTGTTCCCCCAGGGCTCCCGATAAAAATGGTACCTCACTTGTGTGGGTAGGCATAGTGGCCGCAACAGGAAATTAAACAGGAATTACCTTTCGTAAAACAACCTGGTTTTGGGTGGGGGGCTTCTGTTTTTTTGGCCCTGGGCTCACGCCCATCTAGGGAAACCTACCAAACCTAGACATTTCTGAAAACTAGACACCACGGGGAGTCCAGTTAGGTATGCCTTGTTGTCCCGAGTAAATTATACCTCACTTGTGTGGATGGGCCAAAGGCCTGTGACTGGGAAGGGCCAAAAACAGGGATTGAGGGTATAGCACCGCAAATTCTAAGCGCTGCGTTTTTAAACAAATCGGTTTTTAGCTGGTTCTGCATTGGATAGCCACACAAGTGAGGTATAATTTTACCCAGGAGCCCAAGGGGAAGGCTGCTTGGTAGAACATTTGTGCCAGTACGGTGATCCCACACAAAAATGTGTGGAAAAGTTGATTTTTTCAGCTAAATTTGAGGTTTGCAGGGGATTCTGGGTAGGAAAACGTTGGGGGATCCATGCAAGCCATACCTCACTGGACTCCCCAGGGTATCTAGTTTTCAGAAATGTCTGGGTTTGGTAGGTTTCCCTAGATGGCCGTGAGCCTGGGCCCAAAAAAGTAGGTGCCCCCCAAAATCAGGTAATTTTATGATAGGTAATTTTGAGGTCTCCACAGTAAGATTTGGTCCATTTCCTGTTGCGGCCACTATGCCTACCCACACAAGTGAGGTACCATTTTTATCGGGAGACCTGGGGGAACACTGGGTGGTATCAAATTTGTCAGCCCAGTGATCCTACAACTTTCCACACAAAATGTAAGAAAAATGTGATTAGTTCAGCAAAATTTGAGATTTGCAGGGGATTCTGGGTTGGGAAACATTCGTGGAACCACGCAAGCCATACCTCACTGGACTCCTCAGGGTGTCTAGTTTTCAGAAATGTGTGTGTTTGGTAGGTTTCCCAGATGGCCGCCAAGCCCGGGACCTAAAGCTCAGGTGACCCCCCTTGCAAAACCAGGTTGTTTCAAAATAGGAAATTTTGATGCGTCCACAATACGTTTTGGGCCCTTCCCTGCTGCGGGTACTTGGCCCACCCACACAAGCGAGGTAGCATTTTTATCAGGAGACTTAGGTAAATACTGGGTGGTAGGAAATTTGTTGTTTCTTTCTGAAGCATGACAATTATGGCACAGTAATGCAAGGAAAAAGTGACAGTCAAATTTTGAGGTGTGCAGGACATTGTGGGTAAGATAACTTGTTGGGATCCACAAGAGAGACATCACCATATACTCCCCAGGGTGTTTAGTTTATGAGAATATCTAGAGTTGGTAGGTTTATCTTAGATAGAATGTACACCTAGGCAGAGAAAAACAGAAAACGCAAATATCACTGCACAACCATCTATTCCTCAAACAACACACAGACTGGTTGGATTTGGCACGAGGGTGAGTGATGGTTCGGTGTATAACATTTTACTAATAAGTGATTTCCCCAAAAATAAAATACACTGTCAATAATTGAAAGGACAAAACACGTAACCAGTGACTCACAGCTCGTGAGCATGTAAAGCCACGACAAGGCACCAACCTGTTTGCAGGCCATTTATAAACCGTTCATTCATGTGACACATACAAAACCATTCACACCGTCAGCCGCGGGCACATCACATTACAAAACTCACAGCAGACAGCGCCATTCAAAGGCCCATCACTTTCACATGCCCACATGCCTGACACATCAAACCCACCAGCTGATGAATTACGTGGACTGGCGTTTGGCTGCCAGTGTGCGTAGTGACCAGCAGCAAGTTACTACTCACACAGCGCCAGCCAAGCGCAGTCCACGCACACCGTCTGCAAAGTACCAGTTCACGCACTCCGCATGCCAAGACCCAGTTCGCGCGCACCACCTGCCAAGACCCAGTCCACACACATACCCAACCAAGCACCAGTCCATGCAAACCACTGCCAAGCGCCAATTCACGCACACCACCAGCAAAGCGCCAGTCCACACACATACCCAACCAAGCACCAGTCCATACAAACCACTGCCAAGTGCCAGTCCACCCACACACCCAGCCAAGAGCCAGTCCACGCACACTGCCAGCCAATCGCCAGTCCACGCACATCACCAGCCAATCTACAGTCCAAGCACCCACCCAGCCAAGTGCCAATCCACTCACACTGCCAGCCAAGCGCCAGCCTACGCACTCTGCAAGCCAAGCGCCAGCCTTCACTCGCCGCAATCATATTTAGGGTATTTTTTATACAAAAAGGAGAACATAAACAAATTATAAATAGATACAAATCTACTAACACAAAATCTGAAACTAAGTACATTGCACCAGTACCAACCTTAAAACTCGATCAACATTTTTAAACAATACTGACCAGGCAGTTCACATTACCACTCATGGATGCTCCCAAGAATTATTTTGCGTGTGGTACATCCTAAAACAAGCAGGTACACACAGCCTTGGGTTAGAAGGACACTCGGGGCAGTACATACGAGTCTCCTTTTGTGTACCTCTTTGCCAACACACTTTACATCTCCTATGGCATTTTGGGCCATTTCCTGTTGCGGGCACTTTACCTACCCACACAAGTGAGGTACCATTTTTATCAGGAGACTTAGGGGAACATAGAATTGTTGAGCAACTGTTATTACCTATTGACCTTTGATGCATTTCTGCATTCCAAATGTAAGACAATGTGTAAACAAATAAGTCACTTGGAAAAATGTCCTATAATTCACATGCTAGTATGGGTACCAAACAGTTTTGGAGATGTACAAATAGCTACTGTTTCTAAACACTATATTTTGTTCCCATTTCAGAAATACATGGGTGTCTTTCATACCGATTTTTCACTGTTTATATTTTCACAAATGAATTGCTATAACAATGTACTCAATAAAAAACCATTGCAAGATGCTGCTTAGTTATTGGCTCTGGGTTCCTCGAGTTCTTGGTGAACCTACAAGTCCTATACAGCCCCACAACCAGAAGGGTCCATCGGATGTAACAGTATATTGCGTTCAAGAATCTGTCATACTTATAAGAAGTTACAAGTGAAAACGTTGGCACAATGGCTGTTTTTTTCAACTCATTTTCAATTTGTCCTATATTCGACTGTTAGTTTCTATAAGAAAACCTTGAAGGATCAACGCAAATGACCCCTTGCTGAATTCAGAATTCTATCTACTTTTCAGACATGTATAGCTCCTCAGGATTCATTATTGCTTTTATTCAAATTTTTACCATTAACTGGAAGGAGGCTGAAAGCACAAAAAATAGCAAAAATAGGCTATGTCCCAGTAAAATGGGAAAACTGTGCACAAATGTTTGGTTTTCTGACAAAAGTATGTCAGGCCCTGAAAGCTGGGAAGATGGTGATTTCAGCACCACAAACACTTTGTTGATACCATTTGCAGGTGAAAAAATCATATGCTTTCATCTGTAGCACTGTTTTCCAATTATTCCCCAAAAACAAAATTTTGCTGTATTTTGACTAATTTTTGGGTCAAAGCATCAGGCAGAAACTGGAGTCGTATCACCCTTGAAACGCTCCAGAAACACCAGAATAATTTTCCACCCTCCCCATCATCTGATCCGGATGGTGGTATTGACCATTTTGACGCCTGGATCGGCCAAGCCCTAGAGGCTATGGCCCCTCTCAAACCCATCAAAACCTACAGGGCCACTCCATCCGCACCCTGGTACTCTGACATGCTTCGCCAGAAAAAGGCTTCATGCAAAGCCCTCGAACGCTCCTGGAGGCAGAACTATTCCCTCGACAGTAAAATCACCTATAAAACAGCTCTAAAAGAATACCGCAGAATGATTGAGGATCATAAAAGGGACTTCCTGGCTTCCAGAATTAAACATGCCAGTAACGGCGCCAAGGAGATTTTCAACATAGTCAGATCCTTTACGGACCCCAGCGCTCTGACTCGAACTCAACCAGCCTCCCAGTCTCTGTGTGATAAACTTTCACAATTCTTTGAGGAAAAAATCCAGGCTATTTACTCCTCCTTTCCCATCAGCAGTAGTGCAGGGTCGGGTGAGGAATCTACTACGCACCCGCTACAGTCACCCTCATTGCTAGAGTTTGCAGATATCTCTGAGGCTGACACACTGGTAGAATTACTCAACTGTAAATCTGGCTCCCCCAAGGACCCTTTGCCAGCCAAACAATATAAAAAACTGGCACCCCTGCTCAACCCATTCCTTAACCATATCTGGAACGAATCCCTGAGAACGGGCATTTTTCCCGCAAAATGGAAGCATGCGTCCCTAGTCCCCATCCTTAAGAAACCTGATCTTGACCCAGATAACCCTAGTAACTACAGGCCCATCTCTCTCCTGCCTGCCCCAGCTAAGATCCTGGAAAAACTGGTGCACGCCCAGCTTGCCAACTATATTGAATCCCATGGGCTCCTGCATGACTCTCAGCACGGCTTTCGATCGGGCCACAGCACGGAGTCGGCCCTTGTTGAAATGGCTGACTCGGTGAGATGGACGCTGGATCGAGGGTCGAGGGCGGTGTGAGTGCTGCTGGATCTCTCAGCAGCATTTGACACCGTCTCTCATAAGATCCTGCTGAGAAGGCTGGGAGACCTGGGTATTGGCGGTACAGTGTTGAGATGGCTCTCTTCCTACCTGGGTGACCGTACTCAGCAGGTATACACCCCTCCCTACACCTCCACCGCTAGACCACTTAAATGGGGAGTTCCACAGGGCTCCTCCCTGAGCCCGCTCTTGTTCAATGTTTACTTTTCCCCCTTGGCTAAACTGATTGCGCAAACTGGGATTAAATCCACCTCCTACGCTGATGACATTCAGTTACTCTTCACCTTTGATACCCCCACTGCCTCTGCCTTCGACCCATTGAAAAACTGTCTAAGAGACATCTCTAGCTGGATGGACTCCAATTCCCTCCGACTCAACGCTGGAAAGACAGAGATTTTGTTTTTTAACTCATCATCCCCTCTTGATTCTAATTTATGGTGGCCGGATGATCTCAGCCATGCCCCCACGCCTAAAGACTCGGTGAGAAACCTGGGAGTGCGCTGGGATAATCATCTCAGTTTCAACGCCCAGGTTCAAACAGTAGCAGCATCCTGTTTTGCTAAGATCAAGACAATTAGACGGCTCATCAACTACCTGCCGATGGACTGCCGTAAGACTGTGGTACAAGCCCTGATAATATCTCACCTGGACTACGCCAACGCACTATATCTTGGCATCACAGCAGGCCTATGCCACAAGTTACAGACTGTCCAGAATGCTGCTGCTCGGCTGGTGGAGAGAATTCCTGCCAGACATCACATCTCCCCACACCTCCGTAAACTCCACTGGCTCCCCATTTCCAAGAGATGTATTTTTAAGGCCATGACCCTGGCTTTCCGGGCCTCCAAGGGCAAAGGCTCGGCCCATCTGAAAAGCACTCTGAGACCGTATGTCAACACCAGGACATTACGCTCAAATTCCCTACTTCTGCTGGAAACCCCTAGATTTAAACGTACTCGCGCCGGAGGGAAAACATTCGAGGTCTGTGCCACTCGGTGTTGGAATAACCTCCCGGTTGCATTACGAGCCTGTCAAACTGAATTAGCGTTCCGAAAGTCCCTGAAAACACATCTCTTCCCCATATAATGCCCCATTGGTGCCTAGCCTCTAAGTTCCATGATTTATCAGCGCCGGGACGCCCCATTGGGGCAGCTGTTGCGCTTTACAAAATACACAAATAAATAAATACTGTGAAAGTCTTTTGAGGGCGTGGCAGGAATGTAATCAGGAAAGTGGCGATCTTTCAAACATCCTCCACCACTCCAACTCTAGGAACACGTTCCTGTTCCAATACAACAAGGCTGCCTATTACAGACTCCTGAAACTTAGCAAAAGTCCTCTTTGACTCAGGACAACAATCCTTAGATACAACAAAAGCATTAAAGGTTGCCAAGTGGAAAAGATGGATAGCCAACTTCTTATACCAAATGTAAGCCTTACAAAGAGCAGTGTAAGGTTCCAACCTCTGATCTACTCTATCAACACCACCCATGTGCCTATTATAGTCTAAACTGCACACAGGTTTGCGCACTTCAGCAACCTGACCCCTGACAGTCACAGGTGAAGTGCTTTAATCATGGATGGTAGTCAGCATGTAGACATCCCTCCTGTCTGCAAACTTCACAGCTAGAAGCTTCTTGTTACGCAACGCACTGCACTGTACTCACACAAGCTTTTGACAAACAAGTTCTTTTGGAAAACCTTTACGGTTATTATTATTCTATTTTTGCTGATTTACATAGCACAAACTCGACCCAAAGGTATTGGAGCTCTTTACATGAGCACCAGTTACTTTACACAATGAAGGCATGGGGAGATTAAGTGATTTGCCCAGAATCACAAGATGTGGACGCGACCTCGAGGCTCGAACCCTGGTTTCCAGCACCAAATTTGGCAATCTAGCCGACGGACCACATCCTCTTCCCTCCTCCTTTTAGAGCAGATGATGCCACAGTCAAGTGTCCACTTTGGCCAATTCCCTGAACAAATGCACACCAGTGTAGAAGTTATCTATATATAAATGGTGAACTTTGTTAAAAAGTCCTCTATCAACTAGTTCCCACACAATTTTCTCAGTCACTCCAAAAGTGGACAGACAACCAGGGGGGTCAATCCTGGAATCCTTACCGGTGTACACCCTGAAATTAGAGACATATCCAGTCCTACTGTTACACATCATATACATCTTAATTCCATAGTGTGCCCTCTTGCTAGGAATGTATTGCTTAAAGACCAAGCAGCCCTTGAACAAGACAAAAGACTCATCCACAGCTATTTCTTTCCCTGGAGCATAGATCTAAAAAAAACGATCTAAAAAGTGATCAAGGACAGGCTGAAACTTAAAGAGATGGTCCAAATCAGGGTGATCTTGTGGCAATGCTAAACCATTATCGACAAAATGCAGCATCCGAAGCATAAGCAAATACCTATCACGACTCATGACTGCTATAAATATAGCTTTGGCCATCAAGGGACTAGTAGACCAATATGAAGACATCGATGGCTTCCTTAGCAAGCCCATCAAAAAAGTTAAACCCAAGAGCTTCTTCATCTCTTCCAGATTTGTAGGAGTCCACCGGATAGCTCTAGAGTGGGGCTTAAGACTGGCACTGTTGTCCCTGAAAAACTGTTCAGCACACAAATCAGTCTGCTCAACAATCTGCCAAAAATACATCGGCCATAAACAACTGAAAAAAATGTATAGGCAATACGTTTTCAGTATCTACTCTATACCCTGGAACACCAGTAAAGTCTGGCAATGTCGGATGCACCATGCCTGGGACAACTGAGAGGTCAGTATTTCCAATGGGAGGCGTTGCAGCCCCAGGCTGCAACCCAGATGCCTCTTGCTGCGCTATCAGCACATCAATGTCCTCCTCCAAGACAGGCACTTCATCTGCACTAAGAGTGGCTTCATCATCCGATGATTCCCCGTGGAGAAAAAACTCACCTCCAGCATCTTCCACTGTCTCCTCTGCCTCAGATGCAGTCAGTCTCTGAACCATGGTCAGAGGAAGACTCAAAACGCATACTAACAACCTGCTGAGCAGTAATCCTGTGGCTAGCCATAGTCCTTATAAAGAAAGGAGACTTCACAAACAAGTCAACAACAACAAACACTGTGCAAAATAAGTAATAAACAAAGTGTGGCTTTAGCACATAGATCTATATACTCACAAAAATGACTCACTTGCCAAAGATAGCAACTCTCACAAGCACTTACTCTGCATCAAAAAGCAACGATATCCCACTAGAAAGAAAAAACAAAAACAATTACTCACAAGACAACAAAATACACATCGAGCACAAATGCAAAAAGATTTTGAAACTCAAAAAACAGAAGCCAAACATACTGCTAATATTACACCATTTGCTAAAAACACATTCATGCAGGGAAATGAAACTCATTTAGAGTAAATAGTACTAAAAAAAGTCTCTTACCAAACACATGCAACTACACAAACTGCTGAACCACCAGTAATGAAACCGAAACCTGGAACATCAGTCTAAAAAGCAAAACCCTGAACTAGAATGCAAAAGAAAAATAAAACGTTACAATTGCAATTCAGAAAAAATAAAACAATTAACATTATAACACTCTATATCACTACCCAAATGGCCAATCTGCCAGATGGGCTTTCAAATAGGGCAGAGAAAAATGAGGGGTGATCTTGCCCAAGGGATCTGGTGGGGTTTGCTGCCTGGCCGATCTGTCCCCAGGTGGGACAGAAAACAGCAGGCAGAAATTTGCCCCCTTGCAAAAGAAATAGATCCCTGGTGTCTAGTAGGGTTTTCTGCCTCCCGCCTAGGGGCAGAAAGGCCACAAAAGGCGGCAGATTTGTCCCTAGGGGGGCAGAAAATACATAAACATAATTTAACCCCCTTGGAAGCGACCCTTGGCCAAGGTGTTGCTTCCATCTACAATAAAAAAGGATCACTGGCGCCTAGAGGAGTTTTCTTGACCCCCCCCCGAGACCAAAAGCAAGCCAATCTGTCCCCAGGGGCGGGGGCAGAAACAACATAAACTTAATTTGCCCCCTTGGAAGCGACATTGCCCAAGGGGGAGCTTCCATCTGCAATAAAAAAAAAACTGAAACCTAATGGTTTTTCCACCTCCCCTGGGGGCAGAAAGACCACAAAAACAGGCCAATTGCCCCCCGGTGGGCAGAAAAAACAAAAATGTTACACCCTTGGAAGCGACCCTTGCCCAAGGTGAGGGTGTTGTGGGGAGGGGAATAAAAAAATAAAAGAAAGAAAAAAACATACTTTTCCGCCAGTCTCGCGTCTCTGCTCCTGCTCTCCTATCTCTACTACAGGAACAGGAAGCAGGCAACCAGGTTCCCTCCCCTAAACCAATAACAACGCTGCAATGCAGCACTGTGATTGGTCTCAGCGCCGTGACATGGCGGTCAGCCAGGGTCTGTAAGGGTGGGCATTTTCTTCTTGCAGGCTGTAATGCAGCCTGCATAGAGAAGGGGAAAATGCACATGACTGGTTTGGGCGGGCCGAGAGGGCCGACCAAACAGTCACTGCTCACTTAGGAGTGGGAAATCCACTCCTCACCTGCTGTGCTCCAAGAGCAGAGCAGCACTGCCCACCCGCACACTCGCAAAGCAGCAGGAAGGATAAAATGATAATAATGCAGTTATTATCATTTTATGTTTCTACTATGTATTCCACTCACTGCTTTAAAGCAGTGGGGCGACGCTCCTCTACCATAGCGGAGGAACCGCCACTGGTTCCAGAGTAGCGTAATATTCATAGAAAAGCCCTTCAATACCTAGTGAGGTAAATGCTATATAAATCCTATTTCAGTGTAATACAAAAATGTCCCTCCTCTACAGATTATCAGATACTAATTGGTGAGCAAGTCTTACTAATAGATGCATGGATGCGTTACTGGTTGTAGCAAACATTTTCCCTGGCTGCAATGCGAAAGGTGAACTCCCTTGAGTATTTAACCCGTTCAGCGCGGCGCGAATTTTCGCGCTGTGCTGAACGTTCTAAGAAACGGGTGTGGTCATGACGGAACGGTTCCGTCATGAGCACAGCTCAACCGACGCTCATGACGGAACCGCTCCGTCATGAGCACCGAAGGGGTTAAAAAGGGGGTTTACACAATCTCTAGGTTTAGGAATCTACTTTATTCAACAGGCAAAACTCTAATTGTATTTGAATAACGCTTCATACCCTTTGCAAAGCACGTTGTCAGAGGTGTACCAGACCACAGTCTGAGGAAGTGCTTGGTTGAAAGGATGTGATGTGTGGCCTTGTTGGTTAGCATTGTTTTGCTATAAGTCAGTGACCAGAATGGTGCCTTATTCTGTTTGGCTCACTATGCGTTAGTGTTGTGGCGGAAAAAGGGTAGGAGATAGAGCGAGGCCACTTTATGTTAACGAGCTGCAGTGAGTTATGCGGCAGGTCCTCTCAGGTATTTTTTTTGTGTGGCTTTTGAACTTACTGTGCTTGTTGCTGAAGTTAGAGACAGTTGTTTTGTATAATCATGGTGGGGAATAGAGAGAACAAGCACTGGCATAGCCAATAGATCTCTCGTTTGGGACCTTTAAAAGTGTTTAGCCAATAGGCTTTGGCAATGTTTTAAAGCTATGTTACTCAAGCGGACAGATATCAATAAGTAGAAAAGATAACGTTTGATGTACCAACCGATTATTACCTCCACACCTTAAACACCAGTTCGTAAGCCCAAAATGCCATCCCCAAGAAGCTTTCACAGTTAGCGCCCTCCTTAGATCATTCTGACTGCTAGCTCACCTCCTCAACTGGAACCCCTCAAACAAGGAAGGAGACGTTATCAGAGTCAGAGTCAACTATTAAAAGACAGCAACACTTATCTCAAAGTTTATCTAACACTATAATGTATTTCTTTACAGAATGTTTCTATAGATTAAGGGACACCATACTGAGCTTCTACTTTTACCTACGCAAATAACGTTGCATGCTTCACATATAGACTATAACGTTTTGTCTTTTCATCATAAACTATTTAAAAATATATTTATAAAGAACCTGATCAAAATGCTAAATTGTTTCTTGACTCATCACAATACATTTAAAAAATAAATCAATCGTTTCACAATGTGTTTCAACACATCTCTAGCCAAGGTATTCCATCAGAACACTCGCACACTACTGTATCCTACATCAACAGCAATCAATTAAAACTAGTGGGGCATTGACCATAAGATCAGCTACTACAGTTAGAGAGGATGGATGTATAGACACCTTAAGGGTAGTGACAAAAACTCCTAGGCAATGTCAATAAAGCAAACAATATACACAGTATGTATGACATTAAGAAGACCAAGGAAGACAGAAAAAATATATTCAAAGTTGTTACCGTTTTAATAATTTCTTCTCATATTATCTAAACAAATGATATTTATACAAAACATTTAAAAAAATGAAACACAATATTTAACATCACTTTTAATCAATATGTATAAATAAAGGGCTAAAAAGTGGCAATATCTTTATTAACTCGACGCGCGTTTCGGCGTATACAACGCCTTCTTCAGGAAAGCCACACAATTATCTAAAAATAAAGAAGAAAAAAGAGAACATACTCAGATTTCACAAATTGTTATCCGTATCATGACATGTTTTCTCAAGAAAAACTTCTATTTAAACAATTTGTATCTCTTTTTACATATATCCTAAAAAACACAATGTGTATCAGTAGCAACAATCTATGTACATAATCTGTCGGTTTTCCTATGTATAACGTATTACCATTTTATATTTATCTACGTTGCTATATCTGAGTGCTCAAAAATGAACCTTAATGTAAGAGGCCTATTAGATAGTGAAGACCTGTAACATTATATAGTCAAGAAACAATTAGATAGAAAATAAGTAGCCAATCACTCACAGATCCTGTTTCAATGTGATTAGTTCCTAGTGATTAAAACCTGCAACTCCATAGTTGGTGGATGTTCTTGATTCTAATAAATGGCTGAAAAAAATGTACGTATCACTATTATTATGGAACTGTATAATGAGGTCTGATCATCATTAATGTGCATGGTAGCTGCTATTTGTATAAGCTATCTGTATAGTTCCATTTAAAAAAAGCAATTTATTGGGATTTTAACTCATAAATTATGCATTTGAAATCAAAGAATCAATGGTAATAATTCAATAAGATCATAAAGAGATAAGGACTCTACTCTGTTTGGTAACAGTGTGAGCAATCATCATGCTCCAAAATTTGGACTGATATTAGCGGACCGAAAAACTGAGACTGGTTATAAAAATCAAAGTATCTAACATTAATCTATCCCAATTGGTGTTGATTCAGTGGAATTATACATGTTCATTGAAAACGGATAAACCACAATGATGAAAAGGAATTACCTGATAAAAATGCGGTGCACCGAATGTGCAACGATGTATTATTAATTTTAAAATCAACGGTTTCACGAAAAGGTCGGATGTCTACAAAAAAGAATAAAAAATGACTATTTTTGATTGTAAATTGATTAAAAACAGATAAAGATATCCCTAACATAGATATAACTGTGAGTTTCCATAATCTTATGATCTAAAGAGAATTTTTAAGACCAATACCTGGTTATCAAACAAGGAATTGAACTATCCATTGTTCAGGGGGTCCTTGTTTTTTCTCATATAGACACCTTAAGGGAACAGACGTCTTGGCACTGATGACTTAAGCCTGCATCAGGACAGGTGTGCCAGGAGCACGACCCCTAGTTGACGCCCATGTCACCTCACCGCCCTGGGTCCCAGTTCCCTTATCTGCCAGACTCAGGCAGCACCTAGAAGCGATTCGGTTTGCAGCGTGAGCTATACATGAATAATATTTCAGTCACCAATACTGCCAGTGTCAATTATTGAAACATTTTGAAGAATGTCTCTGTGGTCACAGTCCCCTTTCTTCCTCCCTAGCCGTCCTCTCTCTCTCTCTGTCCATCTACTTTTGTGTCTCTACCTGTGGTGAACTTTGAGCCAGGGAGTGGCTGGCACGCTCACCCGCTGTTTGGGGTTGTGAAAGGAGCAATGCAGCAGGCATGTGCTGAAAGTGAAACACAAGAGTAACTGCGAGGACAGGAGAGAGAAGTCAGAAACAAGCATTGTTCAAATACCAGTAAATGCCTCAATAGGGAGTTGCTGCTTACTCCATGCAACTCCTTCATAAACACCTCCGTGACCTGCGCGGCTTCAAAAACAGAACTAAGCATGAATAGCAAAAGTTCTCTGCTTCAGCTTTATGTGCCACAATAGGGAGGTGCTGTTTACTCCATGCAGCTCCTTCAACAGCAGTTACAATTTATATTAAAACGTAAAACGGGGCCTATTAGACGTTCATCCTTAACAAGTGCACTTGTAGCTACTGCAAATTAAAATAAAACCGTGTGTCATACATGCAAACAATTACCGGGCAGTTTTATACTGAAATATATGCAGCTTGGAATAGCCCACTAGGGCACATTACACGTTTATCCTTATCAAGTGCACTTAGAACCTCAGAACTACCGGCCAAATTAACACTGCATTCCTCACTATACCATTTTCGGTTCAAATGCCAGTAAATGCTTCAATAGGGAGTTGCTGTTTACTCCATGCAACTCCTTCATAAACACCTCAGTGACCTACGCGGCTTCAAAACCAGAACTAAGCAGAAATAGCAAAAGTTTTCTCAGCTTCAGCTTTATGTGCCTCAATAGGGAGTTACTGTTTACTCCATGCAACTCGTTCAACAGCACTTACAATTTATATTAAAACGTAAAACGGGGCCTATTAGACGTTCATCCTTAACAAGTGCACTTGTAGCTAGTGCAAATGAAAAAAAAGGTGTGTCATACATGCAAACAGTTTCCGGAAACTTTTATACTGAAATATATGTAGCTTGGAATAGCCCACTAGGAACGGGGCACATTACACGTTTATCCTTATCAAGTGTACTAAGAACTTTAGAACTACCGGCCAAATTAACACGGCATTCTTCACTATACCATTTTCAATTCAAATGCCAGTATGTGCCACAATAGGAAGTTGCTGTTTACTCCATGCAACTCCTTCAACAGCACTTACAATTTATATTAAAACGGGGCCCATTAGACGTTCATCCTTATCAAGCGCACCTGGAACATTAGAACTACCAGCCAAAGTAACACCTCATTCCTCACTATACCATTTTCAGTTCAAATGCCAGTATATGCCTCAATAGGGAGTTGCTGTTTACTCAATGCAACTCCTTCAACAGCACTTACAATTTATATTAAAATGGGGCCCATTACACGTTCATCCTTATCAAGTACACTTAAAACATTACAACTACCGGACAAAGTAACACCGCATTCCTCACTATACCATTTTGTGTTCAAATGCCAGTAAATGCCTCAATAGGGAGTTGCTGTTTACTCCATGCAACTCCTTCATAAACACCTCCGTGACCCGCGCGGCTTCAAAACCAGAACTAAGCTTTAATAGCAAAAGTTTTCTCAGCTTCAGCTTTATGTGCCACAATAGGGAGTTGCTGTTTACTCCATGCAACTTCTTCAACAGCACTTACAATTTATATTAAAACGGGGCCCTTTAGACGTTCATCCTTATCAAGTGCACTTTGAGCTAGTGCAAAAAAAAAAAAAGGTGTGTCATACATGCAAACAATTTTCGGGCAGTTCTATACTGAAATGTATGCAGCTTCGAATATCCCACTAGGAACAGGTCACATTACACGTTTATCCTTATCAAGTGCACTTAGAACATTAGAACTACTGGCCAAATTAACACCGCATTCCTCACTATACCATATTCAATTCAAATGTCAGTATGTGCCACAATAGGGAGTTGTTGTTTACTCAATGCAACTCCTTCAACAGCACTTACAATTTATAATAAAACGGGGCCCATTAGACTTTCATCCTTATCAAGTGCACTTAGAACATTGCAACTACCAGACAAAGTAACACCGCATTCTTCACCATACCATTTTGTGTTCAAATGCCAGTATGTGCCTCAATAGGGAGTTGCTGTTTACTCCATGTAACTCCTTCAACAGCACTTACAATTTAATATTAAAATGGTGCACATTACACGTTCATCCTTATCAAGTGCACTTAAAACATTACAACTACCAGACAAAGTAACACCGCATTTATCACAATATCATTTTGTGTTCAAATGCCAGTATGTGCCTCAATAGGGAGTTGCTGTTTACTCCATGCAACTCCTTCATAAACACCTCCGTGACCTGCGTGGCTTCACACCAGGAATGAGCCTAAATAGCAAAAGTTTTCTCTGCTTTAGCTTTAAAGCGCGTGTTTGTAGCGAGTGCAAATTAAACAAGCGTGGCCTTGCGAAAGCTAAAAGTGAAAGCTTACTGAAATAAGTATACAGGAACCGCCTTGCTCCTCGAATCCGCAAAGCCGTGTATGCTTAGCATCATACCTAGGAGTTCCAAAAATCTGTTATCTGCATTGTGAATGCTGTTCCCCTCAGTGCTTAATTTGTAAAAAAAAAAAAATGAAAATAAGCGCCAGGGTTCTCATCAGGAGGTTTTCTGCAGCTTGCACCACACAATGTCTTTACCAGTGCTGCCAGTGACAGTAACAATACAACTAGTAACCATCACACTCCTCCAAGTGCGCCAATTCGGAACCCAAAGCTATAAGAATGGCTTGGGCAGCAGATACTAGTAATTTTTAATGTATATTGAATGAAAAATGACCTAGCTAACATAACAGAAAGTTTAAATTCTATTAAGGACTACGTTTCCCATGAACCACAGGGAAATGTAGCAAAGAAAACAACATAGCAACAACCGATCACAACAAGATATCAGTGTCCAATCAGGGGCCCTAGAGCCCAACATAGTCCTTTGCTAGTGTCCCCTTTTCCTCTTTCGGAGAACAAAGTCAGCCTTCCTGCACTCTTCAGACATCCTGTTTTTGAGCATCAGAATCTGTAAATGACAGGGACACATTACCCCAAAGAAATAAACTGCTACAGCCTGTAGAAGAGCATGGTGCAGTTACTTAAAACTCAGCATAGTAATATATACAAGCAAACTTGAAGCCAACTACTTACTGCAGTACGAGGAGGGTTCTCCTCCTGGAGCGTAGGGCGGGATAATCCTCGCCTCCGAGTCCTTAATTCTATGTCAGGACTGGAGACGAGGATTATGCTTGTTTAAACATTGCCCACAACCAACTGAGCCATATTAAGCACCGGCTTAAAGTAGAACCCTTTAAAGGTGAAGTCCGAAGACCAATCAGCCGCATTGAGAATATCCTCCAACTGGGTACCCAAGCCGAATGCTTTAGAGACCATAGCCCCACGTGCTGAACGCGCCCCAAAGTGACGAAGGCTTATGCCAGCCTCTTGCATCACCCAACGTACCCATCTGGCGATGGTCGGCGAGGAAACCGCTTTAAAGGGTTTCTGGAGTGCAATAAGGAGTTGTCGTTCTCCTGGGGGGGCCGAACTTTTCCGGCATCTCTTCATATGCCTTGAGACATCTGACCACACAAAGTTTCGGGGAGTCAGGAAACTCCGGATATGAGATAACCCTGATATGGCATTTTGTACAACGTAGTATTGTGAAAGTCACCCCCTTGGGTGTAAACATCCTACTGGAGATATCCAGGGCCCAGACATCCGAGACCCATCTGCAAGAAATGAGGCAGAGGAGCATGGCTAGCTTTGCAGAAAGCTCCTTCCTGGAGAGGAACCTGTTAGGTTGCCAGGATAGAAAAAGGTTGAGAACCTGATTAACATCCCAAAGCGCAGAATAGCGCAGGTCTGGAGGTAAAGAAAGTCAAATGCCCTGAAGCAACCTCCAAACGCCCAAGGCGCTCCATTAACCGGAACATGGCCAGATGAAATAGCCGACCTAAAGGTGTTGATGGACCTGTATGCTAGCCCGTTAGAAGCGAGCTGCGCCAGAAAATTCACAACGTGAATGACTTCTGCAACCAAGGGATCGAAACCCCGTTGCAGACACCAACGGGCCCATCTACCCCACATGGACCTGTATCTCTTGACAGTACTGTCCGCACTAGCCTTGGAGATAAGCCTCTCAGCTTCCTGCGAAAGTCCTAGGGCTTCCCATCTCCCCCTGAAATCCGCCATGCCATGAGAAACAGCGAGCCCGTCAACACTAGCGGATGAAGAGTCCCCTCAGGATTCGTGAGGATGGTCGGAAAGTGGGGGAGTAGGATTGGAAAATCCCAAGAAAGTACCAGAAGAACCGGAAACCAGACTTGCGACTTCCAAAGCGGAGTGACCAGCACCAGGTCCGCTGATTGCCTGTGGACTAGCGCCGTCATCTGCGTGATCATCGCGAAGGGAGGGAACACATATCCCTGCTCCAAACTACAGTCCTGGAGGAATGCATCCGTGGCTGCCGCCAAGGGGTCCGGTCTCAAACTGAAGAACCGAGGGACATGGACATGAACAGGTCCACTGAGAAGGGACCCCAGTGGTCGTTCAGTATCGCAAAAATGGACTGGTCCAGTTTCCATAGACTGGAATCTCGGAAGTGGCGCAATTGGAAATCCAAGTTGTCTCGTCCAGGCAGGTACTCTGCTATGACCGAGATCTGGCTGTCCAAGCAATACTGCCAGAAACTTGCCGCCAGGTCCGAGAGGGCTTTCGACCTGATGCCTCCAGGTGGTTCACATACCGGACCACGGAGACGTTGGCCATTTTGAGAATAACGCATGACTGCACCAAGTCTCTCTTCCAGCAACGTATGGCAAAGGAGCCCCCCAAAAGTTCCAGACAATTAATATGTAATTTTTGTTTGTCGGGTGACCACAACCCTCCTGTAGTCAGTTTCCGGCACCTAACCCCCCAGCCAAGTCTGCTGGCGTCGGATTTGATCACCAGATCTTGGCGGAACTGAAGATCGCTCGCCCGTTCCAGGCCTCCATGTGGTCCAACCACCACTGAGTCTCGGCCTTTGCGTCGGCCGACAGGGAGACCCTGTGAGAGTATGGATACCCTTTGCGGAAGAACTATGCCTCGAGGCGTTGAAGGGCCCTGTAGTGAATCAGGCCCGGGAAGATGGCCTGTATTGACACTGACAGGAGGTCCACCACCTGGGCCAGCTGGCAGAGAGACACCTGCTGTTTGGACAGGATGCCTGGTAACTGATTTTGGTGACCTTCCTGGAGGAAGACTGAGAGTAGAGGTCGTGGAGTCAATTACGAACCCCAAGAAGGTAACTAACTGTAACAGAGATTTGCCCTCGTTGATCACAAAGCTGAGGTTCTGAAGGAGTGACACTGCCATCCGAAGCTGAGCAGTCAGCTGACAGGGGCAGAAAGCCATCAGGAGAAGATCGTCTAAATTTAAGATCATCCTGACCCCCCGAGCTCTCAAAAACTCCACCACCTTCTTGAGCACCCTGGTGAAGCACCAAGGGGCCGAGGAGAGGCCGAATGGAAGAGCTGTCAACTCGTAAATGACGTAATGCCAGGCAAACTGAAGAAATCGCCTGTGAGGGGGAAAAATCCGGACCACCAAATAGGCGTCCTTGAGGTGTAAGCGGACCAACCAATCATGGGGGCGAAGAACATCCCGAAGGAGAGGAATTCCTTCCATTTTGAAATAGCGTTAAACTAGCCATTCGTTGAATTTGCTTAAATTTATAACGAGCCTCTTGCCACCGTCTGTCTTGTCCACCAAGAAAATATTGCTTAAAAACCCCCTTGGATGATGAGAGGTAAGGGAGATAGCGCCCTTGCAGAGGAGGGATGCGACTTCCTCATCCACAAGGGCCGTGTCTTGCGCGGAAAACTGAATGGGCTGGGGTTTGGATCTCTGAACTAGGTGTCCCACGAACTCTATGCACTGTTTGGAGAACCCATACATCGTGCGTTAAAGACAACCAAGCATGGTAACAACTTGCCAGTCGACCACCTATTTTTAATGGGCAAGAAGAGTGAACACTCACCTGTGTTTAAAGCGGTGGATCCTCCTCCGAATCCTTTTCCTTTGCCGCAGCATCCTCTAGTGGGATAAAAGTTCCTAAATGGAACTGGTCCTGGTACAGACCGCAACAACTCTCTGGGTTCCCTGATGGGATTGTCGACCGGCCGAGCAGCCCCTCCCTCGGCCAGCCCCGCAAAAACACGGGGCAGAACCTTTTTTATTGTGGACTGAGCCCTGTCCAATGACGTGAAGGTATTAACGAATTTGCCGAGCTCCTTCACAAACAGCTCGCCAAACAAACCCCTTTGGGCAATGGCACCCGCTTCCGAGTCTGCCAGGTCCGCTAGTTTTGGGTCCATTTTTATAAGGAGGGACCAGCGAAGCTCGGTTGAGAGGACACAGTTCGCATTACCCAAAAATATAGCCACCCTCTGCGTCCAGCCGGATAGTGCCTCTGGGGAAATAATGGAGCCAGACTCTTTGGCCTCCTCTGCTATATTGAGGATCTTTGTAATGGGACCAAGGGCATCCAGGAGCTTGTCTCTTTTTTGGTATCCCTCATAAACCTCTGAAAGACGGTGGGCATGCGGGGTTAAATTTTTGGGGTAAGGGCCAACTTCCCCTCTAAAGAAGGGCGGGGACACTCAGCCCATAAGCAGTTGCCAGCCTCTTTCTCTAGAGGACGATGGATGTGTTCCGCCACATATGCAGTGACCTTATCTGTGACCTTATCTGCCGGGACCCACTCCGAGGAGCGAGGATGGACAATATCATTAGGGTCAAGTGTATAAGAAGTGTTTTGGGAAGGGAGGGAAGGGCGGGAGGGAAGTCAGGATCACCAGCCGCGTCCCGGTCAGTAGACGGGAGGGCGGGAGGGGGTGTGGAGGATTCCCTGCAGGCAGCGCTGCTTGGCTATCCACAAAAACCTGCCTCAAACGCTTGAAAGTGTTCGAATCTACCCTAGGTACATGGGGGTGTTTAGATGGCCAATGGTATCGGGTCCGAAGTGACCGTGGCAGTAGGGGGTGCAGCCATCTCCTGCTCAAGACTTTCAAATGCCAGATTAATCTGGCGCAAGAGCCTATCCTCCAAGGGAGTGATAGCTTGGCCCACCGCCTGGTAGATAGAAGAATCTACCACCTCATAAAAGGCATCCCCCCAAGGCGAGGGAATCTTTCTCCTCTTGGAAGCTGTCGTAGTACTCCATGGCAATGGTCAAAATGGAGAAAAACTGATTATTTGAGTGGTGACCCACCAGGCCGACAATGGGGCCTGAGATGTTAAGTGCTTTGTGTCAGCCTACACTGTGGGCAAATAAGCCGCAATTTATACGGGGTTCAGGCCCCAGGGGACAAAGCTTCTGGCTGTAAGAGCAAATACAAAGAACTTCAGAATCCCCAATCTTGAGGGAATATAACTGGTCTGTGCCGCGTCCCCTTTAAGGCCGTCACTGGCTCCTAAAAGACCTCCACGAGGCATTCCTAAAACAAATAAGAACTCTGAATCCCTTTTGCATACATGCCAACAGACCCGATTCAGGCGGGAGACTACCGATTTTAAAAGCCAAAAATGGCTTTATTTTAGCAGTCTCCCGCCTGAAATTGCATTTTCTACAACAGAAGTCAATGGGGAATTTTCATTCTCCCGATTTTTTCTTTTAAATCTCCCACTTCCTGGTCCTGAAATGTTGGCATGTATGCTTTTGTATAAAACGGTCTGGCAGGGAATCGGAGTGTAAATATGTAAATGGCAGTCATTGGCGTATTATATCCGCCACCGCCTACTGACCCAAAACCGGGCTTTCTCCTCAGACCATGGGCTCTGCTGCAAATGCTCGCGGTATTTGAATTCCTGAGTAGATCCAATGTCGCAACGCGCTGGGAACGGCCTCCCGCGCCTCCTGGAGGCGGGAGGTCCGCAGAGCACAAACCAGCAAGGCGCCGCGTAGGAACGGGAAAACCCGTTCCCGCGGCACCACAAAGACTGCAATCGCAGATACGCACTGAAAAGGAAACGGCGGAAACAAAAGGAAACAGCACAATCCTGAAACAGGCCACCGACAAAAGATCAATCAAATGACATATCACGGTCGCACCTAATTAAACCCAAACACTTCGGGTAAACCAACACAAGAGTGCACAAATGGCAATTAACATAAGTATCAACAAAGCATGAAACAGAGTCAATTAGCATACAAAGCACTAAACAGTAAAATAACTGGAGCACTTATCTAGCAGCGTAGATAGCGGAAGAAGGGACACTAGAAAAGGACTATGTTGGGCTTAAGGGCCCCTGATTGGACACTGATACCTTGTTGTGATTGGTTGTTGCTATCTGGTTTTCTTTGCTACCTTTCCCTGTGGTTCATGGGAAACGTAGTCTTTGTTAATCTTAACGCTGCTATAAGAATAAAGTGAAGAAAGAAGGCATAATCCTCGCATCCAGTCCTGACATAGAATTTATAATTAACTGTTGGTGTGGTCCTCTTTAAATTCGCCAGACAGCACCACCTAGTGGCAGACTCTCATAGGCACTGGTGTTGACATTTAAGTGCCTGTGCCGAGTATCTGAAACCCTCAGCTCAAATTAAGCACTGCCCCAATGGACCTTTTCTTTGGGATGGGATGGTTAGTCAAAGTGATTTTCTTGAGCAAAGTGTACTGTTCTCGTCATAGCTAGGATTTAGCATGCAGGTACTGGAGACATTTCCCTTGAATGGCTTTGATGGTGTTGCATAGTGTTTTAAAGGCAGAGTACCAGACTATTGGTAGCAAGTGCACGAATGAAGCACCAGTGTTACATGGTCCCTTAAATGGAGGTAACATAATTTCTTGTGGTGTTCTGGATTCTTTGCAGTTTGTGGAGTAAGAGTCATAGTGTTGCTAGATACTGGTTATTTGTATAGTCTACCAATAACACCATGAGGGTGAGAATAGCCTGCATTTGCAGTGGGTATCCCAAATGTTAGTGAAGAAGTGTTGAAGTGTCCGAGTAGCATGGAATCCAGTTGTTATCACTTAACTTACAGAATTCTGTCAAAGTCTATGTTCATTCTGACACGTTGACCTTCCTTGATGTCACTGGTTGAGCCTCTAGTTCCTTGGGCTAGATTTTTGTAGGTTGGTAATTACTACATTGTCCACATGTTTCGATCCCAGATTTTTTTTTAAGAATTGAATTTAAGATGGCTGATCATTATCTATTCATTTACAGCACAGGGACACTGGATAAGTCTGAATATATCTATGCCTAAGAGTTTTTCAGTTTTAAAACAATCCATGTATCTTCCGTATAGTTTTAGCATGTAAGTTTATCAAGTCTGATAATGGGGTAAGGTAGAGGTTGAAGAGGAATGGAATAATGGTTGAGCCATGGGGGACTCCACAGTGGGGAGCTTGGGGGGTGAGGTGAACAGTGGTTTCGGTACATGACTTTTTGTATCTTTCAGGGAAAGAGAGACACGTGGTAGTGTGTTCTGGGTTGCAGAACTCGAGAAAACACTATGTAGCTCTTTTTAGGGCATAATACATTGATCCATGTGAAATAATGCTTTGTCTTTGAAATTTTTGATTTGTATGCTCTGTCATGTAGTATGATGATTGTTTCAGACGTGTTGCTTGACGTTCTCCATTTGTGCTGTAATGCACCGAGTTCTGCTTTCAGTTTCCAGGTCTTTTCATTGATCCAAATATTTCTTGTTCTGCTTTTAGGGACATTGTGTGTCATAGCTGGAATTTGTGGTCCAAGCCATTAATCAAACACTTGTAAAACGGCACCCTTTAGTTACTTGTTGAAAGAGGTCTTGGTGAGCTATGTATCAAGTTCTGAGAGGTTAAGTTTCTTCGGGTGTCTGCAATTACTATTGCCTTTTTAAAAAAAAAAACATATTTTATTGGTTTTACATGTGCAAATTACACAATTCGTACACATTCGTCATCTCCATACGTAAAATCAGCCAGTATCCCTCCCCAGCTCGTCATACATGGGGCAGCCAATGGTATATCGAGTCAACGCCCTAGTGCACTGGTGATTCACATATCAGCTTACTATACCCCTTGGAGTTACAAACCTTAAATCTCTTACGATAACTAACCCCGAGCCCAAATACATCCCCCACCCCCTCCCTCCCCACCGGTGTGTGTTACTGTAAACATCGTTTCCTAGACACAGGTCGTGATGGAGCTGCGATTGAAAGTGTCCCACAATGTACCTGGAAGGGGTTTGCATTATGCCCAAGTCCCACCTCCTATTCTTCCTCTGTTTGGTGATCCGCTAAAGATTGTACTAACGTCTCCCATGCATTTGCGGAATCTAGCGCCCTTTCATTGTTTAGACGTCTCGCCTGCTGAATGCTAAGGACACTCTCACTACCAGCCCACTTTAGTAATTCAGCCTTCTATCTCTTGCTACTTGGGCCATCTTTCGATTTCCAGTGCCTCGTGATTTCCCTCTTTGCTAGTAGTAGCCCCATATCCACAAATTTGCTTGTCACCTTGGTCTTGGATGTGTGAGGGAACCAGTGCAGTATGCATGTTGCTATGTCAAAAGTCAACTGTCGCTCCCTGACCACATTCAATACGTCTCCCACTTCTTCCCAGTAATCCCCCAATTTTGAGCACTCCCACAGAATGTGTTCCAGCTCTACTCCTTCTCTCGCGCACTGAGGGCATGTTGCATCCTCCACTTTAAAGTACTTCCTATTCCTACCCGAAGTTAAATATGCCCTATGTAGTATAAAGAAATGCACCAACTGAAATCTTGCATTCCTCGTACTTTTCCAAGCTCTACCCATTATATGTTCCCATGCTGCCTCCGGTATAGTCTTCCCGATACCCGCTTTCCATTTGAACTTCAATGCGTCCAACGGCACCAACCCTTCATTCAGCATTCTAGAGTACAGACATGTGACCGCCTTAAAGGTCCCGGCCGCCATCACAACGTATTGGCTAGCCATTGTCGTTTTAGGTTCTGTGAGCCCCTCTCTCCATTGTGCCCGAAGTGCGTACACCAGAGCGGTGTGTATTAAAAAAGGTTGTCTGACATAATATCGACAGACAGAATATCGACATACAAAAATATCGACACAAAAATATCGAAATCAAAAATATCGGAGTCATATCTTCATAAAGGTAAGTACAAAAATATCGAAAAATTAATATTGTAGTACAAAAATAGCGAAATTAAAAATATCGTTTTTTTAAATGTATAAATAATAATGTAAAAATAATTTTAAAATACATATAATTTTACAAATATTAAATAAAAACATTAAAACATAATTAAAAAATTAAAACTAATACATATACATTTAAAATAAATTAAAAACGTAATAATTTAATGTAATTTTTTTTTTTTTCAATTTCATTTAATTGATTTAATTTAAATATAAATTTATTTTATTTTTACCCTGTACGCCTGTACCCCAAAAACCCAAAACTGACCCTGAACCCTAAAAATACCCCTTTACCCAAAAACCCAAAACTGACCCTGAACCCTAAAAATACCCTTTTACCCAAAAAACCAAAACTGACCCTGAACCCTAAAAATACCCCTTTACCCAAAAACTGAAAACTGACCCTGAACCCAAAAAATACCCCTTTACCCAAGAACTAAAAACTGACCCTGAACCCAAAAAATACCCCTTTACCCAAAAACTGAAAACTGACCCTGAACCCTAAAAATTGAAAACTGACCCTGAACCCTAAAAATACCCCTTTACCCAAAAACTGAAAACTGACCCTGAACCCCAAAAATACCCCTTTACCCAAAAACTGAAAACTGACCCTGAACCCTAAAAATACCCCTTTACCCAAAAACTGAAAACTGACCCTGAACCCAAAAAATACCCCTGAACCCAAGAACTGAAAACTTACCCTGAACCCTAAAAATACTCCTTTACCCAAAAACTGAAAACTGACCCTGAACCCTAAAAATACCCCTTTACCCAAAAACTGAAAACTGACCATGAACACTAAAAATACCCTTTTACCCAAGAACTGAAAACTGACCCTGAACCCTAAAAATACTCCTTTACCCAAAAACTGAAAACTGACCCTGAACCCTAAAAATACCCCATTACCCAAAAACTGAAAACTGACCCTGAACACTAAAAATACCCTTTTACCCAAAACCTGAAAACTGACACTGAACCCTAAAAATACCCCTTAAAAAAACTAAAACATATAAAATGTAAAATATTATTATATACTTACCTATACTTACGTTGTAATGGTATGCGTTGTAAAGGTACCTGCGTTGTAAAAACATGCGTTGTAAACACATGCGTTGTAATGGTTTTTTCATTGTAAAAATTTAGTTGTAATGGTAGTGCGTTGTAAAAGTTGCGTTGTAAAGGTTGTTTCCCCGGTGGATAGCGTAGGGGTAAAAATTACTATTCACACGCCAGAGGGTGCATCAGTAGGGAAAGCGTTGGGTAGCATGGGGGTAAAAATTAATTCCCACACTACTCCCACTTTAACACACAACACACTACACATATAAAAAAGACAATTAATATAAATTTCAATTAATCAATTAATAACAATTAATATTACTAAATTGATGTAATTATAAATGAACTAAATAACACATATTAATTACTAATTAATTAACAATAAATACCAAAGAAAATTACAATCACTTTAATTAATTACATTTAATTATATCACACCCTATCCCCCTATAAACACACAACCCACTACACAGAAATAAATCATATCATTTATTCACTTAATAATTATTAATTACCAATTAATCATTATTTAACAATAACAAAAAATTAAATATATTAGCACATTAACTCTAAATAATTTAATTACATAATTAATATTATTTAATTACCAATTAATTATTAATTAACAATAACAACACATTAAATATATTAGCACATTAACTCTAAATAATTTAATTACATAATTAATATTATTTAATTATCAATTAATTAATAATTAACAATAACAATAAAGTAAATATATTAGCACATTAGCTGTAAATAATTTAATTTACTAATTAATATTATTGTTTCCCAATTAATTAATTAACAATAACAAAAAATTATATATATAAAAAAATTACTCTAATTAATGTAATTAACAAATTAATATTAATTAATTACCAATTAATTATTAATTAAAAATATGTACAAAATTATATTAATCAATTAACTAATTAATATTAATTAATTACCAATTAAGTATTAATTAAACATATTTACAAACATATATTAATTAATTAATTATTATTTATTTTTTTTAAAAACTTTTTATTGATTTTATAACACAAACATAAACAACTTGCAAGAAGAGAAGAAAAAGAGACATCAGTACAGACAACATTGCAGTACCTGGCGTTGGAGCGGGAAGGGCAATACCATGAGCATTTGTTCCATCGAAAAAGAATCACACAGGGGGGGAGGGGGGCAGAAGAGGCAAATGTCAACCAGTATACAATAGAATGTGAAGGAACCCTCGGGCTACGGGGACGTGGGTGCAACATCTGGGTCAGGAAGAGGGGGGGCACATATATCACCACGATAAGTGTTCCATTGAGTCCATATCTTCCCCCATTTTCGGGGGGTACCTCGAGAAATATATACAGTTTTTTCTCTGAACATGCACCAGTCCATGTTTTGTTTCCATTGCCGAATCCCGGGCGGGCCCTGAGCGCCCCACAGTTGCGCAATGTCTCTTTTGGCAATCATATTGCCCAAGGTCACCCACCGAAGCTGCGCCACGGAATAATCATTCGGTTCCCATACGTTCAGCAGGCATCTCCTAGCTTCCGGCATCGATCGCACCCCCGTAACCTCACTCATCACCTCGTGCACACGGGACCAAAATCGCACTATCTCAGGGCACTCCCAGATGATATGTAAAAAGGTGCCCAGGAGACCGCATCCACGCCGACACAAACCATCCACAGAGAAGCCCATGTGTACCAAACGGGGACCAGTGACATACACTCTATGCAGGATTTTAAGTTGCACAAATCTAAGGCGCGCCTGGATGGCCACCTCCTTAGGGGAGGAGATCGCCGCCTGCCAGTCCTCATCATCCAGCTCTAGCCCATCACCAGTCCAGACCTCTCTAAGGCGAACCAGGAGATCAGACCTGGAGTTGATTAATTTTTTATAAATAAGCAAAATCGTACTGTCTGGAAGATGTCCGTCCAGTACCCTGTCCTCAAGCGGGGACGACTCCGGCATCTCCACACCCGAAGGGAAGACCGAGAGCACCGCGTGGCGGACCTGCGCATAGTGAAAAAATTCACGATCGCTCAAAGCGTACTCGGTTTTCAATTCCTCAAACGTCTTCATTCTCCCCTTAGTCCAAACATCATCAATCCTACTGATACCAAGCAAGTCCCACC
This sequence comes from Lissotriton helveticus, assembly GCF_964261635.1. Classification (NCBI taxonomy): domain Eukaryota; kingdom Metazoa; phylum Chordata; class Amphibia; order Caudata; family Salamandridae; genus Lissotriton; species Lissotriton helveticus. The sequence goes on from NC_136057.1 coordinate 1,377,791,670, forward strand.
TATCGAACCCCCGAAACTGCCAAAGTGAGCCAAGTCTATCAGACGCGTACAGGGGGGTGGCACGAGTCAATTTACCAGTCCACCCAAGCGCCATGGAAGCATGTCGCCACACCTGGACAGCCGTCCTGGTGGGGCCCGTCACGTTGCGAGGGGTGAGTTTCGAGTAGAGGGCTCTATTGAAATCGCCCCCGGTAATAACCATTTGTCCATCTCGAAGGCCGGATTCGGCAAAGGGCCATACATGCAATGATTTATCGCCCCCAGTTGAGACGCCCAATAATAGCGACGGATATCGGGCAAAGCAATTCCACCGTCATACCATGGGAGCGACAATTTAGCAATGGCGATCCGGGGCCTACCCCCCCACACCAGTTGCCTCTGTAAACTTTCAACCTCACGGAAGTATGTAGCCGGGACGACGTCAAGTGTATTTTGCAATGCGTAGAGGAAGCGGGGCAGTGACATCATCTTAAACAATGCCGCTCTACCCAGGGTAGAGAGAGGGAGTTTCCCCCAAGCGACCACATCTGCCCGAAGGCGCTGAAGAGGGGGCAGTAAGTTACGGTCAAACCGCAGTGCAGGGCTCAGCGAGATAAAAATGCCTAGGTATTTAAAGCCATCTTTCACAATCGCAATAGGACAACCACTTGGCAGAAGGGGGGCGGCACCCGACAGGACGTAGACACAGGACTTCGACCAGTTGATGACAAGACCCGAGTTTTTGCGGAAAGACGTTAAGACATCAAACAGCACAATGAGGGATTTACGGGGTGATGTAAGATAGAGCAGAATATCATCAGCGTAGAGAGATACACGGTCCTCAAACTCCGAGTTCCATCGAATGCCCTTCAGGGACGGCTCCCACCTCAACCAGGCCGCCAGCGGTTCCAAGGCGAGAGCAAACAACAAGGGGGACAAGGGACAGCCCTGTCGCGTCCCTCTGCTCAGTGCAAAGGGCGCAGAGACCCGACCATTGACCACCACCTGAGCCATGGGACCGGCGTAAAGCAATTTGACCCACCGGACAAACTCCGAACCGAAACCAAACTTAGCAAGAACCGCCCACAAATACGGCCATTCTATCGTATTAAACGCCATCGTAGCGTCTAAGGATGCCAAGATGGCGGGCTCACGCAGCGTCTCGGCCCGTGCCAGGACGCATGTAACCTTCAGAGGTTAAGCGCCATGTTACGATGCGGTATAAAGCCGGATTGATCAGGGTGAACCAGTTCCCCAATAACGGTCGCCAAACGTGTCGCCAGCAACCTGACCAAGATTTTAGGTTCCGCGTTAATCAACGAAATGGGTCGAAAAGAGGCACAGCGATCCCGAGGTTTACCATCCTTGTGGATGACAACAATAGTGGCCAGTCTCTGGTCCGGCGGGAGAAAACCCACCTCCAAAGACTCAAGAAACATAGAGCGCAGATGAGGAGCCAGCGAATCCGGGCGCAGTTTATATAGCTCAATGGGGAGCCCATTAGGGCCTGAGGCCTTGCCGGATCGGATCGAAAGGACAGCGGCGGCAATCTCGTCCACAGCAGGCGGGGCATCCAGAGCATCTCTATCAATATCAGACAATCGGGGAAGTGCAATATCACGCAATAGCAGGCAGGAGTCCTGCTCCGAACGATCAGACACCTGGGAGTACACCTCGCGGAAATAATCGGAAAAACATGCAACAATATCAACAGGGTCTGTACAACACTCCCCATTCTCCGCAACAATCACAGGGACGACACGATTTGCATTCTCCCTCTTATCCAACCAAGCAAGCAGTTTCCCAGCCTTATCACCTACATCATACAAGCGTCCCTGCTGTTCCCTCCCCATTTCCTTAGCAGCTTCAGTGACCAGAGCCCTGTATTCATGTTGCTTCAACTCCAGTAAATGTAACCCCTCAGCGGTAACCCCAGAGTCCAAGCGCTCCTCCAGGGCCGTGACCTCCCCCTCAAGTCGAACCACCTCAGCGCGGTTGGCCAACTTCACGCTACCAATCAGTGAGAGGGCCTGGCCACGCATGACCGTCTTGTAAGCTTCCCAAAGCGAACTAGGGGAGGAAACAGAGCCCACATTTTCCTCAAAATAACAATCGTGTGCTTTAACCAGCCCATCCCTGACCCTGGGGTATTTCAAATACCAGGGGTTGATCGGAGCCACTCGGCCCGCCGAACCCCGCCGTGCATCAACCACTAGCCAAAGAGGAGAATGGTCCGAGATGCCCCGTGCCAGATGTTTAACTTCCCGTATAAGGGATGCATGGACCGAGGGCAGCAATACGTGGTCCAACCTCGAGAGACTACCATGAGCACCGGAATGATAAGTGTATTGCAACTGTCCTGGGTGAAGCAACCGCCAGCAATCAGTGAGCCCCAGCGTCTCCAGGAAGTCACTCAACCAAGTCTGGGCCTTCGGCAGTTCCCTGGGAGGGTGGCGATCACGTATCCCCGAGACCACCGCATTGAAATCACCCCCAACCAAAAGCAAACCCTCGGGGAGGCCCAGGATAAGTTCGCTCAGATCAGCAAATGTGGTGGCCTGGAGGCCCGGGGGCACGTATACAGAAATCAAAATAAGAACCTTCCCCTCCCAGCGCCCCACAATGGCGGCATATCGTCCTTTATCATCCAGAATGACATCATCCATGGCCAATGGGAGGGAGGTCCGAACCAGAATGCCCGCCCCCCTAGAGCCCGAAGTGAAACCCGAATGCGCCACAAGGCGATAACCACGCCTATTCAAAGCGTAGCACTTGTTGCCGAGCAAATGAGTCTCCTGCAGTAAAACAACATCCGGAGTCAAACGTTTCAGCAATTGCAACACCACCCTCCTCTTAATCCCATCCCCCAACCCGTTCACGTTCCAACACAATAACCGAAGTCCCCTACCCCCCATCCCCGTGTTCAGCCCCTCCCCCGCCCCACGCCCAAAGCGACTGCAAAAAACAGGATGGCGCACTTCCCTCGCCTTGCAAGTTACAAGAAAATTCAAACAAACCACCCAGTTCCCCCAACAATGTCAAAACAACTATACCCCCCACCCCGCACCCCTGCTGAAGACCAAAGAGCCCCATATACTTGCAGTGTGCCTGTCGCCCAACCACCCAACTAGTCTACGAAAAGAAAACCCAGGAGGAGAAAGGACCCGTTCACCCCCCACCCACCCCCAAAAGGACCATTACTTGCAAACACTAAGAGCACAACATAGCACAGTTCAAAGCCAACGGGAAGGGTACGGGGTCAAAGTCAACAGCTACTCCTGCTCTGTCGGGCCACCTTCCGCCCGATCCGACTTGCCAGAGTCCTCAAAAGGTTCAGGATCCGTAGGCAGCGTGTCAAGCCAGTCACTCACGACCCCAGGATGGTCGAAGAAAAAAGTACGATCCATATGTACCACCCGCAGACGGGCAGGAAAGAGCATGGCATACTTCATAGACCTTTCCCGGAGTCTCTTCTTGACCCCTTGGAACCCCAGTCTCTGTTTCTGGACCTGTTGTGTAAAGTCCGGATAGAAGCTGACAGTAGAGTTCTCAAAGGCAATGGGACCAGACTGCCGCGAAGCCTGCAGGATAGCGTCTCTGTCCCGGAAATGAAAGATCCTCGCAATGATGGGTCGAGGGTGCGCACCCGATTTAGGTGTGCCGCCAGGGATCCTATGTGCACGTTCTACAGCGAAGAACTTGCTGAGACCCTTGGGCGCCAAATGATTCAGTACCAGGTCTTCCACCAATAGGTCCGTTGAGGCAGCAGTCGATGATTCCGGGACCCCAATCAGGCGGATGTTATTGCGCCTGGCACGGCTTTCATAGTCCTCTAGGCGCCCCGAGAAATAATCATTGGCTTTCCTCAGATTCCCGACTTCAGCCTGCAAGTCAGAGACATCGGTAACCAGGCTAGAGGTCTGAAGATCCAGGGATTTGACCTTTGCGTTAGTTTTCGCCAAGTCCGCCCTGATCAGGTTGACATCAATCGCCACCGTATCCAGTTTGAGAGTCAAGGCCTCATATTGTTGCCCCAATGAGGCCTTCATACCGGTGATGGCGCCCATGAGATCTCGCAGCGAGGGCTCGTCTTCAATCGATGAGTCCTCCGGCATTGTCGTCGAGGGTTTAGCTACTGCTCCCGGCGACCCCTTAGCTAGAGTGTACCGGTCCATAATGTTTGTTTGCAGAGCACTCCCTCGAACGCCCGATTTAGGCCCGCGCTTCCCAGCCTCAGGCTTGGTGGCCATCTTGGATCCAGGACCCGTACGGGTCGCCTGTTGACGGGTGAAAATGGTGACTGCGGAGGCAAATGTAGGACCAAAAGGGTGAATGTGGTGCCAGTCTCAGATCTGGAAGCCGCTACAGATCGGTAGTAGGAACGGAGAGACCAGGGGTGTAGGAGCGTCCGGCCGTCCACGAAGCCTGCAAAGTCAGATGAAGCTCCGGACAGGAATCGAAACCGAAAGCTATCGCCAGCCCACGCGAGTCTGGCAGTCCGTTGTTGTTCACTTACTGGACGGCAAGCGAGACAAGATAGCGCGGGGCGTCACCCTGGAGCAGGCCAGAAAACTGCGACAGTCTGTAGCTCTGGACCCCGAAGTCCAAAAAAGTTCGCTGAATCAAATAAATGAGCAGTAGAACTGTGCCAATAAACACCCGTCGTCCGAATCAGGATAAATTACAGGATAGCCGATGGAGGTGGCAAGGGTCCGGGAGCCCTGTGCTCACGCGACCATCTTGGGTGCGCGCGAAGCTCCTCCTAATTAATTATTATTAAATTACTTCCCACCCTATTCCCCTATAAACCCACAACCCGCTCTGATACTAAAACGCAAAATGTATACAAATTTACAAATTTTCAAACATACATTACAAAACATGTTTAACAAACATATAAACAACACATTAAAATACATAACACTAAACAAAATTTCGATATTAGTAAAATTCGATATTAGTAACATACATACCTTAAAAAAAAACGATATTCTGTCTGTCGATATTTTGGACATCGATATTCTATACTATCGAAATTAAAACATCGATATTATTGTATATCGATATTTTAATTTCGATATTTTGTCTCACTACCATTAAAAAAACCTCCCCAAGGCAGATCATACCTCTCTTGTAGTGCCTGATAGAATAGTAATTCCCCGTCCTCATACAAATCCCCTATTACTTGGATCCCCGCCTGCTCCCATTCCAGCAAGGATGTCCAATCACCTCCGTGGGGCAATGCTGTAACCATCCCCAACGGGATTTCGGGCGCATAGGGATGTAAAACTCCTGCCCTACACTGAGAGCGATTCCAGCACAGTCTTAGCGTCTTTTCTTCACTGGAAAGAGCTCTAAGGTCCAACTTCTGTTGCATAACTATAAAGGATAGCACATGCCGTGGGATTCCCCTGCCTCTCAGAGGCTCAGGGCCTTTAAATTTCCTCGCCACTGCCTGCGTCAGTACCTGAAATTTGGCCGCCAAATAGTACAGCTCAAAATCGGGAACCGCTAGCCCGCCCTCCGCTTTTGGTCTTATCAATATCGCTTGGGCCACTCTCCGTCTACCAGTCCCCAGAGGAACCCTACTATCAATGACTTCAATGTTTTAAAGATCGAGCACGGTATCCAGATAGGCAACGTTCTAAAGAAATATAACAACCTAGGTAGTGCTACCATTTTTAATAACGCTACTCGTCCCATCACAGACAGCGGGAGAGTAGCCCAAAAGGCCATGCTACCTTTCAATGCTCTCACGCATCGCCCCACATTGCCTTCCAGCATATCATTGACTTTATGGTAAATATGTACTCCCAGATATGCCAGGCAGGTCGGCTCCCAGCGCACTTCCCTAGACGTGATGGGTGGCAGCTCCCCGGCCCTCGCCGGAAACAGACACGTCTTAGCCCAATTCACCCGCAATCCTGAAACATCTCCAAACTCCGACAACAATCTCGCTGCTCCCTCCAGTGCACCCTCTGCGTCCTCTAAAAACATCAGTAGATCATCTGCATACAACAAAATATATTGCCGATCTCCTCTGTACCACAGGCCGTCATAACTCTCCCCCAATCTAGCTCTTGCCGCTAACGGTTCTATTGCTAGGGCGAATAATAATGGGGAGAGCGAACATCTCTCTCTAGTTCCACGAGCCACTCAATATTGGGATGATACCAGGGCTCCTACCTTCACTCTCCCCACTGCAGATGTATATAGTACCCTTGTCCAGCCTACAAAATCGTCTCCTAATCCAAAACGCCCTAACGTCTTGTATAAATACGGCCATTCCAAGCTATCAAAAGCTTTCTCTATGTCCACTGAAAGCACTGTAGGATGCAGTACACCAGGTTGATCCACTTCCAAAATCCTCACCAATCTCCGTATGTTAGAGGCTGTATTCCTCGTCGAGATAAACCCCGCCTGATCCTCATGGATCAGATCAGTCATGTGCTGCAAGAGGCGAGTTGCCAATATCCTGCTCAAAATCTTGTAATCAGTGGTCAACATCGATAACGGGCGATAGGAGGCTGTGTCCGTCCCCTCCCGTCCAGGTTTTGATAACGGGAATACTAATGCTTCCCGCATCGACCCGGGGAGCCGACCCAGTTCCTTCGCCTCTCTATAGACCTCCAACAACCTAATAAGTCCACATACTGCCAGTAGAACTCTACAGGTAAGCCATCTACACCCGGAGTCTTGTTACGGGCCATATGCTTGATAGCACTCCTAATTTCCTCCATCGTTATATCGTGACCCAAGCATTTCGCTTGTTCCTCATCTAACTCTGGAAGGGGCATCTCGTCCAGAAAGGAGTCCATTTCGGAGTCCCCCGCCACCAACGAGCTCCTATACAATGACTCATAGTATGTCAAAAAACAGCTCAAGATCTCATGTTGGGTAAACACCACGCCCCGTCCCTATCTTCCAGTGCCAAGATAGGTGAACCCCGCGTCATGGGGTTGGCCAGCCAAGCTAGTAACGTCCCTGCCTTGTCCCCCTCAGCGTGTGCTTTCATGATATATGTTTTATGATCAAAGCAACGTAACCTCTCTATCTCTACTGCTACCGCTTCTTTAGCTGCCGCCACCTCTGCCTGCACTTCAGAATGCCCAGGCCTTGCCAGTTCGGCCTTCCTCAATCTACTTTCAGCTTGGTCTACGCCCTGTAGTAGTACCTTTCGAACTCCTACATGTTTACTATTCCAGACCCCCCGAATTACCACTTTAAAGGCGTCCCATTCCACTGCTCTCGTGGATGCCGTGCCAGCATTCTCCGTGAAATACCGTGTTACCCCCTCACCTACCTCCCTCTGAAAAATGGGGTCATCTAATGTTTCAGGCTGTAGCCTCCAAGTGAGGATGGCAGACGCTGCCGCCATCCAGTGCATATTAAACAACAGTACTATTGAAGGCACTATCGGTGTGGAACACAAGACTGCATCTAGCCAAACATGTAGGTCGTGCATCACAGAAAAATAAGAATAGTCCCGGTCTTGTGGGTAATGTGTGCGCCATACGTCCACTAAATTCCATCTGTTTTGCCACTCAAACCTACCCTTAGCTAATCTATGGACAGGGGAGTCTGCCAGCGGGGGGTGTGACCTGTCTCGGGACACATCCGCTATCGAGTTAAAATCCGCACCCAGCACTTCTGCGCCTGTAAAGTAATGTGCTAGTGAACCAGACAAGCATTCTAGGAAGCGCGCCTGGTCAATGTTTGGTGCGTAAATACTACAGAGTCCTAAGTCACTACCGAGCAATCTCCCTTCTACTGCTACAAATCTGCCTTCCGGGTCAATAGTCTGTTTCGTTACTTGAAAAGGAACCCCGGCTCTTATCCAAATTAATGCCCCCCGTGCAAAAGCAGAGTATGCGGTGCTAAATACCTGTCCTCTTCATCTCCGCTGCAAAGCCAGACCCTCCGCCCTGGTAAGGTGAGTCTCCTGAAGCAATGCTATATGAACTCCTCTTCTTACTAAATATGCATGGATCTTGTGGCGCCTAGTCATTGTGTGAAGACCCCTTACGTTCCAAGTAATACAGCGTAAATCAGGTACCGCCCCCATCACAGTAATACAATGTCCACTTTTCGATTTGTACCCCAGTAAGCAAACCGGTGACCTCCCTAACCCAACCTTTCTCCTAACAACCCTGCTCCGCCACCCCTCCAAGAACAGGACCTAGAACCAAACTGCTAGTCCCCATCCAAACCACTGCAACCATCAATACACACCCAAGCCCACCAGCAGTTACTGAGCACACGCCTTATGGGCAATGAGGGGTGCTCAGTGCCAACGGGCTGCTGCTTACCCCCTGGACTTACTCCCGCCCCGAAAACCCAGATAAACACAACATACATTTTCACCCCTGTGCACCAATCATAATCTCATTGAGCATCAATTAACTATTCAAGCCTATCACTGCCCAGTTGAGACGGAGGGATCGCCCCTCCCACGCAGCATCAAACCCCATCATCCCATTTTTGCCATGGTGTCCATAGACCCCTTCACCGTCTCCAGCAGTCTCGTAACAGTTTCTCAGTTGTCACATCTTCATTCGTCCAGTAGCCCATCCACTGTTGCCGGTGTGATTGGCGGCAACCGTATGCTGTCCGCTTCCGAGGTCTCAGTTTCGGACTGCTCCTTGTCCTTCTCTGAGTCCGTGCCCTCCGGAGAGTGCACCATGTTATCACTTGACAAAGCAGATGCCCCCTCCAGGACTCCCCGCCACTCCATCTCAGTTTGCGACGTGGAGAGCCTCCGCAAGCCTCGCCGCCCTTGCCAAAGTCTCTGCGATTTACGTGGTGGCAGCCCTTCCGCGTGTCCCTGGGCCCGTCGCTCCTGACCATCCTTTCCAGCTCTATAGGATTCTAGCCACGTCCATGCCTCTTCCGGTGTTTCATGGAAACAAGTCTTTCCATCTACGATTATTCTCAATTGTGCTGGAAACAGCAAGGAATACTGAAGGCCCTCCTCCCGGAGCACTTTTTTGACTGGTAGGAAGGACGAACGGCGCCGTTGGATCTCAAAGGTGTAGTCCGGGAACAGATTGACCTTGCTATTTCCTATGGGAAAGGGGCCATCAGTGTGTGCCTTTTGGAGTAGCAGATCCCTGTCCCGGAAGTGCAACAGCGCACCACCACCAGGCGAGGGGGTCGCCCCTGCTGCGGCGGCTTAGCAGGTACTCTGTGCGCTCGTTCCAAAGTATAGAAGGATGACAGTCCTTCTGGAGCCACCACCGATTTCAACCAGTTCTCTAGGTAGTGCACCATGTCCGATCCCTCCACTTTTTCAGGCAGGCCCACTACGCGGATGTTAATCCGCCGATTTCTACTTTCAGGATCTTCAGCGCACCTCTCAAACGCCACGATACGTAGGTCCAAGGCATTTGTCACTGTAGCTTTTAGTGCAGTCTGCGCTGGCTCTACTTCCTGAAGTACCCCCTCTACTCGTTTCACTCTGTCCGCCAGCTTAGAGTGGTCCGCTCTTAAGAGGCCAAGACCCATTGCTACGTGTGCGATATCTTGCTGCGGAGCAGTGCGGGAGTCTGCAATGGCTGCCAGGATTTTACCAAATTGCTGCTGCATTCCAGGGTCCTGAGGCGCCTCCAGCACATCTGGCTCAGCCTGACCAGGGGGTTCACTGTCCGAGAGCGTCTGCGCCCCATCTTTCTTCCCCTTCAGTTTCCCCATATCGAGATCCTTCAGCGGCCGCTCTAACAGCGCTAGGGATTTAGTCCAGGCCTACGCAGCCCAACTAATACCAGGCTTCACCCCCAGCGCACACTGCAGCAGAAGTCCGATTATGTGGATGTTTCCCCTCACTGCTGTTGACTAGGTCTAGTCCAGGGTCGTGGGGAACCACTATATCCCAGCCATATTCATGCCATCACCTCAAGCAGATAGTCAAGATTACTCCTGCTTGCCCAGCACACCCCTGCTCGTTGCTATCTCTGTGCGCGTTATCAGCCTCAGCGGTTCAGTACTGCGGCCCCCCGCAGTGGCTCAGTTAATGAAGCGTCATCATCAGTGGCCCCGAGCAGGACTCGCTCCTACTATCGTCTCGATTGTGAGCCCAGCTCCATCCACCCCGTCTGGCACCAGCAGCGTTAGCGACAATGGCGATCAGTCTGCTTCTCAGGCGCGGCGAACTCCAAGTCATTCAGGCCCACAGCAGTGCGTCTCTCCACTGGAGGGAAGTCATTCAGTGCATTCCACCCCCGGGTCTGCTGCGTCTCACCGCACCTCCAGTGACCCGCTTCAAGCGCTCCAAGTCTCCAGCCGTATTAGCACTGGGCGCCGGCACTCCACTTCCAAGCCCCTTCCCTGCTCAAGTCTCCTGCCGGGGGCTCACCACCACTCTCGGGTGAGCGCACACCACCGCGCCCCGGCTCACAGGCCGCAGCGTTCCCGGGGTCCTGCACCCGACTCTGCGGCCCACGGTCCCAGGTCCCGACATACCCCACTCACCAGTGCGAGGCCGGACTCCTTTCAGTGCCTCCTGGGTGTCTGCTGCGGCCGCACCGATGTTTTGCTGTCCCAGCGCTGCTCCGGGGGGTGCAGGGGCTTCCGCACTCCCCGCGCCGGCCGCCGCTCTCCACTGCCGTCGGGTGCCTCCGCACAGGGCTAGTCTAGCTCGGGCCAAGACCGCCCGCTCGCCTCACCGCTGCAGCTCCGATGCCGCGCCCAGTAGGCTCCCACCGACTCAGTCTCTCGGTTTACTGAGCAAGCAGCTCCTTAGCCAGCAAGCGGCAACGTCCTCTAGGCCAGGCCCTGGATCTCCCGTCTTCGCATCGCCGCCATTTTGTGGACACCGCTTGTTGTCGTCTCGGGTCGTGAAACCTCCAGAATCTCCCGATTCACGCTCATTACTGCACCGGGGCTGCTCCAGTACAGGCCTGCCCCGCTCTCAGGCCGTTCGGTGGCATCAGGGGGTCCAATGCATCATTTTAAGCAGGATTTATTCGGGCTTTCCGGCGGAGCCCGGTGCTCACGCAGCTTTCCCCATCGGCCTCCAAGCCACGCCCCCCCTGCAATTACTATTGCCTTGAGTGTTTTCTGTTGATGCTCTTCTGCTTGGGAGTTTGAAATAGGAAGAGTTGATGTGATAGCCTGAGATTTAAGCCTAATTAAACTAGCGGGCCACAACATAGTTAATAACATTTATTTTAAATTCCTTATAATAATTCTTTTTACATGACTTCCCAAAGTTTGTTCAAGAGTCTTTTCTGATCCAGCTTTTCTTTTCTTTTAGGTTTGGATCTCTTTTTTCTTTTGAGTTGGTGTCCCTCAGAAAGAAAACACAAGGTTCAATGTAAGTGTGAGTAATAACATAAAAAAGAAATAAGACTTTTTCCTCATGCTATTTCTGTGCTTCTTCCCGTCTATCTTTCTTATCAAAAGGAAGTGAATTAATTTAGAATTTATCAACTTCTTAACTTAGTCTTGTATTGGTTATCCTTTTTGTATCCGCATAGTGAAAACAAAATTTCCCTTTTTATATTCCGTGTAGTGAAAACAAAAAGGCAAAAGAAAAACAGAATGTAAATAATTGTAGAATTCACCAAAACCTGTTTTCCTTTTTGTATATCGCCACCTAGATAAATACAAAACAACTTATATCTGCCAGGAATATTGGATGTGTAGTAATCTGGCTATCATCCTCTCCGGCTTCTTACTCCCCTGTTAACAGGGTGGAATTCGCCTTTCCAGTGCCCTGTCTCCTTTTAATTTCCAGGTTGTCCTTTTTAGGTTTCGTAACCTGGCGAGGGGCGAAGCCCCTCCCAGATCGAAATCTGTTGTTTTTAATAGTGGGGTTAGAACCGCCTCTGCCTCTCATTGGCTAGCTCCATAAATGGAGGCTAGCCATTGGGAGGCAGAGGCTGTCAATCGCGTTTTCTCTCGAAAACGCGATTCGGGGGCGTTTCTGGTGCTTTTTTTAAGCCCCGCCCCTTTGTCCCGGGCCGCGCTGCCATTGGCTGCCGGCCCGGGACACCCCCGTGACGTCATTCCCGGGCCGCGCTGTGATTGGCTGCCGGCCCGGGACACCCCCGTGACGTCAGCCAATCACAGCGCGGCCCGGGACCTGACTTGTTCTCAGTTCCTTCTTCCTTCGCAAGAGCGTCTCGCACAGGAGGGGCTCGGCCGGTCTCTTGAAGAGCCGGGGGGAAGAAGCCTTGCTTGTACCTCCATTCCAGGACATTGTGTTCATCCTGTTTGATCTGTGGACGGCGGCATTCCACTGGAGCCTTGTCTATGCAACCTCCTACTCGTCTGAGAATTCAGGTTTGATCCTCCCCACCCAAGATTAAATGAGGCTACTTACCCCCCTGCCTTATCTTCAACGAAGAACCTAGATTTCGACACCAGCGAATAGGCACTGTGATGAGGCCAGAGGAAACAGACAAACATCGGAATTGGAGCGCAAATAAACACGTGTGTGATACACCGCCGTACTGAGTATACGTAAACCACGCGGCCATTTTGCAGTGGAGCAGTTGTTTCGCTCAATGCACCAAACGTCCTTCAGCAGCAAGCAAAGCATGGTTTACGAGTATAGTATATACTTTTTTCAATATGTAATATTCATTTTCTTATTATTATTATTCAAGTCAAGTCAAAAAGATCTTTATTTCGGCAAAAAAAATTGAATAACATAGTTAATAATATATTACTTAATATATCAGAAATTAACAGGGTCTATCTTAAGCGTTTACTACAAGAGTGTTTACGCTTTGGTACAATGATATTACCAAATTATTTAGATCTACTGTGGAATTCTCTTTGTATTTGGCTTCGAGTCACTCTTTATAAAGATGGCCGTCTTCGTTGAGAATATTCGCGGCATTAGACCCTTAATTTGATCTTTTGAGCATATTAAAGACAAGTGTTGAGGCTTCCATAGTGGAAAGAAAGAAGGGTCACGGCCCGCAGAGCCTGGCCCAGGCGGAAATGGCGTCATGGTGAGCAGCATGTCGGGAGAGGTAGTATTTTGGTCTCTCTTTGCCCAAGCTACTGCACGGGTGTAGTCTGTCTGTGCATCCTCGCGGGCCGCTGACATGGCGGGAATGGAGCTGCTGTCCGACCAGGGCTACCGGGTGGACGGGCGGAAGCCGGGCGAGTTGCGCAAGATCCAGGCCCGCATGGGGGTCTTCGCGCAGGCCGACGGATCCGCCTACATCGAGCAGGGCAACACCAAGGCGCTGGCTGTGGTGTACGGGCCGCATGAGGTGAGCCTCGACTGTTGATGTTTTTTTTTTTTTTTTTTTGCAGTTTTATTTAGCGCGAACTGGACCCGCAGGTATTGGAGCACTTTACATGGGCACCGGTTTCATTACACAAGGACTCATTCATTTGTGGTAGGCGGTGGAAGATTGAGTGAGGTTCTGTTGTCTGTAACTTAAGCACAATCATCCTTACCTGTTGCTTGGCCATCATGTTATGTTAGGTCAACGGAGCTTGTATAGCGCATGGCTACCCCAGCAATGTAAATTGTTACACTGTGTTACTGCCGCACCCCGTCCGGTCTCCAGCAGCATTGGGGCGGTGGCATGGGAACTGTCCGCTTTTGGCTTGCTTCACTCGTCACCGAAAGGGAAACAAGTGCCCAACCCTGACGTCGCTAATGACAGAAGTTCCCCGTAAACGATTCGTGTCACGTAAACTTGCCACTTGGGCAATGTAGTTGTTATGGGATGCCTCTGCTACAAGACCAGGTTGAAGCTCACTTCTTTCAGGTTGCATACCTCTAAGAATTACCCATAAAGTCAAGATCGATACAATAAGCAATGAACTATTTTTGTATGTCAGCGTTTTGAGGTTAATAACAGAAAATCGTGTTAAGTGGCATACGTTTTCTCTTATGTTACACGTTACACAACTTAAACTGACCTCTCTTGAGCAATATGTCCTGCATTCACAGTTTTTAAAATGAAACTGTCAGCATTTTTTCTGTAGCACGAACCAGTATGAAAGTAAAAGTTGGATCTGCTTTTCAATGTCTGTGCTACTATTACCAATTCTAGGATAACGTGCTGGTTATAACACTGGCAGCAGTTTACATAACGAGTGTACACTTTATGGAAGCATGTATAGAGGGGTACTTGCTTGTTTGTAGTTGGTTTTGTTTTAAGCGGCGCTAACAGGAGAACTGGGCAGGTGCAAAGTACTGCCCCCTGACGGGAGCCCCGGCACTTATCTTTTTTTTTCTTCACAAATTAACCACATGTCAAAAGCACCATGTGTACTGTGCCCATTGGCGCTCAAAGCGTTACACCCAATTAACTGCCCCCAGCGCACCACCGAACTGTGCATTATTCACCCTCGAAATCTGACTGCCCACAGAGGCGAGTTTCCTTCTTATAGAGAGGATGACCCATAACCGCCAATGCTCACGACTTAGAAACTGGGGAACGAGGTTGGAGTATCGGCATCAGCGCAACAGCCTGTTATTCCGGGCAAATTTATTAATCTCCGGTACCTAGAAAAAAAAAATGTGAAACGTAACAGGTTCTCATGTAAAGCGCTCTAAAACCTTCGGGTCGGCATATGTGCTTTGACTGCTTGGTTTCCACACACCGCATCTGGGAAAGGTACGGTTAAAGGCCCATTTTTACCATGTTCGACCTCACAACTACACTCATTCTCCCCTGCCTCTCCATTTCCCTTTCTCAATACCTCGCCTTTCTACCAAGCGCATCGATGGCAATGGCTATTCTTTCTCCCCTCAAGTAAACTTAACAAACCCTCCAACAAATCTTTACCTCACACTTTTTATACCATGCACCTTGACTGAGCCTGGGTGACTGCGTAATTTCCCTTTCCAGAAATGGTGTAAAATGCACCCAAAAAAAACAGAACATATGCACTAGTACTCAAAATGCCAACTTTGGAATTTGGCCCTTTTTTTCTTTCAAAGTGCTTTATTGGATTTTATAAACAAAATAAAGTCGCTAGTATACAGCAATGCAGAACACCTGTTGGAAAAGGCAGTTAAAGTGAATTAATTACTTAAACAAAAATGCTTAATGCAGTATAAGGGAAAGAAGGTGAGAACGAAACATAAAACAAAGCATACAGTAAAACAAATCCTGACCATCATACAAAACATAAACAAGCATTTACAATGCAACGGTTTCGCCTTTGGAAAAGTTAGAGCTATTGGCAATGTAAAGGACAATGCCATTTATTTATCTGTTTTCAAAACCAACACATAAATACAAATGTTTCCATTTACAATGCCAATAGCTCAAACATTTCCAAAGGCGAAACCGTTGCATTGTAAATGCTTGTTCAAATTGGATGGGTTAGACTTCCCCTCGCTGACACCCAGCCTCTATGCCATTGCCCTCCCGGACTGTGGTGAAAACTGCACAGGTGCTGAATGTTGACCACAATTGCTCGGACCAGAGGTCTAGTTCCTCAGCACTCTCTTCACCTGAGTCGTCTCTCTCCTTCAGGTTTGGGAAATGCTTCTCCTTTGGATTATTCCTCCACATCTCTCACTTTTCTTCCTGCTCCTACATTGTCTGGATGTGATTTTTTACCTCGTCGTCTCCTTCAACGCATTATGCGTTCTCTCTCCTTTTGGCATCTTCCTACTGAAGTACTAGAGTCACCAATCCTTCCTCTCGCTCCTGTCTTTTTTATCTCCCTGCCCCCTCCCTCCATCTGCCTTCCCTTTCCATACTTTCCTGACACTGCTGTCTCTTTTTAGTGCTATCCCTTATCCATAGGAGAAGTTGCTTCGTCAAGGGAGCCACGTTTCTGGTATGAGAACCCTTTTACATGGTCACTCGAGACTACTGGTGACATTTCCTATTATTGTGGCATGTCCTGACACTGCAAAAATTACTTTCAATGTGTCTCCTTCTATATGTTTTGAGACTGAACTATTTTGTCTGATGCCCGATGGAGCTACCTGGTTTAGCTATAGGGGAGATGGGCCATGTACTCCCTCCTTGGTCGTCACCTACCCAGTCGGCCTTTAGACAAACTTCTTTTCGTCTCTCCCTCTATTTATGTCTCCCCTTCTCTCCTCTCTCAATGTTTTGAGACTGAACTATTTTGTCTGATGCCCGATGGAGCTACCTAGTTTAGCTATAGGGGAGATGGGCCATGGACTCCCTCCTTGGTAGTCACCTACCCAGTTGGCCTTTAGACAGAGTTCTTTTCGTCTCTCCTTGTTGTCTCTTCCCCTTTTCCCAGTTTCTCACTCTCCCCTCTACGCTACATTATTCTGCCCTCCATGTTCTTTAAATGTTTCCCATTGAGACCTAGCTTTTTGGCAAAAGCCCGCGGGAGCTACCGATAGCTATAGAGGAGATAGGTTTTGGGACTTCCCCCTCGACCGTCACCTACCCTGCCGGACTTTGGGCAGAACTTCCTTCGTATTTCTGCCTTTTCTCCCTCCCTCCCCTTTACCCTTACCCCCTTCCCCTCTACACTCCACTTATCTCGTTCTCTATGCTCCTGTAATTGTTTGTCTAGCAACTGATGTAATCGTGTAATTTTGTGAAACCTCATGTAAAGCGCTCTGATACCCCCGGGTCTAGCCAGCGCTATTTAAAACTCTTTAAATTAATAAATAAATGAATAAAATAAATATATTGATGGAAGTTGAGTGCCTCTAGCTAAATTATGACAGATGTTGTTCGTGACAGCTCAGAATGGTGAAAACAGATGGTCATGGCCTCAAGGACCCATACATTGGTGTGGTTTATTGTGGTCTCCATAAGGGTTTCAATTGAGGCATTTGTGAAAGCTCAGTTATTATGGGGTGGTCTGTATATCAGAAGGAATGAGTAGGCAAAATGTAGGTAACCTCTTGCCAGCATAGATTTGCTTTATGTCTTACTAAGGGCTACACTGTTTGCTGTCTTTATGTGTTTTTTTAAGACAACAGCTAAACCACCTTCTTAGGGCTGTTTTGGTATACAAATACGTATTCTGGAACAATCGCCTTATGACAGGTTGGCGAAGCATCATCACATATCCAGGTTTTTATAATGAGCAAGAGATCTGGTACCTTCATTTTAAGAAAATTGTAAAGGAATATAGACTCAACAACATTTATCCAAGTCCCTCATATATGTTTGAAACAATTTATTACAGCCACCATTACATATTTATTGTTAACATGGTATCAATTGTCAGTCCTCGTAAAGCATCAACGTCAAGTTAGAGATAACTGTCCCAACTTCATGCTATACTGACACTTACATGTGCAGTCAAACACCCGGGGACTAGTGTATTCTCTTGAGATTTTGTTTGATAATCAAATTATTCTATAACAGCTTTGCAGATATATTTTAAGAACATGTTCAGGTAGTACATGACTGGTTGATGGCATTAGGTCATTGGAACACATCTGGCATTGTTTCTTACCTCAGTGCCCACTGGTCCATGTGGGATAAAGCCCTTAGTTCTTCTCTTTGTGGTCTTGGAAAAATCAAGAGTGATTATTGCAATACATCTTAGCTCGCCATGGGACGAGTTATTTATTGTAACCTAGTGCTCTGTAGCTCTCATAACAGTCAATATTTTCCTCATTAAAACAAGGTGCTAGCTATAGAAAGAAATTAAGTTCTCATCTTCAGAATTTTCCATTCCTCTCTAAGGCTCTCATTCCTTGTGGGCCCTTTTAGCTGTGATGGGGCTAGTAAGCACAGTCCATTGTCCCATTGGGATTACAAGTCTCGCGAGGACAATGCAGGTCCGGTGTTAAACCTAACACTTTGCCTGCAGGCAAAAGGTATATTTAAAATACTGGACAAACATGAAAGAATTGGTGCAGAAACCCAAGCATTAACATTTGTAATTGAGAATATTTCTGCCCCAAAATTACCGATGCCCGTAGTATCAGTAATTCAGTTGGCTGAGCTGTTTTTGGGTCACTCCGACTGAGCCCCTGAATTCAAGTAAAATACCTTATCACATCATTCAAGCCAGAAGGGTTTTTCGTCTAACTGGATCAATCCTCGGAAATAAAGTAGACATTCTGTTTTGGTATTGAGATATGTTGAAAATCAATTTTCTAATTTAAAGTTGTCTTTAAAATTAGATTAAGCCACTTTGAGCAATGCCCTTTTGTACAGCTGTAGAATATTCTGGTTCATGAAGAGTAAGACAACATGACTTCAGAAGAAATAAGACAGCTTGATACATAAAAGTATTGTAACCTACAAATGTATTGTTGTAAATTTATGTTTGGAACCCTTCTTCAAGGACACTGAAAGGTTTTATTAAATCTTATGATGGTCAAAATGTTTCCCTCACATACCTTCAAGACAAAATGGGGGAATGTAGTCACTCCTCATTCGCCTCCTTCCTCTCTTCTGGTTTCTAGTCCCTAGCAAGCAAAACACTCTTATACCTTGTTTCACAGGTAGTCGTCAGACCCCTGTTGCATGCACAACATGACTAACAGTCAGACTATTGTATGTTTTAGGTTTCTGAGCATGTAGATCCTCAGACACACATTCTCTTGCTTCGTACTTATAGGATCTGAAAAAAGAAGCCATTATGAGCTTAACTTTATATGTCTATTACTGTTAAGCTTATATATTCAAGTAAGATGTGCTCTAAAATGCTACTGATGTTATTTTCTTATGTCTGTTGATACTTTCCTAGAACTGAGAAGAGATTACTTATTTGTATTTCCCATATTTATCCTGATTATTCAGTTAAAGGCAATTAGCTTTCAGCTGCATATTAGCATAACTCAAGACAAAAGTCCTTCCTTATATTCTGTACTGAATTGAAGACTTACAATTGTGTATTTTACTTACATTCGTACGTGTGTATATATATTCCTATTGACTGAGCAAACACAGTTACAGTACAATTATGGGCACATAAGAAAACCTGTAAAAAAACACTGAAGCTTGTCAGTAGTTTTAGTTCAGTAAACTTACCATAATTTGCACCCCATCATGCACTCACTGCTTATGACCTCACATATTACATCACACATGGCATCTTAAATGACATCATTGATGACATCATTGATGACTTCTTAAATGGCATAACTGATTACATCATTCATGTTACTGTTGTTCACATTGCTCTATGAACCCTAATATAGTTTTAAAAAAGAAAATAGGAAAAAAGCTCTATGGTCATACAAAGTTTAGGATTACTGTCTGTGCTGGGATGGGTGTATGGAATGGATATAGACTAGCCATTGGAGGCAATTCCTTCTCCGTATAGTGAAGACCATATGTGGCGTGATTGACTGCCTGGAAAAGTTTGGCACAGGCAGTAATCTCTGATGCCCATGGAAATGCGGCTGGTGTGGGATACTGAGAGGTGTTTCAATGCAGGCTCTGATTTAAAGCCAAAGCCTGTTGCCAGCAACCTCTAAGTAAATCCAAAGGCTGTGTGCACCAGGGTCAATCCTCCTCTGCAGAGCTGGGTGCATGGCCATGTTATGCAGTAAACGCTCAGCACTATAGACAAAGACTGTAAAATAAGGGTTCATTGTGCAGGACTTCGTTGAAGATTACGCTTCACTGATCACTGCCCACGGATGTACACTGTAAGGGTGAGCCACTCAGAGACGGTTTATCTCAGGGTGTAGTTGTAAGTGTGGCCCTAAGGCTTAACTCTCTTGTGGACAGCTGAAGGCTGTCTGTAGTGTGTGTTAAACAACTTCAGTGAATTGCCATTAGGGCATGGCCGGAAAAGTAAACAGTGGCCAATCTTTTTGCCACTAGGGCTTGGACGGAAAAGCAAACAGTGGCCAATCTTTACTGAACGTTGCTTAAATGTGTGTCCATTGTGGGAGGCAGGGAAAAGGACTAGCCTAATGAATAACTCCCACTGCACATAGCTAATGGCGGAGTATTCCTATAATTGTGTGATGACATTAATAATGTCATCAGTGATGTTCATTTGAGGCGTCATCAGCGATGAGAAATGCAATATGTGGCCGTAAGCAGTGCATGGAGGGTGTGCAATTTATGGCTAGTTCACTGAATCATAACTAGCAAATTTAAGTGGTTTTTAGGTTTTGTTTCGTAACCATAACTTCATTTTAACTATGCTTTTTTTTCCTCAGTTCTTGAAGTCTGCACCTTCTGGTGGAGTACCGGGCAGTTGATTCTAACACCTGTGTAACTGGGCACCTTGAGCCCGTGCAGCTTGCACCCGGTGGTGGGGTACCAGTGGGAAGTCCTAGCCCTTTCAAAGCTAGACCCCTTGAGACCTTGAATCTCATGTGGAGATTGGTGCAGGGGTTGGCCAGAGACCTTAATCTACAGTACAGCTAACCGCCCCCCCTGAATGCACAGCCAAAGGCCATGCGCAGCATGTTGTTGGCAGCAGGTTGCTCCTGGGTGCTGGACATATGCTCAACTTTGAAAAGGGTAAAAACAAAATCACTGAAAAAACACAAGGGTTAAAGTGATGTTATAGTTAGGTGTTGAAATGAAATAAGAATTAATGTGTACAAAACATTAAAAAACACTGACCTTCACCAGATATAGTTTAGTGAACTAAATCAAACGTGTGCCCTGTCATGCACTACTTATGACCTCACATATTATGTCACTTATGACATGTTAAATTACATCATTGATGACATCACTGATGACATCATGTAGTAATTGTGAAAGAAGTGTATTGGGCATTATAAACTAAATGCCAAAAAAGAAAACAAATAAGACACTCAACTTTGTTATGAAGATGATAAGGCCTAACTGGGACTCAGTTGGGCTATTTCATCTCTGGGTTACAGCCCAGACGTCCATGGGCCAGATGCAGAACTGATTTTCAGATAGCCAGTCACTTTAGGATGACATTCCGATGAATTTATGTATATTTATCTTATTTGCAAATCTCGAATTTCTGATACAGATCCGACTCCTAAAAGTCAGTTTGACAACTCTGTTTACTCTCTTTTTAAATTGACATATCTGGGAAGTGATTATAATGTTTGTACTATTTCAACAGTGTCGTTTGTTAAATTAAATTCAACACACAAAAAGGTGAACCTATAGCAAGCATTCCTCCCATCACCTTTTGTGTGTTAGGTTGTTTACTTGCACCTGCCTATCCACTGGCATTGTTTGACCAAATGTTATAGGATAAGCAAAAGTCACACCACAAGTCTTTTGACCCTCAGTTATCAACGCTTGCAGGGAAATTCCGTGATTCTTTACCCCAATGACAGTGCAAGAAGTGACGTTACAGAGACTTTAAGCCCCAATGAATCTTTCGAAGTGGGTAGGAAAATTACGTTTTACAGTAATATACTGAAAAGTCCCATCAAAGCAGATGAAAGGGAAGTGTATGGTAAGAGTTTCAGTCATTAGTGGCCCCTACATTTCAGCCCAATGAGATAAGTTTTGGTGCCACTGACTTATTTCTCTATATTCTGGTTCCCCATGAACTTAATCTTTCATCCTCCTACTAACCCCAGTTTCCTGCTGCTACAACTTCTCACTAACTTAGAAACACTTATTTTTTTAAACCTCAGTAATATTCTTAATCCTTAAAATAGTCATCGCACCCCTAACTCATAGTTTAACACTTCTCAGCACAAAACCTTTTCTCCTTCTGCGGCTTTGTCAATGTCACAGTATGACTGGCAGATAGCTACTTGTTAGTTCTGCCGCAATTGCGTGCTGCGAGAAAGCACTCCTTAACTGAGATGTGTGCTTGGGTGCAGGATTCACACATAACACATGAGTTGCAGCACATATACTCAACCCATCAATTGCTGGGCTTTCTCCCCCAACTGCTGGGCCCTTTTTTGGCTAGTTGGGGTAATTTGCTTTTAGCGTTCCATAACATTTGTCCACATAAGGTGTCCATGCCAAATTTTTTCTAACATCCTGGGGATTTTAAAAGTACTCAGGGTTTGTTGATTCTTCCAGAGGGGACCAAGAAATAGGCAAAATATAGCATCATTTTGATATTTTTGAGAAATAAGAAAAAAGTGCTCCGGGTAAAACTGGTTATTTTCCTAAAAATGGCGTCAACAAACAGTTTGCTGTGCTAAAGTCACTATCTTCCCAGCTTTCAAAAACCTGCAAAGCTGAATCACAAAAACCTATATGTTTATCACAGTTTTTGCATATTTCAAAGAGGTAGTGCATTTTTCCTATTTTTGTTCTCTCAACCTACTTCCAGTTTTTGGTGGAAATCAGTGAAATCCATGAGTGATCCAGGAAAGCTACAGATTTCTGAAAAGTAGACAATTTATTTTTTTTCAAAATATTTTTTTCTTTTTTAATAGACGGAAATTGCAGCAAAAAGTTATCATAGACATAAATACATTGCAAAAAAAACTATTTCGTTTGGCTGAATTAATCATACTTATGAAATCATAATAATTCATGCAACGGCAAACAATAATTAGAAAGTTCCATATATAGTGCAAAGAAAGACAAATTTCATTTGATTACATTGAGCATAATTATAAAACCATAATGAATCCTGGGAAGCAGCATCCAAAACCTAATAACCTTAAATACAGTACAGAAGAATAGGCAAGATTCACTCATTCTGTGTAAGTGGGGAGACCCAAGTTGATAGGGCACCCCAGATCTTTTTTTCCCATAATCCTTCCCTTTCTGCCTCTCCATTCATAAAGTGCCTTCTCTAAGTTGTAAATGTGCAAAAAGTGCCCCTTCCTTTGCTGGAAGGTCAGGGGTAGAGGATCAAGCCATGCTGAGGCTATGCAGAGCCTAAGAACTGACATTGCTATAAAAATTAGCTCTTCACCGATTTTGTCAGGTTCAGCTATCCCCAGAAGCATAAGCTGTGATGACAAAGGGATATCATCTTTCAATATGTCCTGTAAAAAGCCAATTATCTCCCGGGCAATTAACTCCATAATGGGACAGGTGGGAAACATATGAACCAGATCCACATCAGGTGCCTTACATCTAAAGCAAAGAGTATGATCGGTAATTGACATTCCTTTACTGATAGCAAGTGTCACGTGACAGGAAGCGAGAGCTGTGCTGTGCAGGTGAGGTGCAGTGCGGACGAAAAACGCAACGGAGCCACGGAGCCAGAGCCGTGGGGGCCGAAAAAAGTGACTTGTAATTAGGAGCCAGGCCCACGGCAGCCGCTCGGAAAAGCAGTCAGCGGTCAGCAGAGGATTCCGCAGGGCTCGGCACGGCACGGCAGGGGCGGTGCAGGAGAGCGGGAGAGCTGGGAGCTGCGGGTGTGCGGGCGTACCACTGCAGGAGCACTTCCACCGCGCTCACCTCTTTCTCACCTTTTCTCTTGTGTATCGGGCCGGGCCGGAGCAGAGCAGCGCTGGGAGCCGGGGGGCGTTGCTGATGGTGTGCCGCCGCCGCAGGAGTGCTTCTACCGCCCCCACCTTTTCTCTGTGTTCTGGGCCGCGGCCGGTGCTGGGTACTGCTGTGCCCCTGCGCTGTCGCGTTTGAGACAAGTCGTCAGGCTGGGCAGGGAGAGCTCCAGCGACCAGCGAGCGACGGGGGCCAGGGCCAGGTCCACAACGGGGGCCCGGGCTGGGTTGGTGTCACGCTGTGCTGCCGAGCTGCCGGGCAAGGCGAGCAGCTGCCAAAAGTGGGACCAGGTGCAGCAGGTGCCAAAAGCTGTGCGCAGAGTGCCGGGCACCGGCAACGCAGCTGCCATAAAGGAGACGGTCACGGGTAGGCAGTTGTGAGCGGAGGTGACGCAAGCATACCATCGCCGCGCCGCACCATCCCGGGACACCCGAATGCCCGCCAGGAGCAAGGAGTCAGGAGTCAGGAGACAGGAGACAGCGACAGTGTTAGTGAACACATTCGTTTTTCGTTTACACTTGGTCTGCATTCACTTAAATTTATCAAAATTCCCGCCCCACCCTACTCCCGTCCTTGCCAAAGTTAACCTCAAATAAAGCTGGGGAACCTGAGAGCCATCTGTGGCCGGACGACGCTGAAGCCAAAGCAGAAGCCACAAGAAAAGAGGTAGCGGGGGCAGCAGAACCAGGAGAGGAGGCAGGGGCAGGGGGGACAGAGGGAACGGTGGCAGCAGCAGCAGTAGTGCCGCAGTACGCACCGCAGACATCCTTCGGCCACTGCCCCTGTTACAAATTTGACCCATCGAAAAGGATAACATAAGCGCGAGAGAGCGGAAAGGCTCATAAACGACTGTCAGCAAGCGGCGGGTCTTACATTCACCAACTATCGAGACAAGAGTAAACAAATAAATCAAAACAAAAAAAAAAGCCTTTTCAAACGATCAGATTCCGACGTAGGGTAAAGAGGAGCGCAAGGCCCCGTCTGGGGAAATGAGATCGGGGAAGATGCGCCAACCCACGGAAAGTAAAAAAAAATAAAAAAAATCAAGGAAGCTTATTATGAAAGTTGATCATCAACGGAAACAGGGGCCGAATCAAACCCCAGGGAGAGGCTGGTATCAGCACCAACCCCCGATCTAACATCAGACTCCAGACGGAAAACCGGTCTCTTAAAATTCTTCTACTTAAAGGACCCAATGGCAGCAATCTACGCACCAACAGCTGAGGCTGGCAAGCTGCCAAGCCCAATTGCGCCATTGAATGTACCCTCCCCACTGGCAAACGGCTTGCAGAACACAACGAGCATCGAACCAGAGTTTCTACCCTTTCCATATTGTTCAGGTTCCCCTCTCCAAGGCAAACTGGAGTTAGTAACCGCCCATTTGCACAGTTCCAACACTCCCGTAGCCACAAACGAAAGCAAGGGAGGTAGAGCCATAAAGGACACCATAGATTATCGCCTTGTAAAGGACACCCGGCCAAGTCAGAGTACAAGTGAGACAATCATGGAGCTCGTCGAAGCCAGCGTCCACACTAAGGAACCTAAGAGCGCCAAGGAGGGTAGTTTAGGTCACAAAAACGTATCTACTTCATCTGGACAAGAAGGGGACCCATGGTTAAAGCCACTTTTCCTATCAAACGATTCTCAACTCGAGGAACTCTCTGAAAGAATCATGAAGTACATCGACTCACAAGGGAGAGGACCACAAACAGAATATGGTTTTGCTGATCAACATCTGAGTCCGGGTATGCTGGTCTCAACCCCTCGCTGCCCAGAACTAAAAAGAGACCAACAAAAAGTATCCATAAACGATAGTATCATTATGCAGATGAATCAGTCTTATTTCAACCATCCCGTACCAATTACAATTTCATCGGGGAGCACGCTAGACTCAGAGCCCAAGGACCCAAGCATAATCCAAAAAGTTGAACCCTCCACGTCATGGACTCAATCCCTGTTAAGCACTTTAGAGCAAGCAATAAGGGTATTGAACTACCAATCCAACAAAATGGAAGTCCGGATTGACCTCATCACGTTAGTGGCTGGGCACATCTCGGGCATAAATGCTAAACTGGACTCCTTAACATCCCTATTAACAACCCAGGGGAAACTGGAGCCCAACACCAGCTCGAGGAAACAACAGTGCAACTGTGGATGCGGAAGCATAATCGAAAAGCTAGCAAGCCTCCCGGCCATCTTGATGGACATTTTAGGGGAGGTAAAACAATCGCGCAGTCACAGTCAGGTGATAGAAGCTAAACCAACCCCGGAGAAACCTCATGTAGTAAAGAGGAAGCATATTAACGGTCCCATAAGATGTAAACGAACAATGGATCAAGACCAAACATCAAATGAAACTGGTCAAGGAAAATTAGTCTCGGAAACTGACGAAACACAATTTATCCAACAATCCTTTACTGAAGATAAACCAACAAAGAGGCAAAAGAAAAGGGCAAGGAAGGCTAGGCTCAAGTATAAAAAACAACTAAGCGCAGATCCGGATAACATTTTTCCAATTTTCAAAACCAGCATCACTCAGGAAAACAAACCTAAATTACTGAACGAGGCACCAGCGGGTGAGGAGTTTCTTGCAGAGCCATCCGAGAAGGCAAACTCATCGAGTACTTCAAGGGTCGAAGGCCCTAGAACAGGAGCCAACTCGTGTCCATCCCCATTGATAGGTGCAAACAGTCAAATGGATATAAGATCGGTCCAGCGACTAAAAGCGCAAGAGCCTGGACGAGAAAAAATGAGGTTCACGCAAGCGGTTGAAAATGGAGGATGTGAGCGAAACGAATTGAAATCAGCCCTGGAAAAAAAACAGTATGGGCACAAAAGGTATTTTCAGAGAGGGTTCAAACCACGATACAAAAATTATTACTGAGAAACAATTACCCTCAATGTTTGAAAAAAGCGTAAATGAAATTCATGGTCAAGCAGTAGCACCAAAAACAAAACCTGTGCCAACCCCCGTGCGAATCACAGTTTTTGAAAAGGATCGTAAATGTTCGCTAATGCCAGGGGTTTCAAGTACGGCACTAACTAAGTTAACCAACACAGCTTCATTACAGAAAAAAACATATACAATTGAGGTAGTACAGAAAGATGAAGCACTACAAGAGACACCCCCCCTTGCGGAAGTATTCAACTCCACAACTCATCACCACGCAAAGCAGGCTTAATACACAAGGTGCTAAGTCAACATCCGGAGACATTTGACTTAAAATTAACTTTTATTCCCGAATACTCAACCAGGGGGACACAAGACATTCTAAACCGAGGTAATCTGTTAAGATTATTTAAGAAAATACCAGCTTTACAAGAAATTACTTCTCATGATCTTTACTCCATTGAATTTCAACAAAACTTAAACAACGCGACCATTGAGGAAACAGTTACAAATTGGGCCTCAAAGGACCTCGTAGAAAAGATATACTCTGCAAGACCTCAGTTTGAATCATGGGGTATCTCCATTATGCGACACAAGTGCCCAAGATATCCCTATCCTTTACAAATTAAGACAGGTGACCTGAACAAGGGTCAAGAGATAAGAGGTCAACATACCACCTGTCTACGTGGCGCCCGATCCACCTCGCTAGTGTCATCAAGTGCAAGTCTCAAACCACAAACAACCGGTCTCCACCACGCAGATAGAATGGATTGGTCCTGGATACCCAATGTCTTGAGTAATAAAGCTACCTAACCCAGACCCAAACCTCTCTGGGAACACGTGGAACAAGAAGCTCTCCGAGAGTACAACAAAGAAATCAAATGTTTCACTTTGCTCGTGGAACGTGCATGGCTTTCGAGAAATGGCTCACGATCACGAAACGCTATCCTTTTTCTTACGACAAGATATAATTTTGATCCAGGAGTCATGGAAATTACAACCGACTTCAATCCCAGGTTTTACAGAACACCATATACCTGCAGAACGCAATTCAACGCATGGGCACCCCTGCGGTGGATTATCAATATATGTAACCCATAAATATAATTGGGCATCAGAAGAGTTGGACGTGGGTCTGAACTGGGCCCAAGTGATTAGAATTACTAAAGCCCCGCCATCGGGGTTTGATCCATGGAAAATTTTAATATTTAATGTCTATATCCATCCCGACAGAAAGACACAAAAAGAAAAACACGCGACCTTGCTGTCACTGATCAAGGCAATGCAAAGAACCCACTCACAATGCCCACTGGTTATTTCCGGGGACTTCAATAAGGCCCTCATTGTCCAAAACAAAATGAAGGCGAAGTCGACCGCAAACATTGGCGGAAAAAAGCTAGTATCAAGCCTAAAAGAATACGGACTGTCAATCCTGAACGGCAACACAAAGGGGGATAGGCCGGCAGCCGTCACCTACCTGAGTGGTAAGGCCCATTCAACAATTGACTATTCCATAGTAAGTGACGAGTTAATTCCCAGCGTCGAATCATTTAGCATTGAACACTGAGTAGAAAGTGATCATTTCCCCCAAATAATAAGACTGAATATCGTACTAAGTAAGGCTCCAACCATGACCTCCCTTCTCCACCATGCATCAAAGTTCAACTTAAGAAAACTGAAATGGCGTGGCGACGGGTTGGGCAAAATCACGAACACAGCTAAAGACCAAATGGCCAACCTTGGGACCCAAAAAGAGGAGGAGCTAGTCTCTAACTGGGAGCATACGATTCAGGTCCTCCAGCAAAAGTTCCCAGCAAGGTCAGGGAACCAGGGTTTTCACAAAATCAAGAAGGAGCCTTGGTTCAACATGGACCTAAGAACAAAAAAAAGAAAAGTCGCCAAGGAAGTCCGAGCACTCGCAAGGCAAAAAGTGTTGGGGGCCATGACAAACAAATTTAATTTGAATGGAGCCAGGAGCACCTACAGGAAGGCACTGAGGGCCGCAAAGTACTCGCATAAAGAAACCATCTGGAACAAACTGCTAACTGCGGGCAAACAATCAAATAGCCGGGACTTCTGGGGTATCATAAACGATTTAAATCAAGGGTCAAAACTCCAACAGGAAGTAGGGGTTGGAGCAGAAACTTGGACCAGACACGTGCAAATTCTATACTGCAACACAGATTCTGGCCCCGTTAATGGTTCCGGGGCATCACAGGAAAATGCGGAGGAATCAAAAGGAGCTGAGTACATAGAAAAAAGAGCTTTCGAGCTGGAAAAAGTTCAGAAGGGGCCAACAGAGCTTGACGACTCAACCACCAAAGATGAACTAAGGATGATAATATCAAGATTAAAGTCAGAAGGAGCCGCAGGGCCAAATGGGCTGCCAAATGCGATCTTTAAGCATGACCCGGACCTGTGGTCTGAGATTCTAACGCCTCTGTTCAACCAAATATATAAACAAGCAGAGTTACCCGCATCCTGGAAAGGCAGTATCATCCATCCCATATTTAAGCATGGCGACCATCGTAACCCCAGAAATTTCAGACTGATATCGTTAATAGATGTAGAGGCTAAGCTCTATGCTTCCCGCATTCTACGAGAACTACAAGCTTGGATAGCAGAAACAAAGATAATGCCCAAATTTCAAACAGGTTTCAGGCAAGGAATGGGAACAATAACAAATTTAACTTGCCTGTCCATCCTAATGGACCAAGCGGTTGCAAAGGGATGCCGCTGGAAGCCCGTTTTATAGACATCAAGTCGGCTTTTGATCGGGTGAATAGAGAGTGCTTGTGGATGAAATTAAAAAGCTGGGGGTTGCCACATCAACTCTTAATAGCCATCAAAGCCCTACATCACCATACTTGGGCAAGAGTGAAACTGGGAAACGGG
Source organism: Lissotriton helveticus (assembly GCF_964261635.1). Taxonomy (NCBI): domain Eukaryota; kingdom Metazoa; phylum Chordata; class Amphibia; order Caudata; family Salamandridae; genus Lissotriton; species Lissotriton helveticus. The sequence continues at coordinate 1,377,820,695 of NC_136057.1, forward strand.
GGTAATACAACCAGGAGCATCCCGACACATCAAGGCCTAAAACAGGGCTGTGTATTAGCCCCCACCCTCTTTAACCTTCTTCTCTCCGACCTCTCAAGCGCACTGGAATCGGCAGATAGCCATCCACCATCTCTTGCTAACAACCCAATATACTACCTACAATATGCTGATGATATTGTATTACTGAGCAAAACACCATTCGGCTTACAAAGAGCAATAAATAAATTAACATCGTACTTAGAACGGGAAAGTCTAGAATTAAATAAAGAAAAAACTAAAGTGGTCCGTCTAGTAGACGCGCACAAGCTACGGTACAAATGGATGACTCAAGGGGCAACGGTGAAAGAAGAAAGGATTTACAAGTATCTGGGAATAATAATATCAAAAGGTGTTAACCACAAGGACCATAAAACAGCCCTACAAGCAAAAGCACAATCTTTAATCTTTGCGTATCGTTCTTTAAAAGTAAAAATGGATTGCCCTAACTATAACCATCTACTAAAAGTAATGGCAGCGCAGATCATGCCTACCCTATCTTATGGCCTAGCGACGTGGTGTGGCAAGGAGGCCGATCTTTTAAATGAATTACAGATGAAAATTTATAAAACGGTCTTCAATCTGCCAAAATCCACCTCAGCTTCACAAGTCAGGCTTGAATTTGGACTGCAAAACCAGAAGTTCCGGAGCATGAGCGGCTTCGTGAAACTCTGTTATAAACTTCGTTCTGCAGACCCAGACACATTGGACTGGCTGAGCTGGGAGGAAATCAAAAAATGGGCGAATACCGCACACCCGAACCCTTGGGGAAAGTACCTGAAACTATGTGTGGAAAAGCTGGAGTTGGAATCAGTCTGGAAATTAGGGACAGATAAAGCAAGCCTAAGCAAATTAGCCAATGCGGCAGTAAAAAGGAAATCCTTTTTGGAAGATAAAGAGACATTGGCAAAACGTCGGCATGGCTGGACTATCATGAACTCTTATACAAACTCAAAACCACTCGCTTACCTATTATCTCACTTTAGTGGCTATTTAAAAAAGGCTTTCATCGATTATCGGATGGGGATGCACGTTTCAAAAGACTTATTGCCGTCCTGGAAACCCTCCGACCAGAAGGAGCAATGTCGCCTCTGTGGGTATAAAACTGAAACCCTTGCCCACTTTCTTTGTGTTTGTCCTGCGCTGATAGGACAGAGACGACTGTTATTGAAACCTATTTTTAACGCGCTAAACATACGCTCTTGTAGACATGCCGTTACAAGCTGGCTTGGAGGTTCCTCCATAATCCTGGCATGCCGCGGAGTTAAATTTCTGGCAGAAGTAAGAAATCGCCTTGGACAAATTGAAAGGGGGGATCACCAGGTTGGTGGGCTATCAGGAACTTTTTAACACGATGATCTTTCACGTTTTTACCCTAATTTTAACAGATGCAGAGAGTTTATAACTAGTATTTTTAATCAATTTTGTATTGCTATTTTATTATGCGAATTTTGTAATAATTTTAACCAATTATTCAAAATTTTGACTAAAGCAAAGAGTTCCCTCCACTCCTCCCCATTTAGCGATTTTCGCAGGTGTAACATATAAATCAAAAAGAGTTTTATAATGTTGTAACTGCAAATTGGCAGAGCACAATATAGAGCTCCCCGATACTATGATTTAAAAAAACAAGGATGTGGAACCTCAAGCCTGTCCCGCCACTTCAGACTGTGCTTTTCCAAGTCATCCGGAACATCCTCCAACAAACACCCATATAGTTGTGAGATTGAGGGACCTGTGTCCTTTATTAACAATTCCATTAAGGGACCTGTGCAAAACCTGCAGCACCTACAGCTTTTTTAAAAATAAAGTCCCTCATCTGTAAAAAGTTAAAAAAATCCCGGGGACCAATATTAAATCTGTCCCTAATTATTTCAAATGATGTGATATGATCTCCAACCAAAAGATCCCCTATCCGACAGCAGCCAGCCCCTTCCCACTGTGCCAGACAGTCATCTTGTAGTATCCTTGGAAGCTGATAATTCCCGAGCAAGGGGTTATATCTACTGAATCTCCCCACCCCTAGTCTTTTCTGAACTTCTGCCCAGTTCTGAAATGTAGTAATTAAGGTCTTAAACCGTGTTTTTTAAAAAAAAACTTGCTTTGTAGAATTTCACCAGACAGCCATTTGCTCTTGCCTCAATCATGATCTCAAATATAGAGGAAACATTGCTTGGGTCATCCCCTTCCCTATCCCTGTTACAAAATAATGGCCCATAATATTGTAGTTCTGCAGCTAAATAATATAGCCTGAAATTAGGAGAGCCCCCATCCCCCTCTATCCCTAGGGAGGCACAAAATGCATTGTCCCTCCTGATCCTACCATAGGACCAGATAAATCTAGCGACTGCCCTTTCAATGAACTTAAACCAATCATTTTGTATCTCTAGGCTAGGGGAATCGTAGGGAAAATATACAATAATTTGGGTAGAATCATCCTTTTGACTAGGTTTCACCTCCCCATTCTTGTAAGCTTCAGATTGTCCCATCGGCTGAGATCTTTCTTGATTTTCCCCATCACAGGGGCCAGATTTAAATCCACTATTGCTTCTACCTTTGCTGTGATATTTATTCCTAGATAGACTGCTTCCTCCACAATGCATGCTATCAATGGCTGAAGTAAATCTGTTTATCAAAACTTGTGTTTTAGCCTTATTCAATAAGAAGTCTGATTCTACCCAACATTTTCAGCTATAGTTCCACAACACTCAATGCTCTGTAAGAGTCGGTTGTAATTATAGCCACATCATCGGCGTAAGCCAGTACCTTAGTGTCCCCCCCCTGCGGCCTGACTGGGGAGATGTTGATGAAGGCTTCCAGTCGTCTAAGGAAGGCGCCTATATACAATGCGAACAACAAGGGAGAAGAGGGACACCCCTGCCTTGTTCCCCTTCTGATTGAGAATGGCTCAGATTCTTCCCCCATTATTTGCAATAGGGCAGTAGGGTTGGTGTACAGGTGCCAGTATGTACTGGAACCATATCAAAAACCTAAAGGGTATGATATACTGAAGAGCATAAAGGGGGGTCTTATCAATGCACGGTCTATGTGCAAAAACGCACTACATATATATGACCTTATTATAGAAAAAGAGCTGGACTGTCTGTTTATAACCGAAACATGGCTGAGAGAGTGGTCTAATCCAGATATTGTGCATGCTCTACCTCCAGGCTTTCTAATTCAGAGGCAGGACAGACCAGTACAGCGGGGTGGCAGGTTGGCAATTATTTATCGAGAATTCCTAACATGTACAATAACAGAGCTAACGGACATCAAAGGAGCTGAAAGTTTAGGTTTCTGGATTCGAGCGCACGATACTTTTACCTTCGCTGGAGCATTGGTATACCGCCCCCCCCGGGCCAACCTACGCAGTTTTTGGAAAGCGTGGGGGAAGTCCTAGGTAACTTGACCATTAAGTCTGCCAACTTTACCCTATTGGGAGACCTAAATTTGCATCTGGATAGCATAAACGACCATTATGCTTCCTGCTTCAGAGAAATAATACACGTGCTTGGGTTGACAATGCAAACTTTAGAACCCACTCATATGGCAGGGCACACTTTGGACTGTATCTGTTCCAATTTGGATATGATAAAGGTAGAGTCCCCCCTGACACAAACATGGACAGATCACAAACTCATTGAGTTTAGTCTCAGGGTTGATAGCAATGAGGTAAAGAAGAAGGGGGCACCAAACAAGGGAACGCCTACTCCGTGCTGGGGTAAAATCATAGAACACCCGGACCTCTGTAAATGGGTGAAGGATAGCAAACCAATTTTGTCAGGTAACACGACCATAGATACCCAGAGGTTTGAGGGGTGGATGACTGCTATAGGGAACAGGATGAAATCCCCAGGTATGAGATCTAGATCTGGGCAAGGGAGGGTAACTGCATCCTGGTTTTCCAGTGCACTAAAAGAAATCCTAGGAGAAGTCAGAGTCCTAGAATGCAGGTGGAGACGCCATTATGGCAATAATGAACATAAGGCATATAAGGTAGCTAGGAGGCTTTACCATGCCTCGATCAAACATGCGAAAACCAGCTACTATACATCTCTAATCGAGGCTACAAACAACAAGCAGAAGGAAATTTTCAAAATCGTTAATAGCTTTAGAAATCCTAAAGTTCTATCACACGATATTCCACCCTCTCAGATCTTATGTGACGAGATAGCCAACTATTTCGAACACAAAATAGATAATCTTACAAAAGACTTCCCTCAGCTTGAGCCAGTGGACCTAGAACCAAGGGATAATACAGACACTCATATGCCTTGTTGGGAGACTTTCATCCCGATGAGCCTGGAGGACTCATACCAAGCTATATCCTCTATTAAATCAGGGTCGCCTTTTGATCCTTGTCCTCCAATTTTGTTAAAAGCCATAATGGAGGCGGTTAATCCTGAAATAAATTAAATTATCAACTCATCCCTCCAATCAGGTGAGATTCCATTAAAATGGAAAGTTGCAGCAGTAAGACCCCTGCAGAAGAAGGCTCTGCAGGATCCCACAACCCTATCTAATCTGCGCCCTATTTCGCTCCTTCCAACCCTATGCAAATAACTGAATCTTGGGTAAATAAACAGCTTATGACATTCCTAGAACAGAATAATATTCTCCATCCCAACCAAGCAGGTTTTAGGGCCCATCACTCAACGGAGTCTGCTTTGCTGTCCACAACGGAGACCATTCGAGCTGCATTGGACCAGGGCAATAAGGCTGTCCTGATCCTACTAGATCTTTCTGCAGCGTTCGATACGGTGTCCCATGCTATCCTTGTACACCGCCTCGCAAATGCAGGCATATCAGGCACCGTATTGGAATGGTTTAGAAATTTCCTGACACATAGGCGCCAGGTCATTATGTTGGGACAGTTCTGTTCAGAGGAGAAGGCCTTGAAGACAGGGGTACCACAGGGCTCAAGTCTAAGCCCTACACTCTTTAATTTATATATGGTCCCCCTGATCAAACTGATCTCTTCATTTGGCATCAGCACGATTGCTTATGCCGATGATACACAGTTAGTACTTGTCCTTGACAAGGACATGGCCAATGCCAAACAGACCCTGAAAGAATGCCTATCTGCGACATTCACTTGGATGACTAATAACCATCTAAAGTGCAACTCCGCCAAAACAGAAATCTTGCCGTTTGGATTAAATAATTAGCATGCAAACTTGTTTGAATGCTTTTGACGCTTTTATGCAAGGATTAGATCTAAGGGTCAACTTCACAAAGTCTTTTGCCATGGTCTGCGGCCCCAAAGGGGTAAAATCTCGCAGGTTTATGGTGAAAGACTCAATTATTGCGAAAGTCGATAATTTTAATTATCTGGGGAATTTATTCAACAAAGCTTTGAGCTGGGATCCTCTAATATCAGCTCGTGTTCAAAAGGCTACGCAATCTATAGAGACCCTTTTCCGTTTTTCAAGTAAATTGGGTCAAAAGCCGGTTGCAGAACTAAAAACTTTATATAAAGCAAAATGCCTCCCTGTTGCAACATATGGCCCGGGAGTGTGGGGGATACAAAATTGTAATAAAATCCAAGTTATGGAAAATACATTTATAAAGCACCTTTTATCTGTCCCATCTGGTACTTCAAATAGTTTCTGCCATACTGAGGTGGGTCTTGAATTCGTGAGTGTTACTATCCATGTCTCTCCTTTGCTGCTATGTAGCAAGGTTTGGAGGTCTGAAAAACTGAAACTTACAAAGGAACTTTTGCAAGACTGCCTTAAGCTTGATTATCTTATGGAGATTCCATAGCTACTATATGTAAGGGAAACCTTTCATAAGATTGGGTTGGGACATATATATCTAAATCCCGAAACTGTTGGTAGGGAGACCAAACTAACAATTAAAGACGCCTATTGCACCAGGTTAGGTATGTTAAGAAATAGTAAGCATACAGTATATAATGGGGGTAAGCTGCAGCAGCAGCCTTACCTATCATATATTATGCATGCCCAATGGCGTTTTTACTTGACAAGGTTTCGCCTTAGTACACTGCATATTCTTTTTGCTTTTCCAAAGCAAGAGGGGTGGTGTGAGAGACTACCCCCTTGCCCCTGTAATAACAAAGTTTCACAAAATACTGTGCACCTCATTCTTTTTTGTACCCTGTATAAAGAAACAAGAAATCGGTTCATTAAACCTGTCTTGTTAACTCTTGGATCCCGTTATTACAAAGAGGGCTATGAATACTTATTGTCCATATCAACTCCAGCTATATGTAGTGCTGTGCTTAGCTTTATTAGACTGGCGCTCACTATTAGAAATCGATATTGAACAGCATTATTGGAAACCAACGATTATTATTTGACATACATCTAGTAGATCATTGTATAGATTGGTATCCATACGGAATGCACATGCACTTTACAATATTCTTTGTTGATATACGTGACCCTTTTATCCTAAATGTATTGCAAATTTAATCTGGACATATAATATGTATTATGGATGTCAATATAATTGTATGGTCTTTTTTAATTATTTGTGTAATGTTCTGTTTTTTAATTTGTTTAGACTTTTATGATTCAATGTATGAATCGAAATAAAGTTCATTGAATCGAATCGATTAAATAATTGTTTCTCCCCACAGTCGTGGTGGCCAAAGGAGGCAGAGCCCCCGCCCAACACAATCAACACAGCACGTAATCTAGGGATCAAATTTGACAATACCTTGTCCTTTAAACAGCAAGCCATGTAAGTGGCCGGCTCCTGTTTTAACATCATAAAGGGCCTTAGAAAATTCTTTTACCTACTTCCTCTGAGTGCCAGACGTATGGTCGCAGTTGCGCTTATAACATCCAGATTAGACTACTGTAATAGCCTATATGCAGGGTCTAATAAATCGGCCCTGCACAGACTTCAGATGGTCCAGCACGCGGCCACCAGACTGGTACTCAGATGGCCGAGGAAATCGTCGGCCTCTGCTGCACTGGACACCCTGCACTGGCTCCTGATTCATAAGCGGATTCTGTTTAAGGTCCTGACTATTACGTATAGGGCTTTTCATCATCAGGGTCCGTTGTATCTGCGTAAATATTTTACGCAATACCATCCATCTCGGGAACTTAGGTCAACCACAGCCAACTTGCTCACTGTCCCCAAATTCAGGCTGGCGACAAAGGGAGGTAAATCCTTGGCAGTGATCGGGGCAAAGGCCTGGAACAAGCTACCTTACCAGCTTCGTGAGATCAATACTAAGCAAAGATTCAGAAAATCTCTAAAAACGTGGATCTATACCTTGTCAGACACAGGATGCAAAGCACTAATATAAATTTCACTTCTAGTAGGGATAGTCTAGACATTATCATCTGTTGGATTTCCCTTCAAGTGGGGACAGCATAGCCGCATACATCTGCTGGCAGATCCGGAGTTTAAGCGCCAAGATGCTCCTTGGAGTGGTAGTGCGCTATATAAATGCTGTATCCCATCACATCACATCACACATCACATCACAACCCCCCACCACTTTAATAAAAGATGTCCCAAGGCCATTAGCCTCCGTGATCTTCCAACGGTAGCTCTAAGACACCCTGTCAAAAGCCTTCTCGGCATCTAGAAAAGCTACCCTCATGGGATTCCCAAGGACCTCTGTGGCATCGAATAATGAAATTACCCGCCTGACATAATCTGCTGTTCCTCTACCCCGAATGAAACCTTGCTGTTGTGCTGTGACGAGATGCTGCATCACAATTTTCAATCTATTTGTAAAACTTTTAGAATATAATTTTGTCGTGTATTTCTATAGGTTCTGATTCGATCCCCCTATTCCTGACCCTATTCTGGTTAAACTTACTAGCTAGTTAACTAACAGTCAGCCCATGAGGCAAGAAATTCCCCATGATGCAGATACCGTTATCTGACGCAGTCACACTACGGCACAGGAACGTGTTATCTGATTAGGTCATAACGCTTGAGATCTAATTAGACAAGCGATATTCCTCCAGCCCCTGATAAGGCATACGACGTTCTCATAACAAATCAAACCTATGACAACCTGGATAATCCGTGCGGCCATTGTTTTGATTTCACAGAGAACTTTAGTAAAGAATGTGCTAACGAGCAAGTCGTATGACATCTTTATTGACGTACCTATGTCCATCCTTACGTCAATCCCGGTACCTTTAAGGTATAAATATTGCCGACCTTGCCCTATGCAAACACACGCGTGGTGACAAGACGGAGCAGCCATACTTGCCAAAGCCGAGAGCAGAAGCAGACCCCGCAGCCAGCAGCCCCGCCTTCCTGACGCGCTGAGAGACGCGCTGCTATCTCAAGCCGAGAGACCCAGCACCGGCGCTTCTGGGCAGCCCTCGCAGGCAGCCTGGAATATCGAGAGCAGAGAAAGAGATACCATTCCTCATTCATCCTAAATTCCAGGTACAGAACTGAATAACCCCTCCTAGAGAATTCTTTAGTTATTCACTTGGCAAAAACAAACTTAAACTAAACTGTAACTTTCTATTCCCGCCCATGCATTAGACTTAGGTCAGGTACACGGGGTAGGCGTATTTAGAAACACCAGTTGAGTACGTTTAGTCAAATGTATATGTGTATGTAAATATATTTTATTCATTTTAAACATCATATGGCTCAGAAACCATATCAATGTTTTTACAGTATTATTTTATACTATTGCTTCTAATGTATGCACTTTACTTAACTATAAGTATTGCAATAATATCGATCCATTTCTCTTGTACGAGAAAAGAGACTGATCAATAAATAACATCTTTTATTGAACACGCCCGTCTCTTCCTTTTCTCTACATTCTGATGAGACTAAGAATGCACGTACTGACTGAGTAAAATAATTGCCTTGTGCTCACACGACTCTCGAGATTGACTCTTGATTAGGGGAGAGCAAAGTTGTCATGTTCTATGGTTGTCAGAAACTAAATCCCTTCTTGTCTAATCAGGGGAGTTAATCCTTCCTTGAACATTCGAGAAAGTTTCTAGCGAACTCTGAGCTTAGCTGGCAAACCCAAAAATTAAGTCTAGTATCGACAGTAGTAGACCTAGTTAACGTCTGGCCTAGGCCTTTACTGCTGTAGGCACTATTCCAATGCGCAGAGCCTATTGGGAAAATAGGAGCTACACTACATGGCGCCCAACGCGTTTGGAAAGGGCGATAAAACTAACGTAAGACATTTAGAGTAACTCAGTCGTGCTTTCTCACTCAGACCCCTTTTCCTAAATACTCCAAAGACGTCTGGAGTGGGTGAAAGGTTATAATATCCTCCAAAACCTCGCAGGAGGGAACTCCTATGTATGGTTCTTGGTCTAGTCAACGTTGAAGGATAAAACAGTTCCAAAATATTGTGCACCTAATCTTTGTTCCATAAAGAAACCTGATCTGCAAACAAAAGACATAAGCCTCCTGTCGGTAAAATGACAGAGAGTGATGAAGAAAGAGAGGCAATTAGATTAGCTACTGAAATAGCAGCAGCTGATACTACAGCACTCGATGCAGACCCGGATATAATACTCATCCAGGTCGCCAAAAGGAGAGCTATAACTCTAAAACTTATAGAAAATGGACTGACACCTAGAGGTGGCACAGTCATATTCGTAATCGAGGCACACGAATATCGGCAGACAGAGGTATACTATACATGGATAAATTTTCCAGCAGCAAATGCTGTAACAAAGTACTTCCACTATTACAAAGTAGAGGAACCTCCTAATGAGTACACTCCTTTCGAGGAGGTGGAAGTACCACTCAAATTCCAAGAGCATTTGCTCTTATTTGATGGCGCCCTAATACATAACAATCACATTACAAGGCTCGGTCCTTTAGGAAGACCAGGAGCAACGTGGCCGGTCCTAGCCGGATACACACCACATCCAGACATCGAAAGAATGCCTGCAGCAGAGCTGTTAATACAGCTAAAACAACTACTAAAAATTCACAGACAATTAGTTCAGTATGTAATGCGGACTTCAACAATTCAGCCAGCGATTAAACTTCCACAGCTGACCCCTCACCAGGGGAACACAAATAAAATTACACCACAGAACATCCAATCCTGCCTAGGTAAAGTTCCAGCTAAACGGGAACAGATACCATTCTGGTTGGCACAGAAAATTACCCAAATAGAGGCGGTGTTTCCTGACACCACCCCATTAGAAAAACACAGGATTCTGACTATATGTCTCCCAATGGGAATCGCACCACACATTGAGGACTGTGACACTTGGGGTACAGTCTTTGCTTCCATCTATACAAAAACGCACGGTGTCCCATCCATTTCGGTGATACCAGATGTGCTAAAACAAATTCAAGATGAATACGGTCCAGAACCAGCTTTAACTCTTGGTATGAAATTACTAAAAGACTTCAAGCAGGTCTCGGCTATATTACTAGCCAACATAAAGGGTGAAGCAGCAAACGTGGCGATCCGCCAGAGGTTAAAAGAGACAGATATAGCAGACCAACCAGCTGGAATTGCCAGAATCATAGAAAAATCCTATGAAGAACTAGGCAGAGATAGTCTAGGTGGAATACCAGTAAAACCGCAACTGACTACAAGTCCAGAAAAAATATTTTTTAATAATAATTCACCAAAAAAGAACTGGGATGGAAATAAACAATCCAATCCTAAAGAAAAGAAATTCCAGTCCAGAGGAAGGTCTCCTAGGCGAAGAGAGAAATCTCCAAACCCGAGACAAAGGTCACCTCAGAGTGAACCCTCTGGGAATAGATATAACCTTAGAAATAGGGATAATATTAAAAAACCTGATAGATATCAAGACATTGATACACGTCCCTCTCAATCTTTTCAGAATTCCTCGCAGAAATCGGAAAGAAGAGGACGATCAGAAGAGCACGCCAAGTCCAAAGACAAGGAACCTGCTCAACTGAAAAAGAAATCACAATTTCCAAAAAAGAAGGTAGCCAGTATCAAGGTAGTTAACAATGCCGAGAATACTGAGGACACAACTGAAAAACGGAGAATGGGCTCAGACAATGCTAGACAGCGCAGCAGAGGTGAGCATAGCTCGCAAAGTCCTTATGAATCATCTGGAGACAGTGGACACGAATGAATACCTTCAAGTGGAAACTGCAGATACCAGAGTTAGCAAGCCCCACAAAATATACGAGATAACATTACGTATAGAGGGAGATAAGACTAGGAAAATAAGGGGACTATTTTGGGATAACCTATCCAAGGGCTATGACATCCTTCTAGCTGAAAAAGACTGGCCACCAGAGTTTGTCAGGGAGTGCCCTCATGGCGAAGAAGTAATTATGCCTGCCTTCTCGAATCAAATACCGATTCATAAAAAATATACACTTGCTAGAAAGTGGGCAGTGGCCTTAGCACCTGCTTTATATAAAAATCATGTAGGATGGGATGAGGATTCTCCTCCTCACAAAGTCCAGTTAAAATCACAACCTACTGCACAAAGGCAGTACCCAATTAAGCAAGAAGCTAAAAAACAAGTAAATGAAATACTAGATCAGCTAGAATACCAAGGGGTGATTGAAACTTGCACCTCACAAATGAACAATCCTTTATTTCCGGTCTCCAAACCAGACAATTCGTACCGTCTAGTTTTGGATTACCGACACCTTAACACATGTTGCAAAACTTTTGCAGTGCAAAACTCACACAGTGCTGCACTAATGAATAACATAGTGCGCAAAAAATACAAAACAACCTTGGACATCTCCAACGGTTTCTTTTGTCAAAACATAGCACCAGAGAGCAGATATTTAACTGCATTCTCAGTAAATGGCACTCAAAAACAATTCTGTCGGTTAGCCCAGGGGTACAAGAACAGCCCGGGGGTATTCTCAGCGAGAGTAACAGAATTACTACAACTATATGATGATGAAGCATTATCTTATGTCGATGACATTTACTTAACAGATGATGACTTGGAAACTCACTTGAAAAGAGTGAACACCATAATACTTGGTTTCGCTGCAGAGGGTTACAAATTCAACTTCAAAAAGTCCAGAATTGCCCATCTGACGGTCCTATTCTTAGGATATGAGTTATCAAGTGAAGGCAAGAGCCTGGCAGACAATTTCCTAGAGAAATGTGCCGTAATCCAAGCTCCTAAAACACTAAAAAACCTACAGTCAATTCTAGGCTTCCTAAATTTCGGAAGAACTTACATTGCAAATTACGCAGAAAGGGTCAAACCCCTTTACGATCTAATTAAACCAGACTTTAAAAGATCCAGTTGGACTCAAGCACACACAGAAGTTTTGAGATCCTTACAAACAGACATGCTAATTAAAACAAAATTAGAAACCCGTGATAATACACGCAACCTTGTGATCCGAGTCATCCCAGGGAGATGCGGATTCACATACCTAACCTCTAATGAGGGAGATAAGGTACCAATTGCATTCAAATCACACTTGTACACTAAGGCTGAAATGAAATTTAGCCCAACGGAAAAAATTCTTACAGCAACACAGACAGCTATAGCGAAAGAACGAGCCCTGGCACAAGGTAAACGAATAATAATCGTGACACCAATACCAGCCTTAGAGGCGGTAACAAAGGCAAGCATTCCAAATGCTAAAGCACTCCATCCAAGATGGATACAATGGGCTAACTCTCTTGCTGCAACAGACGTGATGTACGAATTTGATCCTTATTTAAAAACACAAGAATTTCTCCAATATGAATTTGAATGTCCTCCGCCAACCGAAATTCTGCCTCTAGATGACTACGGCTGTATAATATATACAGACGGATCAGCACAACCCGCAGTAGGGGGTAAACAAGCTTACAGTGCTGCGTGCGCGATTGTTAAAGGTCGTTGGCACGAAGGGAAATTTAAACCAACCCTCACTAAAACACAATCTCTAGGAGATTGTACAGCTCAGCGAGCTGAATTACTAGCATTCAAGATGGCGCTTGAAAATACCGATCGAGAATTCCCCACGCTCATAGTGTGCGATTCGTATTATTGCGTTCAATCTTATAATGAATACTTGCAGATCTGGCTTCAGAACGGTTTCAAGGATGCGAAAGGTGGCACAATCAAGCATAAAATGCTCTGGGAACAGGTAGCTCTTTTACAAAAAGAACTACCAAAGACTCACGTGATACATACACTGAGTCATCAACGTGATGGCGTTCACGTTGCAGGGAATTCATTGGCTGATGAGGCCGCGAAGGCAGCTGTGCAAACGGCTTCCGTAGCTGCCGTCACCCGGTCAAAAACAAAAATAGACAGCGAAATATTACAAGCTGTCAGCGCTTCAGAAAAGGATTCGATAGAACCACTCCCTAAAGGCTTTCCAGTAAAATACTCATACATAACTGATACAAACAATGTTCCTTTTGCTCGAATCCCTGGAGTGGGGGATAGGGCAATTCCAAACATGGAACATAGGTTAGGACTGATAATAGCGGCACACGAAGGGCTTGCTTCTACCCATGCTGGCGTCTCAGCCACTGTATCATTATTAAAACAGAGATACTGGTGGCCACAAATGAGAAGACAAACAAGGAACTATGTTCTAGCATGTGAAATATGTCAAAAAATGAAAGTATCAACTGTGAGACGTCCAGCACAGACGCCCCTTCTAATCTCGGATAAACCATTAGCCTGTGTTTATCTAGACCACTGCGGTCCCTTACAAAGGGATGGTAACTATAAATATATCTTGGTCGCAGTGGACTCATGCACGAGATTCATATGGATGTGGCCCCAGCGAACGGCTGACGCCAGAACTGTTATAAAAGATTTGCGAGTCTTTATCGGCACATACGCAATTGGCATTCTGCATTCGGACAATGGTCCTGCTTTTAGCTCTCGGGCTTATAAGGAGGCCATGGTCAGCATGGGCGTGCAATTGCGGTACTCTTGTCCATTTCACCCTGAGGGGAACGGAATTGTTGAAAGAAAAAACCGTGACATAAAGCAATCTATAACGGCAAAGGTATTAGGTTCGGGAGCTGGGTGGGTCAAACATCTAATAAGTGTCCAACGTAGTCTTAATAACTTGCCAAGAAATTCTCTGAAGGGATTCAGTCCGTACGAATTATTATTCGGAACTAGGATGTTGATCTCTGACCTTGATAGTCAGACTTCAGTGGTAACAGAAAAAAGCTTTGATGTCAAAGACCGTTTGGCTATTTTGCAGGACTTAAACAAAACAAGAAAAGACCTGAGCAACATACAGTTGAAACAACAGCCAACGACCACTGAAGAATCACCACCTGTCCCAGCAAGACCTGTCTGGATTCCAAAAGTCGGGGATCTAGTCAGGGAGAAGATCGCGGTAAAGAAGGAATTTGGGCCTTCTTACAGAAAAGCAGTTCCTGTATTGTCTGTCAACGGGACAAGATCAGTTGTACTACCGCCACTTGCTGGAAAAAAGGAGAACCGAGTTGTATCCATCGACCTGGTAAAACCACAACATGTGGCCGATAACAAACAGTAGGCCAAGTGGACTCCCAATAAGTAGCAGAACACCAAGGTTTGCTACCAGTACAGAGGTCCTATCAAAGAGGCTCATCACATTCGAAACGCCTACGGAAGAACAACAAGGACTATGCAACAATGCAATAGAACTTAGACCTCTGAAAACCCAAATAAAGACATTTAGCAGAGACACACCAATCTATACAGAAGTACCAAGTGAAAATGCAAGAAACAAAAATCCTGAACCAATTGGAACAATTGACAGAACTGCATCCGGTTACTTCATCAACTTCGATGATTCCTCTGAAGGCTTCAGCGAACAAAAGACACAGCCATCATCAAAATCCTTTAAAGACAAAGCGAAGGAACTTTTAAAACAACTGAAAGAAACATATCTAGTTTCTCCATGGATTGAATTTTGGGTGGGTTTTGGTGCATTTATCCTCATACTTTGGCTCATCATGGTATTTACTTTGGGACGCTTCATTGAGGGAAAATATGCTAAAATGGACACAGCAAGTCAGAACATCAACTTGGTCCTCAAACCACACACATCTTCACACGTCAAGAAACGAGAACTTTCTTCAGAACTTTCTTCAGCCAACTTCACAGCAATTCCAATACCTGGTGGGGTAGCCTGGGACAACACTGACTATGAAATTTATGGTCCGGTCGAGATCCTGAAATATCCACACCAAATCAAGATCTCCTTGAGTGATTTTGCAAAACCAAACTCTTTTGCTGATGATTGGGACTTTGAAAGTATAAACAATATGATGTCTGACTTAGTAATGTCTGCTAAATTTACAAAACATGATTATTTGCAGGGTTCTACAAATTATGACAGCATGTACTGCTATAACCATTATGGTAACCATTTCTTGCATAAATCTGCACAACCTAGAAATGTTTTAAATTTTAATCAATGGGAACATTGTGCTACACCTCCAAAAGGGAGCTCTAGAACCGTATATGGCAAATATTCATATTTTTCAGGTTTTAACATAACTAATGCTGAAACATTTTATTACAAATTGTCAAACAAGACAGGGATGAAAACCATGATAACCAACACAAAATTGATATATTCAGATTCTTTCTTTGAAAAAATGAATACTTTTGGATTTGATTATTGGGACAAACATGTTGATTTGAAAAGTGTTTGGGGTACAAAAGAATGGCAAGTACAGGGTTTAGAAGCTTTGTTTAGAGCCTGCATGATCCCAGAACAAATGATATTTTTAAATGACACCGTTCAACAAACCACCTGTCTTGGCTTAGCCAAAATCAAAGATTTAAATAACCTGTCTATTCCAAAGCCAACAATGTTTAGCAATAACTCTGAAACAGATGAAGAAATAGACATAAACCATATACTTAACCAAAACAGAACACATCCTGATTGGAAACAATGGTTGATCTGGCCCACAGATACAAATAACTGTCAAGATAGATTCCTGAATAAAACACAGGGTTTCAAAATGACCAGGCCAGACCCTAGATATCCCCAAAGACATCACCCAGGGATAATAACAACCTACAGTGTGGGCAAATTATGCCTTCAATGGCTACAAACTTCCACACTGCCTGAAATTAAGCAACACCTAACTTTACTTACTGATGGTGCTGACTTGCGTGATTTCATACTGGGACCACGCAAACAGCGTCATAAGCGTTTCATAGCAGCCTCTGTATATGCAGCATACAATGAGGCCTGGAAGGTTACTCAAATTGAGACAGCAGAAAGAATACGGGAAATTGACCGTATTAATTTGGAAAAATCACTTTCTGTAGTGGACAATGGGTTAATGACTCTGTCCTCCAGAATTTTTTCATTGGACAGCATTGTGTCGTCAGCAATCGATATATTATCGCAAGACTTACTGTTATTACAACATGGTCAGTCACAATTGCGTTCTATTGTACAGCTTGGCTGGACGTTACAAAATCTGCGTTCAGGCTATGTGCCTTGGCGTTTAATCAACACAACGTCACTATTCCAAATCTTTAACCTTACTGATAGACAGATCGGTATGGCGCAGAAGGGTGCTGATTATACAATCTTGAGCATTGAAAAACTAGAAAGATTACCGTTGACAATGTCAGAACGACCTGTCAGTGAATGGATAATCCACGGAATCATAAATATTCCGATCTCAACCTTCAGGTTTCAATACTGCCAAAAATATATACAGGCTGGCATGTACGAGAAATTGGGAAAGGGGTACCTTAAAACAACTTGGAACCTGCCCTATTCACATGCATGTGTCAGTAACAAAGGACAGAAAGTGTTTCTTAGTGGCAACAATTGTGCTATGTCACTAAGCGGCACGCTTCTGTGTAACGGTATTAGTTTGCACGGAGCCTGTGAAGGGAATTCATACAACCTTTCATGTCACCAGCAAGGCGCACCTGCAACTGAAATAGAACCATTCTTTCAAAGACTCTATAATGGGAGTTACATTCTTATTGTAGACCGCAGATGCTGTAGTCTTATGCCCGGTACTCCTTATCTCGTCACTACGACGGCGAAGGTCAAGTGCTGTGGACGTTCTTTGTTTCCCAGCTCCTTTCCAGACAAGGAGGCAAGGGTATGGCCCGGATTGAAGATTACTTCTATTCGAATAGACACTTTAAGCAGAATGAAAACAGTGCTTCTTCAGACGCCTACAAGGCTCACGTCATCTAAAGAAACGTATGATCTACAAGTCGCAAGGACGACTGCAGAGATACATACATTATTATCAACTAATTCCCCCGTACATTTCGCGGAAATCCTGAGCGAAATCTTAAATATTTCTGATACCACAGGGGTCTCAAAGGTATTTAAGACAGTATTTTCGATGGCATTAACACCATTCAAAGCCATACTGGGTATTTTTCCAGACTTCGTCCATTCGATTTTTGGCGGACTTCCCCTGATCCTAGGACTAATTGCAGGAATCCTATTCCTAGTCCTTATTTTTCGTTATGGCAACCCATGTCACAGAACAAAATCTCACGACAATGGAAGATACGATCCTAGCCATTGGATACCGGGACCGGATATCAAAAATCCTGGGACTATCCCGGCTTAGAGACCTAAACATGACTTGGTTTCTATCATTTCGACCAATGTGGCAAAGGTGTGTTTTACCTGTACTAAGGTGTCTGCTATGCGGAGAAGAATGCGTGTTAGACACCTGTCTGACGCTACAATCGGATGCGCCAGTGGATGCAGATACACTGTTGGTTCCTACCAAGGTTCACGCACTGTGCTGCCCTCAAAGGCTGCCAATTCTGATGACGGCATTCCTGGAATCTTCACCACTGCGATTGAAGAGTAGTGAAGTTCAAGATGAAAGCAGCATCGAACAGGTACGACCTTCTGTCAGCAATGCAAATCAGAATGTCAATGGAGACAATCATGCGCATGAATGCATGGTTACCCCTATTTCCGACTTAGAGGAACTTTCCCATGAAGCTGTTGACAGTTTTTTCGAAAGCCTGAATGATATGATGTTCTCTCCGGAACAGAAATAGAGACTTTTGAGTTAACTCGCACACGGCGTTCCCTGAATTCGGCCTTCAACTTTAAAAATAAAGTCACATGAACAATTACAATCCAGTTCACGGACAGCAACTTTTTTCAGCAAGCCCCTAAAATATTTTTCTATATATTTTTTCCCGGGACACTGATTTTCTGCTTAAAGTAAGAGACTATTCCTAGAGAACTAAGATTTCTATTTTAGATACTTTATAGACTTTATAGACTTTAGCTGCCCGCTGGTATGTTCGCAATAGATTTTATGTGATGAAATGGTTTCGACTTTTTTCTGTATAGCCATATTAAGAGCCATTTCATGTGTATTTCTCATATACCAACAAGCAATAATGCATAACAATGCGTGTTTACTTTTGCATTTAATTCATAGCTTAAGTGCATACAATATATATGACTGCAATTTTTCAGTATATTTGAAAATTTCGAAATGCATTTTGTGTATTTTGGGGTGGTAAGGTATACACTATACTCTATAGTATGTTGTACTATGTTATACTATGCATAGATTAGTAGATATGACCATAGTTAGCGTGGAGTGGGTGTCGTGTATTTCTATAGGTTCTGATTCGATCCCCCTATTCCTGACCCTATTCTGGTTAAACTTACTAGCTAGTTAACTAACAGTCAGCCCATGAGGCAAGAAATTCCCCATGATGCAGATACCGTTATCTGACGCAGTCACACTACGGCACAGGAACGTGTTATCTGATTAGGTCATAACGCTTGAGATCTAATTAGACAAGCGATATTCCTCCAGCCCCTGATAAGGCATACGACGTTCTCATAACAAATCAAACCTATGACAACCTGGATAATCCGTGCGGCCATTGTTTTGATTTCACAGAGAACTTTAGTAAAGAATGTGCTAACGAGCAAGTCGTATGACATCTTTATTGACGTACCTATGTCCATCCTTACGTCAATCCCGGTACCTTTAAGGTATAAATATTGCCGACCTTGCCCTATGCAAACACACGCGTGGTGACAAGACGGAGCAGCCATACTTGCCGAAGCCGAGAGCAGAAGCAGACCCCGCAGCCAGCAGCCCCGCCTTCCTGACGCGCTGAGAGACGCGCTGCTATCTCAAGCCGAGAGACCCAGCACCGGCGCTTCTGGGCAGCCCTCGCAGGCAGCCTGGAATATCGAGAGCAGAGAAAGAGATACCATTCCTCATTCATCCTAAATTCCAGGTACAGAACTGAATAACCCCTCCTAGAGAATTCTTTAGTTATTCACTTGGCAAAAACAAACTTAAACTAAACTGTAACTTTCTATTCCCGCCCATGCATTAGACTTAGGTCAGGTACACGGGGTAGGCGTATTTAGAAACACCAGTTGAGTACGTTTAGTCAAATGTATATGTGTATGTAAATATATTTTATTCATTTTAAACATCATATGGCTCAGAAACCATATCAATGTTTTTACAGTATTATTTTATACTATTGCTTCTAATGTATGCACTTTACTTAACTATAAGTATTGCAATAATATCGATCCATTTCTCTTGTACGAGAAAAGAGACTGATCAATAAATAACATCTTTTATTGAACACGCCCGTCTCTTCCTTTTCTCTACATTCTGATGAGACTAAGAATGCACGTACTGACTGAGTAAAATAATTGCCTTGTGCTCACACGACTCTCGAGATTGACTCTTGATTAGGGGAGAGCAAAGTTGTCATGTTCTATGGTTGTCAGAAACTAAATCCCTTCTTGTCTAATCAGGGGAGTTAATCCTTCCTTGAACATTCGAGAAAGTTTCTAGCGAACTCTGAGCTTAGCTGGCAAACCCAAAAATTAAGTCTAGTATCGACAGTAGTAGACCTAGTTAACGTCTGGCCTAGGCCTTTACTGCTGTAGGCACTATTCCAATGCGCAGAGCCTATTGGGAAAATAGGAGCTACACTACAATTTAGCATCACTGTTTAGAAATGTGATCGGTCTATAGGAGCCCAAATTAATGAGATAGGTCTATAGGAGCCCAAATTAATAGTGTTTTTCCTTTCTTTAAAAAAATAACAATATTGGCGGTACCTCAAGAGCCTGGTGGAGCAGCCCCATCCCAAACTTCCTTAAATAGCCCAAGCATTTTCTGACAGACCTCCTTATAAAAGACTTTGTAGAACTCTAGAGGTATAACGTCTGTTCCTGTAGCATAGTCTGAGGGTAGTGCTTGGAGAGCCACCTGGAACTCTTCCAGGGATCTATATGTACCCAAAAAAAGACTCTCCACCTGAGAGACCCTCACTCTGTGTACAAAATCCAGCTGTTCCTCTAACACCTGTGAGTCCCCTACAGGTGGAGCTTTATATAAATCCTCATAGAATTCCCTGAAAGCTTTCCTAACCTCAGCAGGGTCTGTAACTAATGTACCTTGCATGTTCCTGATCTGCCCTATGTTTCCTGCAACCAGCTGCTGTCTTGCCCTCACTGCCAGATATCGACCCACATTTTCGCTATATTCATAGCATTCCTGTCTCTTCTCAATAAACGTCCCCGCAGTCTTCTCAGCATTGAAATCATTCAAGCACACTTTAGTGATAGTGATTGCACTTAACACTGGAGGCAAATTGCCCCTAATGGCAACCATAATCTAGAAGGCAGAGTTTTGTTTTTATAGAACTCTTTAATCTGTCCTGCCCCCCCTTTTGTTTAGCTAGACTGTACCGCTGGGTTTCTCCCATCACTGATGCCTTAAAAGCGTCCCAGATCATTCCTGGAGGGGGGAGGGGGGCACTATCCCTATTAATACTGAAGAATCCTCAATCCAGTCCATCATACACTTGACATATTTTTGGTCAGATAAAAGTGTCCTCTCAAATATCCGGCTCCTACATTCCTTTCTTAATCCTGTAAGAGGGAATTCCAGCACAACGGGACTGTGGTCTGACATCACACTGAGAAAAAGTTTCACCTGGGCCTCTTTCAATAAGGACGGTGAAACTAGAACATAATCTAATCTAGCAAACTTGCAAGGGGAAGGTGGGGTGGAATAATCGGTATATTCAGACTCCTGAGCTTATATACTAAGCCAAGCATCCACCAAACCGATATCTTCTAAGAAATTCTTCAGAGATCTCAAAGTTTGTGGTTTGCACCCTGTACTGGATACTCCACTATACCCGAGAGCTCCTCTAGACCCGTTAATATTTAGATCCCCACAAACTACGTATGGTGCTGGCCTGGAAGGTAATTCAATAGCTAAAAGTTTCAATAACCCAGGATCCTCTAAAACTGGAGCATAGAGTGAACATAATGTAAAAGAGCCTGTACCTGCTCTACACTCTATTATTGCCTGTCTGCCATTATTTTCTGCTGCTCTTCTACCAGGCGTAAATACATTTCGTTTCACCAAGATCGCTACCCCCGTAGTCCTAACATCTTGAGTTGTATGGCAGACTACCTTTAGCTCCAAAGAATTCAACAGATTGCTATCATTCCGTGCTATATGGGTCTCCTGAAGACAGTACACATCAGCTTGTAGGATTTTCAAATCCTCCTGGACCTTTCTCCTTTTAGCACTTTCATTTAGCCCACAGATGTTTATAGTGGCAATACAAAGCTTAGCCATTACTCCATGTGTTATCTCAACCATCCAGAATGTGCTGTTACGGACAGTGAAAACTGTGTCCTGCCAAAGAGAGCTCCCAAATCCATGCTCATATATATACTGTTCTTTAATCTTTAATGCTGCTACAAAATCCACAAGGTTGAGAAAATGTTGCTGCAAATTCCAAACCAGCTTTTCAACACAAACCCAACCCCCCCTGATCCCCCGCCTCCCCCCCCCTATCATTGAAAGCAGCCAGACCAACCAGGTCCGTGTGATAGAGATGGCAAGAACCACCGTGAGCTCCAACCCCTAGACCCCCCCTCCACACCCCCAACCTAACAGTGAAAAAAAGTACAGACCTAGTGAAATAAGGGAGAAAAAAACCACAGCCCAAAGCCTAGAGAGTGAATATCAGGTGTGCCACCGGGACAGGAAAACCAGCTATTATAAAGTATAACCCACCTTTTCTACACTATACCACCCACAATTTCTATACCTTTCTATACATGTCTATGCCTTTCTTTTCCCAGCCGTAACCTGATCCAGATACCCTCTAGCTTGTATCTCAGAAGTAAAGACTTTGACAGACCCTCTGACTATTGTTTTCAGCCTTGCAGGCGCAAGCTGAAAAGCTTCGGATCCTGCCTCTTGATACAGCTTAAGTACCTGCCGTAAATGCCATCTACGTTCAACTGTTATATGGCAAAAATTAGGGCATACAAAAAAGAGATCGCCTTATATTGCCTTCCAGCCTTAGGGCACACTTTCTCAAATATGGCCTGCTGCAACATAAAGTTATTGAAGAAAACTAAGATGGCCCTCGGCTGTTTTTGATCTCGACTAGGGTGTGTATTTTTCTAACGAGTAAATGGGAATCAGTGTACCCTCTGGACTTCATGTCCCCAGTTCCACCCTGTAAGTTCTGGAAAAACTTCCTTAAGAAGTTCCAGGATAAAGGATCGAACGTCATCCCCCTTCCAATCCTTCATCGACCCCAAGGATTCGAAGGTTATTTCTTCTCTGCCGATTTTCCAGATCCTCCAGCTTCCTCATGGCATTGGTTAATTGTGTATCATGAGATTTTGTCTGCTCTCTCACAGCAGTCAGCTCAGTCTCCACAACGGTTGTTCTTTCTTCCATGCTGTTAAGCCGCTTGATGATCTTCACACAGGACTTCCCTACTTTGCTGCACCGCTCCTTCCAATTTTTTTGTGGCCCGCCTGTTTTTTTTTCCATCCGCTTCTCGCGCCCTCCGGTGCAGTTCTTAGCTTCTCTGATGCTAAGCCCGCCCACACATTTAGGGTGTTGCAGAGAGAGCAGGTAAACCTCGCAGTCAATGCATCAAGACTGCTCCTCTGCAAAACAGCACCTAACACTCCCCGAGCGTTCCGTCCAAAGATTCTGCCGGTAGCCTCCTCTCGATCCTGTCGGAGTTCCAGCACCCCTGCGAGCCGCCGCACATCCGTCATATGAAGGTAAGCCAGACTACGGGTGTTTTGGAGGAGTGTAGGGTGGGAGCTCTGCCGCGGTGATCCTACGCAATCGCCATCTTGTTTTTGTCACGCTCTAGAAGTAGACAAAATTCTGAATTCAGCAAGGGGTCATATGTGTAGAACCCTCAAGTGTTTCCCCCCAAAAAATAAGGTTAAAATAAAGATAAATAAGTAGGAAAAATTGGCCATTTGTGACAGCATTTTCACCTATATAATTTTTAGCAAAGACCAATTTACAAAAACAATATAACATCACATCCCCTAGATCCTTCTGGTTGCAGGGTTATATAGGGTTTGTAAGTTCCCCAATAGCCTAAGGTAAACAGAGGCAACAGTTAAGCTGCACTGTACAATGGATTTTCATTGTGTACAAAGAATGCACCAATTCATATGGTGAAATATGTAGAGTGAAAAATGGGTATCACGGAAACCTATGTAATTTTTTTAATGGGGACAAGATTTAGAGTTTAGGAGCAGTACTTAGATGAACATCTCTGAAATTGTGGGTACCCATTCCAGCATATGATTTAGAGGGTAGGTTTCAAAATGTCTTCTTTCTAATACACTGGCTTACATTTGGAAGGCATAAGTTCAGCAAAATCCAGTTGGTATTACCAAGTCTTATACTATTCTATGCTCCCATTTCTCTTCCAATATCCAGGGGGCTGATTTGCGTGGCTCTCACCAGGTATTTGTACCCAAAATCCCCATAAAAGCTCAAACTTTGCCTAAATAAAACCAACACATTTTCCTTGCATTTCTGTGAGGAAAAGTCTTGGAGTTTGCAAGCAGCCACAAATTTTCCAGCACTCAGCGTTCAACTTCCCACAAGTCTCCTGAGAAAGGGGTCCTATATTCAAGAGATAGGAAGAAGAAATCGAAATATTTTGGGCCCACCTCACATATGCTAGAAATATGGAACATAGTAAATACTCTATTGGGATGGGCGGGTGTCCTCTCTAGAGCAACGCCACTGCGGTATACCCAGAAGAGGGGCATATTGTGCTGGGTATGACAAGTGGGACCTGATAGGCATCTCAGCAGTAAAGGACCTGTTGAAAAAGGGTTCCATACTCACATTTGGGGATCTCCAGAGTCAATACCACCTGAATCAGGGAGAAATATACTGGTACTTGCAAATAAGACATGCACTCCAGGCTGCATTCCCCCCTTGCAGACATTCCAGAGGCATCGCCAATAGAGGATCGCCTACTGGATGGGTCACTACTCTCTAAGGCTATATCTCTCACATATAAAAATTTGAGTAATAATCTACTGGACACCTTTTCACAGCTCAGGGAGAGGGTGCAGGATGACCTAGGACCAATAAGTGATGAGAACTGGCAACTGGCTCTTATGTCCCCCAGGGAGGCAGCCATCACACTTAGATTTGGGCTTATTCAGCTCAGGATACATCATCGATCATCCATGACGGGGAACACTTTGGCAAAACTGGGTTCCAGACCTTATGACCTTTGCTTGAGAGGTTGCAGACAACAGGCTACCTTTTATCACATTCTCTGGAGCTGCCCAGTCATCCATAGCATTTGGGAGGAAGCCTCGTACTATATGCAGACACCTTTGGGAAAGGAGATAGCTCTGACACCACAATTAGGGCTACTAAACATATGGAACGCAACAGACCTTACTGACGTTGAACAGCAATTCACGACACTGGGATACACTTTGGTTAAAAGGGAGCTGGCGAAAGGGTGGGGGGGAGCAACTCCGCCCTCCATCACCAGGTGGGCGACAGAGCTGGACAGATGCATGCTGGTGGAGATGGAGGTCTTTGTAGCAAGAGGCTGCCCTAAAAAGTGGGATAGGAAGTGGTCAAAGTGGAATGTGTATCATGGTGATATTTGTGTGTCCCCTACGGTAGAAATGGAAATGCGCAGAAGTACAGATCAGGATAGAACTGTTTGATGTATATCTTAGGTTGATATATACATGCACATGTAATATTCTGAATAATTTGAAAAGTATTGTCTACTACTTCTGTATGGCTGTCATTAAAACCAATAAAACTGTTTAATAAAAAAAAACAAATCTCCTGAGAAAAATGGTGCCTCACTTGTGAGGGTAGGCCAAGTGCCCGTGGCACAAAAAGGTGTCAAATGCAAATTAGGCGCATTACATTTTTCCACTGTAAAATGTGGTTTTTGTAATACGGGTATCTGTGGATTTTGGGCCCAACTCAGCTGGTACCTAGGATAACCTACCAAATCAGCACATGTTTGAAAACTAGACACCAGCTCTCACGTTGTTTTTAACCAGAATCACCTGAAAAGCTGAATCTTTGCCTAAAAAACTCATTTCCCTTGCATTTCCGTGAGGAAAAGTCCTGGAATCTTCAGTCAGCCACACATTTCCTGCCACCCAGTGTTCCCTCAGGTCTCCCGATAAATATGTGACCTCACTTGTGTGGGTGGGCCAAGTGCCCATGGCAGGGAAGGGCCCAAAACATATTGTGGAGACATCCAAGTTATCTATCATAAAATAACCTGGATTTGTAAGAGGGCACCTGCGTTTTTGGTCCCGGGCTGGCCAGCCCTCGAGGGAAACCTACCAAACCCAGACATTTCTAAAAACTAGACACCTGAGGTAGTCCAGGGAGGGATGGCTTGCGTGGATGCCCCAACGTTTTCTTACCCAGGGTTCCCCTCGGTCTTCTGATAAAAATGATACCTCACTTGTGGGAGTGCCTGTGGGAAAGTCGAATATTATTTGGTATGGTTGTGAGACCTAACCGTGTAATATTATCACCAAGCCTCACAGATGATCCTCAGATTCACCAACAATAATCCTTAACTCAGTCCTGGTAGTGTGGCAAAGAGAAGTTAGGCATTACTGGAGGAACATATGTCAAGCATTTTACAGTTCCATTATGGTACATAAGTAATTGACATGACTCAAAAGAAATATTACACCAATTTCTAAAAAATAGAGCTTATTTTCATATAAATTTAGACACCACAACGAACTTTGTATCATGCATATAACAGGAGTCATGATTTTTCAAAGCATTAGAAAATAAATACATTAAATACTGCAGTCATTTATGTTATGCTAAAGAATTTGTAAAGCACATGGCTGCCCCAGCAACTGGGGCGTCCACGTGCCAGTCTCAAGAAAAGACACCTGTAAAAGACAAGCAGAGAGGGCCACAGGTGCATTTAACCAGAGAACAGCCAGGTGTTTAGGACTTCCCTGAATGTCTAATGGTTCTGAATGATCCTGATAGATAGAGGAAGTGTGTTCCAAAAAACAGGTCCTTGGGCTCGGAAAACGCGACCTCCTGTTCTTACTTTTTTAAGTCGGAGACACAGGCCAAATTGAGGTTAGATGAGTGCAGGGCCCATGCGGCAGGTACAGGAGGAGCAAATTGGACCGAATGGAGGGGCCCCTGGGAGATTGGAATCTTATATGCTGTTCACAGGACCTTAAACTGGACACGCTTGTCCACCGGGAGCCAATGCAATCTGCAGATGAGGCTAGAGACCGGCCAAAACTTTGGAAGAGACAGTAGCAGCCTTGCCGCAGCATTTTGGGCCAACTGGAGTCTTATGATCACTGTCTTGTTAGATCCTAGATATAGGATATTACAATAGTCTAACCTAGAAAGAATGGTTTACTGAATAATAGCCTGTTCGGTGTGGGAGTCAAAGAATCCAACAATAGGTTTGAGCCCACTTAGAAGGCCAAAACACGTGCCTGCCACAGATTTCGCCTGGGCTTTGAAAGGCAAAGCATTATTGACCCAGACCGCTCGATTTTTTACTACCGACCTGGGCTGCGTAAAGAGAGCCCCAAAGAAGAGGGCTACCAATTATCATGCCAATGGTGGATATCTCTTCCTAAAATAGGGATTTCAGATTTGCTTGAATTCAGTTGCAGGCAATTGGCCGCCATCCACTCCGCAACAGCCACCATGCCGCTCTGGAATTTTGCCAGATCCAAAGTGGGATTGTTGGAGAGAGAGCAGAAATACTAATACTAGTATCGACCATATCCTGCTTTCTAATAACATCGAGTATTCAAATCTTTGGGTTATGGAACAACCACTAAGCGATCATAATAGTATCCATATATCACTGTTGTGCTGGGGTAATAAAGAACCAGTTGAAAACAATCATGTCATTAATGCCACAGCAACCAAAATAAATGGGATGAGAATCAAATGGGCCGGTATTGATCCTCAAACAAAACATCTAGAGGTGGCGACTAAATGTAGAGTTGAAATCGAGAAGTGCCTGAGCGATGGAGTTATTGTTTGTAATATAATTGATGAATTTGTCAAAATGAATGTGACCATTGATAAGATTTTTACCAGGAAAACCTGTATGAAGAGGGCCGAGAAAATAGGTTGGTTTGATGGGGATTGTACACGGGCTCTGCAAGCATTAAAACAAGCATTGAGTGTCAAACCTCGCAACAATGTAATCATACAATCATTACGTTTAGATTACAAGGTAGCCATTTCCAACAGGAAGAAAAGCCTTCAGGATGAGGCATGGTCTAATCTTAATTTTGCAGCAGAAACAAACAATGGCATATTTTACTAGGAAATTATAAACAGTCCCTTTTTAAAGTCTGATAGTATGCCCGAATTAACTTCTTATGTTGAATGTAATGCTTGGATTGAGCACTTTACGAAGATTTTTAACCTAGCTAGGAATACCCCAAACTTTTTAACACCCGAAACTTCCACCTGGTACCCATTACCTCTGTTGATTAACCTAAATGAGGTATATGACGGTTTAATCGATAGTAAAGGTGGTAAAGCTTCTGGACCGGATGGAGTTCCCATAGACCTCTATAAAACCGAAATGGATCTATGGGCACCCATCCTAACCAGGGTTTTTAACATGGCAGCAGAGGGACAAATCCCACTAACCTGGGGCCAATCGATAATAGTACCTCTCTTTAAAAAAGGATCCAAATCCGAGGCGAGCAATTACCGCCCTATCTCCTTGTTGGATGCTCCCATCAAGGTGATGAGCAGAGTTTTGCTAAGGAGATTGGAAACCTGGGCCGAAGAACAGGATATTTTAACTAAGGTACAATATGGTTTTAGGAAGGGCCTAGGCACCCTAGAGCAATGCGCCAACCTTGATCTCTTGATAAATAAATATACTGTTGCAAAGGAGGGAAATTTATTTCTCTGCTTTGCGGACTTGAGTAGCGCCTCGTGGACCATGCCCTATTATGGAGGATCCTATTGGACTTAGGCGCTCCCAAGGAAATAGTACACTTTTTAGCGAGGCTCTAGGAAATGCTGTCTTGTAAAGTCCGATACTGCCCATCCGGAGAATGTACCCCTTTTTTTAAAGTTACTAGAGGCATACGCCAGGGTTGTGTATTGACTCCTCTTCTATTTTCATTGTTTATTAATCAAATAGATTCAACCCTAGGCCAAATTTCAGCAGATGCCCTGCGCATTGACGGTAAGGTGGTACCAATTCTATTATATGCGGATGACGCTGTTTTAATATCTCGTACAAAAATCGGACTACAGCGCCTCATAGATAACTTTGCTGAATTTATCAAGGGCAGGAAATTAAAGATTAATAAAAGCAAGACTGTTGCCATATCTTGTGGGAAAAAAAACAACTCAACAAGTTCTTTTTTTATCTATAACGAGAAGCTGCTAACTGTAAAGAAATTTTGTTATCTCGGAATAAAATTTTCAGATGATGGGAAATGGACACAAGAATTTAACAACATAGGCCTGAAGATGAATAGGAATACAAACAGCATCTTCAGCTTTTCCACTAAATTGGGGGGCCCCAGAAGAATTAAGGACCTGGTAACCATCTACAATGCTAGATGTGTTTCATCAGCATTGTATGGGGCAGGAATCTGAGGTTACTGTGAGGGGAAAACCATGCAATGTGATGAAAACAAATTCTTAAAGAGAGTATTGTGTGTCCCCCAATCTGCATCAACTTTACTTGTGCATGAAGAAGTAGGTATTAACTATATTACAGATCTTGCAGCTTTGCGTCCTTTAACATTATGGCGATCCATTTGGGCAAAATCAGAAACGTTGTTTACACAACAAATAATACGAGACTGTCTCAAACTTGATTACTTTTCCCATATACCATGGTTGAAATATATCCATTATTGGTACCGTATTTTATTTAACAATGACATTCTGTTAAATCCAGATTTTGCCGCCTCTATCCCTAAGAAGGAATTAAAGGAGAATTTTTTATCATACAAGAGAGAGAAGAGAGTAAGGCAATCTAGGACGCTACCAACGGTTGTCTTTTACCAAGAGCTTGATTTAAATAAAGGCTTCCAGTCTTACTTGTCTGTGGTCACATATAACTCACACTGATTTGTTTTAACGCGTCTTAGATTGGGTACCGTACATCATTTGGTGGCATTTCCTATTATGCGAACTGGTTCAAACTCTGTTTGCCCCTGTGATGGAATCTCACGACAAAGCTGCCGTCACTTTTTACTGTTTTGTAAATTGTATTACTTTTTAAGGCTTTTTTTATCTTAAACCAATTTTTTAAAATTTAACGCTCGATCCTCAAATTTTGCAATGAAATAATTATGCGCCTAGAAAATCCAGATATTTGCTTTGCGGTTGCTATGTATATAATGAAATGTATAGATGCTAGGAAATCTATTGCTGTTTAACTTGGTAATCAGTATACAGTCAAAATACATGAACTATACATTCATCCTGCTGGCATATTCTTCCTTTTTAAAAGAGTTTTAATATTTATATTTGTGTATAGTTGATTGTTTTTATTGTTGTTTTGGCAACATGTTTTTAAATATCGATGGAACATTTCTACGATAATGTATTAGGGCCTTACATCCCTGAATTATATGTAGCATTTTTGCACTTTATGGACGCATTTATTGCACATGGAATTTAAGCACTTTTTTGGGGGGGACTTGGCTTGTACATATGTATAATATGAAAGAGAAATGTATTGGCTATCCTGCGAATAATTTCCATAATTTTTGTCAGCCATAATGTGTTGTTGTGATTAATTATTATCGTAATTTGCTGTTTTTTGTTTTTTTTTGTTTGTGCTTACATGGATTGTTTTGACAACCCGAATAAAAGCTTTTGAAACGAAACGAGAGAGAGAGCATAAGCTAAGTATCATCAGTGTAAGACCCCAGCGTGAACCCCAGGACTTTCACAACCTGACCCAATGGTTGAATATAATTGTTGAATAAAGTGGGGCTCAGCGAGGAGCCCTGGGGGACGCCATGTCTCGGAGCGCATGAAAGGGTCCTATATGGAAGGGAAACAACCTGGAAAGATTGCTCAGAAAGAAAGGAGGAGAACCAGGTTAAGGCAGCCCTGCCAATACCAATCTCCTGTAAATGCTGGACCAAGATATCCTGAGACTCGGCATCGAATGCGGTGCTTAAGTCTAGCAAGATCAGGACAGAGTAACTGTCTTCATCTAAAGCGCTGTGAAGATGCTCAGTGACAGCAAGCAGAGCTGGACTCGGTGTTGTGTCGTGGTCTACAACCTTTTTGGGAATTATCCAGAATTTGGTTATTCTCCTAAAAATGTATTGAGATGGTATTAATATGTGTCTTCGTAACTTTGACAAGAAATGCCATTAAGGAAATAGAACAAAAGTTTTCTGGTTTGGAAGCATCCAAAGCAGGGTTTTTCAGAAGGGGAATAACTTTGGCGTGTTTCCAAGAAGCCGGTACAGATGCTGATGCCAAGGAAACAGTAATCAGCTCAAGACAATTTGAAAGAAGAAAATCCTGAAATTTAAGAAAAAATCTGGCTTAAGAAGATCAGCTGGTGAGCCTGATTTGACTTTATTACAAAGAATCTGTAGCTCTTTAAAGAACAGTAAAGGAAGAAGGGGGAGGTGAGGCGGGGAATTACTAGTATGAACCTCTTACCTAAAATCAGTAGTAGCAGGGGTAAAGTTGAAGTAAATGTTTTCCACCTTTCTAATAAAATCCTTTGCCAGCTCTTAACATTAACATTGCGGTCCATGAGAAATTCTGCTAGTGATGAACGGTCACTTAGGGGTTGAGTTCCTTTCCACTCTCGCAGGGTAGAGATCTTTAGGGGCCTGGGACCAAGTCAGAGTATTTTTAACATGCTTGGGGGATCCAGGTGCAGGGGTAACTTCTGAGCAGTCAGTGGACTTTAAAACAGGGCTTTTAACATTGCAGTCAATGGGAAAAGCTGTGTAGTGACAAATGGTCACGTCGCGTCGGGGTCAAATTAGTTTCTACCCTCGCAGGGTAGAGGCCTTTGGGTCCACTTTTACCTTGCTTGGTGCAGAAGTAACTTTGGGCTGTCAATCAACTTGAATCCAGTCGCACCAAGGATGCTTTTTCCAAAGGGCCATGGCCACCAAGAAGAAGATGTAGGTATACCAGAATGGGGTCGTTGCTGACGTTGGTCACTGTTTGTGGGAGCTGCTGTCTTAAAGCCAGATTACAATTCGCAAGTGATGTATAATTTTTTATCAGGACACCAAGGAGAACGCTGGATGGTAGGACATTTAAGTCGGCACAGTGATTACACACAGAAATGTGAGGAAAATGTGATATTTTAAAGCTAAATTTGAGGTTTGCAGGGGATTCTGGGTAAGAAAACTTTGGGGAATCCACCTGAGAGAGCGCCATTTACAGTGAAATTTGTAGGGGTGCAGCATATGTACAAGTAGTCAGCACCCATATATATAGAGGACTTTTTAATCATGTTTAGATGCAATGTATGACAAAGTACTAATGTAAATTGGTATCAGAGAATGTGCAGAGCCAATGTTACAAGGTGCAAATTCATATTTGCAGCAATAAGAGAGATGCTTTGAAATGAAATCTTTCACTATTAATAAGAGTGTTTAATTGATTTGCTAATGAGCCTTCAGATGGACTAATTGAAATGTAATCATGCTTTATGTACTCAATAATTAGTCGAACATAGAGAAGAAATGCATTTGTCGTTAAGGTTGGAGGCCTAGTGAACCCAGAGAATTGCTCATTTAAACGTAAGGCCTAAATTCTAGCCGAGGCCTAGTTCATGGAAATGGCGCAGGCCTGTATGAAAATGTTTGCTTTACATATAAACGGTATAAATGCTTATGAAAGAGGCTTTAGAAAATGTTGCAACATTATTAGACTGTGAGCCTATTTGCGTATATTCTTTTGCAGGTGCATCCTCCAGTAGATTGTAGAGTAGAAGGGCCCATTGTGTGCGAGAGCTAGAAATGTTAGACTCAGACATGGAGGAGTAAACCAGGAATTTGAAGATACAACTGGAAGCGACAGAGAGTCTGAGACCCAAGGACGTTTAACGAACAAGGATGGAAGAAGGCCAATGTGGAAAACTTCATGTAATCGACACCTTGGAGAGGGCGTACCTGAAGGCGTGTCATTCACATTTTGGGGTTTTCGTATTAGGGACAGCACCCCGAGGGTGGAGGCAGTGCAGATGGGCTGAGGAGTCAGAGAGAGTGGTTGGTCATGGTAAATAGCTTAGCAATGACTGAGGATTCTCTAGAATTGGAGAGAAGTGAGTGAACTTCATTGAAGTCACCACTGCTGACACCTTTGATTAGGTTGGGCTATTGTTGAGTAGGGATGTTACTTAGAAGTAGTGTAGGGACAGATTAACCTGGATTTATGTCCTTTATTCCGATGAGTACCAGAACTCAGGTTATAGCTATTCTGTTTAGTCTGATGGTCCTGGAATTGATCCTGGTATTGTTCATCAGTCGCCTGAGACTTTTCCGTAGGATTATGTTTGTATTAGTGCCTGTGTACCTTTTGAACCTCTTGCTGAGGTGTTTGTACCTGCAGTTATTTTTGGTTATGTAATAAATCTTTCAAACTTAGTTTGGTCAGTGGTTCTTGGGGGGAAGCAATTGGGATTTCTAAATTGTTAATTCTCTTATGACAGATTGCCTAATTCACTCTATGGCAGGTAAAAAGGTCTAGTCGACCTGTGACGGGATTCTGGAGAATGACAAGCAGACTCTAGAGGTAAAATCCCGCCTTTCCAGTTGGTAGCAGAGTAGGATGGTTTACCTTCTAGAGTGAGGGTAATCCAGAAGTAGGTTGAGATTTCCCCGAGGCCCATAGAAACATGGATGAGTGTCCAGAGAATCGCGGAAGGAGGACGGCGTTCCACGAAAACTGACGGAGAGTGACAGTGCGGCAGAAAGCAGCAGGTCGAATGAGAGTGAGTATGAAAAGGGTCATGCATTGCTAGATTGCGGTGTTATGTTGTATTGTGTGTTGTATTGTCTTGCGGAGTTGAATGCCTGTAGTGTGAAAGAGGAACAGGTTGTGAGCGCACGCAACCAGTGAAAATCTTGGGTTCAGGTAGAGTCCAAGTGGTCCGGGTGTATCGAACACCCATAGTAATTGTCGACCATTGTTAAGGGGGTTATGAGGTACCATTAATCGCCCACAGGACCGAGATAGAGGGAACGAATGTGTGAGTGCGTGGGTAACAGACGCTGGTCGGAAGTTGCCGTGAGTTTGTAACCTATCAGTGAGGCGATTGTCCGGTCGTTCGCGGACAGACATTTGCCAGCTCTGGTGACAATTACAATTAGACTGTGGCCGTACAGTCAGGGAAGTGGTTGCTTGGTCGGAAGTAATCATTTTCAGTGTATGATTGGGACGCATGCGAGACCGCGAGAAGTACGGAGAGAGGAGGGGAACTGCTGCGAAACGGAGGCGAGTGACGTCAGAAAGAGCCGCGCTGAGATTGGTCGGTTGGCGTGGAGCCGCGCTGAGATAGGGCGGTTAGTGAGAAGCCGCGCTGAGATTGGTGGATTGTCATCAGGAAGTAAACAAGCGCTGTGGAACAAGGAAACGTTTTGGGTTTTCATCATGAAATGTTTTAAGGTGTTGCGGAAATGTTCCAAAGGCGAAAACAAGATAGAACCTCGGGGTGGGGAGGAGGCTCCACCCGAGGATACCCCAGCTCATTACATGGCTACGAATGTTGGGTTACATACCATATTGTGGCTTGATACCTGGTGTAAGATGACAGATGGAAATGAAGAATTGACCTTCCCTAAATACGGGACGTTTAGGCTAGAAGTGTTGTATCAGCTGAAAGCGATTATGGCTGCGTTGCGACCTTTGCCCAGACCAACACAATTTGAAGCGCTAAATGCATGGATCAGGGCAGCCCATGATAGGGGCAGAGATAGGCGACAAGAAAGGGTGAAACGATCAGTTAAGGCGGTCCAAGATGCGAGATGGGATGCCATGGAGAAGAGATGGAGGGTACAGACTATAGAAGGGGATAGATTGTACCCGTTACTAGATGCACAGAGGCGAAATACAGAAGACGAGGATGAGGACAGCGAGACAGACGATGGCCTGATAGAGAGGATGTTGGCAGAGAGGCCACCTCCATACAATCCCGAGTTGGTGGGCACGCCAATGTCAGCCAAGTGCGGGGAAGCGTCTGACGGGGATGGTGGGGTCAAAATGGTGAGTGATTTGAGCACCTCAGGGGACATGTTTTGTCCAGTGAAGGGAGAAAAAGCACCTCCCCCTTCCCCAGTGACGAGAGTAGTGAGGCGATTTACAGTACAGAAGGTTCGGGTGGAAGAGGGTGTCCACTCACAGAAATTGCCAGATGCGCTTACGGTACCTGTTACCATAGGTCCCATAGTATCAGTGTACAACCCAGAGCAGAAACAAGTCGAGAATCCGTTGCAAAGGGGGAGTGAGAGATGCACCAGTGAAGACAGGAGTAACGGGACAGAAGAAGGGTGGAGACAGTTGCCAACGCCAGTAGACAGAAGTACTCCTTTGGTGGCATCGGCAGACTCCTCGGAAGGACAGATGGGTTGGAGGGGACCGATGGATCTGAGGGGCCCAGGGCCGAGGTCGATGAGAGAATTAAGGCCAGATTTGAGAACGTGGGAAACGGTTGTGGACACTCAGAGTGATAGATCCAGGAATGTCTTTGGGTCTGACAACCAGGAAAATAGGATGGTGTCCCACTGTGCGCCTAGTGAAAGCAGGCAGGAGTGGGAACGAGAAGGGGTGGGGAATAGGGGGGCGTCCCATCACACCTCTAGCGATAGTAGACAGGAGTGGGTTCGAGAAGGCAGAGAGAACAGAAGGGTTCCCCCTAACACACCTGAGGAAAACAGACGAGAAATTCAGGACAGTGGCGGGAGAGGCTCTAATGGAACTACCAGCCAAGGTACATTGAGGGCTGCGATAAAGGCAAGAAGAATAGATGTGCTGAGGCTGAAAACAGAAGTGGAGGAAATAGTGGAAGGTACATTGCCACTAAAGAGAGTTGAACTATACGAACCAGATGAGCTACTGTTTGTAGCGAAGGATGTTACACGGAGGGCTAGGGCTGCTCACGAGAAACTCTCGGATTTGGCAAATAAATACAGCGTAGATTTGACAAAAACAAAAGCTTTGCAGAGTGGCCACCGGTTACAGTATTCAGATCAAGATCTAGAAGAAAAGAGGGTGATCGGATTGAAAACTCACATCAGGGAACTGATTGTGGGAATACGAACGTGGTCCCCTCTGGAGAAATGGGAGGAAAGGTGGTCAAAAAGAAAGAGTGTTAGAAGGAGCGCTCTGGAGACATCTCCGGGAGGAGGGTTGATGCATGTAGAGGCATACCCCTTGCGGGAGGTGGCTCATGGAGGTTATGTACACGTACCCTGGAGTAGGGGAGATCTGGCTGCCTTTACGAACACATTCCCAAAGTTGAGAGAGAGTCCAGTGGAATGGTACAAACAGGTGGAGAGGTTTGTTAAAATCTCAAAGGTGCTGTGGATTGATTTGAACACACTGTTTGACATTGTGGTCCCAAGTGACTTGTGGATAGTGTGCAAGGTTAGTGTTGAATGGCCCACCGCGGAGCCAGAACGAGATTCGGCCACGAATGGGCCGTACCCAGGGTGATGGCAAAATATGAGCAGGCGATCGCGTGAGTGAAGACTAAGGTACCACCACAGGACATAGACTGGGTGAAAATAGATTGGACTAGACAGGAACCAAAAGAGACAGTGCATGAATACTACGAGAGGTTATTGCTGATCTTTAAGCAGTACAGTGGGTTAGATGTGATGGACCCAAAGGATATGGGACAGTTCGTATCCAAATTTGTCCTAGGACTAAGGCCTGATATTTGCCTTATGATACAGCAACATCTGATCTGTTGGCAAAATAAACCCCTAGATGAGATTTTGAGGTATGCGAGGTATTGCAGTGACGAGATAGACTCGAAGACAAAGAAGCTTAAGGACAAACTGATGTTAGTACAGATGCAAGCGGGAGGACAGGGTCAGTCAGGCAATGGCACCATGGGAAGGAGATCAGGGGGGCAGAAGAGGGACGGAGAGGAAGGTCCGAGACCTAGGATAGATATAGAGGCCCTGAAAAAGTCGACCAAGTGCCATCAATGTCACGAGGTGGGGCATTGGAGACGCGAGTGTCCCCATAACCCTGACAATCAGGTACAGGAGGAGGAGGAGGAGGAGGAAGTACAAGCCCCTCCGATACGGAAGGTGACAGTGACCAAATCCCAGACGACGAAAGGGGGGACGTCAGCCCCTAGGGCTCCAGTTCCCCAGGCACCGAAGATTTCAACAGGAAGCAAGGTATATAAGCAGATGCCTTTTATAGTGGAAGGGGACGAGTGTTACCAATTTGATCCAGTGACAGGACGGTACATGGATGGGGAGGAGGGCTGTACTCTAGGAGCTGTACTGGAGGTAGATCAGAGAGGACCTTTTGTAGAGGCAGATGTAGACGGTCATCCCACCACATTTCTTGTTGACACTGGTGCCTCTCGCTCCACTGTACGGTCTGCGGTGGTCCCCAACTTACCCCTTTTAGGACAGACCATCCAAGTTGTAGGAGTTGCAAATAGAAGAATGACAAACCCCCTGACTGAGCCAGTCCCTGTTAAGATTGGAGGTTTTAGTGACCAACACCAGTTCGTGGTGTGTGATTCCAGTCCTGTGTGCCTGTTAGGAAGAGATCTTTTGTGCAAACTTAATTGCACCATCTATTGTACCCCAAAGGGAGTGGAATTACAGACTAACGATGATGATGCTGATTTTAAGGTTGCAAATACGCATACGTGCATTGAGTTGTACTCTGCTATAACTGTGGAGGAACTCCCTTGGGACTTGAGAGACTCGGTCTCCCCAGAAGTCTGGGACTTCACAGGAGAGGAGATTGGACTGATTAAGGGGGTAGAGCCAGTCAGAATTCAGGTGAGACAGAATGTTGAATTTCCTCGAACTCCACAGTACAAGCTGACCCCAGAAACACTTGAAGGTATAAAACCTGTGATTGAGTCCATGGTTAGACAGGGAATTCTGAAGGAGGTTATGGGAAGTCCCTGTAACTCTCCGATAATGGGATTGCAGAAACCAAGTGGGAAGTTCAGGATTGTGCAGGACTTACGAAAAATTAACAACATAGTTGTTCCATGCTTTCCAGTGGTACCGAATCCATCAGTGATACTGTTTCAGATACCGTTCCAAGCTGAATGGTTTTCTGTGATTGATTTGTGTCAGGCTTTCTTTTCTATCCCATTGCACGAGGAGAGCCAATTTCTTTTCGCATTTAAAATAGAGAGTCGCGTTTTAACATGGTGTCGTATCCCCCAAGGGTATACAGAGAGCCCATCGATCTTTAATCATTTGCTGAAAAGGAATCTTGAGAGTCTAGTACTACCGCATAACTCCGTTCTTGTGCAGTACATAGACGACCTCCTTGTTGCGTCAGACACAGAAGATGCTTGTAGGATTGATACCATTGCCTTGTTGAACCATCTGGGGAAGAATGGACACAAGGTATCTCCCAGTAAATTACAGTACTGCCTGCAAGAAGTGCAGTATCTGGGTCACAGAATAGAGAAGGGGAAGAGAAAGGTGTCACCTGACAGGATTGAGACTATCATGAGAATGAGTGTGCCCTCGACTCAAAGAGAGGTCAGAATGTTCTTAGGCATGGTTGGCTACTGCCGACAGTGGATTGCTAACTTTTCTCTGAAGGCGAAACCACTGCAGAAACTGGCGCACAAAGACGTGAGTGATCCGGTACCATGGGACACAGATTGTATGATGGCCTTTTTGGAGCTGAGAGAGGACCTGTGTCGCGCTCCAGCTCTGGGAATGCCCGATTACACCAAATCATTTGCATTGTTCTGCTGCGAGAGGGAGGGGTGTGCATTGGCAGTCTTAGTGCAAGATCATGGAGGAGTCCGTAGACCAGTTGCATACTTCTCGGCTACCTTAGATCCAGTAGCCGCAGCATTGCCCGGATGTCTCAAATCCGTTGCTGCAACAGGTGTCAGCATTGAAAGGTGTGAAAGTATTGTGATGGGATATCCACTGACAGTGCATGTACCTCATTCTGTGGAATTGTTGATGACCAGGACCAAGACGCAGCACTTGACAAACAACAGGCTCACACGCTACGAGCAGGTTATACTTGCTGCAGAGAATGTGACTCTCAGGAGGTGCTCTGTCTTGAATCCTGCTACTTTGTTACCATTACCGAATGATATAGAAGATGATTGGGAAGACCATGATTGTCTTGATGTAACTGAACTATGCACCAAACCTAGACCGGACATTGTTGATGTGCCATTAACAGACCCTGATGAAATTTATTTTGTGGATGGCTCATGTGTAAGAGACAATACTGGTCAGTTGAGAGCAGCCTTTGCTGTCTGCACTATTTCTGGAATAATTGAAGCAGCCTGCCTGGAAGGAGTACACTCTGCACAGGTGGCTGAGATAATTGCATTGACACGCGCCTGTTTAGCAGCCAACGGCATTAAGATCACCATATTCACGGACAGCCAGTACGGATTTGGGGTGGTTCATGACTTTGGCCAGTTGTGGTCCCAGAGGGTTTACATGACATCATCGGGCTCCCCAATCAGAAATGGTGTATTTATCAGGTTATTGCTGGAGGCCTTGCAAAGACCTGCAGAAATAGCTGTGGTAAAATGCACAGCACACACAAAAGGAACGGATTTTGTGACACAAGGGAACCGTTATGCGGATGAAGTTGCACGCTATTGTGCAGAGAAGGGATACTCCTTTACGGAACAAACAATTGAGGGACCAAGGGAAAGAACCGAACTAAGCATGATGCTTGAGGTGGCAGACACATGGGAAGAGCTGAGAGACATGCAAGGACAGACATCTGATTATGAAAAAAGGGTGTGGGAATCTGCTGGCTGTGTCAAGGGAGATTTGGACATGTGGGTTTCAGCTGATGGAAGAGCTGTGTTACCGAATGAGTTGGTGAGTGCAATGGCACGACAGATACATGGTCCTGTACATTTGGGAAGGGATGCGATGGTGCGTGTATTCAGGCAAACGTGGTACAACCCAAAATTTAGACAGGCCGCAGAAGCAGTATGTCAGAGATGTGTAACCTGTCAACAGCTGAATGTTGGGAAAAGAACACCTGTCACATTGAGTCACATTGGGAGGTCTGGCGGACCTTTCTATAGGATGCAGATAGATTTCATCGAGATGCCGAGGTGCAATCGCCTCAGGTACGTCTTGGTGATTGTGTGTGTGTTTTCTAGATGGGTTGAGGCATATCCCACTCGTAGGTGCGATACACTCACAGTAGCAAAACTGTTGTTGAGGGAGCTAGTGCCACGATTCGGGGTTCCGACCTCTTTGGAATCGGACAGAGGAAAACATTTTAATAGCGAAGTTGTGAAGATGCTTTGCTCTGCCCTGAACATTGACCAGAGACTGCATTGTAGTTATCGACCAGAGGCTTCTGGCATAGTGGAGCAAATCAATGGGACCTCGAAAGCTCGAATGGCAAAAGTGTGCTCATCCACGTCCCTGAAGTGGCCCGATGCCTTGCCATTGGTACTAATGAGCATGCGTAGTACCCCAGACAGAAGGACAGGGCTCTCGCCTCACGAAGTGCTGATGGGGAGGGCTATGAGACTGCCATCTATTCCTACAACTGCCTTGATGAATATCACAGATGATGTGATTCTTGACTATTGCAGAGGACTTTCTGATGTCATGCGTTCTGTGTCTCTTCAGGTGCAGGCTGCTGAAATTCCGGCTTTTAGCGACCTTTGTCACGACCTGTGCCCTGGTGACTGGGTCCTGGTGCGGAAGCACGTCAGGAAGAGCTGCCTGGACGTACGTTGGAGAGGACCTTTCCAAGTGATCCTACTCACTACTACTGCTGTGAAGTGCGGTGGATTGCCAAATTGGGTCCATGCTTCTCACACCCGACGAGTCCCAGCACCCAAGGAGAGGACAGCTCCTCTCGTAGATGAAA
This sequence comes from Lissotriton helveticus, assembly GCF_964261635.1. Classification (NCBI taxonomy): domain Eukaryota; kingdom Metazoa; phylum Chordata; class Amphibia; order Caudata; family Salamandridae; genus Lissotriton; species Lissotriton helveticus. The sequence goes on from NC_136057.1 coordinate 1,377,861,037, forward strand.
ATAATAACGAAGAAGAGGATTCATCAGAGGGAGCAAGTCAATCTGTGGGGGTGCCTGTAGAACTTGGGGACTCCCCTGATCAAGCAGGAAACGGCCAAGACAAAAGTAACACAGAATCTGCCTCAGAGGGAGGAAGTGGCGGAGAAGGTGATCTGAGCGCAGAAGAGGTCCACAGTGGAGACGAACAGGGTGTGCGAACGAGAACCAGAAGGGCAAGAAGTGCAGGGGATCATTGGCCCGAGAGACGGAGGCGAATGAATGTGAGATTGGCTTCCGAAACAGATCTTGCCCCTGTGTCCGAAGAATCAGATCCGGAAGAGGGAGAACGAGGAGCTGAGCAAGGAGGTCCGAGAAGGTCAAGGAGGGTGAGGGTACCTTGCCAAAGATACGCCACTCCAGAGTGGAACTACCCTTTTACAAATGCCAGGAGTACTGAGGTCCGGGAGGGTGAGGTCAGTAGCAGTGACCAGTACGATCCCAAATGTTAAGCTGGAAGTGATACTGTTGGTTCCTGGACTTGAAATCGAAGGTAAACTGACACTCACCATTCCCAATCCCCCTCTCCTGAGCAAGATACATGATTTACTGCTGGATAGACTGATTTTTCCTACGTTTGTTCCCGACATGCCAGTATATGAGGAAGTTGTGCTCCGCATGGAACTTTTAGATTATGTGTTGCAAGCAATCGGATCAAGTATAATCATAGACTATTGAGAACTTTGAACTTTGAATTGCTTTGAAAGACTTTTTGAAAAGACGTTTGTAAATAACTGTTGAACTTAACCTAGAGCCGAGTGGAAGAAGAACAAATTTAGGGACTTTCCACAGAGGACAGAGAAGGGTTAAGGTTGTCTGTCATTGAACAAAAGAAGAACTGAAACGGGACTTTCCGCTTTTCAAGGTGGTTCGAGAGACTCAAATAGCACAGAAAGAGACTTTGGGTGCTTTCCGAGAACGAACTACTTTGTACTGAGACCATGGCGTCTGGAAACCCGAATCGTAGAGCCAAGTGCATAGTAGGCACTCTTTTAGGAGGAGTGATACTCCTTATAGCTATAGTAGTTTTAGTTTCTTATTTTGCACCACACGAACAGGTAGAGAAGGCTGTGGGGACATCGACACCTACCACTCCTAGCCAGAAAGAAGAGAGAGAGCGAAGAGAGAAAGCCATACTGGCTGCAGAAAGCCGTAGGCTACACACTGATCTGTCCAAAGGAAATTTTGGCCAGAATGCTTATGCAAAGCTGTTGTATGAATACATTGAGGCGATGGATGCGAAGGACTGTTATGTGTGCATGCAATTACCAGCTTCAGTAGATGAGGGTATTAGATACCATCACCTTCCATTGACATATGGAATATCCTGTAGTTTGCTGATTAGTATCCTATGGTGCACAGACATAATATCGACTCCAAAATATCGTTTGGACAGAATATCGACTTTTAAATATCGTTTGGAGAAAATATCGACAGGACAGAATATCGACAGCAAAAATATCGTGTTTAAGGTAAGTGAAGTAATATCGACTGTAAATAATATCGAAAGTAAAAAATATCGTTTTTTATATAATATGTAATTATTTATAGTGTTTTTATGTTATAATATGTGTGAAAAGTGTCATTTTATGTTATAATTATTTTTAATTAATGATTTTTTGAAAATTATTGTGTAATTTTATTCTGTAGCGGGTTGTGGGTTTATAGGGGAATAGGGTGGGAAGTAATTTAATTATAATTAATTAAATATGTAAATTTATTAATTGGTAGTAATAATTAATTAATTGGTAATTAAATATTATATGTTAATTATTTAAAATTGAATTGGTAATTAATTTAATTTAATTTATTATTTGCTAATTATGTAAATTAAAATAATGTATTTCCTGTAGCGGGTTGTGGGTTTATAGGGGAATAGGATGGGAAGTAATTTAATTATTATTTATGAAATATGTAAATGTATTAATTGGTAGTAATATTTAATTAATTGGTAATTACATAATATTTGTTAATTAATTAAAATGTAATTGGTAATTAATTTAATTTAATTGATTAATTGCTAATTATGTTAAATTAAAGGGGTATTTTTAGGGTTCAGAGTCAGTTTTTAGTTTTTGGGTAAAGGGGTATTTTTAGGGTTCAGGGTCAGTTTTTAGTTTTTGGGTAAAGGGGTATTTTTAGGGTTCAGGGTCAGTTTTTAGTTTTTGGGTAAAGGGGTATTTTTAGGGTTCAGGGTCAGTTGTTAGTTTTTGGGTAAAGGGGTATTTTTAGGGTTCAGGGTCAGTTTTTAGTTTTTGGGTAAAGGGGTATTTTAAGGGTTCAGGGTCAGTTTTTAGTTTTTGGGTAAAGGGGTATTTTTAGGGTTCAGGGTCAGTTTTTAGTTTTTGGGTAAAGGGGTATTTTTAGGGTTCAGGTTCAGTTTTTAGTTTTTGGGTAATGGGGTATTTTTAGGGTTCAGGGTCAGTTTTTAGTTTTTGGGTAAAGGGGTATTTTTAGGGTTCAGGGTCAGTTTTTAGTTTTTGGGTAAAGGGGTATTTTTAGGGTTCAGGGTCAGTTTTTAGTTTTTGGGTAAAGGGGTATTTTTAGGGTTCAGGGTCAGTTTTGGGTTTTTGGGTAAAGGGTTTTTTTAGGGTTCAGGGTCAGTTTTGGGGTACAGGGGTACAGTGTAAAAATAAAGTAAAATTAAATTGACATTAATTTATTTAATGAAATGAAATTAAATTAAATTATATTTAAATAATTTTAAATAATTTAAATAAAAAAAATTATTATATACTTACCAATGCTTACGTTGTAATGGTAGTGCGTTGTAAAAGTTGCGTTGTAACGTCATATATCCACTGTTGCACTCTTTGCAGTGGGAATAGTAATTTTTACTCTTTTGTATTTGTACGTTAATAATATTGGCTATTATTTAATTAAATTTTGTTGCTATATATATATATATGTTTTAAGAAATATGATTAAAAAAATATAATTTTTTTACTTTCATTAATTATTTAATTATTAATAGTTATTTTAAGTATTGTTAATTATATTTTAGTAATTAATTTTTTATATTAATGTAATTAAACATTGTTTTTATTAAAGTCGATATTTTTTACAACTATACTTTTGTTAACGATATTTTGTACTCGATATTTTTGTACTTACCTGTTTGTACATACAAACTCGATATTTTGGTTGTAGATATTTTCTCGTCGATATTTTGGGTAGTCGATATTTTGGTAGTCGATATTATTTCAGTGATCCGTATCCTATATGGGCGAAATCACTTTGAATACTTCTTTTCGAATTATGATGCTGTGTTACCAGAAGTCCCGAATTATAAGCATTTGAACAAGTGGGACTATTATAAGTCAGAGGACAGACTTGGATATTTTTTCATTCCCACTCAAGAGCTAGACACCCCGTATGCACACCGACACAACTTGACATGTTTGTTGTCAGATATAGAGAAGAAGTTCATTGAACAAGTAGAAGATAGGTACACGAAACAGAAAAAGTTGCGAGATTCAGGGCAAGGAAAGGTAGATTGGACCGAAGAAGAGAAGCAGCATAAGTCAAGAGGGAGTTATGGACCAATAGCTCTAGATGAAGTACAGAAAGGGAAGTTGTGTCTGCACAGACCACAGACGTATTATGAAAATGTGTATGTGGGTCAGACTACGTGTGACCACACCTTCACCTTAGAATACTATACAAAGGACTTCTTGAAGAGCGTGGTTCAATTCAGGTGATTCCTACTGTGTATTTTGTCTGCGGAAGGAATGCGTATGTGAGATTGCCAGAGAAGTGGTATGGAACTTGCTACCTAGCAATCATCTTTCCCAAGATTGATCATACGGAAGATTTTGCACTCTTAGAGGGAGGGCCTCAAAGGAGGGTTAAGCGAGGGGAAAGTGCTGGAGCAATTGTGGGAGATGTGTTTGGAGCAGCGATACCTATGTTGGGTGTCATTTTGAATGACATAAAGATACGGCGGCTGGCAACTGTTGTGGATGAATTGTCAATGAATACTGCCAAGTCATTGGTGTTGGTTGAGGGTGAGATGTTGTCGATCAGGACAATGGTTTTACAGAACCGTCTTGCTCTTGACGTCATTCTAGCAAAAGAGGGCGGGGTCTGTAAACGTTTGAAGGTCCAAGAATGTTGCACTTATATACCAGACAACTCTAAGGATCTGGAGAAATATATAAGCAACATTACTGCAATCCATTATGAAATTGAGGACTTGACGCAAGAGAATGCGTGGGAGACAAGGGATGGGGAAGGTTGGAAGCTGGTTTGCCAACTTAGGAAAGAGTTTTCTTGGATTTGTACTGAAGCCCCTTATCATAGTAGTGGCATGTGTGATTGGATTGTGGGGTTTGGTAAGATTGTACAAGTGGTACAGGTCCAATAGGTTGGCGAGATCAATGAGAGCGCAAGAGATGCGAATGGAAAGGCTGCAGGATAGTCAATACCGCAGCCTGAGAGCGTTGGAATCGTTCAAGCGAGGTAAAATGGCCACAAGCTCAGTTTAGTTGGTTCTTACCCTAAGGAAGATGTGTGGGTGGTGATGACACGGGTCATCAAAGGGGGGAACTGAGAGAGCGCCATTTACAGTGAAATTTGTAGGGGTGCAGCATATGTACAAGTAGTCAGCACCCGTATATATAGAGGACTTTTTAATCATGTTTAGATGCAATGTATGACAAAGTACTAATGTAAATTGGTATCAGAGAATGTGCAGAGCCAACGTTACAAGGTGCAAATTCATATTTGCCGCAATAAGAGAGATGCTTTGAAATTAAATCTTTCACTATTAATAAGAGTGTTTAATTGATTTGCTAATGAGCCTTCAGATGGACTAATTGAAATGTAATCATGCTTTATGTACTCAATAATTAGTCGAACATAGAGAAGAAATGCATTTGTCGTTAAGGTTGGAGGCCTAGTGAACCCAGAGAATTGCTCATTTAAACGTAAGGCCTAAATTCTAGCCGAGGCCTAGTTCATGGAAATGGCGCAGGCCTGTATGAAAATGTTTGCTTTACATATAAACGGTATAAATGCTTATGAAAGAGGCTTTAGAAAATGTTGCAACATTATTAGACTGTGAGCCTATTTGCGTATATTCTTTTGCAGGTGCATCCTCCAGTAGATTGTAGAGTAGAAGGGCCCATTGTGTGCGAGAGCTAGAAATGTTAGACTCAGACATGGAGGAGTAAACCAGGAATTTGAAGATACAACTGGAAGCGACAGAGAGTCTGAGACCCAAGGACGTTTAACGGACAAGGATGGAAGAAGGCCAATGTGGAAAACTTCATGTAATCGACACCTTGGAGAGGGCGTACCTGAAGGCGTATCATTCACATTTTGGGGTTTTCGTATTAGGGACAGCACCCCGAGGGTGGAGGCAGTGCAGATGGGCTGAGGAGTCAGAGAGAGTGGTTGGTCGTGGTAAATAGCTTAGCTATGACTGAGGATTCTCTAGAATTGGAGAGAAGTGAGTGAACGTCATAGAAGTCACCACTGCTGACACCTTTGATTAGGTTGGGCTATTGTTGAGTAGGGATGTCACTTAGAAGTAGTGTAGGGACAGATTAACCTGGATTTATGTCCTTTATTCCGATGAGTACCAGAACTCAGGTTATAGCTATTCTGTTTAGTCTGATGGTCCTGGAATTGATCCTGGTATTGTTCATCAGTCGCCTGAGACTTTTCCGTACGATTATGTTTGTATTAGTGCCTGTTTACCTTTTGAACCTCTTGCTGAGGTGTTTGTACCTGCAGTTATTTTTGGTTATGTAATAAATCTTTCAAACTTAGTTTGGTCAGTGGTTCTTGGGGGGAAGCAATTGGGATTTCTAAATTGTTAATTCTCTTATGACAGATTGCCTAATTCACTCTATGGCAGGTAAAAAGGTCTAGTCGACCTGTGACGGGATTCTGGAGAATGACAAGCAGACTCTAGAGGTAAAATCCCGCCTTTCCACACCCATGCCACATCTCCCAAGACCCCCCCCGGGTGTCAAGTTTTCAGAAATGTCTTGGTTTGGTGGGTTTCCCTAGATGGCCGCAGAGCCCGGGGCTAAAAACACAGAAGCCCCCCTTGCAAACCCAGGTCATTTTGTGATAGATGATTTTGATGTCTCAACAATATGTTTTGGGCCCTTCTCTGTCACGAGCACTTGGCCCACCCACCCAATTGAAGTAGCATTTTTAACAGGAGACCTGGGGGAACGCTGAGTGGTAGGAAATTTGAGTTGGCCCAGTTATCCAACAACTTTCCCACACAGAAATGTGAGGAAAATATGTTTTTTTTGTAGCTAAATTCGAGGTTTGCAGGGGATTCTGGGTAAGAAAACTCTGAGGGCTCCATGCAAGCCAAGCCTCCCTAGACTTCTTTGGGTGTCTAGTTTTCAGAAATGTCTGAGTTTAGTAGGTTTCCCTAGATGGCTCCCGAGTCCGGGACCAAAAATGCAGGTGACCCCTTTGCATTACCAGGTAATTTTGTGATAGATAATTTTGATGTCCCCACAATACTTTTTTGGCTTTTCCCTGATGTTGGTGCTTGACCTGCCCACACAAGTGAGGTAGCATTTTTATTGGAAAGCCTGGGGTAATGCTGGGTAGTAGGAAATTAGTGCCGGCCCAGTGATCCCACAACTTTCCCTCACGGAAAAGTAAGGAAATGTGATTTTTGTAGCAAAATGTAAGGTTTACAGGGGATTAAGGGGGATCCATGCAAGCTAGACCTCCAGCCAAGCGCCAGTCCACACACACCGCTAGCCAAGCACCAGTCCACACACACTGCTAGCCAAGTGCCATCCACGCACACTGCCAGCCAAGCGCCATCCATGCACACCGCCAGCGAAGTACAAGTCCACACACACCGCCAGCAAAATTACAGTATGCACACAGTCAGCCAAACTCCAGGACACCCAGAACGTTAGCTGAACTCCAGTTCCCAAAAGGGGCAGAAATGGCCAAAATGTGTGCCTAAAAAAATAGGGAAGCGGCCATTGCCTGTGGGGCCATCCCTGTCATGCCCATAAACATATCCCTGGTGCCTAGTGGGGGGCAAATCAAGGGTAATAATCCCCATCTGCCCCCTGGGTGAGGCAGAAAGACTGTGCCCATTTTCTTAGAGTGGGTGGGGCATTGCGATGGCCATTCTGGGCAGCCCCCACCCCTAAACTAGCAAAACAAATAGTCCCTGGTACCTTATGCAAACTAAACAAGGAGGCAGTGGTGTCATATACAGTTGCACATCAATCCTGTAGAAACCTGAGTTATGAACTATAACGTGTGATAAATTCCCAGTAATGGTGCCTGTCAAGGTCACAAAAACATCACACTGCCAAAGGATGTCACTACATGGTATGTTCAAAGAACTTCTGTGTTTTTACTTAAGAAGATACTGTGCCTCGGCACTCCAGATGTATTTATTTTAGTCTAGGCAAATAGGTAAAAGAAAAAGCAATACACAAAACAATTTCTCAAATCTGCTCACAACCGCAAATCAATCTTAACTCCTTAAGTGCTCATGACGGCTCCCGGCCGTCATGAGTCACAGTAGGCGTGTGCTCATGACGGCAGGTAGCCGACCGAATGTTGCCGCTCCGCCCACGCGGTATTAATTCCCCGACTGCGCGAGAGAATAATTCAGTGGGCGGAGTTTGGACGGCTCCCGGCCGGCATGAGCACATGCCCACCGTGATTTATGACGGCCGGGAGCCGTCCTCAGTATGGGAGCACCACACCCAGCCCCACCCCCCCTCACACCGTGGCAGAATTCGCCCCGCAGCCAAGGGGTTAATGAATCCTGCAAGAAATTTCTTGGATCTTTGCTGAAGAGTTTTAATTGTCTGATAACAATGCTCCACTTTGCATTAATGACAGTGTTATCAGTCCAGTGTAGAAACACAAACAATATTTGAACAGATTGAATTAATATTCCTGATGTTTCCCTTGTTGTCAAAGAGATGATGGCAGCCGACACATGTTTCGTTACTCACTGTAACTTCTTCAAGGCTTTAATTCTTAATTCTCCCGCTATTCTAGGTGAGAAACGGCATAAAATCTAAAATGTTAAGAGATTCTGACGTATCCTTATATGAAAGGCATCAGGATTTCAAGAAGTCATATGTCTCATCCACATGAGAATTAAGTAGTTCTCTTGTTGGGTCCTACAAGAGAATGGCCAGATCCCAGGTTCCAGTTTCTGATATAAAAGGCATCAAGATTTCAAGAAGTCATATATCCGATCCACGTGAGAATTCAGTAGTTCTCTAAAAGGGTCCTAGAAAAGTATATCCAGATCCCAGGTTCCAGTTCTGTACAAGCCACTGTTCTAAAGAAGTTGTCAAGCTTATTGGGGAAACGCGGTGACCTCGTTCAGAAAAAAGCATTTTAAGGATGGTATCTTAAAACTTGTGCTATATAAACGAAGAATATTATAGGGCTGTGATATGCCCCAAATCTCCGGCGAGTCCACCGATCGAAACTCCGTCCCCTCCTGTCCCGCAATGCAGTGGTACCTAGTGGGCTGTCTCCACCCTTTGGGGGGACAGATCAGGTGTTGTTTCCCCCATCTGCCCCTGGGGTGGCAGAAAGACTGTGGCATTTTGTTTGGGGGGGGGGCATTCTGGTATTGGCATGCTCAATCTGTGTAGCCTCCACCCTTACACAAAGAAAAAATTAGCCCCTGGGGCAGATAGGGGCTGCTCCTAGCTCCCCGCTGTCTAGTCGATGATTCGTGCTCAGGGATCGCACTCCTGCGGCAATCCCCAAGCAGTGATCCACTAGGAAAAGGTACCATTAAAAAGGTGAGATTCCCTCCCACTTTCCAATGATGCCTCTCCTGTCTGCATTGGTGGTCAGGGACAGGGATAGCCCGGTGAGCACCGATAAAGTGAAATGAGCTGATCTGCTAATTTCACTTCATTTTCATTGAAATGATGTCAGCGCGCCATGCTTACCCATCATCATTTTAAGTAAAAAAATAAAATAGCCTTGGGTGCTGGGGAAGCTCTTTCCCAGCTCTCGAGGCTAATTCCAGCAAAATGAAACCCCTCTGTTGTCTGCCCTAGAGGGAATTTCTGTCACATGTGCAAGGATGGAACAGTTCGCTCCTCAGCACATGACCACTGTGACTGAGGATGGAACAGTTCCATCCTCAGCACGCAAAGGGTTAAAAAAAACAATCCTCACATTTGTGTAATGGAAAGTTCTGGAATCTATAACAGGCAACAAACTTCCTTCCATCCAGGACTCTGCAAAGTCTCACAATAAAAATGTTACCTCATACATGTGGGTAGGTCTAGTGCCGGTGACAGGAAATGGCTCAAAAGGCAACATGGATACATCACATTTTCTCACTCAAAACTGACCCCTTTTTTTCAAAATAGGTTGCTGTGGCATGTAAGCCCTCGATCAGCCAGCACCTGGGAAAACCTAGCAAACTTGCATATTTTTTTTAACTAGACACCTGGTGGAATCCAGGGTGTGGTGACTTGTCTGGCTCTCACCAGGGGTTTTGTTACCCAGAATCCCTTGCAAGCCTTAAACTTTGACAAAAAAAACACATTTTCCTCGCATTTCTGTGATGGAAAGTGCTGGAATCTGCAGGTAACCACAAACTTCCTTCCACCCAATATTCCCCCAAGTCATCCTATATGAATTGTACCTCATTTTTGTGGGTAGGCCAAGTGCCCGTGACAGAAAGTGTCCCAAAACTCAACATGGATACATCACATTTTTCCCCCTCACAACTGGGCCTTTTTGGGGGGTGTGGCTTGGCAAGCAGGCATGGCGGACATGGGTTGAGAGCGCTCCGTCCGGGCCAACTAGTCATCCTCAAGTATCCTGTCTCTCTGATGACATCTTGTAACTCAGTGACACCCCATTGCTGACGGACATTGGCGGCCCCTACCTGAGTAAATTTGGGCTTCGTGGGTGCCGCAGGAGGCGAGTGAGCTCAGGTGAAGCCTTGAAGCCGGCAGACGGAGCGGCCTCGGGTGGCGCAGGGGGCATCGCCTAAATCTCTCGCCGACTAGAGGCAGTGCAGCCTCTGCAGCAGGGACCATGCATAGCGGGGCCGTGGCCTTGTCGGAGTCGGTGAGTGCCGCCGGACTGACGGTCTCAACGGAGGATTCCTGTGGGTGCGGTGCCATGGCTAGGCACCCGTGTCGGGCCACAGGGGCATCGGCGAGACCCTTGCCCCTGCCATTTCTGCAGCAGTGGCCGGTATCCGGACAGGGTGGTAAGGACGGGGGTACACTCTTCTCGCTCCCCCCATGTGCACCCCTTGGCTTGGTGGTGGGCTGGGCACCCCAACACGGCTCTTCAGGAGTGGGGGCCAACTAGCGACAGGCGTGGAGACTGTGGCCCGAGGACTTTAGGGCCTCTCTCCTCGTCCTCCCCCTGCAGACACATCCGGGGGGTGTCGGCGGTTACATTGGACCGCAGGGGAGTGTGAGGTGGCAGCGTAGCAGTAGCCTGCACACGGAGGGAGACCCATTACGTCAGTGGTTGACTTGGGTTTGAGGAACTGGCAGTGGTGCTGATCTTCCCCCCCTTATCAGAGACTCTGAGAGGGTGTACGCGACGATCGGTCAGACCGAATTGGGGGTCCCTGTTGGGCTCCGGGGGCGCTCCCGCATCGGCTGTGGTGTCGGGCTGCGCGGGTGTTCTCAGAAAGGGCCAAACGATGGATGCTGGGGTGCGGTCCACCTGCTGAGACGATCATAGCAATTGCTCTGGGTTCCCCCATATCCTTCTCTCCCCTTGGGTCCACTGGTCCACAACCGTCCCCTTGTCAACGAGAAGACCACTGGGGACACCACTCTTTGGAACCTGCCCCCAGTGTCGGGTCACTACCCCTGCGGTAGCTGTCATGCTTGCCCAACCACGAAACAGACGAAAACCCTCCATCTGGGTGACTTCATGTGGGAACAACGGAATCATACCCATTGTAATAACCAAGAACTGTATATACCTCATCACATGCCCATGTGGGTTGAGATATGTCGGCATGACATCACACCCGGTGAAGACAGGCATTAGCGAGCTCAAGAGCACCGTTAGACGTGGTAGGACGGCGACTAAACTCACTAACCACTATCTTGAGTCCAATCACAAATGTGAAGACATGGTCTGGACCATCCTTGAAGCTAGACCTTGCTGAGACCAACGGGCTCTCCTCCGTCAAAAACAGTGGTGGGTGTTCCGCCTCCAAACACATGTCCATGGACTGAATGACGAAATTCCTTGGGTGGAACTATAGACTTTTGCCACTCCTAACTGCCTTCTTCCCTTTCAGGAAATTTGTAATGAGCATGCACTGCGCTGAGAACCAGTCCTTCACCCACACGCAACCCAACCCCTACCCACTCACCCCCTAGGGGCCAGTGGTAATCCGTTATTCATCAGCCTGTCTTGCCTAATGGCAGCCTTGCACCTTGGCACTGCCCCCGCAGGACCATATATGTGGAGCATTCCGTATTTGTTACAACATATCCCCGCAGCACTCTATCCCTGCTGACACCCTCTTCAGCAGTCCTAATCAAGAGCAACATATTGTCCACCCTTGGTTGGCATCACACAACACTTGACCTCTGCTGATACACTCTTCAGCAGTCCTTCCAGGAGTAAGATGCCTCTTTATCTGCCCTTACAATATTCTTAAGTCCATCACTCTACAAAAAAGTAATGATAGTCTATATAACACAAGATTATTTCAATTTCTTCAGTTGTTGATATTGTTAAGTCTTGACAAATGATGAATCTTCAGTGGAATATTTATAAATTCTTTATTTTTTCAAAAGCTCTTTCTTCAATAAAAACAGACTGTAGCCGATGCCAACGCGTTTCGTCCACAAGGACTTCTTCAGGGATACAAATGATACATATATACATTATTTACACACTGTGCATTTCATACAGTCTATCTACACACATTTTACAACATAATACAATATTTACAAGCTTTTTATATAATAATAACCTATCACAAAAATTATTTAAAACTTTTTTCAATTCCACTGAAGCTTTCTCCTCCTAAGTGTATACCGACTCTATCAGTTTCTATACTTGAGTCATATTGTATCTTAAGATGATTCTTTTCATCTCACTATTTCATTCCTATGTCTTTATTAAGTCTGGCGGGTTGTCGCTAGTTTATCTAAGAAAAAACAGTTGAAGTCTAAGGACATCAGCATTCCTTACCTAAGATTGTGAATTATGGTCGGTCTCTAAAGTTCAAAGGAACACCTCTCTGCTAATGCAAGTGTAGATCCAATTCTCTATTTTGAAAAGGATAAATGTGAAATTTCATTTTTTAGACATGACCTAATCTTAAAAACGGCACCTTTCATAGAGGGTATTTAATATTCCTTACCAATGGAATAAGTTTCTTAATTCCTGATGTACTGGAAAGTTCGCTCCTTCAATATATTTAGTTCAATATGGATCACTTCCTCAGTATAATGAGAAGAATACTGCATTTAAAATCTCTGTGGGGAAAGGGACAAGTTGTGCAAATTTTATACGGGTCCACCCTATTTGATTATTTTAAATCATCAACATTTAAACAACCTAATTTGTATAATGTGATTAGGGAGAGTTTTTTTCTTTCATACCTTATTGGTCTTCAAAGTATCGTTTCTGGTATCCATTGGTCAGATTTTTTTCTTTATTACGATCTGAAATACGTTGGGTTTTTATATCTCCAACATACTGAAAATAACGAGAGATATATATATACATGTGTCACTATCACTATCGTTCAAGGAAAAGAGTCAGTACAGAAAAAATATATTATTGCTATTGTATATATATTTTAATGGCTAGGGGATCTCCCCACTACCCAAGAAAACTTAGTCTAATGACCATATCAGCAAAAACCAGGCCGTGTGCTTGTTACACAAAAAGGAAAATTTTATACTGACGTGTATGGGTTTCAAATATTTAGAGGATCTCTTTATCTGCCCTTACCTGGGTGGCACCACGCTACATTTAGGGCCGACCCACACCTCACCCAGGGGCACCGTGGCTAACCTCCCACATTTACCACTAGCAAGGTTACATCCACTGCTAAGCTCTACCTCCCCCAGGGGCACCGTGACTTATACTTTCAGTATTAACAGCTATTACCCGTCAGTGCATGCGCGGAGTATCACCGTGACACTCTCCCCTGCGCATGCGCACTGAACACTGGCAGTGCAATACCGAACCGGAAACAGGAGACTCCCTCGACAATGAGTGAATCCCCATAATAAAGGCAGGAGGAGACCGTGGTTCCCATTTCCAGGCAGCTGCTGGCGAGGGTAGGTGCATAGGAGCGAGCAACCATCTAAAACCGTGAGTAAGACCATCGACGGGCCTAGACGGCCCTAGATACAAGCAACCTGTCAGTGACGCCCGCAACCCCGCCTAACTGGGGCCATCCCTGTTTATAATTTTGCCCGCACTGTCCATTTCATTTATAGTCACAAAGATGCGGGCACAACCAGCGAAGCCTAGCCTTTGGAGTCTTCCCAACCTACATTAAGAGGGTGAGCTTGAATACGCTAGTTACGTGCTATGCCCTGTTGGTGTATTTTTAGATGTGCATTAAACGTTGCTGGCTGCAACCACCGGGTCAGTGTGTGGTGTTCATGTTAGCTGCTGTTGCGCCCCCCCACGCACGCCTTCCCGGCACCACACTTCCTGGCAATTAGAGAGGCCATTTCGTGTGGCCGGGGGGAGTGCGAGGAGCTCTGCGCCCCCTGACACTTTTCACCCTCACCCGTGAAGGGGTTTGGCCTGCTGAGCAGCCGGTTGACACACTTGTGGGGTGCACCTGGGGCACGACTGCCATCACTCCTTCTGTGCACATGGTGCTCCATGCCTGGGCCCGCCGCTTGAGTATGGCTATCTACAACATATGTGCCCCATAACCTCTGACACACCCGTATATGGGACGCCTTCGCCTTTACTTGTTATTACGCACATGGCGAATTGTTTATACAACCGTTGCCGTAAAATTGTTGTCTGTACTGATTTGTAACCACTACTACACCAGTACATGTTTGTGTCTTTATCTGGTCTTCGTGTTAGGTCTGCTTTATGGTCTACATACCGGGAGCATAACCAGACCACCTGGTTAGTGATACCTGAATGTTCTTTCTCTCCTTCCTTCCTTTTTATCCCCTTCTAGGCACCACGTGGACAGATCTCCTGACTTGTCTAGGTACTTCTTCCTAGGGTCCACTGTGAGCTACCTCACACACTTGACGGGGTAATCCCCTCGTAACCCCCTCTTCCTCACTGACGTGCACTTTTACTGCCCTCTAGGTCCTGAAGAAACGCTACAGATCATTAGGACTTCCATAGCGTGAAACATGTCGACCTTGTGTTTAATTACATTGGCACATTGAGCCCTAAAGTAATTCACCAACCCTTTGGTTTTTTAGCCTACCAGGGGCACCACAAGAATAAATCACCCAAGAGTGGATACCCCTAGGTAGTTTTAACCTCCCTTGCATGCACCATACCACCACTTCTCACTGGATCCCTTCCCGCTCCTTCCCCGCCCCCACACCCGCACTCATCAAACGGCTTTTTCTCTTTAAAAGATCTCCGTGAAAGAGACCCTTCGGGGGCCCGTCAGGCATTGCAGTGCCGGCCTGACGAGGAGCAAAAAAAGCCAGATAATGAAGCATGACATCCTTCTGGGTGTGTGAGGGCGAAGAATAGGCAAGACTTGGCCCTCCCCTTCGGGATTGGATCCTTGAAACTGGGGATATACAGCTGCCTCTTTTCCTTCCTTCACCCTTTTTTCTCACCTCTCCCCTATTCTAGTCTTTCTCCTCCCTTCTAATTAGGGTGACATACATGCACCCTTTATCACCGAACAGTGTCCATTTTGATTTACTATTGATTACATGGGTCATGGGTGGCCCATTAACAAGAATTTGTCCTCTGAAACAATTCCTTTTAAAAGAGTGTGTGAAGAGTTGTCCTTGGTGGATGGTGTATTACGCAGATGTGGTCTTTTGGTGGTTCTGACGTGTATGCGTAAGAACATTTTAGATCTTGCTCACGAAGGTCATCCTGGTATTTGTGCCATGAAGCGCAGAGTCAGAGAGGATTTCTGGTGGCCCGGTTTGGACAGATCTATTGAGCATTATGTTAGAGAATGTTGTGCTTGTGTTTTGAGTGATAAGTCTCTGGTAACTCATCCTTCTCCCGTCCATCCTATTGTTGTGAAAGATTCTCCCTGGTGCAAACTTGCTTTTGATGTTGCGGGTCCTTTTGGCACCACTGGGAGTTCTCCGTTGTATGCTTTACTCTTGGTGGACTACATTTCCAAGTGGCCTGAGATAAAGTTTGTGGAGTGTATTAATTCTACATCTATCAATCATTTTTTCAAGGAAATTGTTCTTCGTGAAGGGTTTTCTGAGGAATTGGTGACTGATAATGGCATTCAGCTGTTTTTTTTTGGAACTGCAGAATTTTCTTAAAGGTCATGGCATCAAACATGTTTTAACTTCTCTTTATCACTCCTGCAGTAATGGTCTTGTTGAATACATTAATTGTGTAATCAAAGACCAGTTGCAATTGGCTTTGGTGAATGGTTTGCACTAAAGAATGGCCATTGCTGACATGTTTATTTTATAATATAATAATTCAATTATAGCACGGAAACCGCGCTACTGGAAGTCACTGTCGCTATTAGAGAGGTGTTAGATGCGGGAGGAAAGGCCATGTTGGTCATGTTGGACCTGTCGGCGGCGTTCGACACCGTTCCCCACGATACCCTCCTAATACGACTCTGGGAATTCGGTCTTCGGGGGACGGTGTGGAACTGGCTCAAATCCTTCTTAGCCGACCGTCGACAAACGATCTGGGCGCCTCCACACTCCGCCGTTATGGCACCTCTGGAAGTAGGGGTCCCTCAGGGGTCTATTCTTAGCCCCCTGCTTTTCAACATCTTTTTGGCCCCCCTTGCAGAGGTGGCGGAATCCTTTGGCGCCCAGATCGTGTCTTATGCTGACGACACCCAACTCTTGTTTACCTACGACAAGAATGAGGTGTTCGACGGGATCCGCATCAGAAGCTGTTTAGAGGCGGTTTTCGGTTGGTTCAGAGAGCACGGTTTAAAATGCAACTCCGACAAATCGGAGCTGCTATTTTTTGGCTGTGCTACCGAGCCTGACTGGAAAAGCTGGTGGCCGCAAGACTTGTTTCCACCTGCAAAGGCAAGTGATAAAGCTAAGAATTTAGGAATCATTATTGATAATGACCTAAGTTTTGGGCCCCAAATTTCTTGCCTTTCGGGGAAATGTTTCGGCATCCTTCGGATGCTTAGAAAATTTCTCCCCTTGATCTCTATTAATCACAGAAGGGTCACTGTTCAAGCACTTGTTGGGTCTAGATTGGACTACGCAAACGCCCTGTATCTTGGACTTCCCAAATACCTTGTGAGGCGACTTCAAGTAGTCCAAAATTCAGCTGCCCGCGCCATCTATGGGCTTCCTAGACGCGCAAGTGCCTCTGACCTGCTTAAAGAGTTGCACTGGCTTCCTACAGCCAAGAGAGTCCTGTTTAAAAGCTTGACGTTGACCTTTAAAGCCCTCCATGATATTGGCCCCAGTTATATCAGGAAACGTCTTGTCTTTTACAAACCCAATAGAGCTCTACGGTCCGCCTCCTTGTCTCAAATGGTAGTTCCGACCATTAAACGCGTCAGACAGGGCGGCCGCTCCTTTCATCATTTGGCTCCTCGTGCTTGGAACGAGCTTCCTCTCTCTCTTAGACAGACCCACAGCCTTCTGTCTTTTAGAAAGGCCTTAAAAACCTGGCTTTTCACCAGATAAGCTTGCCGCCTTTCCTTGCTGTTGAGTTGTGTTGCTGCCCTGGAAGGCTTTCTTCGCCAAAGCGCCGGGACACTCCCTGTGGAGTAGCTGTTGCGCTATAGAAGAACGTGTTAACATAACATAACATAACATGTTGTGGGCAGTCAGGACTACCCCTCATGTCAGTACCGGCATTTCTCCCTTCAGCCTTTTTAGGGGAGGGTTGCTGGTTCCAAATTAAACAAAAATTTGATGTCCAGGAAAGAAGTTGATCTGTGTAAACTTGGCAAAGTAGCAGATGTGGGGCTTCTGTACAATCTAAGTATGCTACCTCTTCTAGGAAAGTTTCTCCTGTTTGTGTTGCTGATTGGATGAGAATCAAAAAGCCTGGTATTGTTCGTAAGGGTACCTCTCGGTTCTCAGCTCCGGCAAAAGTGAGTGAGGTAAAGGACCGTGTAGTAGTACTGGACAATGGGAAAACTTGGAACAAATGTGCTATCTCCATTGTTCCCCATTCCAAAATTGAATATGTCGGTGGGAAGTTGGGTGTTCATCTTGATCATGCTTCTACCCATGCTTCTACCAGTGCTACTCCTGTTCATTCTGGTCACTCTTCTGTTAATGACAGTCCCTCCAGTAGAGGTGTTTGTCCTAATCGCACCTCTTCCAGGAGTTTTTCTTTCAGGGTAAGAGTTGCTCCTGTCAAATTTCAGGACTATGAAATGTTTTAACTATGTTGTGTTGCCCTGTTGGTTGCACTTGTTTTTTTTCTTTTCTTTGTTATTTTTTTGCTATATTGTGAAGGAAGTTGGGGTTGTTGGGGATCTGGTTTGGAATGTTGGAATGCTGGGTATGTTCTTTTGCCAATGTTCCCTGCGTGGAACAGAGAATGTACAGGATTGGCAGTTGCTGCCTGGGAGCTGCCTGAACAGGACAAACAAACGGAGTACTTACATGTGGCCTTGTACTTCTTTTCAAATGGTCATTACGTTATTTAAAAATGTGCCTTTTTGGTGTCTTTGTGCATCCATAAAAACGATATTTCTAGGTTTTGCCTACAGCGTGCATGCAAAGCTATTGTTGAAAAAAATGCCTAAAAACTGGATTGGAGCTCGCCCTTTACTTATCAATACTTACCATTGGCTGCCTTCCACTTCACTCTTGCTTCCTTTCTTCTTATTGGTCACACCTCCTGCTTCCTGTGGCTGCTCACCT
Source organism: Lissotriton helveticus (assembly GCF_964261635.1). Lineage (NCBI taxonomy): Eukaryota > Metazoa > Chordata > Amphibia > Caudata > Salamandridae > Lissotriton > Lissotriton helveticus. The sequence continues at coordinate 1,377,879,078 of NC_136057.1, forward strand.
CCTCCTGCAGTCTTCTCCGGGCTTCTGTCCATGCTGTGGAGCATGGACCTAGCACAGCTTCCTGTTTGTGGCCAGTGTTCATCCACTGGACACGCTCTCTTGAAAGTCTATTTATTTTTTTGACAGATTTGTGTTTGCACTCTATAAGAGTGGCTGGAACAGTAGGGTCCGCGTTCCTTAACCAGTTTACCCCACCTCCCCCCCAGCCCATTTACTCTCCCCCTTCTCCTCGCTGGCTGTTTAGCTCCGCTGTTTATTTTCCCCCACCCCCTGCCATCCGTTTTCAATTCCCTGCTGTCCGTTTTCACTCCTGCCATCTGTTTTCTTCTCCCCATCCCCCACCCACATGTTGCTTAACCACCCCACCCCATGTATCCAAATTAAAGGGTGTCTGTAACCAATGTAGTAGCTGCACTTAGTGTTTTTGTAGTAGACAAATGATAGTTTTGTGGGCAAAGTAAAGTGTAGAGTATTTTACAAGAAAAACTTTGTTTTTTTGTATTGTGAAGTCTGAGTGTAGCTTTACTGGGTTCCTTGTTTAGCATAACAATGTTTGGTTGAGGAGGATGAATCCTGTATATCCTCTCCCCCTCCCCTTTTTTCTGATACGCGTAGAGTAAAAAGATTTCTAGTTAGCACTTCAAGAATTTTCATTTCTATTAAGGACACAGAGGCAAGGATTATGCTTCTCTTTACTGACATAAACAGCAGCCAATAAACTTTAAAATAGCATAACCCCGGAAGGGCAACCCCATCATAGTATGCACCAATCACATGGCGCCCATTGGAATATATGTCTCTGGTGCAATACTGCTTCCTCTTTCTTTGCAAAAACCTTCAAACGCAGTCCTTAAACTTGACCGTAGAACCTTGAACTTTGCCTATTCTTTTATCGAATAGAACTCGAACTAACCACAGGAACATCTTCTCTTGATCCGAATTGGATTTCCTCTTGACTCCTTAAACCGGTTTATTCTGCTCTCCTGAAAAGAGAATATACACCTTAATATACCATTCACTGAATGTATTTCCAACAAGAATACAGGCGGGAAGAAACCCAACATCATACATAACGTTGTATAAAATCACATTTGTCAATATGAAAAAATCAAACCTCAAATTGTATAATACAGTTTCTAGGGTGGGATTTTTATTCTATGTCAGTCCACAGAGGCTTCAGATTATGCTAGTTTAAGGTTGATCCACCACCGTAGTTGCTACATCTACAATTTGTTTATGATAAAACGTCTTGAAAGTAGATTCAGAAGACCAATACGTCAAAGTCAAAATATCTTCCAATCGGGAACCTGTAGCAAAAGCTTTAGAACTAAGCCATAGCTCCTCTTACAAAATGGGCTCCAACGGCAGATGTATCAATACCTGCCAGATATAACAACCTAGTGACCCACCTGGCTAGAGTTGCGGCAGTGACTGGGCAATAAGGCGTCTCTAAGGAAATCATTTCTGAATTCTCAAGTGCAGTCTTCATAACTTTTCAAACATTTTTTTTTTTCAGGTGAAGATCTTTTAATTTATAATACGTTTTAACATTGTCCCCCTTTACTGACATTGGAAAAGGAAATAAAAGTTATTTGCTTGTTATTTGAAAAATATTTTTGTTTTGTTTTCAGTTTTATTACCATTTTGACACAGGCTAGCGTTGCACCCACTTCTAAAGCTGCGGGAAATCTGACAAATGAAATCAAACAGAATGGAAGTAATTTCCCAGAAAATGAATCCACTCTGTTTAATTGACTGCACTGCCTTGGAAATAAACGAAAAACTGCTTTTGCAACAAAAAGCCCCTATACAAAAGAAAAAACCAACAAGTCGGAGACGCAGCTACGCTGTTCGGACTGAGGAATGAAGAAGCCAAGAAGTCCATGAAGACTGGAATATCTGCACAGCGTGGAGTGGCGGTCTGCCAGTTGTTTTTGGTCCAGCTAAAATAAGTGTTTTAGTTCTTTTCAAGATATTAAATGAAACCCCCGATGGGGTGAATACCCTACCTGGTAAGTCCAGTGCTCGCACGTCAGACACTCGTCTACATGAAATTAAACAATAAAATTGTCAATTTTGCAGAAAACTGTTTACGAGATAGACCCTCATTTGCTGGCCAATTCCTGAGAAAACGTAGAACTATATCCACATCTTAGAATTGTGAGTATCGTGGTTTTGGAGGATTCACCAACCTGATGCCTCTAACCACCTTACATACCAAAGGATGTTCCCCCACTGGTTTACCATCAACGTGAGGGTGACCTGCCGAAATTGCTTATTGAAAATTGTTAACCATCCTATATGCTTAGCCGTTACTTGCCATATCTGACAGGAAATTATCTATTGTATAGATTCCGGATCCCACAGGATCCCCCTGTCGTTCAGCACACCAACTAACCCACTTACGCCAGGTTAACTCATATTGTTTATGCGTAGCGGGGGCCCAGGATTGAGACAAGAAAAACATTGCGTTCTTAGAAACTCCCGGCATTTGTCAACGTCTCCTGAAACTCTCCATGCCATGAGGGACAACTGCTCGTGAAGTACCAATGGATGAGGTTGACCCAGAGGATCCGTCAAAATCTCTGGGAATGATAGCAGACATATTGGAGGTGCACACAACAGGGCCAGCGCTGCTGGGAACCACGCTTGTGCTCTCCAACTTGGGGATATCAACATCACCTCCGCTCTCTGGCTGCGGATCTGCGCCAAAGCTCTCTGAATGACAAACGGAGGAAATGCATACAGCATACCTGGCGTCCATGATTGAAGAAATGCTTCCGAGTTGCTTGCCAGAGGATCTGGTCGCCAAATGTAAAACAGAGGTAGTTGAATATTGAGCCTGGACACAAACAGATCTAGCGAACAAGGGCCCCACTTGTCGTTCAGTTGTTGGAATATTATGGGATGAAGATGCCAATCGCTGGAATCTCGAAGGAAACGTGAGTGCCAATCGGCCACCACATTGGCACTACCCGAATTGCACTCCGCCGTCACCGATATGTGGTGAAGGAGGCAATAATGCTAGAAATCGGTGGCTATTTCCACCAACAGTTGAGATCTCGTGCCACCTAGACATTTGATATATCTCACTGCCCAGACATTGTCCATCCCAAGAGTATACAGCAACTCACCTTCTGAGGGAAAAGCGTCCAGATCGCAAATGAACCCTCAAAAGCTCCAGACAATTTATGTGAAGTTTCAATTACTCCATGGACCATCTGCCCCCATTCTCCATGGAACAGCAACGGGCTCCCCAGCCCCATCTGCTGGCATCCGACTCGATCACGACTTCTGGGACTGACGCGAATGTGGCCTTGCCATTCCATGCATTCATGTGTTCCAACCACCAGGAAATTTCTGTCCTGGCTTCCGCATTTAGCAAAATCTGTTTGGTATAGCTCAGGCCCTTGCGTAGATGCATAATGTTCAACCTCTAGAGTGCCCTGTAGTGAAGGGGACCCGGGAAGATTGCCTGAATCGAAGAGGATAACAGGCCCACTAATCTGGCTAACGTCTGTAAGGATATAGTCTGAGAGGCAAGCGCTCTCCTCAACTCCTTCTTGATCGCAGTTCTTTTCTTCAGTGAGAGCAATAACTGTGCAGCTACCGAGTTCACCAGGAAACCTACAAACTACATTGACTGTGCTGGAGTCAGTATAGACTTGCCTGAGTAGATGACAAACCCCAACTCCTGTAGGAGTTGAGTCATCCATGCTAGATATCGAAGGACTGTACTCACACTCTGAGCCATGATACGTTTGACGTCCAAATAAATGACGAGTCTGACTGCTCTCTCTCTCAAGAACTGACCTACAGGTTTGAGGAGCTTGATGAAACACCAAGTGGTAGACAAGAGCCCAAATGGCATTGCGGAGAATTCGTACCATTTGGCTCCCCATTGGAACTGAGGAACCTCCGTTGAGGAGGGAAGATAGGTACCGCTAGGTATAAGTCCTTTAAATCGAGACGCACCATCTAATCCCTTTCTAAGAGCAAATCTCGGGGAAAATGTATGCCCTCCATCTTGAAGTGGCTATACAATACCCAAGAGTTGAACTCCCTAACATTTAGCAGAAGCCGGAAGCCCTGATCCTTCTTTGGAACTAGAAACACCGTGCTGATAAAGCCGTGATTGTAAGGCTCTGTCTCTAGGATTTCTCCTTTTGGCATCAATGATGCCACTTTGTTGTCTATAAAAGACCTCTCTACGTGGAAAAAATTTAGTGGTTGCGGTCTGTGATTCTGTGTTGGAGTTGCATAAAAATCTATCCGAAAACCTGGTACTGTCAGAAGTACCCAAGTGTCGCGTGTCAGGTTCTCCCACTTGTGTATAAACCAAGAAATCTGACCTCCCTCACTTTGACATCCCCACACTGGATCAGGTTTACCTTAGTAGGAAGCGTCTCTGTCGTTACTCTGTCCTTGATAGCCTCCCTTCTGATGTCTGTCTCTACCACTGAGATTTCTGGTGGGATAGAAGATGGACCGCTGGGCTCCCCCACGTCCTCTCTGGTCAAAGCCTCTAGAGGTCTGATTAAATCCACGGCCGGGTGCTCGAGCCCTGAAGCGTCTGGCCCTGGTAAAAAAGCCAGTGTGGAAAACTTTTTTGATATTACTTTGGGCCTTGTCCAGTGCAGAGAATGTCGCCACATATTTCCCCAACTCCTTTAGAAATTTCTCACCGAACAGTAACCTGTACACTAGGGTTCCAGCCTCGCCGTGGCCATGTGCGCAAGTTGCAGGTCAATCCTCATGAGGAATGATCTTCTCCTCTCGGTAGATAATGCACAATTTGCATTGCCCAGGAAACATAGGGCCCTCTGTGCTCACTCCAATATCTCTGTCATGTCTAAGGGGGTGTTGGAATGCTTGGCTTGCACAGCCGCATCGAGGATTTTCGTGAGAGGTCCAGAGACATCTAATAACTTATCCTGGCACCCTCTCCATGCTCTGTCCAACCCCTTTTTAGGATCTTTGGAAAACTACTTTAGAAACGTGGCCACGTTGGGGTCCAACTCTGGCGTGTCAGTTACTTTGCCCAGTAAGGCTGGTCTAGGGCATTCAGACCATAGCGTAGTGCGCACCTCGTGCTGGAAGCCTTGTCGGAGGTTCTCCTGCACATGGTGTGCAACCTCAAACAAGGCACCCATTCACTAGATCTCTGGTGCACATTATTTATGGGGTCAAAAAGCAGGTTATTATTAGTTGAGACACTGCTCACATTATGCGTTTTGCGCTTCTTTTTAGTCACCTTTTTAGGCTCTTCTGTGTCCTGTTCAGAGTCAGAGATGTCCGGTGCGGCCGGAGAAGACTCCTCCTCATCCCCTGGAATCAAAAGAGATGAATTTGCAGACTGGAGAGAACTGCTATAACCATGGTCTTTAGTGACATTGTACGCCATCCGTGAAAGGACTTCCACTGAGGAGTGTAGTGATGACTCACCCAGTGATGCCTTAAATTTGCGCTTCCCATAATTTTGCAGGGACTTCACAAATGGCTGTAAAGCCTTGATTAATGCCCTGTTCCCAGGACACTGGAAGTGGGTATCCAGGGCTTCCACCAGTTGTTCCTCCATCTGGTGCTTATAGGGCACCTCTTCAAATTCCGCATAATCATTATAGTCAGCCCACTGGTCAACCCCCTCGGCGTAATACGCCATTGTGCTACTGGAGGCGTGGGGGAACTTCGGGGGGGGGGGGGGGAGAAACCCAGGGGTGTCACTGATGTCCAGGATAAACAATAGAGATTGTATTAACTGCCCTAAGATGCCCTAACTAACCTGTCCCTAACTTGGGGAAAAACCAGGCACTGACCCTGTAATTAACTGGATTCCAGTTCTGTTCAAATCAATGTTTTATTCTATGTGGGGGGAGCCACCCCTCAGACAGTGCCTTTATACTCTTATGCGCCCTGTTGGGCGTTCTCTGGGACTGAGGGCAGCTGCAGAAATGGTCGCGTATGCGAGGGAAGCTGATCGGTGATGAAACTCCAATTCAACTTGCCCGCGCATGCGCGAACTGCGTGGCAACAAAAAGAGGACTGCTCCTCAAGCGCGCAGTGCGCGTCTGTCCTGCTCCACACACAGAGAAAGTGCCACCCGGAGCGCCGGAGAGCTAACCCTTTATGAAAATTAAGCACGACCACTCGCGTCCTTTAAAGAATCACCGAACAGCAAATACACTTTGAAAAGTCACCCGTGAAATAAATCAGCGAGCACAAGCATATTAAATCTTATAAGCCTCCATAACCAGTAAGCAATACATCATTCAATTAAGAAATGTAAAGCTGCTTAACTCGCTGCTGCAGCAGCAAAGAAAGAGGAAGCAGTATTGCGACAGAGATATATATACCAATGGGCGCTGTGTGATTGGTGTATACTGTGGAGGGTGCAGTCCTTCCGGGGTTATGCTATTTTAAAGTTTATTGGCTCCTGTTTAAGTCAGTAAAGTAAAGAGAAGCATAATCTGAAGCCTCCATGGACTGACATAGAATATGTTCATAAGCCCTAGTTCTCCGAGGTTGCTTCACAAATGTGCCACTCTGTTTGTGTTTGAAGTTTTCCAGTATTGAGGTTTACTTTATTTTGCATACTCTGCGATGAGTGCAGCAGTCCCTTAAAGAACGATGAGGAGACCAGTTAAGCTTCTCCACCTGCTCTTTGAGCCGCTTTGTGAGCTCCCAGATTTAGTACTATAAGTTTGGGAGAATTTAAGTGACATGGAAAGAGATTGAAATTCAACAAGCATTGGCAAAGTCAAATACGTTTCTTCCCTGCTAAATCTATTGGTTTTGTTAATGTTATTATACATGTTGCACAGCAGTGTGAGCTGTTGTGAAACATGGCTTAAAGTACAAAAACAAAAAAACGCTGTGACATGGCCAGGGTGACCGCCTCATAGCGCTTTTTTTGTTTTAAAACATATTGCTGCAGGGGAAAAAAGCGATGTGATGCAGCCAGTGTTGAAAGCATCACAGTCCTTTATTTTAATTTTGAGCCAAGTTGCTCTCGTGTTGCTTAACCAACCCTCTCCCTGTGCTCATTCTACTCATAATACGCAGCAGCATGAGCTGCTGTGCAACATGTTTTAAAAGGAAAAAAAGCTCTATTATGCGGACAACTTTAAAGCATGTTACACAGCAGCTCGTGCTGTTGTTCAACATGGCTTAAAAACATTGACAAAACCAATCGGTTTCGCAGAGGCAAAACCTATTAGCTTCGTCAATGCTTGTTAATTTTGGTACACTCGAATCTTAGTATTAGTGGAAATCCACTGCACTATCTTATTGCAACCTGAAGATGTATTGAAAATTGTGGAAATTTTTAATTTTAATAATTTTGTTCAATATTTTGTTGCATTTCTCAAGTGGGCAAACATAAATCCCAGAGCATTAATCAGGGAATTGATGTCCAGACTGTTTGAAGTCTGCCAATACCAAACGTACATGGGTTCTCCTAGGGAATCTAGGGCCAGATGTAGGAAGGCTATTACCGGTTGGTAAAGGCCGAAATCGGCGGTTACCGACCGGTAATAGGCTTTTCTGATGTAGGTGGCAAATTTACCGTTCCGGTAAATACCAAATCGGTATTTACCGATTCGGTATTTACCGAATCATCATTTACTGATTCGGTATTTACCGAATTGGTAAATGACATGTAGGAAGCACTTTGAAGAGTGCTTCTGTGCCTTAAGGAATCGTTATTTACCACCAACTGTTAGTTGGTGGTAAATAAGAAAAAAGGCAATTAGCCTAAGAAGGCTGCATACAAAAAAGCTATCCCTGTACAGAAAATCAGACTGACACCTCGCCTTTAAGGCCTCAGAGAATCTGAACACTTTGCCTTTAAGGCCTCCAGGGGAACTCTGTTCCCATCATGCTCCACAGGTGACAGTTAGGTCAGTTCTTTTTTGCGGCTTGTTCTGTGAGGAACCTGGAACTTGAGCTTGGCTGAATTTGACTGTTTTCAGTCAGAATTTGTTTTTTTCCTGTCTTTTTTTACAGTATTGGTTATTGGTGTTGTTTTTCTACCTTTTCTGACTAAATCTTCAAAAAAATTTTAGTCAGTTATTCCACCTTTATTCTATAATTGTCCTTCCAGTGGGAAGAAGATGTCTAAAACAGATCCTCATTCTGTTTGTGTGGTTTGTCTACCTTCCACACATGATGTGGAAAAATGTTATCATTACCTCAAGCTTTCCAGTAGAACTTTGAGGGAAAGAGAACAGATTAGGCTTTTGGGGTTTATGGAGAGAGAAGGACGTCGTGAAAAGGGGGCAAGGAGTGTATTGTCATCTGGAAGGCCCTCTTCTCAGTCAAAACGTCGAAGATCTGCTTCTCCTGAAGGTAAAAGCAAGAAAAAACGACATCAGGAAGCGTCGACGTCGAAGAAAGTGAGTGCGGCGTCGAAACCTAGATCGACGTCGACGTCGAGACAGAGAAAACTGCATCGACGTCGAAGACATCGCCGGTGAGGCATAAGTCGGCGTCTAAGCAGGGATCGAGGTCGCCGTCGAGAAGTTTGTCGACGTCGAGACATCTGGTGTCAGTTGCTGTGAGGACGACGTCGAGAGTAAGGCGTTCGACGTCGAGAGAGAGAGTGCGGTCGACGTCGAGAGGAAGAGTGAGGTCGACGTCGAGAGAAATATTCAGATCGACGTCGAGAGATGAAGGTACGACGTCAAGACCGGAGAAAAGGAGATGATCCAGGTCTCCGTCGAGACATGGTTCGACGTCGAGGCATGCCTCGGGCTCGAGGCTTGAAAAAGTCCGGTCGGCGTCAAAAAAACATTCAATGTCGAGGAAGTCGACGTCGAGGTCTCCGCCACCTGTATCACGGTCGGCGCCGAGGCATTCCAGATCAGCCTCTCGGACCTCTCATAGGTCTTTTCGAGGTCTGAGTCGGCGTCGTGGGCATTGGATGACCCTCCAAGGTCTGCATCACACGACCTGCAGTCAAGGGCATTTGTGGACAGGCCTTCAGTGGTCAGAGCCTCTCCGCACCAAGAATCTTCAGTGGTGGCGCATTCTGACTCGACGTCGAAGAAGTCAACGTCAAGAGAAAGACAGTTGGTTCCTGTAGGAAGGTGGATACCTGACTATTGTTACCCCAGATTTTTTGCCTTGTGTTTAGCTGGTTTTCGACTTAGTTGGCCTGGGATCCTGCTAATCAGGGCCCTAGGCTATCTGCTCTCTCTGTAAAATGGACTCCATGTACCTTAGGTTCCCTCCTCTCTCAATGTATTGAGACTGAACTATTGTGTCTGATGCCCGATGGAGCTACTTGGTTTAGCTATAGGGGAGATGGGCCGTGGATTCCCTCCTTGGTCGTCACCTACCCAGTCGGTCTTTAGGCAGACTTCTTTTAGTCTCTCCTTCTTGTCTCTCCCCTAGCTACTATCCTCTCTCCCCTGAATCTCTCCCCCTGCCTGCTACTCAGCCTACCCCCCTGTCCTTTGTGCCCTTTGACTAAGCACTCCTCCTCCCCTTGTTGGGGAAAGATCCAATATTTATACTCTGGAGTCTCAGGGAACCCGCGGAGTGAGTCCACTGCGCCAAGGGAGCCACTCACACTTGAGGTATAGTATGGCACCCCTTGCCAAAGCACTCTCTCTCCCCTTTTTGGGGAAGGATCCAGTGTGTAGGCCTTGGAGTCTCAGAGACCCCTCTGAGAGAGTCCACTGCGTCAAAAAAAAAAAAACAACAGAAAAAATAAAAAATAAAAAAAATCAACCCAAGGATCACAGCTTACTGGACTTTGGACGTTGCCTTGACTCATCTACCAGTTTGTGTCCCCGTCATCCTTCCCCTCCTCTTCCCATGCTGTGTCTCTCACCCTCCCCTCCTCTTTCCCGCCTTCATTACCTGTCTACTTCCCCTGCTCCAACCCCCCCTCCCCTGAATCTCTCACCTTGCCTGCTGTTTCCCCTTACGTATTTCTGCTTATTGTTTATCTCTACCTTACAAGTAACTATGTTGCCATGCTCTAAGAACTGTGTAACCTTTGTAACGATGTAACCTGTAACTATGATCTGATGCTCATGTAAAGCGCTCTGATACATCCGGGTCTAGCCAGCGCTATATAAAACTTTAAATAAATAAATAAATAAATAATTGGATATTGGGTCACTCTTATGAGTCCCTGTACAATATACCGTAGGTGCCCAGGGCATAGGTGCACCCAAGGCCTACCAGGGGCTGCAGCATATCTTTTGCCACCCCTGGCTGGCCATCCAAACTGACACAACTGGCTGATCACTCAGCTGGGGCAAGGTCGTGTAATCACCCCTTGCTTAGATATAGTATTCCTATATCTAACCTTATATATAGACACATATACACCTATAAGTCACTCCTGTGGCAGGCCTTAACAATCCTGAAGGCAGAGTGCTTGGTTTTATGTGAGATGGTGCTCTAGCATGAGCTGAGCCTGTCTGCAGCTTTCGGAACCATGTCCTTATACCTGTTCTAGGATATTGCCATACCATATACTCTTAAGTGCATTATGAACCTAGCTGTTAAATGCTAACTTTGGCTTTATCAAAAGATGTCGTGTACGGTGTCATACGCTTTGGAATACTACCTTCCAGAGGGTGAAGACATGTTGTTCCTACTAATCCCGGTTAAAGTTAACCAGAGCCTCAGCATCACAAAATGGATGCTGCTGCCACAGACACAAGTCTGACCTCCTGCTGCTGGGAGTCCTTCCAGCGAGGGAGGCTTGGACAATAGGTTTCCTGTCTTGGGAGGTGCTAGCACCACCCCAGAGAGGCTATAGTGTATTGGGGCAGGGAGGGCTGAATGAAATGAGACACTGCCTGGGGCACACAAGGTGTCCCATCCATAGTCCAGTTAAAACCGGTGCTGGGGCACTCCACCCCCATCTCTGGCGCGAAACTGGACAAAGGGAAAGGGGTGTAACCACCCCCTTCCTGGGTCCCACCCATAGGAGGGACCTAGCAGGTAATCCAGCCCCTAAATTTGGTATATAGGTAGGAGCTGAGTCCCAAGACTTTAGATTTATCCTGACTGAAACTCTGATACGAAACTCTGGACCTTCAACATCCTACTCGACGTAGAAGACTGAAGAATCTCCCTTGTGGTCAAGGAGTGACCACCCTGCACAAGCAGGCATCATCAAGCGATCAATGGTTTGCTTTGTCGATGCTCCTGCCGGAGCCCGAGCACAGAGCCTGACAAGACCCGGACTTCCAGACTTCCTTCAGCCCGATCCACAGCCACAGCAAAGCTGAGACCCGTGGAGGCGACGCGAGACGTGGGACCGGCCATCTTGGAAAGCCAGCGAATTCCTTTCCATGCAACTTCTGAGGCACCCTCGAAGTTGTGCATTGGGGATTGAGAAGCCCCAGCCCCGAGCACCAACTGCACCGAAGATCAGCCCTCCACACTCCACGAGTTCTGCGCGGGGCCCTTCTGCATTTTCCTGCTCGACGCGTCTATCCGGTCACTTGCCCGTTGGCTAGTGGCCTCTGTGACGACGAAACCTTTGATTTACAATGCTAGTCTGGTTGCTCCACACTGGCCCTTGCTCACCTGAAAAGGAGCAGCCCATCAGACCTTGCTGGTCTGATTAAGAAGCCATCTTCCTTTTCTGCGTTGGTTGCCTTTGCCAAGGCTTGTTGACTCCAATCCAGAAGCCGACACCGCCGACAGCGAGATTCTTTGTGGGACAGTCCGTACCCAGCTCCTGGTTTCCGTGGACACCTCCTGGTCCACGTGGCTGCAGAGACAAGCTTCATGACCTCACCTGATTGCTTCGCGACATCGCCTGGTTCCTTCCTGGTTCCATCCTGGTCACTGGCTAGTGACCCAGACTCTGTCCCCTCTGCTTTCAGGTACTCTTCATCGTCGATCCGCCCTTGGATCCACCCGGACACTTCTCTCCTGGTCGCCTGCAGCATCTTTCTCCAAGGCTCCATAGGAATCAGCGACGAAACCCGACACACTTTGATACCTATGCACCTGCTTCCTGTGGGTGAGGTAACGCAAGTATTTTGGTACTCCTGTGGATATTGACTATCCTAGTGTCCTAGTTTCAAGTAGCTTTTCCCTAGTCCATCCGGAAGTGTCCTAAAAGAACTAGTTTCCAATTCTTTCGTTCCCATTCTAACTCTATGGTAACTCGCGTGCGTGTAAAGACACTGCACGCGCATCCCATGGGCCTCCTGCTCTCCATCCATTGGTAGTACAGTGTAGCCCCAGCGATTCTGCAGGCCCTAGGCCTTTCTTTTGTTGGTGACGTGGTTCTTATATCACTACTTTAGTATATGGTTCGAAGTGCCCCTAGGGCATTACTGTATTTTGTGCAACTTATTGTATTTTGATTAAGTATCTTGTTATGTGCTGGTGCCTCTGACCTCATAAAGAGTTCAGAGGATTATGTTAGAAATCAATACATATATATTTTTATATACAACCTGTGTGGTGTCCTTTCACTTGGTATTGAAGGGATTGCATATGATAAACAGCTGGCTTCACATGCCCTCTTGAGTTTAGCCTAAGACTGCTTTGTCCATGCTACCACTAGGATAGCTGGTCTATAAGGTTGACTTTACAACCATCACCATAAGGGTTGTTTGGACTGGTGCAAGGTGCTCACTAGAATAGTGAACATCATATACCAGGCCAACTTCTCACAGTTCCCAGAGAGGTGTAGACTCCAGCTTCTGGATCTCCGCATTCTATTCGGAGTTCTTCCTCATCTGCATCTTCCTCTTAAATGGGGATACAAATTGTGCAGGTTTCCCCGGAGGGCTCTCCGGTGCGTAAAACACCACCTGTGCACATGTCTCCAAGATGGCTAGAGAGCCTCCGTCATTGGAAGATGCAACCAAGGCCTGATCAAAGACCACTTGCTGTGGAGGCTTCAAGACCACCGACTGGTGGGTCTCCAAGGAGATCTAGATCTCCAGTGAGGAGGCGTTCACGCTCTAGGGAGCGCAGTAGGCATCGGTCTACTACTCCTGAGAGAAGGCATAGTGGAGAACCGCAGCCTTAGGGCCCGGCGGCGCAGGGTACGCCTAAATCCCCTGGGTTCACCTGCCTTATCAAATACAGAGACACGGACTCTTCGTTCTGGCGTAGAAGATGGTATTTATTAGCTGCAGCTAGTACAGTGGTCTTAGAAGTCGTCAATGCAACGAGGTTCAAAAGAGACTGCCACTTAACTCCGTGGCGCACAGGTTTATATACAGTACAACACAATGCAAAAAGGCAATTTCACAAGAGCATGAGCTATAGGCAAATGTTAGAAACAATGTTTTAAGACTAAGGCAACTCAAATTCCCAGTCTCGTTTGTCACTCGACCTCTTAAGTAAATTACAAATGAATCCACATTATTCAGTTTACGAGCAAAGGAAACACACAGGTGTGTGTCGCAGGAGGACAGTCGTGAAACAGGAGAATGCAGGAGACATGTAGCGAAGGACAGCAGATAAGATAAACTAAAGGAAACAATGGTGTGAACCAACATGTAGTCTGGACGGGGATTACTCAGCTCAGACAAGAATTAGTGTACTCGGCCAGACCCTGACACTCACTCGTAAACATTAGCAGAGAAGCCACCTGACACGCAAAGGCAGAAACGTCAGAAAGACATTGCGATCGCCAAGCTGCCTGAGTGAGGGCAACATAAAATGGCGGCGGTCACAAAATGGAGGCTGAGTACGAACAAATTCGTAATTTTCAGAACCTCAGACCCTCCTTTTGCCATTACTCAGGCAAAGACAAACCAACTCACGCTAATCTGAGTCAGAGTCAACACTGATGTTCATAATGTCCTCAAGTTGTTGCTGCACCATCATTCGAATATTCTCTGTCTTCTGAGTAGCAGATGGTGGAACACACAAAGTAGCCAAAAGGCCACAGACTGCAGGACCACATTGCACACACACACAACAAGAGAATATGACGGCTAAGATTGCTCCAAGGAATGTTAAGATCTTCCATCCCCAAGTTGACAATATTCCCCAAATCCATCCCGTAAAAGGCCAATCTCCTTCGTCTTGATGAATCGACTCGGAGATCGTGTGCAATTTGGAAATGGCTTGGTATACTGCCGGAGCGTCGTCTGGAATATAAATGCAGCAACTAGATCCGATCAGTCTACAGACACCACCTCGATCTTCTAGGATAACATCTAGAGCAATTCGATTCTGTAATGTCATAAGACGGTCAGCCTGAAGCTCTGCTGTAATGTTACCTAGGGCACCTGCAGTAACATTAATAGTGGTCTCAACCACCCGAACCAGTTGCCTAATATGCCTACTGTTAATCATCGGACCCCAAAAGGGAAGGAATCCTTTAAGGAAGTCTCCTCCCTCTTGCTCTGCCGTGTCTTTAGCATCAATTACACCTCTGCTATGTCTAGTTTTGTGATGGTCTGACAGAGCCGTATATGTAGGGGGAAGGAGAAAAGCTATCTAGCAAGTTCCAGAGAAATTGGAAGGAAGCCAAGTATGGGCTCGGTCATTGCAGACAAAATACGTTCCTTGTGACGGGACCAACGGAGGAAAATCAAGGGATGAAAAGAAATATGTATATGCACATTTCTGCTGTATGTCAGTTTTCTTGCTATTTATTTGGAGACAAAAATTACCTTGATGGGGCACAGTCCATACTGGAGAGGACTCACCCTTCTTAGTCTTGTCCCCAAGAATAGAGACATAGTGGGTAACATTCCATCCATCGTAAGCTTTCTTCTCATCTAATGGAATCTTACTCTTCTCTACGATTTTAGCCATTATTACTATGCCTTTTATCAGGGAACTATGACTAAAATCTAGTCCGATCCCAGAAGTTCTTACAGGGCTTCTAAGTCTGTTCTGGTATGCGGCTGAAAACATTGTCAATAAGCCCAAGCTGAACCTTCATATGAAAAAGGAAGAACCAGATATGGCATTACCTTTTGCGCATTATGTGGCATAAGACCGCACACCCAACAGTCAGTCATGTTAATAGCCAACTGATGTTGGTGCAACAGCTGAATGAACGTATTGTTCATATACTCGGCTCTCCTAATCTGCTCATGAGGGGGCAGAGTATGCATTTTATGTGAAAGGACAGAAAGACGAGAAGGCAAAGAAGATGTAGAATTATCAACATTTCTGGTTTGCAGAATATGAACGATCCATCCTGTGCAAGCTAATAAAATACATAAAACCATCAAAACACACAAAGTTACGCCAAAGCGACTACGCAGTAATTTACAGTACTTGATTCGCATTTCCTTCTTCCTGTTTTCCCTATCTATGGTTGTTGCGCCATCCATCTTTGTCTAAAAAAAAATGTCGCTCACAGCACTCTTCCTTAATCACTCAGCTATTTATTTCTGTAAAACCTGAGGCACTAGCCACTTACTAAAAGGTCAAAAACCAGGTTCCAGTCTGAGACTCCTACCGTGACCCTGCGACGGAGACAGATGGCACATCTAAAACTAAAAAAATTATATCAACAAGGAAGGAAAAATACGAAGAGTTCGAAAAGAAGTGTCTTTAAATAGGAGAATGTTCACAAAAAATTCAGTTTGTTTTATTAATTCTGGGTCTTAAATCGTAACGTGTTTTGCTCGGCACAGTCTGGTCCTGGAATAAAGCCTCTGGATTGGTAGTATCTATCCGACGATGCAAAGGCACAGCAGCTTGAAGAATGTCATCATCCACTTTTTCCGACTGAGTCCCATAGATTTGAGCGTCACTGAAGGGAACGAAACGAGGAATAGCTGCAGTGTCCGATTCTCTCACACCACTATGAATCCACTGGTCAAAGGGCAACGGCAGTGGCACTTTTTTACAGTGCACGCCGTGGACCCAATTGCGCTTTCCCACCACTTTGACAGCTGTGTGGGTGACAAGCAGGACTTGCGTAGGCGTTGACCAGCGAGGCTCCAGATTCTTTGTCCGTTGGAAGTTCTTCACACAGACCCAGTCTCCAGGTCGAATCGTGTGACCTGGGTCTGTGGAGGCCTCCGGCAAAACACTTTGCACCTGTTGACGAATAACACTCAATTTAGTAGTCAAATTGTGCAGATAGTCAATTAACAAAGGATATGGTATGTCAGAATATCTTTTGGGACGAGGGACACCCCAAACATTTGCCGGGCGTCCGAATACCACTTCATAGGGGCTAAGTCCCATACAAGAGTGTACAGTAGTTCTGGTTGATAAAAGAGCTAGGGGCAAAGCATCAGGCCAAGCAAGACCAGTGCTCGATTGGATCTTAGCCAACTTCAGTTTGAGTGCGCCATTGTAACACTCAACCAAACCTGCTGATTGTGGATGGTTTGCCGCATGGAATTGTTGCCGTATACCGAGACCCAAACAGACTTTCTGCATAATCTGGCCCACAAATTCACTTCCATTGTCACTCCAGACAATGCGCGGCAAACCAAATCTAGGGAAGAATTCCTTTATTAGCACCTTAGCAGTCGACAAAGCAGTATTATCTTTCAAGGGGTAGGCCTCTATCCACCGGGAAAAGGCACATACCACCACCAGAACATACTTGAGGTTGTTGCAGCGATCCATATGAATGTAATCAATCTGCAACACCTCAAAAGGATATGACGGAGGAGCAAAATTACCTGCTGGAGTTGGGGTACCCTTTCCTGGATTATGCATTAGGCAAACAATGCAATGTTTAACCACATTTTCTGCACATTTCGGAGTTCCTTCATTCTGCCATACTGGGGCCAAAAGCTTACATATGCCCTTCGCACTAATATGAGCTGGACCATGAGCCATAGTCACAACCGGTAACACATAAGCGTCCGGTAATAACCATCGCTGATGTTCCGACAATTCTGTCCAGCAGCCCATCTGATCTAACATTCCCGTACTTTCTTTCCACGTGCTCAATTCCTTCTCAGTAGCCTCTCCCTGAATCGTTTTCACACTCTCAATCGTATCTTCACACATTCCAACTTCCCTAACCCAATTTGCAGGGCCTGCCACATACATTCGGCTAGCAATGTTTCTAGCTGTTGTTTTTTCTACCTCATCTGCAAATGCATTTCCACGACCCACATCATCTGTAACTTTCTTATGTGCACTACACTTTATGATCGCTATTTGTGTAGGTAAGGTAAGTGACTCGAGAAGATCTGTCACTAACTGGCCATGTTGAATCTTTGTTCCATGGGAAGTGAAAAATCCTCTCTCCCTCCACAACTTGCCAAAACTATGTGCAACGCCAAAG
The DNA here is from genome assembly GCF_964261635.1 of Lissotriton helveticus. Classification (NCBI taxonomy): domain Eukaryota; kingdom Metazoa; phylum Chordata; class Amphibia; order Caudata; family Salamandridae; genus Lissotriton; species Lissotriton helveticus. The sequence goes on from NC_136057.1 coordinate 1,377,896,293, forward strand.
GCGTACTGACTATCCGTGTACACATTCACTCTCTTTCCCTTTGACAACACACACGCTCTAGTCAAGGCTATTAATTCAGCTGCTTGGGCTGAATTATGTTCAATACGTGCTGTCTCAACAATAGTGCATAAGGTAGTGACAGCATAGGCAGAAGTGGTTTCTCCATTCGGGAGCTTAAAACAAGAACCGTCCACCCAAAGGGTCCCATCCGGTTCCTTGAGCGGAGTGTCCTTTAAATCAATTCTACCCTTCGTTTCTTCTTCCGTTCGGAGAAAACAATCATGTTTCTCCCAATCATCTTTCTCATCTGGAAGGGGCAACAACGTAGCTGGATTTAACGTGTTACATCTTTTAATGTGTACATGACTCGCTAGAAGTGTCAGCTCGTAACCAGACAAACGAGCACTCGTAAGATGCTGCGTCTTAGTTCTTTTCAGCAAGGTGTCCACTGCATGTGGAACCATAACAATGAGTGTATTATACAATACTAATCCAGCAGACTGTCTAATAGAGATTGCGGCAGCTGCTGTAGCTCTGAGACAACTGGGCAAAGCTTTAGCTACTGGGTCTAATGTAGCGGAGAAATAGGCGCACGGCCTTTGTTTATCTCCGAATTGCTGTGTCAAGACTGACAATGCGCAACCCTCTCTCTCGTGAACGTATAATGTGAAGGACTTGTTGTAATCTGGGGTCCATAACACCGGAGCAGAACACAGGGCAGTACGTAAATCAACAAAACTTTGCTGACAGTCATCCGTCCAAGGGAGCGGATGGGGCGTATCTTTCAACGTTAGTGCCAGCAATGGTTTCGCCAGGAGTAAAAAATTAGGAATCCATTGTCTACAATAAGAAGTGATACCCAAAAAGGCAAGCACTTCTCTCTGTGTGGTAGGTACAGGCATCTGTGAAATAGCATGAATACGTTCTGGGGTCAATCGCCTTCCCTCCTTTAACAAGAGATGACCTAAATAGGTCACTTCTTGGCGGGCATATTGCAGCTTAGAGGGTGACACCTTATGATTCAAAGCAGACAAATGATGCAACAAAGCAACAGTCGCACTCTTACACACATCTTCTGTATCATCAGCCACCAGTAAGTCATCCACATACTGAATAAGCGTAGCACCTGGAGGCAAAGAAAAAGCATCAAGCTGGGACTTAAGAGCTTTACTGTAAATAGAAGGACTTTCACAATATCCTTGAGGAGCTCTCTTAAAGCGGAAGCTTCGGCCACCTAAAGAGAAACCAAAGATGTCCCTGCTTTCCTCAGCTATAGGAATGCTAAAGAAAGCATTCTTAAGATCGATCACTGAAAACCAAGCCGCCGAAGCAGGGATCATCGTTAACAAGGCTGTAATGTCCGGAACAACAGGAAACTGCGGTACCACTATTTTATTGACCTCTCTCAGGTCGATAACAAATCGATAGACAGGAGGCTGTGAGGGATCCGTTCTTTTAAGAATCGGAAGAACAGGACTGTTACAAACATTGCCTCTCGTTTCTTCAACCACGCCTTTCCGAATAAAATCATCAACAATAGCCAATAGTGCTCTTTCCCCATCACTTGAGATACGATATTGGGGAATACGTGGCATCCTAACATTCTCTCTAACTGTAACAACATACGGCGGGATCGCAAGACGACCCACGTCATTTGGACCCGTGGCCCAAAGACTTTCCGGGAGAGAAAGCAACTCAGGTGGAAACTGATCTCGAGACAAACACATGGGAGACATCAGTTTCTTTACCAGTGTAAGATGCACACCAGAAGGGGAACAATACAGTGTTGCATGCAGTCTTTTTAACAAATCCAAACCCAGCAAATTTTCCCCACAACCACTTGTCAAGATGAGTGAAGTTTCAAAATCATAAGGGCCAATCGAGACGGGCAAAGGGCAAGAAACCAGATTACAGACTTGGGCGCCAGAAAATCCCACAGATGTATTCACAAAGCCAGACAAAGGTGCCCCAGGGAGTTTAGAATGCATAATAGAACTTCTCATCGCACCAGTATCCAAAAGAAACGGTTCTAAAACGCCCATAGTATTGACAGTAACATATGGCCCATTTTTATCTACTGGAATCAATACAACTCCCTCACTTTGTCCATGGCTGTCCTATTCAATCTGAGAATCGTCGACTCCATTTTCAACATAATAATCATAATTGTAATATTGTGTGGACGGAACTGCCTGTTGATCAAAATAATTCGAAGTAGATGAAGGAAAAGATCGCTGCTCCTTAGAGGACGCACCCTGTCCTCTACCTCTAGATCCAGTCTGAAAATTACCACGACCACGGGGAGTAGACATCCCATTATTACGCTGTAATAGAACCGGACAATTAATCTTAAAATGCCCTTCTTCCCTACAATATGCACATTGATTCGGGCCTAACGAAGGTCGCGGCGCATAATACTCAGGCTTTTGTAATAATCTCTGAAACTACGGGGGCTGTTGGAACTGGGAAGACTGCTGATTTGGATTCGAGCGAGGCGGATACGCCTGCTGCAAGAGAACCTTTGTTTTCAGATCTCTATTTTTCTTCTCTTGTTTCTCCTTTTCCTCTTTATCTCTGTTCTCATAATACTGTGCAGTAGCCAATATTTTGGCAGGGGAAGAGACAGCCCATGCACTTTCAGAACTCTTTAATTTGTTCGACAACTCAGGAAGCAGATTATATACAAACTTATCCACAAATTATCGCTGACCACCCTCTACACTCAAATCCTGACCACTGTGGTCTATAAACGTCTCTTCGAAACGAGTGAAGAAATCCGAGACACTTTCGTCTTTCTTTTGCTTGCACGCGGCCAGCTTATCCCAATTTACTCGCACTGCAGGCATCATTGTCTTCATCAATTCAATTATTCTACCTGGAAGAGCCGTAATCAAATCCTCAGGCTTCGCACCGCCTACCTGATTCGCATCTGCGGCTCTAATAGCAGCCCAATCGCCACCTAATTCAGCCAGGTGATTTTCCTTGCGAATCCGTGCCCATATACCCTGCGGAACCACATTTCCGAACAGCATATTGATATCGGCCAAATTCATAATGCAAGCGTCGACTGTTTGGGACAATTCTTTATAGTATCCAGCAGGATTCTTACGAGGGTCCGGAAGAGTGCTCTTAAGCGCTAAAACTTCAGACCTCTTCCAAGGCTCATGGACCCATATACGCTGGAAATGAGCGGGGACAGGAGGTGGACCAACCACCGCTTCTCTCCAAACGGGAGGAACCTCACGCATCGGATAATTCTTACTACCTTGTTTGTTAGCGGTGTTAACTTCAGAAACAGACAAGGACAAGAACATAGTGCAAAATGCAATGAGTTTATTCACTGCCTCTTCAACCCCGTTTCCTACAATAACGCCTTTATTGAAGTCAACCTGCAATTTCAATAATTCCAAGGGAACTGTATCTGACTCCATATCATCCCAACCTTTAATAAGGGTTTGACACATAACATTAAAAACATATCTCTGTGTAGGTTCTGACCACTGATAGAAGTTACTCATAATATCTGCAGTACTGTATTCTAATCCCTGCTCAATCCATCTACGAGCGAGAGAACCCAAAACCACTTTCTCGTCCGTAAGCGGAAGCTGACAACGAGATTGTCGTCTAGAAAAAGCTGGAGACAGATTGAAAGACCCGATAAGAGGAGAAAGGAAACTTGAAACAGCATCCGTTATCCTCCTCTGTGAGGTAGGATAATTCTTCAGAAGAATAGGGGGCATGACAGATGTAGAAGGCAGCGGAGACTGAAACATAGCAGGCTGAGGAGTAGGAGCAGGAGAAGGCGGAGGCTGAATCACAGACTGCAAGGATGGAGCAGAAGCAGGAAAAGAAGTATTGACAGGCTGAGCCTGTTGCTGAACAATTGGCAACTGAGCAACCACTTGCTGAGCAACGGGCGGGGGGGGGGGGGGTTAACGGAGGTGCGGTAGCATTTTGCACATAGGGAGGAGGGAGAACTCAGCAAACAAGTCATTAAGGCATCTTCCTCTAATTCCTTATGTTTATCTGAGGAGGAAGTAGGCAACATTGGATAGCATCTATCTATCGCCATACAATGTTGTCTTTCTGACACCACCTTCGCACCATCTTCTTCTTTATCTTTAAGCTGTTGTGCAGCCTGTAAAATCGACATATCTTGTGCTTTCTTATCCTTTTTCGCTTGTTTAATTTCTTTCTGTTTGACTTCTTTACTCCAAAGGCGAAAAGAGTTAAACATAGCCGGCCGGGCTTTTCTTTTAAACAAAATCATTTCTAAATTATCTAGTATAGTGGGGTCAAAGCTACCGTTTTCGGGCCATCTTAAAACTCCACTATTTTCCGTATATCGGACCCATGTCTCGTTAAAGGTAATGGGACCAATACCATGTTTCGAATAGAGCTCATAAGTGGGAGTTCCAACTGGAGGGATCGGGCACGATTCCTCCAACTGGGAATCCCTCGTACAACCTAAACAACAAAATCTCCTAAACTTACTCAGTCCAGGCATCGTTACTTCTCTAGACTGATCACAAACAACAAGGGGTGAAAAACAGTAAGACAGTACAATCGTACTCACCCCTTGGCTTCAAGGATGCAATACCTGAATATACCAAAGAACAAAACAAAGCAAAGGTCTGTGGGAGCGACCCACCAAATACTTAACTAAGAATCGTTCCACACCAGCGAAGGTCCGTCTATCGTCTCGCTCTACCAAACGTCATCAGAAGGGTCCAAGGCAGGGCGACAGTCAGGGCAGCAGTCGTCAGCAGCCGTCGGAAAGGAGTAGCCGCGCTGTCAAAGACCTTCGGTCCACTTCCGACATACAGGGGTCGATCAGGTGGTGCGCCTCCTCCGGAATTTTCTTGCGGGGCTCCTCACGACCCTCAGGCTCAACCGCTACCGCTGAAGTCGCCCCGCGTTGGGTGCCAGTTGGAGAACCGCAGCCTTAGGGCCCGGCGGCGCAGGGTTACGCCTAAATCCCCTGGGTTCACCTGCCTTATCAAATACAGAGACACGGACTCTTCGTTCTGGCGTAGAAGATGGTATTTATTAGCTGCAGCTAGTACAGTGGTCTTAGAAGTCGTCAATGCAACGAGGTTCAGAAGAGACTGCCACTTAACTCCGTGGCGCACAGGTTTATATACAGTACAACACAATGCAAAAAGGCAATTTCACAAGAGCATGAGCTATAGGCAAATGTTAGAAACAATGTTTTAAGACTAAGGCAACTCAAATTCCCAGTCTCGTTTGTCACTCGACCTCTTAAGTAAATTACAAATGAATCCACATTATTCAGTTTACGAGCAAAGGAAACACACAGGTGTGTGTCGCAGGAGGACAGTCGTGAAACAGGAGAATGCAGGAGACATGTAGCGAAGGACAGCAGATAAGATAAACTAAAGGAAACAATGGTGTGAACCAACATGTAGTCTGGACGGGGATTACTCAGCTCAGACAAGAATTAGTGTACTTGGCCAGACCCTGACACTCACTAGTAAACATTAGCAGAGAAGCCACCTGACACGCAAAGGCAGAAACGTCAGAAAGACATCGCGATCGCCAAGCTGCCTGAGTGAGGGCAACATAAAATGGCGGCGGTCACAAAATGGAGGCTGAGTACGAACGAATTCGTAATTTTCAGAACCTCAATAGATCTCCTGCTTCTTCCTCTCCAACAAGGTCTTCTTACAGGGATTACTCGCCCACGATCTCATCAACACCACCCTCTAGGGTTTCTCCTGTGGATGATTTAGGAACCTTCAATGAGGTATTGTGTCGTGGGGCTAGCAAATTCAACATTACGATGACAGTGCCTCAGGTGAAGCCGTCTGTCATATTTGAGACTTTACATCATAAGTCCTCTGCTAGGCCTCTTCTTCCATTGGTGCCTGGTTTGTTGGATCCGGCAATGAAGACATTCTTGACGCCAGCGACAGTGGGATCAGGGCCCTTGAGAATTGCGAAAAAATATAAGGCACCGGATCAAGATCCCCTTTTCCTACGCACAGCTCCACTACCAGATTCTCTCATAGTGGCGGCAGCCAGGAAGGCCCATTCGGCTACGTCTGTCTCATCTGCTCCACCGGAGAAAGACAGTAAAAATATGGACTCCTTGGGCCGAAGAATGTGTAACACAGCTGGTTCTGTCATTAGAGTGGCCAGTGCTGCGACTTTACTGGGTCGCTATGATCGCTTGTTATGGGACTCTATGGCTAGGTTTGCGAAGAAGCTTCCTAAGGAAGATCAGAAAGATTTCCTGGAGATTGTTGAAGAAGGTGGATTGGTGGCAAATCAAAGCATTAGTCCGGCTGCGGATTCGGCAGATCTTGCAGAGCACGGCTATGCCCACGGCATATGCTCCAGAAGGTCGGCTTGGCTGCGTCTCACGGGTCTTAAGCCAGATGCCCAAAGGAAAATAGTTAACCTATCTTTCAACGGGTCGACATTATTCGGATCTCATGCGAATGATAAGATGGCCAAGATGAAGTCGGAGCTGGACACTCTGAAGGCAGTGGGCCTGGAGAAAAAGAAAGACTTACGCCGTCGTAATTTTCGTCCTTACGACAAGAGGTCTTTTCAGCAACGTGGGCAAACGTCGACTGGTCTTCGCAAAATCAGGGCCAGAACCACCAGAGGTCTCTGTTTCAGCAGCGCAGACCTGGGCGAGGCAGAGGAGGAAACAGACAACAGTCCTCTGCTGCAAAACAGCCTCAAAAGCAATGAAAAGAAACTCCCTCCACAGCCGTGGTCCACTCCGGTAGGAGGAAGCATTGCGTTATACTTGGACGAGTGGAGAAGATTAACAAAGGACAGGTGGGTCATCGACATTATCCAAAATGGCTACCTCCTCAAATTCAAGAAACCTCCTCCCGTTATCAGTCCGAAGACAATGTTTCATCACAATCTAAAACTTTTGCAAAAGGAAGCAAACATCCTTCTGTGCAAGAAAGCCATAGAGAAAGTTCCTCGTCCACAGCGAAAACATGGTCTGTACTCCCAATTTTTCCTGGTGAAAAAGAAAGGTCCCAAAGCAGAATTCAGGCCCATACTGGATCTGAGACTGTTGAACAGATTCATTCGAAAGGAGAAGTTTCGAATGTTAGCGCTCCATCAAATATTGCCCCAGTTACATCAGGGGGACTGGATGTGTTCCATCGACCTGAAGGATGCATATTTTCATGTTCCAATCTCCACAAGGCATCGCAAATTTCTCAGATTTCAAGTATCTGTTCATCACTACCAGTTTGCAGTACTGCCATTCGGGCTAAAGTCAGCTCCCCGAACATTTGTATGCCGGTTGTTGCTGCCTTCCTTTGGAAACAGAGGATTTTCATATATCCTTACTTGGACGACTGGCTCCTAAAAAGTTCGTCCCCATCTCTGTTGGGAGATCATCTGTCAATATGCCTTCACCTCATGCGCAAGTTGGGTCTCCAGGTCAATTTCAAGAAATCAATTATGAACCCAACTCAGCAGATCCACTACCTGGGAGCTCTTCTGGACCAAAAAGAGAAAACGTGAGTCCTTCGGAGGAGAGGTGGTTATCAATCAGGTCAAAGTGTCAACTTCTTCGTCAATCCACTTATCCGACAGTTCATCAAGTATCCTCTCTTATGGGATCCATGGCATCGTGCATCTTCATAGTTCCAAACGCAAGATTGCACATGCATCCTCTGCAACAGTGTCTAGAGGATCAGTGGAGACAGTGGACGGGGTGCTGAGAGGATCGAATTCTCCTTCATCAGTCCGCCAAGGACTCCATCAGGTGGTGGATGAAGAGATCACACTTGATGCGAGGAGTTCCTTTTCATCAAGATCCTCCTGTTCAAACTCTGATCACAGACCCCTCACTCCAAGGTTGGGGTGTTCATATGGGCCCTCTGCAGGTACAAGTGCTATGGTCCGACTCCGAGAAAGGCTATCACATCAACCTGCTGGAGCTACGGGCGGTTCATCTAGACCTCAAGTCCCTGTTTCCATGATTCCAGTCTCGGTCCCTCCTGGTGCAAACAGACAATACAACTACAATGTATTATTTAAACAAGCAGGGGGGTATACGGTCCAGGACTCTGTCCATAGAAGCCCAGACCATCTGGAATTTGTTACTAGCGAGAGACTTGTCGATAACAGCAGTGCATCTGCCGGGGTCCCTCAACTCGCAGGCGGATTTCCTAAGCAGAGACTTCGTCGAGGCTCACAATTGGGTTCTCAACGAAGAAGTCGCAAACAGTATTTTTCAGGCATGGGGAACACCAGATATCGATCTGTTCGCAGAAGCGGAAAGCGCAAAATGCCCCGTCTTCGCATCCAGGTTTCCCCAGAACGGGTCTCAAGGGAATGCCCTTTTGATAGACTGGTGTCAGAACTTACTGTACGCTTTTCCACCGACCCCGTTGATACCAACAGTAATCAACAGGATGTACAAAACCGACTCCAGGATGATTCTGATTGCCCCCGAGTGGCCACGCCAATGGTGGTTTCCAGATCTCCTTCAATTGTCGGAAGTGCCACACAGGAGATTGCCTTGTCGCCCGGATCTTCTTTCCAAGCAGAAGGGGAGAGTGTTCCACCCCAATCTGTCCTCCCTACGCCTGGCAGCATGGCTCCTGAAGTCATCCAGTATGGACACTTGCAGTTGAATCCTGACTGTATGCACATTCTTAAGGAGGCGAAGCGGCCTTCTACAAGGAAATCCTATGTATTTAAATGGAAACTATTTTTTCTGTGGTGTGAGAGTAATGGTTTTGATCCTATCCATGGTCAGGAACAGGTGATTTTGCCTTATCTCTTACATTTAGCGAGATCCGGTCTTCAATTTAATTCTGTTAAAGTCCACCTTGCTGCGATCACAGCCTACAGAAAATCACCTACTCAGACCTCCTTCTTTAGGATGCCGGTAGTGAAGGATTTTCTGGAAGGTCTAAGAAAGGTGTATCCGTCAGTCAGGTCACCTTCTCCACCTTGGGAGCTTAATTAGGTGTTAACTAAGTTAATGAGTGCTCCTTTTGAACCTATACATAAGGCTTCCTTGCAACATTTAACTTGGAAGGTAGCGTTCCTGGTAGCCATTACTTCTGCTCGTAGAGTGAGCGAGATCCAGGCTCTATGTTGCAAAGAACGGTTCACTGTGTTTCATTCTAATAGAGTGGTACTCAGGACGCATACTGCTTTTCTGCCCAAGGTAGTGTCAGATTTTCATATTAATCAGGCCATAACCTTGCTTACTTTTTTCCCAAATCCTACCGGTCCTGCTGAAAGGGCTCTTCACTCTTTAGATCTGAAGAGGGTCCTTAAGTGTTACTTGGACAGAACAAAGACTTTGAGACAGTCAGACCGTTTGTTCATTAACTATGGTCCTATTAATTCAGGCTCTGCAGCATCTAAGAGGTCCATTTCTAGATGGATTGTTTCTTGTATTCTGTTAGCTTATCAGTTGTCAAATAGTTCTTTGTCAGGAAGACCAAAGGCGCATTCTACAAGAGGGAAAGCTTCCACCACAGCTCTCCTTAGAAATGTTTCTATGGCAGAAATCTGCAAGGCAGCTACTTGGCGTTCAGTACATACTTTTACTACTCGCCATTATTGTCTTGACTCAGACACACAGGCAGATGCACAGGTTGGGCAAGCATCTCTCAGAAATGTATTTGCTAATTCTAGCTGAGATCTGTGTGTTAAAGCTGTTGTTATTATTTTTTCTGTTCGCCCGCGTCTTGTGGGTATGAGCTTGCTACTCTATTCAGTGCTTATGACTATTAATGAGTATCCCCTGGAAGAGAAGGATTAGTTACTTACCTGTAATCCTAGTTCTCTTCCAGGGGTATACTCATTAAATTCATAAGCACCCTCCCGTTTCCCCGGGCGAGCAGTAGCTTTATGGTTTTTAAAATATATTTATATTGTATTTCTGGATGCAGATACCTGCTAAGTTTACTGTACCGTACAAAAGAACTGACCTAACTGTCACCTGTGGGGCATGATGGGAACAGAGTTCCCCTGGAGGCCTTAAAGGCAAAGTGTTCAGATTCTCTGAGGCCTTAAAGGTGAGGTGTCAGTCTGATTTTCTGTACAGGGATAGTTTATCTGTATGCAGCCTTCTTAGGCTAATTGCCTTTTATTACAGATTCTTTGATGACAATAAAAGGTTTTGCTGGTTATGGAATGCTTTTTAGGCTCATGCCTGTTTATTGCATTGTTTATATAGTTTATTTTCATACTGCAGAAAGTATGTAATGATGACTTTATTAGCCTATGGGTTATGTTGGGCTGCATATTATTGGTTTATACATGTATATGTGTATAATTTGTTTAGTACTATGTACTATTGTTATATATTTACACATATATATGTATTTTATTATGTTTTCCGGGTTCCCGCTCGTGGGCGGAGATTATTCAGTGCTTATGACTTTAATGAGTATACCCCTGGAAGAGAACTAGGATTACAGGTAAGTAACTAATCCTTCATTCCTATGGGCCTCCAGGCCCATAGGAATGAATGGGAATTACCGATTAGGTAAATCCCGAATCGGTAAATACCGATTCTTACTGATTGGGTAAAATTTACTGAATCATTAGCAACATCACATTTACCGATTCCCAAATACCGAATCGGTAAAATTCGGTATTTAGGAATCGGTAATATGTGATTACCGACATCTGGCCCTTAATGACATAACGTGAATTACAACGGCTTTCAGGTTCAGGTAATGTTTCCAATACATATTCACAACTCTCAGGGCTCTTCTCAGACCAGAGCTCAAAATGGAAATACAGAAGTGGAGGTACTCATCTAGAGTACCCATTTGCTCCTGAGGAGTGCATGCACTCTCCCTTTAAATGTATTGCAGCAGTGCTTGTACTCTCTTGTTAAATATATTGCAGCAGTGCTGAGAAGGGCAGGTACTCTCCCATTAAATGTATTGCAGCAGCGCTGATAAGTGCCGGTTCTTAATGAGTGTCTGCAAGTTCCTGTTAAGTGATTTTTGCCATTCAATCTGGGTACTGTCCTTGTTTTCCCATGGAGAAGTTACTGTTTATTCCCTGCACATTACATCTTTAACACAAGTGATACAGAGATGCATTTTTGTGGCTTTTTATCGTTATGTATTCACTGCTTTAATTTTCATGCCAGTTGTCACTTTCTCTTAGATAATGCCTGAAACGACTGTATGTTGAAGCTACCCGTGTTTCAGTGCCCCATCACCTTTATCGAGCACGCAGACTTGTGGGCACGAGCACTGGCTATCAATAGAGAAAGGTCTGTTCAAAATATAGCTGCATGCCTGCCTTACCTGCGTAGTTCACCTGGCGAAAAGTTGCTGGCAGCATTACCTCACAGGGTGCTCCACATAAGGATTCCCTAGTGCGCCAGTGGACGATTTAAAAGCTTAAACAAGCATTTGCAATGCAATAGGTCTCGCATTAGGAAAGTTCGAGCTATGGGTATTGTAAATGACGAATATTTTATTTATGTGTTGGTTTTAAAAATAGCGAAATTAATAGCTTTGTCATTTACAATGCCAATAGTTTTAACTTTCGCAAACGTGACACCTATAGCATTTGAAATGCAATATGTGTTGTATTTACATGACTTCGATGTATTAATATTACAAATAACAATGGCTTTTATTTTTTTAATAATTAATACTTAAATAAAAGTTATTGTAATTTATAATGGCAATAGCTTAAACTTTTGTAAATAACTTTTGGGAAGATTATGTTGAGTGTATTTTATTGTGATGAAAATCCAAGAAGAGCAGTGAAATATTAACATCTTTTTGTGACATTTATAATAAAGCTTGAAATATTGAGAGAACATATTAGAACCAGTTGTTGTTGGATGGTTGCACAGAGTGATTCTGTGGCGTTCAGTGGTGCTGAGTGATGCTGTGGCCTTCAGTGGTGCTGAGTGATGCTCTGGCGTTCAGTGGTGCTGAGTGATGCTGTGGCATTCAGTGGTGCTGAGTGATGCTGTTGCATTCAGTGGTGCAGTGGCATTCAGTGGTGCTGAGTGATGCTGAGGCGTTGAGTGATGCTGTGGCATTGAGTGATGCTGTGGCGTTGAGTAATGCTGTGACGTTGAGTGATGCTGTGACGTTGAGTGATGCTGTGGTATTGAGGGATGCTGTGCGCTGACTGGTGCTGTGGCGTTGAGTGGTGCTGTGGCGTTGAGTGGTGCTGTGGCATTGAGTGGTGCTGTGGCATTGAGGGGTGCTGTGGCATTGAGTGGTGCTGTGGCATTGAGGGGTGCTGTGGCATTCAGTGGTGCTGAGTGATTCTGTGGCGCTGAGTGATGCTGTGGCATTGAATGATGCTGTGACGTTGAGTGGTGCTGTGGTGTTGAGTGGCGCTGTGGTGTTGAGTGGTGCTGTGGCGTTGAGTGGTGCTGTGGCGTTGAGTGGTGCTAAGTGATGCTGTGGCGTTGAGTGATGCTGTGACATTGAGTGATGCTGTGGCATTGAGGAATGCTGTGGCATTGAGTGATGCTGTGGCATTGAGGGATGCTGTGCACTGAGTGGTTCTGTGGCGCTGAGTGGTGTTGTGGCATTGAGTGGTGCTGTGGCATTGAGTGGTGCTGTGGCATTGAGGGGTGCTGTGCCATTCAGTGGTGCTGAGTGATTCTGTGGCGCTGAGTGATGCTGTGGCATTGAGTGATGCTGTGGCGTTGAGTGGTGCTGTGGTGTTGAGTGGTGCTGTGGTGTTGAGTGGTGCTGTGGCATTGAGTGGTGCTGTGGCGTTGAGTGGTGCTGAGTGATGCTGTGGCGTTGAGTGATGCTGTGGCATTGAGTGATGCTGTGGCGTTGAGTAATGCTGTGGCATTGTGTGATGCTGTGGCATTGAGGGATTCTGTGCACTGAGTGGTACTGTGGCGTTGAGTGATGTTGTGGCATTGAGTGGTGCTGTGGCATTGAGGGGTGCTGTGGCATTCAGTGGTGCTGAGTGAATCTGTGGCACTGAGTGATGCTGTGGCATTGAGTGATGCTGTGGCGTTGAGTGAAGCTGTTGTGTTGAGTGGTGCTGTGGTGTTGAGTGGTTCTCTGGTGTTGAGTGATGCTGTGGCATTGAGTGGTGCTGTGGCGTTGAGGGGTGCTGTGGCATTCAGTGGTGCTGAGTGAATCTGTGGCGCTGAGTGATGCTGTGGCATTGAGTGATGTTGTGGCGTTGAGTGATGCTGTTGTGTTGAGTGGTGCTGTGGTGTTGAGTGGTTCTCTGGTGTTGAGTGATGCTGTGGCATTGAGTGATTCTGTGGCGTTGAGTAATGCTGTGGCGTTGAGTGATGCTGTGGCGTTGAGGAATGCTGTGCGCTGAGTGGTGCTGTGGCGTTGAGTGGTGTTGTGGCAATGAGCGGTGCTGTGGCATTGAGTGTTGCTGTGGCGTTGAGGGGTGCCGTGGCATTCAGTGGTGCTGAGTGAATCTGTGGCGCTGAGTGATGCTGTGGCGTTGAGTAACACTGTGGCGTTGAGTAACACTGTGGCGTTGAGTGATGCTGTGGCGTTGAGTGGTGCTGTGGCGTTGAGTGGTGTTGTGGCATTGAGTGGTGCTGTGGCATTGAGGGGTGCTGTGGCATTCAGGGGTGCAGAGTGATTCTGTGGCGCTGAGTGATGCTGTGGCGTTGAGTGATGCTGTGGCGTTGAGTGGTGCTGTGGTGTTGAGTGGTGCTGTGGTGTTGAGTGGTTCTGTGGCGTTGAGTGGTGCTGAGGCGTTGAGTGGTACTGGGTGATGCTGTGGCGTTGAGTGATGTTGTGGGAAGCTAATAGGGAGGATAGATAGAGGGTAGGAAAGAGAAAGGAGAGAATAGGGGTGAAAGAAGGGTTGGCGCGGAGATGCAGAATACTCGACCCAAAGGTAATCAGAGCTCCTTACCTGAGCACCAGTTGCATTCCAGACGGACACATTCTGATTAAGTGATTTTCAATGCTTGTTTATTTTTGTCCTACAATATATGAGAAAAAATTAACCGGCATCTCATATTAACAGCAGGTATCAACGTGATTTGGTTAAAATATTTGAATGTCTCTGAATTATTTAAAGTGGTTATTCATGAGCAGTAGACAGAACAATATGCATCAAACAAATTATTCAAACTGTACTGTGGGTGAACATCATGCTTAAGGATACCAAATCTATGCTTTACAAAACAAAAGCATAACTCCGAACAGTTAGAAGTGAGCAAACCTGTGTATTTTCTCGGAACATCATTAAATAGCTCTAATGCAGTTTAGGTTTCCAAAATAATAGAGGTGTGTGTAACAACAGTAAGTGAATGCCGAGATTGTTAAAAAGAACACACCTAAATGAGAAGAGTCGTGCTGTCGGAGTTGCATTAAGCTAAGGTTTATGTTTATAAAAACAAAGCGTGAAGTGAAAATCAATATAACGGCACATGGAACTTTATAAAGCAACCACTTAAATTAGGGAAGACAGTAAGTTGTTAAAAGCCCTCATAGAGGCTCGTCAACCAGTAAAACCAGATACTTTCACATTTGAAGTGTGCGCACAAGAAACACAGGGGACAAGGGAGAGGGCAAGTGAGAGGACGGGCAGCAGGAGAGCGAAAGAGTAAGCAGCACCCGATAATGGTGGGAGAGGTACAGACAGGGCCTTAAGTGGAATGAACACGCCAAGCATTCTTGTCGAGAACTGATGAAGTTCTGCACTCACTGGTTTTATTTGTTTTGGAAGAGGAGCAGAGGCTGCGCTTGGTCCTGTGCTGCTTCTGACTCTATTTTGTCAGATGGCTTTGGGTGCTGGGGCTATTGTTTGAATACGATGGCACAGTACAGGCTGGATTAGAGAGGGGCAGCAGGGGGCCAAAGTGCAGAGTGAGCGCGGGCAGCTCCTAAAGGACACTCAGAGACAATAGCAACAAGCTCTCGGCATTGCTGTGGGGGGCGGGAGATCAGCAGCCTTTGATGTCTGGTGGTGTAAGAGAGACAAATGTTGGTGTGCGAGGCTTCCTTTCAAGTTGGGTGGGGGCGGGGGAGCAGGGGAGCAAGCGAGTGGGAGGGAACGAGCATATGGGGTGTGAGTGAGGCCAAGCGCGCGCTGGCGAAGCTTCACGCTTCAATAGATCACATTGCCAATAGGTCTCGCTTTTAGGACCTTATAAGTATTTAGTTTTGCAGCACAATATGCTTGGTGCAACAACATCAGCTGTTGCATGGCTAAACCTTGTACCTTATAAGTGTTTAGCCATGCAACAGTTGACGTTTTTGCACCAAGGATATTGTGCTGAAGTTATCCAGAGATGAGACAGGCGGTGCAAGGGGATGAAAGATTGAGATAAAGGAGAAAATTGGAAAAAGATTGAGGCAGCGTAAAAAGGAAAGGTAAACGGAGTGGGAAGGGAGCAGGCCAGTGAGAAAGAGTGAGGTGAAATTCGAAGGCAGTAGAGGAAAAAAAGGGAGTGTTTATGAAGGAAGCTGAATGAGAGAGGGATGAGTGCGAGCGAGACAGAGAGGTGTTGGGGCGGGGGAGATCGGAGGAGGAGAGGGAGCGGCACAGTGCACGTGGAGAGCTCCTTGGCAGCTTGCACAAATGGTGCTCCAGACGTATGGCTGCTCAAGTCAGCCCAAGACAACAATTCTGATCAATTCTTATGTGATAAAATGCTGCAGGGGAAAGTGCACAGAGGCCGTGGTTTGTGTAAAAAGAACGTATACACGCAGATTAAACGATTCCTCAGCGTGGTAATTCTATCTAGAGGGGAGACCGGAGGGTGGCGAGAGGACACGAGACGGGGGGATGTAGGGGAGGAGTAGACAGATGCAGGGAGAGGATGAGAGAAAGAGAGAGAGATGTGAAAAAAGTGACAGAAAGAGCGGTGAACAGAAAGGAGCATATGTGGAGAGAGGGGCCCCCATAAAGTCAGAATGTGAGATAGTCGCTGATGGGGGAGGGTACAGGGAGAGGTGCAGGTAGAAAGAAAATAGATTGAAGGAGAGGCGACTGGGGCAGGCAGAGCAAACACAGTGTGGCTCTCAAGAAGAGGGTGAGAGGAGAGAGAGGAAGAATGCCAGACAGGAATGGAGGGATGAGACAGGCGGGGCAAGGGGGTGAAAGATTGAGATAAAGGAGCAAAATAGACAAAAATTGAGGTAGAGTAAAAATGAAAGGTAAACGGAGTGGGAAGGGAGTGGACCAGTGAGAAAGAGTGAGGTGAAATTCGAAGGCAGTAGAGGAAAAAAAGGGAGTGTTTATGAAGATAGCAGAGCGAGAGAGGGATGAGAGCGAGCGAGAAAGAGAGAGGTGGGGGCGGGGGAGATCGGAGGAGGAGAGGGCGCGGCACAGTGCACGTGGATCGCTCCTCAGTAGCTTGAACAAATGGTGCTCCAGATGTATGGCTGCTCAAGTCAGCCCAAAGCAACAATTCTAATCAATTCTAATGTGATAAAATGCTGCAGGGGAAAGTGCACAGAGGCTTGTGTAAAAAGAACGTATAAAGGCAGATTAAACAATTCCTCAGCGTGGTAATTCTATCTAGAGGGGAGACCGGATGGTGGCGAGAGGACACGAGAAGGGGGGATGTAGAGGAGGAGGAGACAGATGCAGGGACAGGATGAGAGAGAGAAAGAGAGAGATGTGAAGCAAGTGACAGAAAGTGGGGTAAAACGAAAGGAGCATATGTGGAGAGAGGGGACCCGATAAAGTCAGAAGGTGAGATAGTCGCTGATGGGGGGAGGGTACAGGGGAGAGGTGCAGGGAGAAAGAAAATAGATTGAAGGAGAGGCGACTGGGGCAGGCAGAACGAACACAGTGTGGCTCTCAAGAAGAAGGTGACAGGAGAAAGAGGCAGAATGCCAGACAGGAATGGAGGGATGAGACAGGCGGGGCAAGGGGGTGAAAGATTGAGATAAAGGAGCAAAATAGAGAAAGATTAAGGCAGAGTAAAAATGAAGGGTAAACGGAGTGGGAAGGGAGTGGGCCGGTGAGAAAGAGTGAGGTGAAATTCGAAGGCTGTAGAGGACGAGCATATGGGGTGTGAGTGAGGCCAAGCACGCGCTGGCGAAGCGTCGCGCTTCAAGAGCCTGGTGATGTGCGAGGCTTACTTGCAAGTAGGATGGGGGTGAGGGGGACGGGGGAGTGAGTGAGTTGATGGGAACGAGCATATGGGGTGTGAGTGAGGCCAAGCGCGCGCTGGCGAAGCGTTACGCTTCAATAGATCACATGCATTGGGAGGAATCCGCTTGGAATCCGCTTGGTCAAAGAGTTTGTTTCAACTACTATACTCTCGTCTATTTATCCCTGCGGCTAGAATAGTCGAGACCTAAAAAGGGGTTCGACCAGAGGTCTGGATTCCATGAAAGTGGGCTGTAAACATCA
The DNA here is from genome assembly GCF_964261635.1 of Lissotriton helveticus. NCBI lineage: Eukaryota > Metazoa > Chordata > Amphibia > Caudata > Salamandridae > Lissotriton > Lissotriton helveticus. The sequence goes on from NC_136057.1 coordinate 1,377,913,615, forward strand.
GAATCCTTCAAAAGCAAGCATGATTATGACAAAGGGTAAGAACCTACCAGCCAGAGTCAGGGCACCGGTTTTACCACTACTTAAAACCAGCAAGGGTGATGGTAATAATTATAATGACAATTACAATGGCAATAAAATAAGCCAGGACTTGGGCAGCGCACAAGATCAGCAATTTCTCCCAAGCTCTGAGAATGCCAGCTCTGAACCTTTGACACAGACCATGGTGGCGGCAGCGATCACCCTATTGTTACATCTTTAATGCAAGTGATACCAAGATACATAATTGTGGCTTTTTTATCATTCACAGCTTTCATTTTCAGGCCCACTGTCACTTCCTTTTATATAATGCCTGAAACACTGTATGTTAAATCAACCCTTGTTTCTGTGCCTTGTCACCTCTATTGAGCATGCATACTTGTCTGGATATCAATTGAGAGAGGTCCCGTAAAATGGAATCAGTCTTTAGTGTAAGGGCGTAGTACTAGAGGCCGTTATAGGAGGTCACTGTAGAGCCAGACTACAGTGCAGAGAAAACCAGGGTGCAATATTACAGTCTGTGACTAGAAGTCCATGTAAAGCCAGGCTCTAATGCTTGCTGAACCAGGGTTCAGCCTTACAGTCCGCTCCTAAAGGCAAAATGTTGCAGACTATTACAATGCTTTGTCGTTTATTATCTACACAATAATTTCTAAATACGTAACATCGGGGTTAGCTGAAACGTATTTTAGTTTGCTACCCAATGTCCCTTAAAACATGCAATGTTGTTGTTAGTTGATGAGCCCAGGGCCTATTTGTATGCATAGTGCTTGCACAATTGTAACGGTTTGAAACAACACTGGTATGTATATAGCACAATGTGTTGTGGCTTAATTGCTGGCTTTAAAAAATGTGCAGGAGATGACACCAGCTGATTTCGAAGAAGCACTCGTAACAACGCAAAATCAAACCTACGCCGCATTAATGGAGACTCAATAGCCAATAAAGCAAAAAGAGGTGCACCAGGTGATGGAGTCAAGTAAGTCTTGTTATTTCAAAAAAAACTTTATTTATACTTTTTCTTCCATCGAATATAAATCCTTATAAACACAAACTGCTCAGACAACACGTTTCGTTCCAAACAATGGGAACTTCATCAGGCCTGAAAACCCACAACACAGAAACCAAATCAAAACAAAACATTACATAAACAAACCCAAGATGTTACAAACATGACACATCTTGGGTTTGTTTGTGTAATATTTTGTTTTGATTTGGTTTCTGTTGATTGTTTTTCAGCCCTGATGAAGTTCCCACTGTTTGGAACGAAACACGCTGGCGGAGCAGTTTATGTTTATAAGGATTTATATTCGATGGAATAAAAAAGTATAAATAAAGGTTTTTGGGAATAACGAGACTTACTTGACTTCATCACCTGGCGCACCTCCATTTGCTTTATTGATTAAAGATCTGGAACACAGGGGCACCTCACAACTGCAGGTGATGGAGTGATTGTGCGCAGGACTCTTGAACATACAGGGACCAGAGCACAGACCCAAAACCAGAGCGGAAAGCCGAAATCAAAGACAGCCAGAAGGCGCGCAGGAAAACCAAAGGACCAAGCCCAGACGACAAGCCCCAAGGGGAAAGAGACAGGACCAAGCCAACACTACAGGCACCTTCATACCGGGCTGACGGCAGCCAGGTCCACCAGGGACAGTCCGAAATAAACCCGCAAAGCCACTGCCCCAGGGCTCAGGCGAGGCCATGGCAGAGAAAAGACACAACCCGGAAATGGGAAATAACAGGGCCACCAACCAGCGACGGGCAAAAGGCATACACCAAAGCAGGCAACCAGGCCCTCCAAGGGCACCACCAGCGCAGCCCCCAAGCCGAGAGCTAACCACGGACGGCCACGGGAAACCAGCAAGTGGTAGCAGAGGCACAGCGCACCAGCGCCAAGGACCACACCAGGCCAGAGAGAGGGCACTACATCTGTCTCCCCAACCCCCAGGTAAGAAAGAAAACAAAGAAGGAGGGAGGCTGGGTACCCCAAGGGCCTGATGCAAAAATACGTGAGAGACCCACAAAGGAGCAAGGAAAACCCGAAAGAAAAACCACCCTGGTAGGCAGACGCCACACAACCCTGTCAACCTCCACCAGCCAGCACACACACAGACCACCAATGCAGGGCCGGGCGACAGGCAGAAAAACACATACACAACAAACAGGAAGGCCAGGGACCCTAAAGGTCAGAGCCAGAGAGCCAGAATAGGAGACAAACCGCCATGTGGAACTTACCTCCGGGTAAGGCAGACACCAAAACACACCACCTGCCACCACCAGCCAGCCCAGAAACTGACAAGCAGTGCAGCACCGGGCAGAAGGCCACCTGGAAACACCCCCTTAAAGAGAGAGAGACAACAGAGACCCAAACACAGATCAAGCAACCGGGATACCAGGACCCCAATTGACCAGTAAGCAGCCAACAACTACAGGAAGTCCCAGGCGCCCCCACCCCCCCGGAAGGTACCAATCAGGCCCAAACCTGAGTGCAGACCAGAATACAGGCAAGAAAGACAAAAGGCTTCAGGCAGAACCAGGAACAGAAAAAATTGCTATCCGGTACTCACCCCTGTGCTAGGCAGACATCATCACACACCATCAGCTGGTACTCACCCCCCGTGGCAGGCAGACACCATCACACACCATTAGCCCCACCAGTCAGCCCAAGCTCCCTCCAACAGACCTGTGACGGGAAATCATGAAAAGCCTGCAGCAACCGGTAGCCCCAGTAGGTCCCAATTTGAAAAACCTACTGCACCTGGCCGTCCCAGACGCACTCCCATCCAGGAACCAAACAGGCACCAAGCTGCTCAACTGCAGAGAGCAGACAAGAACAGGAGCCATCAGGGAGGAAGGCCGCAGGAGGAAAAGGCTTCTGGCAATCAAGGAACTCTAGGGGCATCACCAAGACCGGCTCGAGTTACCCCAAAGAAGCAGCAGCAGCGCATCCTCCAGATTGGCCCAGCCACAGGAAGACACACCCTCCAACCCGGAACAGACCGGGAGAATCGGCACCCGAGATACAAAGGGCTGGCCGCCAACACACACGGCTCCTGGCAAGCTTGGCTGGCCAGGAGACCGCGCAGCAGGAAAGTGAGGACATTCCAGCAGCCCGACAAAGACATCTGGAGAAGACTGCAGTAAGAAGCTGCAGCAGGTAAGTTCAACCAGCAAATCCACTCCCCATTCTGTCGGAAGATAGAAAAAAAGAATAGGCGGAATGCTGGCTAGGTACAGCTTATGTAATCCCAGTGGGAGGCAGTGGGGTTAGGTGTCCCAGCATTCTCCTGTTCACTTTTTTCTGTCGTGGAGATGGCCATCTCCACTTTGTTAGTAATGGGACGAGGACTGTAGGGACTGGGAGATAATACTTTATTTCTGCTGTAGACCATTAAAGTAGCACAGTTAAAAAAGTTAAAACATATTAATGCAGCCACGAGCCACCACCAACAAAAAGAGAAAACCCTAATAATACAATATCATTACCACTTACTTCATTACATGATCTCAAAATGTCTTTGGTAACCATTTTTCCCGCTGAGTTTGTAAACTGTAAGCACTCTACAAGCCGTTCTCCTCAGTGTCACTATCCTCTCCTCTCTTTGTTACCTAACATAGCCACTGTAGTGAGTGGCACAACAGACAGTTTGTCATAATTCCACAACTTACCATCATCCAATTTAACCATGCATCTCAGTCACTTGTTTGGGATCAAAAAAATACCTTTGGGAAGCATCCTTGACATTTTCCCTCTCACTTAATCCCCTACTCATACCTCCAGATACATCTCACTATTTCTAACATAATTGGACTGTGCCTGTAGTCTTTGACTCCACCATCCAAGATCTCAATAATTGGAAAACGGTAGTCTTTGCCTCAGCAAAACAAACAAGGGTACCTTGTATTTGCATTAGAAGTAGTTCTCATAACCCACAGTGATTGCTTTTCCTCTACAATACAATTTTAACCACTGGCTTTAGATAGCTGTCTTTAATTACTCTTTTAAATCTCTCCTAGAGACCATTGCTTTTGGGATTATACGGAGAAATCCTAGAATGTTACACACCAACATGATGGAAACATCCCTCAAATTTTAGAGATAGGAATTTGGTACCATTATCAAACAAAACATCTTCCGGAATATCTTCTTTGGCAAAAACAGGTTCCCAAATTTTATGATTTTGGTACTATTTACTATAATTACAAATGTAGGCTCAGGCCACCTAAAGGAATATTTCATCCCCACAATGCCATATTTAGAAATACCACTATATAGGGCAATTGAACCAATGATGTCAATTACCAATTTGCAAAAATTAGCATTGTCAAGGGTTGATCAACATTCCCACTGAGCACTCCACTGGATAAACACCCTCGTGCAATTGATCTGGGTCATCATGCTTCAAGCATCATAGTCAAGTAGTTGAATCCTTCTGTTTGTTTATTTTTTAACTCATTCATCGTGTTGTGAAATCACACTTATTTACAACATTCATAGGTCATTGAATACATCTGCCTCCTTTGTATGAATCCAAATGCACTGGACACTCCCTTCATCAGGTGAAATGTTCTGAAAATTAGCCAGAAATAGCAATAATCAAGTATGCAAAAAATGTGGTAACCACAACATTGAAAATGTTAACGAGTGAAAAACAGGAAAGCAAAGAAAGTCTGCACCAGCATATATCATTGGTGGTTGGTTTCATCTTGAACAACAGTTCCTTTATATGATGACATTGGCATGAACACGGGCTTGCGCTTACGGACGAGTAATTATATTAATTTGTCCAGCACATTATTCCATTGGAGATACCTTTATCAAACCGTTTTTGGTTCACATGGTTTCACTTTGCGGGCTTAAACTATACGTTTATTTCACAACTCACAAGAGTAGGGTTTCGTTTCCATTCACGTATATTGTACAGAGCTTGGTTCTGGTACACCTGGCGAATGACAAAAAAATCCACGTTCTTACTTTCTTTGCTTTCCTGTTTTTCACTCATTAACATTTTCAATGTTGTGCTTTCCGCATTTTTGCATCATTGATTATTGCTATTTCTGGTTAATTTTCAGAACATTTTCCCTGATGGAGGGCGCTGCCCCGAAATGCATTGGGATTTATACAAAGGAGACAGATGTACTCAATGAACTATGAATGTTGTATATATACGTGTGATTTCACAACACGATTAATATGTTAAAAAATAAATGAAAAGAAGGCTGCAACTACTTGACATTTGATGTTTGAAGCATGATGACTCAGATCAATTGCTAGAGGGTGTTTACCCAATGGAGTGTTCAGTGTGGACGTTGACCTACCCTCGACAACGATAATGTTTTCATTTGTATGATTTATGCCCATGATCGGAGGGTGATACCCACTTGCACCCTATCAAGAATTTAATTGGTATATCAGAGTGGCTGTACATATCAACCAAAGAGTGCCACAAACCCTCATTTTTCAATTCAATTTCAAGAAGTCTTTATTCGCTAATTAAATCATAAAAGACATGTAACACAGTATACAAATTTCTAAAATGCATGCACATTCCACAAAATAGATAGAGTAAATATAAAACAATCTAATAACATATTAAATCATTAGTACAAAAACTTCTTTGAAAATCATTAAAATTATTAAAATTACAATAAATCCTTAGTCAGATGACCTTGATAATCCTGGGGCATTTAGCAGATCCACATTTACACCTGACCAGTAGCAAATCTATAGATTAAGGCTACAGCCTATGATAAATTAATAAATCTGGCTCTAAGGGTCCAGGCCCACCCTAAGTATTTGGCTACTCCTGTTACAATTAGGGGTGACAGGTCAGCCTTTAATAACCTTCTAGCAATCGCTGCTGAGCGTGTTCCCAGGTTCCTACAAACTGGGCTTAGCCACTTAGCTCTGGGGGCAGTGTACAACGGACAAACAAAAAGAAAATGATCAAGATTCTCTACCTGTCCAGTGCAGCTAGGACAGTGCCCCGGACCACCCATACCCCATTTTTTGGTATACTCTCTTAGGGGCAGAGAACCGCACCTAAATTGATGAAATAATTTGCGGTCCAGGGGCTTAGTTATTACATCCCAATAATTTTCAAAGCTGGGGACATCTTTCATGACAAGAAAAGTGCCAGTAAGATTAGTAGATGTCAGTCCAGAGTGTCTCTTATTCGCCACCCATTCCCAATAATGCAGCTTTAAATCTTTCTTAGATGGAAAGATTGCGTTAATAGGATTTGACCAAAGTTCCCCGTGGCCCATGTCACACAGGGTGGTTCTTAAAGCTTTGAACCAGCCAATGTTAGAGGAACCTGGGAGATCCCTAACCTCTAGGCACGCTCTTGCGTAGAGCTGAAGTTCGGGCGTAGTCCAGAGGCGCCGCCAGAACGCCAGTGGACGCAATCTGGCCATATCCTCCACCGGCTGACACCCAAGATCATACAGAAGTGGGAGCCGCGGGGAAGACTGTGGAAGGCCAATGGCCACCCTTAAAAATTTATTTTGGGCAACTTTCAAAGGGTCAAGGTTGCTATAGCCCCAAAGCTCCGCTCCATATAGAACAGATGGTAAGACTTTCATGCCATAGATTTTTATTAGAGGAGACATGGGCCTTGAAAAGGAACTTTTGTGTTCCTTGAGCAAGGCTCCTCCTATCTGCATATGCTTCATTGCCAGTAGGTCAACCTGTTGAGACCAGCCAAGGGTCTCACTAAACGTGACTCCAAGGTAGGTAAACAGCTTGGTCTGTTCCAGAGGTGTGCCTCCCATAGTAACCCTAGCTGTGATCGAGGAGTGTCCTCTTAGAACCATAAATTTAGTTTTAGACACATTTACCTCTAGCTCATGTTCGCAGCAGAACAGTTCAAACCTAGACAGAGCCTGTTGAAGGCCCTGTCTGGTCTTATATATTAAAAGAGTGTCGTCTGCGAACATGAGCAATGGGATTTTTAATCCAGCCAGGGACGGGGCATCGGTAGGCTGATTGGTAAAATACTGTGTAACCCCATTTATATATAAGGAAAACAGGGTGGGTGCTAAAACGCACCCTTGCCTTACACCTTTGGCTACTGGAAATTTATCTGTTACCTCGCCTAGTTTACCCCAACGTACTTGGGCATATGTGTGGGCATGAAGGTTGACCAAAAGGCGTAAAAGGGAATCTGGCATGCCCAGCTTCGCTAGACAGTCCCACAACTTGGCCCTTGGGACAAGGTCAAATGCAGACCTTAAGTCCACAAAGGCTGCGTAGAGGTTACCTTTGCCTAGGGTGACAGTCTTCCAGTAAAGAAGTGTAAACCGAAGTGCCTGATCTAGAGTGCTCACGTGTGACCGGAAGCCTGCCTGAAGAGGTGTAAGAATATTGGACTCGTCAATCCATTCTTGAATCCTGCCAAGTACAAGGCGGCTATGATTTTTTGCACCTTATCGATTAGGCTGATCGGCCGGTAGTTGGAGGGAACCGATCGATCCCCTTTCTTGTAGATTGGCAGGATGTCTGCCCCATACCAGGATTCGGGGACCTTAGCACCTGAGGCTAGAGCGTTTGCCAAATGGACTAAATAGGGGACCCAAAGGTCCTGGTCCTGTTGAATTAGGTCGGCAGGGATGCAGTCCGGGCCAGGTGCGTTGCCCCTTGGGATAGACTGCAGAGTGTGTTTAACTTCACGGCTTGTAAATTTAAGAGGGGGACTGGGAATGAGACAGGGAATATCATACTGTGTGTTACTATAGTTCTTGAATTGTTCTTCAAAGTAACATACCCACTGGTGTTGACCAACCGAGGCGGGGCTTGGGCGATCTTCCTGTGATTTGCCCCATTTTAATAAGTGCCAAAACTGACACATGTTCCGGGAGCTACATGCTTCGGTTAGCATTGCCCACCGTTCATTATCCCAGTTGGACGTAGCTTTATCCCTTGCTTTTTTATAAGCCTTCCTACAGTCCCTTATTAAGCTATGATTTTTTAGCTTTATTGAGTTAAACAAATCCCCATGGGTTCGACGACAATCTTCATCAAACCAGGATATAGTTTTCTGTTTTCCCCTCCTACCCTGCTTGGATATGGTTTTAACAAATTATTTTTTTAGCTCTAAAAATAGATTAGTGTGGATATTAGTGATGTTTACAGTAATATCATCTTGAGTCTCACAACTAGAAATTTCTTCCAGAGAACTTGAGATCAAGGTTCTAATCTCCTTACGTGCCTCAACATTAACAGAGACTTTTGGCCACCGAACCCTTCTCATATCATTACTAAGCACGACTTCATTCTGGACGACATTCAGGCAGCTACTCTCTATCCTCTGAAAGCTATGTTCCCTTATTTCCATCACCAATGGATCATGGTCACTTTCAGGTCGAGTTATGACCACCATATCTTCCACTGTGGCCCACATCTTAACGTCGACTAGGATGTAATCTATCCGACTACTATATCTGCCGTTACAAAAGGTGTGTCTACCTATCCTGTCGGATCGCACCCTACCATTAAGTGCTCGCATACCCTTGTCTAGGCAGAACCTCTTAATAAATGTGGCAGATTGCGTCCATTTCCTAATCGGGGCTAACTCAAGTTGAGGGATCCCCCATGTCATGTCCTCAGCCTCAGTGAGTAAGTCATCACCTACACTCATGGGTTCAAAACAGGAGTTAAAGTCCCCCATTACAACCGTAAAACCATTTACATTTGTACCAGAGAGGAAGTTGTCCAGAATGTAAAGGCTTGGGGCAGCCCTTCCACCCTGGATACCCCTGGCATAGATGTTAATCAACAGGATGTCTAGGCCTTTAGAAGATCTTATTCTAACCATCAGTATGTCGGGGCTATCAATTTGTACCTCCTCAGCTCTTACACCCTCATACTGTCGAACCCAGGTAGTCAAACCTCCCTTTGCACGTCCTCTATGGCCTTTATTTGCTGGCTTACCAAAGTTTAGGTAGCCAGCAAGGAACACCGGTGGGAGTGCCCAAGTTTCCTGGAATGACCAGACATCACCTTGGTTAATAAAATCAACCCATTCCGTGTTACACAGACGGGACTCAAGCCCCGCAATGTTCCAAGAGCCAAACTTGGTACCATTTAAGACTGTCCCGGAGGAACTACTAACCTTTACTATATCATCATCCATGATGCCCATAAAATTTGATCTATCTAATGGGGGTACATCGTCACTCCTTTTTTCGAATTCTCCCTCCCCGTAAAGTCCCGACTCAAAAGTCCGGGCCCCATTACACAACCCCCCATTATTGTCAATCACCATGTCATCAACCTCAACAGTCGCTACATCCTGAGCTACCACTTCTATTTCCTGATTCCTACCCCAAACCTTACCGGGAAGATCGTACTTCTCATTACCACAAAGTATATGCATCTCATTAGTGATAACACCATAGTAAGCAAGTTTTGCAGTGGAATATTTCAGTGCTCATTGTACCAGGTGGAATTAGTATGATTACTTGTTATAGAGAAATGGGTTGGTGGGTAGCGGCGGGGAATAGGGGGGAATGGAGTGTTAAAATTATTGGTAGGATATCAGAAGAATGAGGTATGTTTAGGTATGTTCAGAAAGGGAGTGTAACCACTAGCGCTTGGATAAACAGGGGGTCTAAGCAGGGGCTCTGGATAAAAATAGCTCAAATTTCTAGTGGATACACCACCTTCATTATTTCCAGGGTACCAATCGCTTATGTGAGAGACCACTCTGTGGTCCTTGAAGTTAATAATCACAATGTCGCCCTCTATATCTTTTGGACGGAGACCCACCCAGTTACACCTTCTTACCGAGATGATATCTCTGTCAAGATGTGCTGGAAGGGGTCTATGGTTTCTCAGCCAAAAGATGACTTTATTTTTCAGGTTTGCATTGGGCTCACAGTTACCATTTGTGAACGTGGGGACACCAGTTAGAACGATCAAAAAAATAGACGATTCGGGGGGTAAGTCCACTATATTCTTACGAGTTGGAAAAGTTATTTGAGAAATAGTTTTGGCTTTGTCAACCCCAGGGGGCAATGTCTGGCTATTTACTATAGATGTCCGTTTAGCAGCCAACACGTGCTTCTCATTAGCTACTTTATTTACTGGAGGCGGTTTGGGTGTTGAGATGACTTTAGTATTTTTGCATGGTGGTTTAGCATTTGTTTTAGGTACTGTGCTTGGGATCAATATTTTTGTGGGAGGTTGGCCTTTCACTTGGGGCTGATCCTTACAATTCGTTAAATGGAGTATTTTAGTCGGATCAGCGGTTGTTAGAAGGTTATCCATTTTCTCCCCCAAAATCCTAACCCTCTCCATAAGGGGGAGCATATAGGATTTTAAAATTTGGTCAAAGAGTTCTATGGTCTCTTTTTTTGTCATAAGTGTTGGTTCGTCAATGACTGGTGGAGTGGAGTGGATAAGGGAACCAGGTGAAACCACCCTCACAGTGGGGACACTATTTTTAATTTTAGGTGTTTCACCCGGGGGAGGAGAAGCCTGGGTGTTGAGACTTTTCCTTTTAACCCCCCCCCCCCTTCTCCTCTTCTTTCTAGGCGGGGAATGAGAGACCCTACGTAGATTCGTGAGTTTAATGCCGGTAACATTTTTGCTATGTAAAGAATTTTGTTTATTATTATGAATTAACTTGATTGGAGCTACACTATCAGTTAGTTGATTGGACAGAGAGGAGTGTAATTGAGGGACTATAAAAGGGGCTACTGGGGTGTTTAGGTCTATAAGACTATTTGAAACAGTAGGTGGACTAGTACAATTACCAACACTATTGTTACCAGAGTTGATAGCAGATGTGTTGAGGTCACGAAAAATACTAGGGAAATGGTCGGTACAGAATAGATCAGCATCTCTGTCCAACCTACCAGTGTTTCCCATGTCATGAATAGTACTTCTATCGATCAAAGGGGACAGCGGTTTCTGTTTTAAATGTTCGATGGATCGGCGTCGCTCAGCACGTTTCTCTGCTAAGAGAAGTTCTTTGTCTATCTCCTTATTAGCTTTCTCAAAATATTTGTCGAGAGGCCCCAAGAACGAGGCCCCGACACAAGATGGTAGGGAGTTAGACATAACTGTGGACTGGTCTTACAATAATGGGAGCTATGGAGACCGACTAACCTGATTAAAACAACAACAACAACAGGGGCAGAGTGTAAATCTTAGGGGCCGGGCCCAGCCCAGCCTCCTTCGGCCCCTGACGGCCACAGACGGTCCCGCCCTTGTCCCGGGCTTCTCCCGGGACGCTCCCGCGCGCTCCCGCGCGCTCCCGCGCAGCGGAGAGGACGTACGCTGTTTATAGGGGAGTAGTGAAGGGGGCGTGGCCAACAGGGAGAGCGGCCCAGGTGACTCGGGCAGGTCAGCAACAAGGACTCCTGGGACCCGGAGTCCAAGTGCCAGCACGCTCGCAGCCCAGCTGTGACCAACGCCCAGGGCAGTCTTTGGTAAGTCCTGCTCCCCAGCACCCACAGGAAGCAAGCGCCTCGAAGCGGGTCTGGCGAGTAGTAGCGCTTTTTAAGGGATTAGGCGCTCAAGATCTCACTGCGCCAGTGTGCTCCACCAACAACGAGGGTCCAGTCCCGGCAGGCAGACACAAAGTAAAACGAGTCCCACGAAGGTTTCAGGTCCGATGGTTTTATCCGTGATGAGGGGGGCGTGGCCAACAGGGAGAGCGGCCCAGGTGACTCGGGCAGGTCAGCAACAAGGACTCCTGGGAACCGGAGTCCAAGTGCCAGCACGCTCGCAGCCCAGCTATGACCAACGCCCAGGGCAGTCTTTGGTAAGTCCTGCTCCCCAGCGCCCACAGGAAGCAAGCGCCTTGAAGCGGGACCCGCAAAGCGGGTCCGGCGAGAAGTAGCGCTTTTTAAGGGATTAGGCGCTCAAGATCTCACTGCGCCAGTGTGCTCCACCAACAACGAGGGTCCAGTCCCGGCAGGCAGACACAAAGTAAAACGAGTCCCACGAAGGTTTCAGGTCCGGTGGTTTTATCCGTGATGAGGGGGGCGTGGCCAACAGGGAGAGCGGCCCAGGTGACTCGGGCAGGTCAGCAGCAAGGACTCCTGGGAACCGGAGTCCAAGTGCCAGCACGCTCGCAGCCCAGCTATGACCAACGCCCAGGGCAGTCTTTGATAAGTCCTCCTCCCCAGCGCCCACAGGAAGCAAGCGCCTCGAAGCGGGACCCGCGAGGAGGGTCCGGCGAGAAGTAGTGCTTTTTAAGGGATTAGGCGCTCAAGATCTCACTGCGCCATTGTGCTCCACCAACAACGAGGGTCCAGTCCCGGCAGGCAGACACAAAGTAAAACGAGTCATTCATCGTGTTGTGAAATCACACTTATTTACAACATTCATAGGTCATTGAATACATCTGCCTCCTTTGTATGAATCCAAATGCACTGGACACTCCCTTCATCAGGTGAAATGTTCTGAAAATTAGCCAGAAATAGCAATAATAAATTATGCAAAAAATGTGGTAACCACAACATTGAAAATGTTAACGAGTGAAAAACAGGAAAGCAAAGAAAGTCTGCACCGGCATATCTCATTGGTGGTTGGTTTCATCTTGAACAACAGTTCCTTTATATGATGACATTGGCATGAACACGGGCTTGCGCTTACGGACGAGTAATTATATTAATTTGCCCAGTACATTGTTCCATTGGAGATACCTTTATCAAACCGTTTTTGGTTCACATGGTTTCACTTTGCGGGCTTAAACAACACGTTTATTTCACAACTCACAAGAGTAGGGTTTCGTTTCCATTCACGTATATTGTACAGAGCTTGGTTCTGGTACACCTGGCGAATGACAAAAAAATCCACGTTCTTACTTTCTTTGCTTTCCTGTTTTTCACTCATTAACATTTTCAATGTTGTGCTTTCCGCATTTTTTGCATCATTGATTATTGCTATTTCTGGTTAATTTTCAGAAAATTTTCCCTGATGGAGGGCGCTGCCCCGAAATGCATTGGGATTTATACAAAGGAGACAGATGTACTCAATGAACTATGAACGTTGTATATATACGTGTGATTTCACAACACGATTAATATGTTAAAAAATAAATGAAAAGAAGGCTGCAACTACTTGACATTTGATGTTTGAAGCATGATGACTCAGATCAATTGCTAGAGGGTGTTTACCCAATGGAGTGTTCAGTGTGGACGTTGACCTACCCTCGACAACGCTAATGTTTTAATTTGTATGATTTATGCCCATGATCGGAGGGTGATACCCACTTGCACCCTATCAAGAATTTAATTGGTATATCAGAGTGGCTGTACATATCAACCAAAGAGTGCCACAAACCCTCATTTTTCATAATTACCAATTTGCTCCATGCCTTTTCTGGTACCGGTACTGCCTCAACAAGGTTTGGCACCATAACATGAGATGCCTCACTGAAGGCCATACAGTCTTGCAGAAAATGCTCCACACTTTTGTCCAAACCTGACCACCAAAAAGTTTGTCTGGTCCTCTTTTATTGCACACATACCAAGATGCCCCTCATTTTCCAACAATAAAAGTTTGTTTCTTATGCCTGTGGAACTACTAAAAAATAAAAGCGGTAAATTAGGCCCTTATTTATAGATAATTCATCAGACTCATGCTTATGCTTTGTTGCAGATTAATTCACCAACCTGTTTTCTGGCCATCCGTAAACAATATACTCCTTGACTTTCACTAATACGTCATCAGAGATGATTTCTATCAGGCATTCATTTTCCAATACTGCACACTCAGGGCGACCAACAGTACAAACAGAATCCACCTCATCTACATCATAATCTGTTGTGTCAGACTTAATGGGAAGCCGGGAAAGACAATCAACTAGCACAGTACCGGCAGATGTCCCCATAGTTGTATTTAGCTTGCGTAGACATTAGACAGTAGCTAGAGCACCTACCTACAAATGAACAACCTTATTTAGAGTTTGGCAAACGTGGGACATCCTCCTGATAAGTATGTATGTCCATTCTGCCTTATTTATTAATTTGGGTCCTTAGTTTGTTGGCAAGTGGCTTAGCTAGGACTGTAGAGATATGCTTCATTAGATGATGGCTGCAAGTAACAATATTAGATAAATGCGTAGGTCATTACATATCATTCTCAAGGTTCCTTTCTGAGAACCCTTCTCATGGCATGCACTAAGTGGGGATCTATCTGGTACCATTATTCCCAGAGAGGCTATTGCCCAGAGTTTACCTCTTTGATGGATTTCTGATAGATACATCTTCCTGTAGATGCCTCACCTTAAAAATATTCCCCCAGGTGTCAGACTGGTCTGGACAAGCTTTTCCACAGCAGTTGCTTAACTCTGCCTACCAGACATGGCATCACTGGTGTATTGGAGGAAGATGCCTCTGCCTCATGGATATGGTCCAGAGCTTTCTCTTAAGTGTTTCACCAAGTACCTTTTCTCAGCTTCAACATCAACTAGTACAAATGTCTCTTCTAATGGTTTTATGATTCAAGTATATGTCTTTATCGGGTCCACACAAAATCTGCATGTGGTGTCTTAGATCCAACCGTGACATCATGGTTTGCAATATATGTTCTCTGATGGATGTAAGGCTAAGTTATTTTTGACCAAGAATAGGCGGTATAAGCCACATCGTACCCCTTCTCCTATAGGTAAGTTACTGGTGAGGGAACAATCACCCAAAATGGCTTCACATTTAAAAAATAAAAGACCATATTCAGAAAGGTAAATTTAAATGTGTAAATTTACTCACATGTAAAACTACTTCTGAGCCGATGCGTAAATCTACACTTTTATGCGATTCATCATTTACACCTTACATGTACATGCCTGTCTCAACACCAGTTCCGGTGGTAAAACCATCTTAAATTGAATTTAATGTAAGAAAATGATTGCCCCCTCCAAAGTGTTTTTAAAATTGACACTGCACTTTAGTCACCAAATTGCATGTTTTGCACTATGTTGTGCTTTTTACACTTTATTGAGATATGAACTACCACTCCCATGTTATGGGAGGCTAAAGCGGAAAAAATGAGGTTAATCACTAGTAGGATTTATAAACATGAAAGAGAGATTGTAAAAACACCCCAGGATCAAAGTCCGTGTGGACCGAAATGAGTTGGGGAATTGTATGCCAACTTATTTGAATAAAACAGTATGATCTTCACTTGAGAATGCAACTCTTATGTAACATGGGCTAACATTGCTTGTTTGAAGAATATATCTATCTATATATATATATATATATATATATATATATATATATATATATATATATATATATATTTTTTTTTTTTTTTTTTTTTTTTCACTAAAAAAAACAAAGGTTCTGTGGATGTTAGAGTTAGGAAATAGAATTTAAAAACCATTAGAAATTCCCTCAAAAAAAACAAAGGTTACAGGGACATTATAGTAAGGCTCAGATTTCACTTCTACAAAACCAGTGAAATTCAGCAGTTATAATTAGCTGAGCTACCTATAATTTGTGCCCCCGCAATGCACTTCTTATGACCTCCCATGTTACATCACTCATGACTTGGTCAGGGACATCACTGATGACATCACTGGTGACATCGTCCAGTGACTGAGTATTTAAAAAAGTTTATGAGTGTTAAATATCTATACACCAAGGTGTGTTGGTGAATCAGTGGCTATATGAGTGCCTGTATGGATGATTTAGAGGGTGCATGACAGACTGTATAAGTGAGTGATTAGGTGTCTCAGTGAATGTATGGGTGAGTGACTGGTTGTGTGAATGTTTGTATCAGTCTGTCAGTTGGTCTCTGACTGTATGGGTGTGTGAGTGTGTAAATGAGTAGCATTATGGGTAATTGATTGGTTGTCTGAGTACCTGTATGAGTGCCTGTGTGAGTTAATGAGGGTGTGTGTTAATCGCTGTATGGATGAGTGAGTCGGTGGCTTAATGGGTTAGTGAGTGTGTGTGAGAGGGGCTGTATGAGTGAGTGAGTGTGTGGGTGAGTGAGTGGATGTGTCAGTGGCATATGGTGAGTAACTGGGTATGTGAAAGGCAGTATAGGTGAGTGACGGATATATGAGTGACACTGTGGGTGAGTGAGTGAATGTTAGAGTGGTTATATGGGTTGAGTGTGTAAGTGTGTGCTTGTGTCAGTGACTGTATAGGTGAGTGAGCATGTGTTAATATAAGTATGAGTAAGTAAGTGGGTTTGTGTGTAACTGTATGGGTGAGTAAGTGGCTGTGTGATTGAAAATGGGTGAATGAGTAGGTGTGTGAGTAGCTCTATGGGTGACGGACTGACTCAGTGTGTGAGTGGCTGTATGGGTGTATGAATGGATATCACAATGGCTGTATTAGTGAGTGAGTGTATGAGTGGCTGTATGGATGAGTGAGTGGATTTGTGTGCAGATTTATGAATCAATGAGTGGGTGTGTAAGTACTGGTATGAGTCTGTGAAAGGGTTTGTGAATGCTCGAGTGGGTGTATGAAAGGTTCTACGGGGTGTCAGTGGGTGCACTGGCGATTTTGTTGATTATGTCAGTGATGTCATCAGTTATGTCATTTGAGATGTCATGAGTGATGTCACTGACCATGTCATGAGTGATGTAATATGTGAGGTCAGCAGCAGTGCATTGCGGGGGCATGAGTCATAGCTCAGCAAACTATAACAGTTGAATTTCACTGGTTTTGTACGAGCAAAATCTGAGCCTAAATATAATATCCCTGTAACCTTTGTTTTTATCAGTTAATTTTTAAGGTTTTTTTAAATTCTATTTCCTAACTATAATGTCCCTGTAACCTTTGTTTTTTTTTGTGAATTATTTTTAGCGTGAAGAAAGATGCCCATCACAAGCACAGTGGGGCTGAGAGTGAACGCAGGGCATGGCCTGGAACTGTGCTGTACCCACCCAAGCTTGCTGCCCCTGCCGCCATCCATTGTCTAGGTCCCTGCTCCCTAATTACAGCTGTGTGGCCGTTGTTCTGCCACTGTCCTTCCTGCCTGCCCAAAACAGTTAGCTTGCTGCCTCATCCACTCCTCCATACCCTCCGTTGTCCGAGTCCTTGCATCAGCCCCTCCCTCCTGCCCTGCATGACGTCTCTGCCTACTTCTACTGCCCTCTGTTCCCCAATTCCAAGCAGAATCATTGTCCTCATGCTTAGCTTCTGTGCTTTGCTTGATGTCAGTACTCTCCTTCCCCCTGCCCTCCGATGTCTGTTTGCATGCCCTTGTTCCCTCTTTTCTGTCCACCATATTCCATGAACCTGGCATCCTCCTATCTATTCTGAGTGTTCTGTTGAGCTGGTACTGCCCCTCCCACCTATCTAACATGGTCAGATGGCTGCCGCATGTTCCTGCTTCTTGCACCCTGTCTGTCCATGTTCCGTGCCCCTATCCCCTGCCACCTGTCCTCCTTGGTCCATTTTGCTGTCACTCCCTTCTGCCCTCCATGCTCTGTTGTGTTGCAACTGGTTTTCCTGTTTGTCCAGCATGGTTTGTTGTGAAGTCCATTCATCTGCCCTCTCTTGTCTGTGTCCAGCCCCTACCCCTCCCATCTGTCCTCCATGTTTTTTTGTGCATGCCCCTGCCCCCTCCCTCTTGCCCACCATGGCCGTTGTGGTGCCACTAACCCTCCCACCTGCAATGCATGGTCTACTGTGCTGCCACAGCCCCTCCCACCTGCCCTCTGGGGTTAGCTTGCTGACCCTGACCCCACCCCCACCTTTCCTCAATTGTCTTTGTTATGCCGTTATAGTCTCACTGTTGCCCTCAATGGTATGTTGTGCTTCCAGTGCCCATCCCACCTTTCCTCCATGGTCAGCTTGCTGCTCCTGCCCCCTTGCCCCGTGCCCTCTGTTTTCCACGTGCAGACCCCTATCGCCTCCCTCCTGCCTTCTTTGGTCCGCTGTCGTCCCACTGCCCCCCGACATGCCAATAGACCGGATTCAGACGGGGGATTCCCGATTTTTCAAGCCAAAAATGTCTTTCCTTTAGCTGTTTCCCAAGTGAAATTGGATCTTCTTCAATAGAAGTCAATGGGTAAACTACATTCTCCCTATTTCTATTTTAAAATCTCCCACTTCCCTGTCCTAAAACGTTGACATGTATTCCCTGCCCCCTCCCTCCTGCCCTGCATGGTCTGTTATGCTGCAACTGTCCCTCCTGTCTGTCCACTATAGCCAGCTTGCTGCCCTTGCCTCTTTTACCTCTGCCCTCTATTGTCCATGTGCATGGCACTGCTCCCTCGCTATTGCTTTCCATTGTCCGTTTGCTGCACTGCAGTCCTGCTTGCCCTGCGTGATGTATTGTGCTGCTGCAACCCCTGACGCCTGCCCTGTAAGGTCAGTTTGGTGCTCCTGCCCTTCTCCCTCCTGTCCTCTTTTATCGGAGCAAGTATCCTTACCCTATTACTCCTACCCTCTGTGATCCAATGTACCAAACTTGCCAACATTTTGAACTTGTTAAGAGGGAGCTTTTGAAAAAAAAAGAGGGGAATTGATTTTCCCCATTGACTTACAAGGAAAAAGAAGAGATTTAAGGCATTTTGGGCTTAGAAACATCAGGAGTCTCCTGCCTGAAACGGGTATGTTGGCATGTATGGTTGTACAGTCACTGCATCTTCCTTCTTCTCTCAATGGTCTTTTATATTACCACAGCCTCTCTTGCTTGTACTGGATGGTTGATTTGTTGCCCCTGCCCCCCTTTGCCTGCCCTCCATGGTCCGTTGTGCTGCCACAGCCCCTCCCGCCTGCACAGCGTAGTCAACTTGTTACATCTGCACCCTCCTCCATGAGAGGGTCTTATTCCTATAAAATTATGGTTAGTGTTCTAACCAACTAAAATGAGGACATATTTTCTGAGTTGTCAAATAGCAACAAAGCACTTTTAAATAATTTGCTATCTTTGATGTATCACTTAATCTCCCATGCCTAAAACCAAAATGAATGCGTCCTTGTTTAATGTAACTGATGCTCATGTAAAGCACTCCTATACCTTTGAGACAAGTCTGTGCTATATAAAATTGCAAAAAAATAAATAATAATTAAGTGATTTGCACACTTCTGTCTTCAGGCTGCCTGTGGGCTACATTTGGGTGATATTTGTGCTATTTTTGGGTTCTTCTTTCTCCGGTGGCCATCTTGGGAGACTTAATTGTCACCATCTACTGCTGTATCCTTAGTAGAAAATATTTTCATTTTTCTTTTTTGAATCCATCAAGATGGCGTTCATATGTGCCACACCTTTGGCATAAATTCAGAATGTCAGCACTCTAGTTGCTCATTAGAACACTGTAATAAAACTGAGGATCACCAGGGAGTTAAGTGACAGTCTGCTGCTGGTGTTGCATGTGCATGTTTCAGTCTGCACGTGTGAATGTGTTGAAAGTGCATGTTTCAGTCTGTATGTCATATGTATTATGTATGTCATAATGTTTTAATGAAATAGAAGAGGAGGATATTTGAGAACATAATTTGAAATGTGTCCTAATTTTTCTTTCTACAGCACTAACTATAATTTCTATGACAAACTGAACCCCTTCATTTTGTTCCTTTCTAAATTAAATGTTTTAACTTTTACCACTTTGATTCACTTAACATGGCTTCGGGTGTGCCATACTTTTGTCATAAGTAACACTGTTAGCACTCTAGTTGTTCTTTAGAACACTCAGGGAAGCTGCAGTAGAACACAAGGAAATCTACTGTCAGATTTCTTTTTCATATGGCCTAGAACGATAGTGTGAATTTACAAACTAGTTGCTCTGATTTTAGCTTCTGGAGCACCTTTCATAACCTCTATGGCGAAATCATGAGAAAACAGTTTTCTCTCAAACATGATCTTGAAATCCCAGCAGAAGACCTTTCCACGGGGTAAAATCACCTTAGAACATTCCACAATTCCCAAAATGTGCATGCTACCATCAACAAATGATTTATATTGTAACTAAAATCTGTAATCACCCTTTATACGTTATCCTTTTTGTGACCCTCAAACAGTGGTCAGTGCCAAGACAGTGTAGTGCATGCAAGTGAAGGAGGGATTTTCCTTTACTTACATACAAATATACACTTGTGGATGGTTTGAGAGAGAGAGTGAGTGATACAAAAGGGATCCTTTCTTGTTTCTATTGACATTTGACCCTGTCACTTTCGGTTAGAAGGGTACCTCTCCCAAATTTATGGGCTCACCCTGGGAGTCTGGCTGTCAGGCAGATACCAGTCTTGGTTACACACCAGTCCTTTGAATACTCTGCGAAGCACTCCATTCATGAAGAACATGGAACTGGAACAAAGTAGGGTAAGTGGGAGGTCCCACTTTTATACACATTTTCTAGACTGGGTAGGTGGAACCACTGTCTCAAACCTCACAACTGGTTTAGGGTGGGTCTCTTTTAAGTGTCCTTCGCTGGCCTATTTCAAGGCATAGTCTTTGTGTAACATGATGCTTCTCACAGCAGGTAGCACTAGTGTTGTCTCTAAGTTAAGTTTGGGCACCCACAACATGGACACAGTGAAGTGTGAGATGTCTGCACCTGCCTGTCATGAGGCGCCCTAAAGCAGTTATCAGGGACAAACAAATTAGTAGGCCTGACCTAAAAAGATTCTGCACCTTGCACAACATAAACTTTAGACCCACACCTCACTCCTACCTTCAACCAATTACAGTATTCAGGAGAACCAATTAGCAGACCACAGCTAAAAACACTTCATGATATTTCTGATGGTAGTCCTGTCTCTATGCTCCTTATTTTAGTGTCTGGATCTGTATCCTCCTGTCACTGGAATGCAGCCAATGCACCTCCACTGTCTGTAGAAGCTGTCCTTATTCTTCTTGTTCTGTGCTAAATCAGGGGTATCTACAATGGGTCCCACTGGATAGTACTCAGATTTGCGCACACACGCACACACACACACACACACACACACAACCACACACACAGAACCACACCCACACAACCACGTCCACACACACAACCACACCCACAACCACACACAACCACACAAAATCACACACACAACCACACACACAAACACACACACAACCACTCACACATACAACCACAACCACACCCAACCACACACACACACAACCATACCCACAATCACACCCACACACACAACCGCACACAACCACACACAACCACACAAAACCACACACAGAACCACACACAACCACGCACTAAACCACACACACAACCACACACACAACCACACACACACAACCACACACAACCCCCCCCACACACACACACACACACACCCACAAACACAACCGCACACACAGAACCACACACACAACCACAAATACAACCACACTCACACATGCACAACCACACACACACAACCACACACACCCACCCACAAACACCACACACACAGAACCACACACAGAACCTCACACACAACCACACACACACACGCACAACCACACACACAACCACACACACACAACCACACACAGACACACCCCCACACACACACCCACACAACCACACACACAACAACACACACACAAACACACGCACAACCACACACACACAACCACACACACAACCACACACACCCACACACACCCACACACAACCACACAAACGAACCGAACACACACAACCACACACACAGCCACACCCGCAACCACACATAACCACACCCAACCACACACACACACACACACAACCACACACACAACCACACACACAACCACACACAACCACACACACACACAACCACACACACAACCACACACACAACCACACACAACCACACACACACAACCACACACACAACCACACACACTAACACAACCACACACACATACACCCACAACCACACCAACAACCACAACCACACCCACAACCAACCACACACATACACAACCACACACACACATACACAACCACACACACAACCACACACAAACAACCACACACACACACACACATCCACACACACACAACCACAACCACACACACAACCACACACACACACACACACACACACATCCACACACACACAACCACAACCGCACACCCAACCACACACAACCACAACCACAGACACACACGCAGACACACACACACGCACACAGACACACACACACACACACACACACACAGGTGCGCGCATGCAGACACACACACACACGTGCCAAGCCCCCCAAGCCCCACTTACTGCATCAGCGGCCTCAGCCGCCACTCCTGACTTCTGCTGCCACCGCTCCTCTGGGCCATCCACTCCGTGGGCGCGGGCTTCTCGCAAAGACGGAAGTCCCGCCCCACGACAGCCGTGAGCGTGCACATCCCGAAACCGGGAACGTGCATGCTCACGGCTTGTTGATCCTTCAGCAGTTCTTGCGTATCTTGTCCAGATACTGGAGCTCGTCATTGTAGCTGTGGCTCATGGTAGTAGCGGCTTCCTCTGCCCCTTTCACACACTCTCAAAGCCTCAGAAAGAACCGGTGTCCAAGTACACACCGTGTCGCAGGCAGATGACGTAGAAACAGACAGCTTTCTACAGATGCAGCCTGCAGATGCCCAAGCAGAAGCAGGGCTTGTGACATCATCTCTGGGTGCCTCAACACGCCTTGGCTGGCTTTCTGGCAGCTGCGTGTCAACTCGTGTAGTTCTACTGATAGAACGAGAGAGGTGGCCTAGTGCTCTTACCCTTTAGTGCTGTCAGGCTGCCAAAACGGAACTTTAGAGTCCTGGCTTTTCATGTACAGCAGATTGTGTCTTTGAAAAAAACGGTATACGATAAATTATACAATACATGCATTAAAAGTTTACCTTAACCTATTTTACGGAAATTAATAGTGCGGTTTTCTACATTTTGCAAATCGACGAAACAACCGCTACGTAAGAATGGGACACCCTTCCCATTCCAACATGGATGCTACAAGATAAATTTGTATTTCTCAGCCCAAGCCTATTATCCACGTTGTCATTATGTCATTACGATTGACGTCATTGACACCGCCTCTTCATATGTCATCTCTGTCACTTTCTTTCCCCTCCCCTTTCTCAACCACCGTGGCTCACAACAATGAGGTTCCTTCCGTTTCTCCCCCTCACGTGATAAGATGGTCCCCGCCCATTTTCCCCTGTCACCTGGGTTTGTTTCTCATACCGCCGCTTCAAAGAAACATTTGGAGACTAAGGAAGGTGGCAGCGAGTGTCGGCCCGTGTTCCGGTGCTGCAGCGCCGGCCTCTTCTAGACTTTACCAGAACAGTACGACCTCAGGTATAAGCTGAACAGAAGGCGCCTCGAACATGCAGTCCTGGTCCATATTGAGTTTGTAATGCGGAAATTGCACGCAGCAGAAATCCTTGACTTTTCTGGCGAGGTTGTCAACTCCTAGTATAACTGCCAAGTTTTCAGATAGTTTATGTGTGACATTTTCATGTGCTTAGTGTACTTATGAGTGACTCCGTACAGAAAAATTGAGACAGTTTGAATGACACACATACTGTTTGTAATGCAGTTTTAATATGACTTTATTAGTCGCAGTGTTTTCTCAGCCGTAGGCTGCGACCTCCTAGCAATATCAATAAGCAAGTAACTATTCCTCACTGTGCAAGCCAGGATTCAGTTCGGTTTCTCTTTGGTTGCACGCACACATGGTAACCCTCGTTGTCAGTAGTACACATTCTTTTCATTGGTAGTCCATCAGCAGCGGATCAGCACCTGTCCTGTAATGTTAGGTATTAGCATGAGGGTGGCACCTTCACCGGTCCTCTTTTTGACCAATTAGAAGATGTCTCTAGGGAATGAGGTGGAGGGAAGAATCATTCAGGGGTTTGTAGAGCGCACTACTTACCCATGAGGGTCTCAAAGTGATGAGGCACGGGGGGTTTCGGGCTCCTCTGAGGTCATCCGAAGCACCAGGTCTTGAGGTCTTTTCTGAAGATTTGCAGAGTAGGGCTTCGTCTGATGCTGAGGGGGAGTTTGTTCCAGGTTTGGGCTGCGATGTAGAAGAAGGATCTGCTTCCCGTCTGGCTTTGTGTACGCAGGGGATTTCAAACAGGGATTAGGTCAGCGGACCGGAGGTATCTTGGGGGCGTGGAGGAGATTCTTTCGTTGAGTTACTGGAGTCTAGTGTTGTGAAGGGCTTTGTAGGCGTGTGTGAGCAGCTTGAAGGTCACTCTTTTTTCACCAGGGAGCGAGTGGAGGTGCTGGGTGATGTGGTTGTGTTGTTGGATGGTGAGGATGAGTCTTACTCCTGTGTTCTGGACAGTATGAAGTTTGGGAAGGAGAGATTTTGTTGAGTCCGGCATAAAGGGCGTGTCCGTATCCAGTCTGCTTGTGATGAGTGCGTGGGAAACACTGGGATGATGAAGCCTGGCCATACTCGGGAGGTGACACAAGAACAAATATGCTTACTTGTTAATATAAGACTCAATATAAGTATGATATCGGCAGATGTGAGGCTGATTTATATCCCAGAATAAAGTGAAGACTTGATGAAAAGTGGACAACAATCTGATGACTATTACTTTACTTCTTTTGGGACACTATTTGTGTATGTGCTCAGGGCACAGCTTAACGTTTGAATGTTTTGAGGATGCTGGGTTTACATCCTTACCCTTAGAGCACTACGTACGATTGGATTTATAAACTTAGGGGCACATAGCCTTGTGCGCCTGATTACCCCATTCACCCCCTTAGCTTTCAACCATTTGAAGGTCTTGTGGGGTATGGCGAGGGTGTTGAAGCATGTGGAGGATATGGTGTTGAACTGTCGGCTTATGGTGAGAGAGGAGTTGAGTAATCGAATCAGAAGTGCTGCGACTCAGTAACTATGGGTTCCGGTCTATTTAACACACTAATCTTATCTCCATGCGTGCGTCGCATTTTCCTGCCGTACGCTGAAGTTTTTAAAAACCCGCGGTTCATGACGAGCTCAGCTCGTCATGAATGTACGAGAGGTGTACCTCATGACGAGCTGAGCTCGTCATGAGCGTCGAAGGGGTTAAATTTAGGGCCGGCCTTGGGCATGGGTGATCTGAGCGCAGCAGGGAGTTGCCTGACTTAATGTCATGCAAGCAGCAGCCTGTCCATTCCACTTGGTGTTAATCTGGTCCCATTAAAGATTTTGTAATCAGCCCTTAATGAAATTTACCTTTTTGGAGATATTGTTGGGACTAAAGATTTGCAACCGGTGCCAAGAAAACAATAGGCACCAAGTCCACTTGATGCCGGTCCAGGCGCTTAGTGTTTGTTTATGTATGTTTAGCCGACCAGTGCCGGATTCCATCTGTAGCAGGTCGGGTAGGTGTTGGCCATGTGGTTTAGCCTCACCACACAGGACCCCCAACAGAAAACACGCACACATTGTGGTTATACTATTGGCAATGGCCCAGAGCAACGATCTGCCCATTTATTTATCATCTCGGATCGAGCCTGACCCTCTGCGTGAGGAAATTGATACTTTGTAATGTAGAGGCAAGGTGCACTCTACATCTCTCCCATCTTTTCAAATGTTCTTGCATGAAAGAAAATCTGGACACTTGAGCCGGACTCATAAAGTCTTTCAGTGTCTGACTGGGGACCAGGTGTGGCTGAAGACCATACTTCAGGCTCCGGGAGATGTTATCAGTCTCATGCCCATTAAGCCGGGGACCTTCTTAGTTGCACATGTCCATGTGAGGGGAACGTGGGGGTATTTCTAGTGCTTGACCTTTCAGATGCTCATTGAGTTTTACACCTCTGCTGGGAGGTGGAGGTCAGGTGATACTCTTCCTCGGCTTCAGCATTCTCTTCAGCAGCATTCTCTGAGCGGTCTATGGAAGTTGCCACCTGTTTTAACCATGAGATGTTTCTGGTGATCACCTCCTTGCACTGTGACCATGGTTCTGTTGATCTTAATCACTTCCCATGCTTCAGTCTCGTAAGGGGTTCAAAACTTTACACAGGATGTCTGTCCTTCATGAGAACCAATGCTCCGATTTGTAGAGTGGGTTTGCCCGGCGACACTGGCTGGCCTTCTCATTGGTGGCTTTTCTCCGGGATTGTGTAGCTTCAACATCCATGTCTGCCGGTCGCCACTCAGTGTCAGCCAGGATGCTATCCCGTGTCTGCTTCCTAAACAGTAGATTTTCTGGATCCCAGTTCATTGTGCTGTGGGGGGTTTGCTGGTACGCTGGTAGGAACTTGTGCAGGCAGCATTCAGCATCCTCACCAAGTTCCAGCCCAATCTTCAGAGCCCGGTTGAGTGTTCTCATGAATCTCTCTGCCTCCCCGTTCGCCTGAGGCCACTGCATGGTGATTTTCCAGTGGCAAATGACCAGAGATTCTAATTATTCTTTTAATTATTTTTTCTTTGTTCAAGTTATTTTTTTTTTTTTTAAACCTTTATTAGTGAAAAAAGGATAGGAAACACAGCATACTGCCTACATCCGCAGTAGGGCCAGCATTGTAATGCATCAAACGTTTAACTGATCTAGTGATGGGGTAGGGGAGTACACAGCAGGCCGCCTACACGGCATGACCACTAGCGTATTGCGAGTAAATTGTGTGTATTCAAAGTGCTGGTGCAGTCCAGTCAAGTGAACATGGAGTAGCTTGACAAGGTGTCCTATGTTCTCCAATGAGCGAGGCATATTGGCGAGGGTGGTAGTCAACATACTGCCTACATCCGCAGTAGGGCCAGCATTGCGATGCATCAAACGTTTAACTGATCTAGTGATGGGGTAGGGGAGTACACAGCAGGCCACCTACAACCTTCGAGGCCGGCCGCGTCAGTTTGAATATCAGGTTGTAAGGGCAGTAATATCATTGCAGTGTCACATTAACAAACAACGACAATGATGTAATGTACAACGGTCATGACCACAAACGTATTGCGAGTAAATTGTGTGTATTCAAAGTGCTGGTGCAGTCCAGTCAAGTGAACATGGAGTAGCTTGACAAGGTGTCCTATGTTCTCCAATGAGCGAGACATATTGGCGAGGGTGGTAGTCATTCATTATGGTGCCTCTGCGTGTGTGTCAGTAGCGTGCTCTAGTAAATAGGTTTGGAGGGGACCCCAAATGTCTTTCGGCCGTGATGAGGGGGGCTGAAGTTCAGCATATGTTTGAAATTGTTCTTGGCAGTAGACAAGGTCTTGGAGCCAGTCCTTGAACTTCGACGCCCGTCCTCTGCCCCATCTACAGGCAATTCTCCTCTTTGCAAGAAGGAGCGCAAGGGAAATGTATTTACGCATTTTAGCAGTGAGGGGTTGAGTGTATCCCAATAATGCTGTGAGGGGATCCATAGTAATGTGCAGGCCCGTCATAAGATCTAGAGCACCCAGAACCTCCGCCCAGAAGATCTGTATGGGGTGATAATCCCAAGCCACGTGTTTGAAGTCGCCCCTTTGCTGCTGCAGCGATTACAATGGTCATTGTCCCGAAGTTTTAGTCGGACCATACGCGCTGGTGTGTAGTACAGGCGATGGACATGTTTGTAATGTATTATTCTACTAATTATTCTATAATGTCATGTCCCTGTAATGGTGGCCTGTTGTCCGACTTCACTTAGTCAGGAAAGCCCGTCATTGTAAATATTTTCTTCAGGACTAGCTTGACTTGGGAAAATGCTGTGGACGACACCACCTCTACCACTGGGAACTTTGTGTGCGAGTCCACTATCACTACCATGATCCGTCCATCCAGAAAGTTCCCAAAGCCAATATTGACTTTCGACTAGGACTGGTGGCTGGGTTTCTCTGTCGGAACCGGAGCCTTGATGGTACATGAGTGTTAGTTGCGTACCTTGTTATTAACCTTCGCATCCATGCCTGGGACCCACCACCTTACCTCCCAAGCGGGACTTCGTTTTCGCTGTTTCTTGGTGCGCCAGGTCAACCACACAGACCCATAGGCACTTTGGTATCACAGTCGGCTGCCCACACAGCAGCAGGCCATCTTGCCTTTCACTGAGTTCACTCCTGGCTCTCAACAGCTACTGCTGGGAAACTCGCTAGTCCGGTGTCAGGGTCCGAATCCCATCTAGGAAGCTTTGCCATTACCTGTTGGCTAGGGCTTCTTTCGCTCGTGTCAGGCTTCTGTCATTCTTGGTGGCTTCACCTATCTCCTGGAGAGTCAGGGCCTTGAGGCAGGCATCACTCATGATAATCTTTTTTTAGGTCTCGCACCTGCGAACCGATCGCGAAGCGATCGTCGCTGCGAGATCCTATTGCAATCATTTCTGCTTTCAACGAGGTACGGGAGACAAGAGATGTGAACGCGCAACCTGCCGTAATCGGATCAGGTCGCGTGCGCGTTCACCATCTCCTGTCTCCCCTAGCTCGTACAGCACACAGAGACACACGCGCACGCACGCACACAGACATTCGCGCACACATCCCCTCTCTCCCCCCCAGTCATCGGGCTCTTTTTACACACGCATACACACGCGCACACACATTCCCCCCCCACTCACCAGGTTGTTTTCCCGTGTCCCTCTCTCCCTCGACAGCCAGCGGTCGCAAACAGGCGGGTCTCTCCACACGCAAATCTTCCGACGGGCACAGGAGCGCTCCCGTCAGCTTCCTGTATTTTTGCGGCCCCGCCCCCATCCCAACACAGATTGCCTGGCTTCCTGTTGAACACAAAGAGCCATCCGTCTGGAAAATGTGGGTTGCCAGGTTCTCATCGTTAAGAATCTGTCGAGTAAACACAGCAACTGCAGCATGAGGAACTTATTTATAGGTTTAACAATGTAAACCTATAAAAAAGTGAAAAATCTAGCACGCAGTGCCGAAATACGCTCTCTCGTACTGGCTGTCAAACCTTGGGGCTGATACCCTTTAAGGAAAATTATAGTAAACCTTGGGCTGGTACCTGTTAGGACATATACTGTAACCTACTTGCATAACGTACACACAACACAATAAATGACGTGCTTTTCGAACGATTAGTTCCGATTGGGTACGGACGTTTAGTTCCGCATAAAGACAAAACAAAAACTTAACTTCAGACTTTTTTTTTTTTTACTTTATTGAAAATATCTTAACTGGTCTAAATCCAGAAAGAAAGACTCATGCGCACACTATTTAAAAATGCAAAATCGGCTGTACAATAATCAGGAGGGTCTCTCGCACTCTGGCGATTAGCACTTAGCAGTCACCATGGACGTGCTTTCAGAACGTGAGCTACCGCCAACCGATGCGTCGTCACTTGTGGACTGATACTATACTCGCTGGTACAAGCCAGGTAATTTATCCCATCTTTCCAGGAGCAGCTTTGCTGGAACTTAAAAGTTATGACGGGGCAGGCCCGGGAGATGGAATGTGCACAGGAGCTCGAGGGGCAGAGATGACGCGGGCATATCTTTAAAATATACATCAAATGAGAAGCAGGACATGAGTGGGGCTTAAGGGCAGGAGTGTAGAGTCTTATGGGCACTTAAAACACAATATTTTGCCAACCAATAAACATTTGTGAAGACCTCAAACACAGACGAGACTGTGTTTTTGTTTGCGTGGGCATGTCAAAATCCAGGTGATATCCGACAGACTTCACAGAACCAGAATGAAAGCACTTGTACACAGCTATTTACCACACAAGACGTTTTTACGAGGGTGTAACACCCCTGTGAAGCCTGCGCTCCTGTGAGTAGATCAGGATAGAAAGCAGCCTTTATCTCAGGTCCACAATCCACGGCAAGCCACCACCAGACCCGCACGGACAGGATTTGTAAGATGCTCAGAGGACGTGCGCCCGGACTTGTGTCTAGCGTGGCTAACTTAATGGCAAATGTGCACTGGTGCCCAAAGGTGATCACTCCAGATGCACTCTATTTTCGCAGGCTGTAAATAAAGTTTACAACAAAAGAGGGAAAATAGACAGAATCGTCGCACAGTAAAATGGACGCTCCTTGCACCTTTTTGTCTGCCACAGCAGAGACAAGATGGGGACAGCGCGCCTTGAACACACACATGTGTTTTTCTAGGTGGCTAACAGACCACAAAACACTATAAAACAAGCATTTGCAATGCAATAGGTCTCGCAGTTGTTAGAGTTTGAGCCATTGGCATTGTAATTGGCAATGCCTTTTATTTACGTTTTATAAACCAATACATAAATAAAAGGTATTGCCATTTACAATGGCAATGGCTCAAACTCTAACAACTGCGAGACCTATTGCATTGCAAATGCTTGTTATAGTGCAGGTTCTTGTCTGACTTTACACCAGGTAAGAGCAGGTTGTTAAATTCCTGCTGCTAATGTGCCTTATCGCCTGTTTTGTGATCTTATCGCCGATCTGGCTGGTCGTTGAGAATGTTGTGAAGTGGTGCTGTCGCTGCTTTTTGCACGGGAACGCCTACTCTGCATCTTATTAGCGATAGTTGCCAGTGTCATCTGTGGCGATGTTTTTTGCGGCTGCTATCGCAGGGAAACTGGTGATATCAGATGTTAGCACCAGCTTGAGAATGGGGCAATACATTTATTGTGACTTTGGCTGCAATAAATTGCTGCTAACTTGGCGATAAGTCCTTGAGAATATGCCCCTACATATGCTGTGGGTTTACTCTTACTGCATGGAAGAATTTCTAATGTTTAGAACTGAGCAGAAGATCCATAATAAACAATTATCCAAATTGTAAATTTTCCAAAGAGCTAAACATGGATATCTGTTCAGTAAAATGGTTGGGGTCGCAGGTAGGACACCACACTCAACATCACGAATAACAGCACATGATTTACGCCTTCTTCCACACTTGGCCATTAACATCCTCTTATTTTCTGCTCAGGCAGTACACTAAGGACACGAAGTGAAAACAGCAGGCTAAAAACAGGTCTCTCAGAACCCTATTAACTTAATGTCCCAGCCGCTGCCTTCATGATTTCTGTAAACAAGGGTCGTAAGAGGAGTTTTTGGTGTACCAATGGGCAAGCCAAGGGTTGCAGATGTTATTGTTTCATAGATATACTATTAATAGCTTTGGCCCACCAATGGCTTATTGAAACAAAAATTCAAAAAACATATACAGAGACCAGCAGTAACATTGATACTGCAGGTAATTTTACAGGTAGTTCTGCAAATACCTGTCTCTGGAAGTAATGCAGAGACGTAACCTCACTTCTGCTATATAGTATTATTTTAAACCTTTTCCCAGACCTCTAGACAAGGCAATAGGCAAGACAATTAGGAAATAGATGCAGTAGTTGCAATCCTCTTTGTGTATCATAGAAGTCATAAACCTGAATATTAAAATTCACTACATACCCATTTATATAGTGGCACATTCATACGATGCCACTATTACTTAGAGGGAGAAACACTTTTTTATTTGTTTTGGTTTAATTTTTGCCAGGCAGTTCCACATGAATTGTTGATGATGATACTGAGTTAATGTAAAAATTCACACAGCGCAAATCTGTAGAGACTAGAGTCACAGGGGATTGGTATGTTTTTGTTAATCTGTTATTCTAAGCAATGAAAAAGTATGGATTAAAATACTGTGATTAATTTTGAAGTATGCATGTTATACTCTTTTAAATGTTTGCCTGAAATCACAAATTCCCATTCTATTTCACTCATACATAGCAATCGAATCCATGGGAAATTTGCATAAATCCCACCCTTACTCTAATTAGTCCACAGAGGTGATTAAAAATAATAATGAGCAAAAAATATAAACAGAATACAAACTTTTTCAATCCACTTGCAAAGCATAATCAGGCTATGTCTGCTCTGCAGGTGAACCAGAGAAGCATGTAGATTTTGCGGATTTTCTGTATGTTTGAATCTTGTGTGGTTCTCCCTGGGAAACATGGCCCAGAGAGTCCAAATCAAATCACAATGTATCTGCAATTTGCACTTCATCTCAGAATTACTGTCTGCCTTCCTTCCTGTTTTTCATCTGTGACAGCTGGAAGCAGATTACAAAGGTTTACATATTAGCAATGTAATCAACTTGCGCTTACTGCAAAATGAAAAAAAACCTTATCACCCTAGGGTTGATGACACCTTTTAGTCAAATTTCACAGAGATACCTCCATTGAGGTTTTAGGCTTTCCCAGAATGACATAAGTTCTTATCTAAAAAAAGAGGTGTGTCATGCATTATGTGCTATATTTTCATTAATCTACCTTTAGACAAAAAGGGGAATCAAAAGTGAGATGATTTATATGTTATAAAATTGCTTTACAAACCTCCAGAAAGAGGATAGTTTCAGAGACTTTTTAAATAATTGATGCCAAGACAATGTTCAAATAAGATAAATAAAGTTTATTTTGTGAACAAATACTGCACAAAAGGACAAATGAATCATTTATAACAAAAACTCTTTCTAAATGGAAAATGAGTTGATTTGGAAATTATCTTTCTTCCTCTGAATTCATTATTGGAACTCAAGGCAGTTGTTACCACACCATCTGCTGTGCCAAATTTGAAAACCTGCAGAATTTAGAACAAGTAACATAAAAATCTGTTTGGTTGGTATAGCATAAACACAGGTTGATTGATTCATATACGTAATTATAGAGATGAAACATGAAAAAAGCAATGTAAAACCAAGATAATATGTTTTATTACATGCCTAAAACTAATTTGAAACATGCCCCCAAATAAAATGTTTTTTTTTTTATTAGATCAGAGGTTTGAGGGCTTTCAGATCAACTTTTGCTTCTTTAAATCACGTCAGTATCATTTATGCTAATAATTAATTGGTTGAATCAACACCCTATCAAACAGAATTATCTTGCCAGTCATGCCGGAGTTTTGCTTACAAACATGGAAACTGGGTACACATATGAGCTTTTAACACTTTACAGAAATGAAGCCACAAATCTAAGACATGAACAGTTGAACTATAGATATTATATGTAAGCAATGAAGAGCTTGCACACCAATCCAAATAACAAGAAAAGTGTCTGTAAACTTCCCCCAGACTTTGCGTTGGTGCTTTTATCAGTCTGTTTAATGATATTTTTAAAGTTTTCTAGTCTACATTGCTCTCTGGACACTGCATGAGACACCATTTCATGCCGAGTTTGTTTGAGCTACAATCCAATCCTCAGGTATAATATATATAAAAGCCTACATTTACCTCACTACCTCTTAACATTGCTAAACCATAATATATATATATATATATATATATATATATATATATATATATATATATATATATATATATATATATATATATATATATATATATATATATATATATATATATATATATAACCTACTGGCGGTCGCCAGTAGGTATATATAGTTAGGATTTTTTCTCTATGGGTTTTTTGAAAATTCTATGTCTAATAACTTTGGCGTTTGTGGACGGAATTGGCTGAAATTTTCAGGAAAATGGCACATTTTGTTTCTGAGCAGCCCCTGAAAATTGGGGGGGGTTTCGTCCAGGGGGGGTCGAGAAAAAAGGGGGGTCCCAGAACGTGTTTTTAACATTGAGTTTTCCATAGGGCGGTTGGCCTCACTTTTAGCCCGAACGGCTGAATGGATTTGCACGAAACTTGGCAAAATTGTAGGGACTGGTAGCCCGATGTGCCTTTTGTAGGTCTCAATATATGTGCTCCAGTGGATTTTGAGAAATTAACGTTTAAAAAAAGATATATATCTGTAACAGCGGACTGGGCAGCGGCCCAGTACGCGTACTTTTCGCGCAACGGAGCTTTGTGAAGCGAAGCTGATTGGTTCTCCGGCGTCTGTCAACATTCCAAACAGTCCGTAGCGGCCGCCATCTTGTCTCTCGGTAGGATCGAGAGACAAGAGGAGGCGAAAGCGAAGGGGCAAATGACCATAAGGGGGAATAGTAGATCCTCGCTGACCCCCTAGGTTTGATGTGGAGGTTTTAAAAGGGCCCCGCGGGGCAAAAAAAAAAAATAATAATAATAATCGAACGGCTGAATGGATTTGCACGAAACTTGGTAAAATATTAGGGACTGGTAGCCCGATGTGCCTTTGCTAGGTCTCAATATATGTGCTCCAGTGGATTTTGAGAAATTAACGTTCAAAAAAAGATATATATCTGTAACAGCGCTCCGCTTCGCGTACTTTTCGCGTTACGGAGCTTTGCGAAGCTGATTGGTTCTCCGGCGTCTGTCAACATTCCAAACAGTCCGTAGCGGCCGCCATCTTGTCTCTCGGTAGGATTGAGAGACAAGAGGAGGCCAAAGCGAAGGGGGAAATGACCATAAGGGGGCATAGTAGATCCTTCCTGACCTCTTAGGTTTGATGTACCATTTTGCCAAGTTTGGTGTAATTCCGTTCAGCCATTCAGGCTGTAGACGTATGTAAATGTCCTATGGAAAATTGCATGGGGAAAACACATTTGAAAGTGTTGAAATTTAGAACCAATTAAAATGTTACTTTGGTTTTGTATTTGTGTGTGATGAAAGTTAATTGGTTATGTATATATGTCAAATGAGAGGAAACCACAGCCATTTTGTGATACTACTGTCTGAGGTACATTTG
The DNA here is from genome assembly GCF_964261635.1 of Lissotriton helveticus. NCBI lineage: Eukaryota > Metazoa > Chordata > Amphibia > Caudata > Salamandridae > Lissotriton > Lissotriton helveticus. Next base: position 1,377,948,022 of record NC_136057.1, read on the forward strand.
TGAGGAATTTTTGGTGGTGAATTTCTGGTGTTTGATTTACACAGTACTAACACTTTTCCTACTTTTAAAAAGGTGAGTTGTTAATTTGTAAGGGGAACTATGTTGTACACTTGAAGATAATTTGAAAAATGTTTTCTGTTATTTATTTGCAGTCCTTCTGTTATACTAAATACTTGATAAAGTTAGTTTTATATTATGTATTACTAAAAACGATAAATGAAAGTGATTATTTTTTTCTGCAATTTACAGCAAGCAATTTCAAAATAAAATGGCTCACAATGAAGAGACCGTGGCAATTTCTTTTGAATTGTCCACTACATTGATTGAAATTGAGAGCACCAATAATGAAACATTGTCACAAGGAGGACATGACTTGTATGATTCCATTAGATTGATTGAAATGGACAGCACCAAGAATGAAATATTGTCACAAGGAGATGACTTGAATGATTCCACTACGTTGATTGAAATTGAGAGCAGCAATAATGAAATATTGTCACAAGGAGGAGATGACTTGTATGATTCCATTAGATTGATTGAAATGGACAGCACCAATAATGAAATATTGTCAGAAGGAGGAGATGACTTGAATGATTTTTTTGATCAATCTCTTGATGGCGAATTTATCGAGTGTTTGGAGACCATAGAGTTACAAGAATCATTATTGCAGACTTTTCATGAGGACATTGCTGATGAGGACATGTTACTAGTTCTTTCAAATTTAGAAAATTCTGAAGAATAAATTTATATTTAGAAATCAAAAATTGTTTGAGACATTATTCATTTTTATTTTTAATTTATGAGGTTGTAGCGAAGTGATTGTAGTATAAAATGAGACTTATAGTATAGAGTGCAACATTTTTATGTTACATGGTAAGTTTACTCATATTTACTTCCCTTCTGCCACTATATTATCTCCAATGTGTATTTGACATCTCTTCTTCATCTCCGGCCTCCTTTCTCTCACTGTGTGTCTCCGATGCATCTTATCGCTGCTATTTTGTGTAATTACAGAAGAGAGTAAAATAAAATAGTTCGGAACGTGAAAAGGGGGCAAAGTAGAGTACTCCTCACCCCCTAGGCCTTTTTAGGCGGTCCCAAAAGGATCAGTTTCTGCTTTCCTGAGAGATTATGGTATGAGTTCCATATACCACAATAACTTGCATTACAACATGCAAGATATCTATCTCCTATTACCAACTTTTGGAGATATTCGCGCTAAGCGCGAATATCTCCAAAAAGTAACACCTGCCCTGAGCAGTTCTTAGCCATGTTATCCAATGGGAGGTGGATAACATGGCTAAGAGCATTAGCTCGGTAATGTATGAATATCGCTGAGTTTTTAGCGATATTCATGCATTGCGGCCGTTTATTATCGCATTTGTGATAAACCTTGATAATAGCAAGGTTTATCTTCGATAATTTCTGACGATGCTTAGCGGTAAAAAATTTGTTGGTAAGCATCGTTAGCGATAAATATCGCTTAACTTTGGTAATATGCCCCAACGTCTGTTAACGTTCGATTCGAAGGAAATGAGGAAGTGTTGAAAAACATTGTCTGCGCCATCTTGCCTTTTTTGAAATGCCACACTTTTGTCGTGCACGGCAGCCATTTTAGATGTCTTGACCAGACCCACTCTCTGCACGCTGTCGATTCGTAGCATGGCTCCTCACCCTCGCAAGCATCTTCCCCAGGCACTGGTCACCCCCGCTCTCTGTCTTATGCATGGGCAATAAACCTCCCCCCATCTGCGCTGCTCTTCCCTGAGAATCACACTCTGTGCCCGCCCGACACCTCCCTTTCGCCCTATTCACTACCGCACCCTCTGACACTCCTCTTCCTCTGTGTCCGATTGTCCAGGCTATCAGCTAGCCCTGCAGATGTAGTTTATGGCCCCAGCTGTAAAGAATCACCCCTCTTCAAAGGAGTTATAGTAGATCAAGGCCCACACCCGATGAGATCCGTCACACCACACGTGTTCCTACTATATGAAAACTATCCTGTATTGTGATTGGGGAGGGGACCGAGCCTGAAGCGGAAGATTCCAGGAATGACTCTTTGTACATCAAAGTTTTTACAATTATGTGTCACATTAAAAATATATAGCACTCCAACAAAGTAGTAGGAATATAAAACTTTAATAACATATAAATATATACAACAAAACAAAAACAGTAAAAACATTTAAACAACGAAGAGACCGTGGCAATTTCTTTTGAATTATCCAATAGATTTATTGAAATTGACAGCACCAATAATGAAATATTCTTGTCAGTAGCGGTCTGTTGTGCGAATAGTTCCAAGGCAGCAGAACGCGCTGAAATCTAGATGGCACGAAAGTGATGTCTAACAAGTTGCCGCCCAGCACATAACGGCGTGGGGCGCCGCGGGGGTGAGTGAGTCCAGTAGGCACCACAGCTATTCTTACCGGCATTGCAGAATTACTGCTGGGGACAATGCCTGTGCTGTAGCAGGGTCACAGCAGAAACAAAAAGGATTCTGTTGAAGATGTTGTTGGTTTTCAATTTGAAAACAGTTCTGGTGTCAACTGCTATGCTAATGTAGTGGTTAATGTTTTGTTTTCTCTAGAAAATGTAAAAGAGGGGGAGGCAGTCCAAAGTTCCGTTAAAAGGGCAAAGGAAAGGATCGGTGGTTTGAACTATCAGTCAAAAAGGGGAGGGGGTGCAACAATTTTTCCTACCGGGTCACACTGTGCTTTCACCGGAAGTGAGGTCTGCAGGATTCTAGTAATTCAAAGTGAGGCTGGCGCCGACGTCCCGCGGATACAGTTTCGTCACTCCACGGGTGATCATGGCAGTCATTCCCCATCGGGGGTCGGAGACTCCCGCGGCTCCTCTAGAATCTTCAAGGTCGTGGAGGACTACGGTGGTGGAGTCAACCAGTGACCGGGCCATTTCTTTATGCTGGGCCCGCTCTTGCCAGGTCGACCGCCATTTTGAGAGTTCGGTAGCTACTGGCGATCGCGGGGTCAAATGAGCGGACGGGCTCCACCCTGCCGGGCGAGACGTTGCAGCATGGCCACAGTGGAAGAACTCTTTTCCGGGCGCCTGGAGCGCTGAGGGTGCAGCTGGGAAGCCTCCACTGGGGAGGCGGGAGAGGCCTGTTCGCACCGTCTCTCCCTCCCAGTGCACCCCACGGCGTCTCGCTTGATATTTGTTATGGCCGGACCAGGCGATGAGGACGAGGGGGGGGGGGTCGGAGGCATGTGCAAGACATCCCCCCCCAGGGTTGTTGCAGCAATTATACAAGAAAGAAGAAGTGTCCCGTCCGTCTTCGGGCCGGGCTTCCGGTAGATGTCGGCCGGACGCCCCTGGCTCTGGCCCCATGAACGGGTTTCTTGGTTTATCGGCTGCAGCCGGATCCCGTCGGCCTCGGGCCCCCGACCGTTGGTGGCCGGACCGGAAGAGCATGTGGCGGGACTACCTGCAACTCTCAAGGGCCACCGCGGCCGGACTGGGAGAGAGAGGGGAGGGTCGAGGAGACATTCCCCCCCCCTGCAACTGTTCAGCGTTGTAAAGGCAATCCCCTGGCCGGGTCCCGCTGGTCTCGGCCTCTCCTCCGGCTACACCCTACGTTAGGATCTCCTGGCCGAGGCGTGGCAGCAGGACCTGCCTTATATGGGCTGCTCCCGGCTGGGCGTAGCCGGAACCCTGCCCCACCTTGGAAGTTTCCAGAGTGGGGGCGGATGTTCTACTGACTTGCATTTTCCCTAGTCTATCGATTTTTTTGGCGTGGCAGGCGGTGGGACAGCGAGGGGTGATTTGGTTTCTCTTACTGTTTTTCTGGTCTCTCACCAATGGCATATTTTAACGTTTTCTTGTTTCTAGGACATTAATAGGTTTTATCATTACGTTATGTTATCGTTTCTTTGTTCGTTGTTTAATAAAAGTTCATGTTCATCAGTGGCCTACTGATTTTCGTTTTCCTATTCTTTTCTTTCCAGGTTGTTTCATGCTAAAGTTTCTGTTAACAGGATACAGTGATCACTTCGTTATTATTGCATATGTCCTTTTCACTAGGGGTGCTCTCTGGTCGGGCCAGATGACGTATGTCTAGTAAATGGTCCGGGTGAAACAGGTGCATCAATCAGTGGGGAGTAGATAGGCATGACAGATTACAACGGGGGAGAAAGGTCCGCATTACGTACCCTTTCACTACTTGCAAAGATTTTCCTACGTTTATTTGCAAACAGGGAATACCTCCAAAAAGAACTAATTCCCAAACAGTCAATGTTCGGACAATCAATCAATCAATGAGGAATGAAATAGGTACGACGTGTTAAAGGCTTGCGTTACCTACCCTTCACTATCTGCAAAGGGAGAGAGAATATTCCTATTCTTCCTCGTTTGCAGGCAGAGAAGATCCTTAAGAGAACCAACTTCGAACAATTCAATGCTCGATTCAAACAATCAACAAGGGGTACTGTGAACACAAATGAACGCCGCTTATGTACATACGCATTGCTATTTTCAACAGGTTGTTCCTAATGTTTCTATTTTAGCGAGGTCAAAAAGAGATCCCATTAGTGGCCTACTGATTTTGCTCGATTCCTTTTGTTTTTTTACACGGTTTTTCGCTATCTGCAAAGACTAAACAGAGTATTGCGACTCTGTGCTTGTTTGTAAATAGAGAATGAACCAAAGAGAACAATCAATCAAATGGAGAGAGAAGCAGGCACGACGGATTACAAAGGGGGCAAAGGGCTGCGTTAACTACCCTTCACTATCTGCAAAGAGAGAGTACTCCTAATAGAAATGAGGGGTGGGGGGCAGCATTCAAAGCAGATCAGTGTGCATAAACACGAAAATGTTTTTACTTACCACGTACTTGACATTCGACAGCTTATGATATTTGCTATTAAAAAACCATTGAAATTCACTGAAAAAACCATAGGTTATAGACCATATATAGTTAGGAATTAGCATTTACAAAACCTTGAAAATTCACTGAAAAAACCATAGGTTATAGACCATATATAGTTAGGAATTAGCATTTACAAAACCTTAAAAATTCACTGAAAAAACCATAGGTTATAGACCATATATAGTTAGGAATTAGCATTTACAAAACCTTGAAAATTCACTGCAAAAACCATAGGTTAGAGACCATATATAGTTAGCTGGACATTTTATTGACATAAAACCAATGAAATTCCATATATAGTTAGTTGCACTAACTATATATCGCGCACCCGCAATCCACTGCTGATGATGTCACATATTACATCATTCATGACATGGTCAGTGACATCACTGATGACATCACTGATGACATCTCAAATGACATCACTGATGACATCACTGATGACATCTCATTTGACATCAATGACCACATCACTGATGATATCATTCATGTGACAATACAATGCATCTCCTCACATTTTAATATAACCTCTGTTTCACCCAGTGTTAAAAAGAGTATAATTTTTGAAACCATTGACACACCAATACTAGTTACTACATACGCACTCACTGATTGCTACGTCTACACACACCTTCACTCATTCACCCATACAATCATTCATACATACAATCACTCATCTTCACAACACTATCATATGCACTCATACACCTATACAGACACTCACAGTCTGCCACTCATCCATGGAGTTACTTACACACCTAGTCAGTCCTGTAAAGAATCAATGAGACTTCCATTTTCTTGTCTATACAGTTAAACATAGAGCACCTTACATTTTCAAACATGTACTAACACATACTTACTTTCTTATACAATCATTGATACAAGTACAGATTGATCTGCACAGAGTCACACACCTCCCAGCTAGCCACACACACACTCAGTCTCCCATACAAATACTTGGGCAATCAATCAATAACCCATATAGTTACTCATATAGCTACTGATCAACACATGCAGCAGTTTACAGAACAACAGACATAATGATGCACAAATTAAGACAGTTTAGTCACTAACCCATGCACTCAGTGAGACACATTTAATCAGTCACTCATACATTCAGTCATGCACCTACTAAATCCTTCGTCCAGACACTTATACATCCACTCATTGTTCAATATGTAAGACATATTTTAACTTTACAGAATTATACAGTCACTGGATGTTGTCATCAGTGATGTCATCAGTGATGTCATTTGAGATGTCATCAGTGATGTCATCAGTGATGTAATTTGAGATGTCATCAGTGATGTCATCAGTGATGTCACTGACCATGTCATGAATGATGTAATATGTGACATCATCAGCAGTGGATTGCGGGTGCGCGATATATAGTTAGTGCAACTAACTATATATGGAATTTCATTGGTTTTATGTCAATAAAATGTCCAGCTAACTATATATGGTCTCTAACCTATGGTTTTTGCAGTGAATTTTCAAGGTTTTGTAAATGCTAATTCCTAACTATATATGGTCTATAACCTATGGTTTTTTCAGTGAATTTTCAAGGTTTTGTAAATGCTAATTCCTAACTATATATGGTCTATAACCTATGGTTTTTTCAGTGAATATATATATATATTCACTGAAAAAAACATAGGTTTCACACCAGTTATAGTTAGGAATTAGCATTTAAAAAACCTATTAAATTCACTGAAAAAACCATAGGTTTGACACCAGTTATAGTTAGCTGGAAATTGTACTGACATAAAACCATTGAAATTCCCACGTTATAGTTAGTTGGACTCACTATAACTTGCGCGCCTGCAATGCACTGCTGATGACGTCACATATTACATCACTCATGACATGGTCAGTGACATCACTCATGACATCACTGATGACACCATCCAGTGAATGTGTGTCTTTCTGAAAAATAAATATGTTTTATATATGTATATGTAAAGGTCGATGGAAGAATAAATGTTTAAATAAGTGTCTTAATGGATGTTTTTTTTTTTTAATTGATTGGTTAACTGGCTTATTAAGTGTATCTTAGTGAATACATATGTTAGCGAGTATTGTTTAAATATTTAAATGTTTGTATCAGTGTTTCACTTTGTGTATAAGTGGCTGCAATGGTTGGTGAGTAGCTACATGTGTGTGTATATGGGTTATTAGATTTTTTTTAGTATAAGTATGAGTGTCTGTATGGTTTGATGGGGGTGTTACTTAGTACATAGATGCATCAATGACTGACTCACTGTTTGTATGTGTTTTGAAGACAGCATATGTGCAGGACTGTATGGGTGGAGTGTGTTTATGTGTGTGTTAGTGAGTGAATGACTGTCTCACTAGTGTCTTTATCAGTAACTACATATGTTTTAATCTAGTATATGTGAGTATTGATGTATATAAGTGAGTATATGTGAGAGTGAGAGATTGAAAGAGTTCTTGTTTAAATAAGTATGTGTTTCTATAAGTGATTGTTTAAGAGAGTAAGTATGTGTAAGTTTCCTTAGAAGTAAGGTGGTAGTGTGTGTATAGCTGTATATGCAAATAAATGGATGTTCAATAGTTTATTTGCATGTGTGATTATGTGTGTGAGTAACTTTTGGATGACTGTCGGTGTGTAACAGGATGTATAGGTGTTTCACTACATATGATGAGTGAATATATCTATGAGTGACTATATAGAACTGTTGGTGAATGAGTGGATGTGTATATAGATGGTGGTATTACTGAATTGGTTGTTGTAACTGGTATGGGTATCTCTATTTTTTTGAAAATTTGTGTTTCTATTTTTGAATATGTGTTTCAAGGGGTACATTACACTGAAAGGAGGTCTGTCACTCTGTCACAAGGATGGTGTCATCAGTGATGTCATGAGTGATGTCACTGACCATGTCATGAGTGATGTAATATGTGACGAAATCAGCAGTGCATTGCAGGCGCGCAAGTTATAGTGAGTCCAACTAACTATAACGTGGGAATTTCAATGGTTTTATGTCAGTAAAATTTCCAGCTAACTATAACTGGTGTCAAACCTATGTTTTTTTCAGTGAATTTAATAGGTTTTTTAAATGCTAATTCCAAATTATAACTGGTGTGAAACCTATGGTTTTTTCAGTGAATTTCATAGGTTTTTTAAATGCTAATTCCTAACTATATAAGGCCTGAAACCTATGTTTTTTTCAGCGAATTTCAAAGTTTTTTTTAATGCTAATTCCTAACTATATAAGACCTGAAAGCCCACCAGGAATCTCCAGTATGCGCCAGGGGACTGCATTGCAGAGAGGTGTAATGAAGCCACGCCCCTTTTTATACCTCTCTGCAACACAGCCCCCGTGCATGTTTGAAGAGGGGGAACTAATTCCCCTTGCATACTGGGGGCCCCTGGGGGCCAACTAGCCCACCTGGAACCTCCAGTATGCGCCAGGGGGCTGCATTGCAGAGTTGTAATGAGGCTATGCCCCTTGTTACACCTCTCTGCAACGCAGCCCCCTGCCGCGTTTGCAGAGGGGGAACTAATTCCCCTTGCATACTGGGGGTCCCTGGGGGCCAACTAGGTCACCAGGAGCCTCCAGTATGCGCCAGGGGGCTGCATTGCAGAGAGGTGTAATGAGGCCCCATCCTTTTTTACACCTCACTGCAACGCAGCCCCCGTGCATGTTTGAAGAGGGGGAACTAATTCCCCTTGCATACTAGGGGTCCCTGGGGGCCAACTAGCCCACCTGGAACCTCCAGTATGCGCCAGGGGGCTGCATTGCACAGAGGTGTAATGAGGCTATGCCCTTTTTACACCTCTCTGCAACGCAGGTCACTGGCGCATTTGCAGAGGGGAGACTAATTCCCCTTGCATACTGGGGGTCCCTGGGTCATATCTGCCCAAACACCGATATTCCGAACGATTGAAAATGACTTTTCTTGAGAAACATTTGGATTTGGATTATCACGTCCTCAGGGGGGTCTTGCGTCAAGATGGCGGAGTGAGGACGCGAGCCGGCGGCAGCTAACCCCGGAGCTCCTCACCCCCTCCAAAATGAGATGAAAAATCAGCAGTTTCTGAACTAACCGAGTATGAGTAAGAAACACAGATTGCACAGCGGATTGTAAACCGACCTTTCAAAAACGCTCACCGATGCTCTGGCTCTTGGATCTCTCCCGGACCGTTAGGTACTCAATCCGACAGATCCACTGCCTGTTCTCTGGATCGGAGGTCGGCTGGATAGGTCTTCAACCTGTCCGCACCTGGTGGTCACACGTAATGTCTCCCAAGAACCCGCCGCGTATCACGCGGAACACCAGAGCTAACGCCGCTCCTTCTTCCACGGATACGGGGACCGCAAGCACAACAACCTCGGCAGCCACGGCAGCACCGTCCCTACCCTCAACAGGTACGGGGGCGGGGATCTCCATTACAGCAACTGCAACAAATGTAGCTTCGGCGCCTTCAATCTCCAACCTCACACTGACAAAGGGAGCCACGGACCCTGTAACCAAGCCTTCGGATTCTGCAGCTCTCCTGGTCTCTGAGGTTTCAGGGAGAGAGACAGGGTTCCGTAGCCTCAAAGAAAATCTCTTTACTACGGCGACGGCGGCGCTGGCTGATAAGAATACGGGTAAAGGCACTGAAAAACCAGCTCCCGGTAAGCCTTTAATATGTCCCCCAGTGCTGAGTGATATGACTGGTATGAACACTTCCTCGCAAAAAAAACCCGCTAAAAATGCTGCCAAACAAAAAGCTAAGATGGGGGCTCTAGTGGGGTCTTTGATAGGAAGCGATGAGGCCAAAACTGATGTACTCAATTGTGCAAACACCCCCGCTAGCCCAATTGATGTGTCTTTTGTGTCTGGAAAAGTAACCCCGGAAGTCATAGATATAAATGGTGGCCTAAACGATACTTCACCAAAAGATCAAGAGGCAACAAACAAACCACCAAAGGAAAATACAAATGAAAATACAAACTTAAATATACAAGCTACTGATGAGGCTAGGGTACTCAACCCTACCTTCACGCAATTCATTGAATTACCACCAACTTTTGTTTCCGGGCCAACACCTGGCTTAGCTGATGCAGGACTCAGCAGTATTCGATCACAACAAAAGGAGAATAATAATGCTTTAGTGGCGACAGGTGAGGAAAGTGCAGACATGGGTTCCCATGATGAGTATGAAATGGAGACGGAAGAAGAATCGGCTGACCCATATGAAAACTTAACAAAACCCTTGGCGACTAGAGGACGCAAAACAAAAAGCAAATTCAAGACCAAGACCAAAAAAGGGGTGAAAGCTAACCTCACCTTAAACCGAACCATTACCAACAATATTGCGACCACCAAGAAAATGTTGGTCGACAAAAGCCCTCTTAGGAAATGGATAGAGGCTAAGGGGTTGGTTAAAAATATGGCATTAAGGCTATCTGGGACTAGTCCTACGGATCCTGATCCAACCGCCGGTCTGTTAGGCAGCTCAACTCTCTTAGATAACAATATTATAAGTGAACCACTTAACGCATCAGCTAAGGTCATAGCTGAACAAGATACGTCTCCACCTTTGTTACAACCTACCTCAGTAACTATACTAGTTAGTGGCTCTTCGACATCAACCAAGGCAAGGCTGCCAGCTATAGATGGAGAGAGGAGAGGAAGCACTACAGACTCAACTGTCGACGATAACACCTTAGCTCTGCTTACCGCCCCAACCTCGGTTGCTGCATCCCTTTCCACGACTACGAACAATATCCCCTCTCAAAACCCAGAAGAGGAAGACAAGCAAGAACCTAATTCTACCCAACTTGACATAATACTTCAAATACTAACTAATCAACGTGCCGAAGCACAAGAACATTATTTACAATTGCGTGGAGATAACAACAAACTCCAGTCCTCTTTATCAGAATTAACCTCTAATTTTTGTGGGGTCTCGCAGGATATTGAAGAGCTGCAGCACCGAGTAGTAGGGGTGGAAGAAGTAACAACACGCACACACTTAGTAGTAAACCAGCATGACACTCAGATAATTGCACTTCAACTTAAAGTTGAGGATTTAGAAAATAGGCAGAGAAGATCAAATCTGAGACTCTTTGGGGTACCGGAAGGATCAGAGGGGTCAGACCCGAGAGCGTTTCTTGTTGGCCTACTACAAAAAGCTTTCCCGGACTTAGCAGGTTGGGACTGGGATTCCCAAATCCAACAAGCACACCGTTTCCCCCTAATTCAAAAGAACAAAGAGAGCAAATTCCCACGTCCTTTTCTTATTTTTTTTGGTAACTTCTTGCTGAGACAGGCCATATGGCAGAAAGCTCGACCTAATACTCCTATAACCATAGGGAATTTATCCTTATTTGTCAGGTCTGATCTTGGCAAAGCGACGATGGATAGACGTTGGGAACTGCGCAAATTGATTGACCCAATCAAATCTGTGGGGGGGCAAGTCTTTCTTCAAGAACCGGCGCGCCTGAAAGTCATCAAAGGTGGGCTTACTCATTTCTTTAACGATCCTAGAGAAGCTGAAGATTATCTTTCTGGACTAAGTAAAAGCTAAACTTTAGAGATTTAATTACTCAGCTAAAAGTACCATGTTTTTCTTGTTTTGACTCTGTTGATTTAATAGGCTATAGCTAAGGAAATTAAGCTCTAGGAGATGCAATGTTTTTCGGAGGGGGTGGTGGCAGGGCTCTTCAGGCAGTCTGCTGCAGAAGCTGCCTCTCCAACGGCAGCAGAACCTGAAGGGTGGTCCCTTCCCGTTGCGGGTGGGTGACAGAGGGGTGGAGGGAGGGATTCTCCGACTCTACGCGGGGTGGGGGGGTAAAAAACTGAAAAAATGTGTTTGCAACCTGAGAGGGAGAACTGCCACAAACGACAAAAATATAAGTAAATATTCACTTATGCACAACTTTAGAACTGGAAAATACCACTTGATTTATTATTATGTTGGTTGTTTTGTTAGTAAATGTATAAAATAAAATGTCTTGCCTGGAATGTTGCGGGGCTAAATAGCAAAAATAAGCAACGCCTTGTGTCTGAAGAACTAAGACTACACAATCCCCATCTCATATTGCTTTCTGAAAAGCACCTAGCTGGCAAAGATAAAAAACGACTTTGTCAATTAGGCTATGACATAGTTAGTTGTACTACACTTGGGGCATCAATAAGAGGGGTTGCGATTCTCAAGGATAAACGATTTAGAGCCGAAATCCTACAAACTGCTTATGATAAAGATGGTAGATGGGTAATAGCTCAAATGATTATTGAAAACCATAAATATGTCATTTGCGCGGTATATGCCTCGAACCAAGATGAACCTAGGATTTTTGACGACTTGAATATAAAACTCTTGGACTGGGATGGGGAACTTATTATAATGGGGGATTTTAATTGCATTATGGATTACCAATTAGACACTACTAGGCCAGGGAGTTTTCAACGGATGCGCAAAACTAGAGCCTCTATTTTAGATCTATGCTGCACTCATAATATTAAAGATGCATGGCGATATCTACACTCAAATTCTCCAGGCTACACATATTACTCCGCACCTCATAAACTCTGCTCCCGGTTGGACATGGCTTTCGCTAACTCTAATTTTTTAAACACTTGTCTAATGGAGGTCTGCCCCCGAATCTCATCCGACCACAATCCTATAATGCTGACTTTTGACACTTCACATATAAACACTTGCCCCAGACCATTTTCTTTTCCTAGACATCTGATAACAGATCTTGCTTATATCTCACAGCTAAAAACCCATATCATTGATTTTATAGAAATCAACCAAGATTCTGCCACTTGTAATACAGTTTGGGACGCCTGTAAGGCAAGCATCCGGGGATTCACACAGGGGTATGTGATCAGACAAAACTTTGAACGTCAAAAACTTAACGAATCTCTGATCTTTATTATCTCAGCTCAAGAAGCACAGTTATCTACTGCACTACGGTCAAACCTGCCAACAGTAGTAGAAATAGGCCTTAAATTAAGTCAACTGAAATCAGAAATAAAAGCAAAACTAATTAAAAAAAACAGTATTAACATACACAAATTTAAGATTGAACAATACGAGGGCGGGGATAAAATTGGGAAAATCTTGGCGTATAAAGCAGCGGAGGATAGAGCTTGTACCATAATCGCTAACATTCGGGGTTCTGACAATCTACTACACGATCAACCTTATGACATACTGGAACAATTCGCAGATTTTTATAAGACCTTATATACTCCAGAATCCACTCCAAACGAAATTATAATACAGAATTACCTAGATGAGCTTCCTTTAGCCCTACTTAGTCAATTAGAAACAGATCTTTTGTCGGAAAACATTACTGGGCAAGAACTACGCCAAGCTATCGTTGCTTTACCCTCAGGAAAGGCCTCAGGAGAAGACACCATCCCCCTGGAGATTTATAAAATTTGTTTAGAGGAACTCGCACCTCTATTATTACGGGTAACGCAATTGATTGGGGAGACCGGAAAGGCCCCCAAGTCTTGGAACAGAGCTAAGATAATATTTTTTCTTAAAAAAGGCAAACCTAAAGAGGAAAGAGGGTCATATAGACCCATCTCCTTGATCAACACAGACGCAAAAATATTTGCAAAAATCTTAGAGAAGTGTGGCTCAGGGGTTAGAGGCAGCAGACCCGGAAGCTGAGATCGGTCCTGGACCAGGGTTCAATTCCCCGCCTCGGCGGGTCTTGGGCTAAAAATTCCACGGACTCGATAATTCTCGCCCCGGTGCCTCCTCGACTCACGGGTTCACACTCTGCGACTCTGGGCAATAGCTTGCTTAATCTCCACAAGGGCCCCTCGCGGCGGGATGCCTGACTTTCACCTTGTGGATACCCTGCTATCTCACAGGGGAATACCAGGAAGGGTTCCCTAAGCAAGCGCCGGGAAACCCACTGCGGGTAGCTGTGCGCTATATAAGCTCAACTACATTTACATTTAGCTACCAGGCTGGCTCCCCTTATGCCCAAAATGGTTAACCCTCAGCAACACGGGTTTGTTACTGGGAGGGACACTACCACACACGTCAATATGGCTATCACAGCGTTTGACGTGGCTGAGATTGAGTCCACCCCACTCGGTATGATATTACTGGATGCCGAGAAGGCCTTTTTGACCGAGTGGGGTGGGACTACTTATGGCGTGTGATGACTAAAATGGGGTTTAACGGATATTTCTTAAAGTGGATAAAAGCGCTATATGATAACCCCTCAGCCTGCATTAGCTATGGGGGATTGACTTCTACAGATTTTCCGATATCGCGGGGAACCCGTCAAGGCCGTCCTCTATCACCGTTATTATTTGCTTTTTCACTTGAACCATTTTCACACTCCCTTCAAACACAACCCAAAATTATACCGTTTAAGTCTAGCGAACGGGTGTTGAAAATTACGGCATATGCTGACGACATTGCCATTCACTCTTCTGATATTATCTAGACCCTAGAAGGAATTAACACAGAGGCTCTTAAATTTGGCAAAGTATCTGGCTATAAACTAAACTCAAATAAAACAAAATTTTAGCTAATTATTCACCAGCGGCAAATGTCCCTGAGATATGTAAGACTTCTACTTATTTAGGTGTAAAATTTACTTCAAAAATACCAGAAATAAACAATCTTAATTACAATAAACCAACTAAATCTACCATCGCCACATTAAAAAAGTGGCCTAGACTACCTCTGAACTTAATCGGCAGAATCAACCTCATTAAAATGAAGATACTTCCTAAATTCTTATACCTATTCCGCTCTATCCCACTTGCTCTAAACAACTCCTTTTTTAAACAGCTTGACGGGATTTTTAGTAGCTTCATTTGGGGATACAAAAAAGCCAGAAGATCGCTGAAGCTTCTTAAAAATTGTACAGACAAGGGTGGCTTAAACTTTCCAGATGTTTAGTTATACTTTTGGTCCTCATTTATCAGGCGCCTTCGATCTCTGCTATATAGGGAAGACACCTTCTTTTTTCATGTATTTATGTTAAAATCTGAATCTAACATGTTTTTACTACGAGCTAACGACCCTAATTATTACAAAAGGGTGAAATTAAAGACCGCCAAAGACATTATCAGGATATGGTCTAACATTCTGGTCTATTGCAAAACCTCGTTTTACCACCCGAAACTACAGCTTTGGGGCAACCCTGGTCTTCCGGGAATATTCAACGACGGAATGGCCCGCAGATGGTCAACCCTTGGTATTAATACTTTGGGGGACCTATATGGCGTACAAGGGTTTCTAGACTGTCACACTCTACAAACCCTTTACAATCTGACAGAAACCATGAGGTTTAAATACATACAAATACACAATTTACTAATCAGAAAGAAACAGCTACTTAATATCCTAGATTCTGATATTTGGAATTGTCTATACTCCACTAAAAACAAATCAGTGATAAGCGAGGCATACAAATTCTTCTGTGCTGTTAAAGTTGATGACTGCTCAAAATTAGCTAAAAAATGGAGCAGTAAGACTGGTTTAAACATAACGTCTAAGCAAATTATATGCTCTTTCGCTAACATCAACAATGCTGTACGTTCATCTAGCTTAAGACTACAACAGTTTCGCACAGTTTGTATGCTATATTATACACCAGAAAAGATCTCAAAGTGGTCCCACAATAACATTCAAGGGGACCGCACCAAATGTCCCAAATGCCTTACTTATGCAGCAGACCTAGAACACATGCTGTTTTCCTGTCCAACGCTAAAGGACATTTGGGAGGAAATAATCAAAGTTCTGAAAATCAAAAAGATATTTCTACCCACTCTTACCGCATCAATTGTACTACTTGATTTATATCCTATTTCCCTACCTCAACCCGCCCTGATAACGATTCTTATATCCTGTGCTAAACTTACATTGGCCAGAGCATGGATTTGTGCCAAACCTCCTAACATCTGGGAATGGTGGTCATTAGTTAATGAAATTCGTTCTATGGAATTCGGGTTAGCTAATCTTAGAGGAGCTCGCTCACTAAAAAAATTTGAGAAAATATGGGGTGACTTTATCGATGGCCCTGTGTCTGCTTAAAGGGGGAGAAAAGGAGAAAAGGTATGTACATATCTCTTTTCTCTCTTTCTTCAGCGGATAATTATTTTGCTGATGTATTGATTCATATTCTTTTCGTGGCTCCGACATTACTCATGTATATACAAAATGAATTGCTTTGTAATGTGTTTCAAGTGGAAACTGAAATTAGCTTTTGTTATGATCGTGCTACCTATACTTTGTATTCTATTTTATGTATTTTGTTATCTCTTCCTCATCAGCTTGCGAATAAAAAAAAAAAAAAAAAAAAGGGTTATCATGTCCTATACTTTGGAATTTTTGAAAGACTGACTTTGAGGATGCTATAAATTACTCAAGTCTGCCCGAATTGTGTGGGTAAAATTGATACCTAGTCACTTTGAATAAGAATGTACTTACGTCTCGTCTAACATTTGGAAGAAATATCTAGTTATATGACAACAGGATACCGACATAACTTGAAGGAAATAAGAACGCCCTGAAGAAGTTTTGTTGTACAGAACGAAACGTTTCGGCTGGCTGTGGTACATAAACTTAAGGAAAATAAAAGCATTTGAATATACACCAAGATTCAGCACTTCAATAAGGACTCTAAGTGATATGATTTGATTGGACTTATTGTGCAAGTGGTGCTGTGCCAAACTTTGGAATATTCTCCACTACTCTCTACTACTTACTCTCTCCTACTCCACTACTCTCAAATACTCACTCTCTACTACTCACTCTCTACTACTCATTCTCTACTACTCTACTACTCTCTACTACTCTACTACTCTCTACTACACACTCCCTTCTACTCACTATCTACTACTCTCTACTACTCGCTCTCTACTACTCACTCTCTACTACTCTCTCTCTACTACTCACTCTTTACTACTAACTCTCTACTACTCTCTACTACTCACTCTCTACTTCTCACTCTCTACTACTCTCTACTACTCACTCTCTACTACTCTCTCTCTACTACTCACTCTCTACTATTCACTCTACTACTCACTCTCTACTACTCTCTACTACTCACTCTCTACTACTCTCTCTCTACTAGTCTCTACTACTCACTCTGCTACTCACTCTCTACTACTCTCTACTATTCTCTCTCTCTGCTACTCACTCTCTACTACTCTCTACTACTCACTCTCTACTACTCACTCTCTACTACTCTCTACTACTCACTCCTTACTACTCTATACTACTCACTCTCTACTGCTCTCTACTACTTACTCTACTACTTACTCTCTACTACTCTCTACTACTCACTCTCTACTACTCTCTACTACTCACTCTACTATTCACTCTACTACTCTCTACTACTCACTCTCTGCTACTCTCTCTACTGCTCTCTACTACTCTCTACTACTCACTCTCTACTCTCTATTACTCACTCTCTACTCTCTACCTCTCTACCTCTCTACCTCTCTCTACTTCTCTCTCTACTAGTCTCTACCTCTCTACCGCTACCTCTCTACCTCTACCTCTCTACCTCTACACCTCTACCTCTCTACCTCTCTCTACACGCACACATATACACATATATATATGCATATATATGCATTTATATATATGTATGTGTATGTATATATATATATACATACATATATAAACATATATAATCTGTATATCTATATAAATGCATGCATACATATACATATATGCATACAGATGCATGTTATTTACATGAAAGTTTAAAAAACACTAATAAAAGCAAAGCTAAAAAGCCACCTCATTACAAACAGAATGGCTTTAACTTAAACGAGGGCGAGATCTATTGCATTTTCAATGCTTGTTTACTTTGGTTCCATCAAGAAGGCATTCAGATGTGTCACACATTTGCCATAAATTCTGAATGTTAGCACTCTAGTTGCTCATTAGATCACTGTGGTAAAGTACTGCTCACCAGGGAAGTCTGCTGCTGGTATTCAAAGTGCATGTTTCAGTCTGCATGTCAGAATTTTTTTAATGAAATAGAAGAGGATTTGAGAAGTCACTCAAAATGATCCCTAATTTTTCTTTCTGAAGCACTAATCACACTTTCTATGGCAAAATGAACCCCCTCATTTTGTTCCTTTTTAAATTAAATGTTTTAAGAGTTACCACTTTATTCCAATCAAGATGGCTTCAGGTGTGCCATACCTTTGTAATAAGTAGGACTGTTAGCGCTCTAGTTGTTCTTTAGAACACTCTGGGACATTCTGTCATTGGGCTATACTTGGGCTATATCTGGGTGATATTTGGGCTACATTTGGGCTCTTTTGTCTCTGGTGGCCATCTTGGGAGACTGCATGTCAGAATTCTTTAATGAAATAGAAGAGGATTTGAGAAGTCACTCAAAATGTGCCCTAATTTTTCTTTCTGCAGCACTAATAATACTTTCTATGGCATAATATACCCCCTCATTTTGTTCCTTTTTAAATTAAATGTTTTAAGAGTTACCACTTTATTCCCATCACGATGGCTTCAGGTGTGCTATACCTTTGTAATAAGTAGGACTGTTAGCGCTCTAGTTGTTCTTTAGAACACTCTAGGAGGCTGCAGTAGAACACAAAGGAATCAACTGACAGTCTCTGTCCTTGTTGGATGTACATGTTTTACTGAGAATGTCAGACTTCATTCTCACATGACTGAGAAAGATAATGTGAATTTACAGAAAATATGCTTTCAGTTTAGCTTATAGATCCCCTTCCAAACCACTGTGGGAAAATCATGAGATATTAGTTTTCATTCAAACATGATTCATGATATCACAGCAGAAGGCTTTTTCACATGGTAAAATCACCTTAGAACACACAACAATTCCTAAAATGAGTATGGTACCATCAACAAATGATTTATAATGTAACTAAAGTCCTAAAACCCTCTATTAACTACAATGCTTTTTAATGAGGTGCTATCATGTATATTGGTCCCAAGATGGCTGCCAACACTTCTTGGATGAAGTGCTGACAGCCAATCAGATCAGATGTGTGGTTAGGCTCCGCCCAGATATATATATTTTTTTGAACCTAAATTACTCAAAATCCACTGGAGCACATATCTTGAGACATAGCAAAGGCACATCGGGCTACCAGTCCCTACAATTTTGCCAAGTTTTGTGGAAATCCATTCAGCCGTTCGGGCTAAAAGTGAGTCCAACCGCCCTATGGAAATTAACATGGGGAAAACATGTTTTGGGACCCCGCTTTTATCTCGAAAATTACAGGCAGATTCCTCAACCGGCGCCAAAGTTATTCCCAATAGAATGTTGCGGATTTCCTATAGAAAACAATCCTAACGACCGCCAGTAGGTAATATATATATATATTACCTACTGGCGGTCGCCAGTAGGTATATATAGTTAGGATTTTTTCTCTATGGGATTTTTGAAAATTCTATGTCTAATAACTTTGGCGTTTGTGGACGGAATTGGCTGAAATTTTCAGGAAAATGGAACATTTTGTTTCTGAGCAGCCCCTGGAAATTTGGGGGGGGTTCGTCAAGGGGGGGCTGAGAAAAAAGGGGGGTCCCAAAACGTGTTTTTCACATTGAGTTTTCCATAGGGCGGTTGGCCTCACTTTTAGCCCGAACGGCTGAATGGATTTGCACGAAACTTGGCAAAATTGTAGGGACTGGTAGCCCGATGTGCCTTTTGTAGGTCTCAATATATGTGCTTCAGTGGATTTTGAGAAATTAACGTTCAAAAAAAGATATATATCTGTAACAGCGGACTGGGCAGCGCTCCGGTTCGCGGACTTTTCGCGCAACGGAGCTTTGTGAAGCGAAGCTGATTGGTTCTCCGGCGTCTGTAAACATTCCAAACAGTCCGTAGCGGCCGCCATCTTGTCTCTCGGTAGGATCGAGAGATAAGAGGAGGCCAAAGCGAAGGGGCAAATGACCATAAGGGGGCATAGTAGATCCTCGCTGACCCCCTAGGTTTGATGTGGAGGTTTTAAAAGGGCCCCGCGGGGCAAAAAAAAAAATAATAATAATAATCGAACGGCTGAATGGATTTGCACGAAACTTGGTAAAATATTAGGGACTGGTAGCCCGATGTGCCTTTGCTAGGTCTCAATATGTGTGCTCCAGTGGATTTTGAGAAATTAACGTTCAAAAAAAGATATATATCTGTAACAGCGCTCCGCTTCGCGTACTTTTCGCGTTACGGAGCTTTGCGAAGCTGATTGGTTCTCCGGCGTCTGTCAACATTCCAAACAGTCCATAGCGGCCGCCATCTTGTCTCTCGGTAGGATTGAGAGACAAGAGGAGGCCTAAGCGAAGGGGGAAATGACCATAAGGGGGCATAGTAGATCCTTCCTGACCTCTTAGGTTTGATGTACCATTTTGCCAAGTTTGGTGTAATTCCGTTCAGCCATTCAGGCTGTAGACGTATGTAAATGTCCTATGGAAAATTGCATGGGGAAAACACATTTGAAAGTGTTGAAATTTAGAACCAATTAAAATGTTACTTTGGTTTTGTATTTGTGTGTGATGAAAGTTAATTGGTTATGTATATATGTCAAATGAGAGGAAACCACAGCCATTTTGTGATACTACTGTCTGAGGTACATTTGTGAGGAATTTTTGGTGGTGAATTTCTGGTGTTTGATTTACACAGTACTAACACTTCTCCTACTTTTAAAAAGGTGAGTTGTTAATTTGTAAGGGGAACTATGTTGTACACTTGAAGATAATTTGAAAAATGTTTTCTGTTATTTATTTGCAGTCCTTCTGTTATACTAAATACTTGATAAAGTTAGTTTTATATTATGTATTACTAAAAACGATAAATGAAAGTGATTATTTTTTTCTGCAATTTACAGCAAGAAATTTCAAAATAAAATGGCTCACAATGAAGAGACAGTGGCAATTTCTTTTGAATTGTCCACTACATTGATTGAAGTTGAGAGCACCAATAATGAAATATTGTCACAAGGAGGAGATGACTTGTATGATTCCATTAGATTGATTGAAATGGACAGCACCAATAATGAAATATTGTCACAAGGAGATGACTTGAATGATTCCACTATATTGATTGAAATTGAGAGCACCAATAATGAAATATTGTCACAAGGAGGAGATGGCTTGTATGATTCCATTAGATTGATTGAAATGGACAGCACCAATAATGAAATATTGTCACAAGGAGGAGATGACTTGAATGATTCCACTACATTGATTGAAATTGAGAGCACCAATAATGAAATATTGTCACGAGGAGATGACTTGAATGATTCCACTACATTGATTGAAATTGACAGCACCAATAATGAAATATTGTCACAAGGAGGAGATGACTTGAATGATTTTTTGATCAATCTGTTGATGGCGAATTTATCGAGTGTTTGGAGACCATAGAGTTACAAGAATCATCATTGCAGACTTTTCATGAGGAAATTTCTGATGAGGACATGTTACTAGTTCTTTCAAATTTAGAAAATTCTGAAGAATAAATTTATATTTAGAAATCAAAAATTGTTTGAGACATTATTCATTTTTATTTTTAATTTATGAGGTTGTAGCGAAGTGAATGTAGTATAAAATGAGACTTATAGTATAGAGTGCAACATTTTTATGTTACATGGTAAGTTTACTCATATTTACTTCCCTTCTGCTACTATATTATCTCCAATGTGTATTTGACATCTCTTCTTCATCTCCGGCCTCCTTTCTCTCACTGTGTGTCTCCGATGCATCTTATCTCTGCTATTTTGTGTAATTACAGAAGAGAGTAAAATAAAATAGTTCGGAACGTGAAAAGGGGGCAAAGTAGAGTACCCCTCACCCCCTAGGCCTTTTTAGGCGGTCCCAAAAGGATCAGTTTCTGCTTTCCTGAGAGATTATGGTATGAGTTCCATATACCACAATAATTTGCATTACAACATGCAAGATATCTATCTCCTATTACCAACTTTGAGATATTCGCGCTAAGCGCGAATATCTCCAAAAAGTAACACCTGCCCTGAGCAGTTCTTAGCCATGTTATCCAATGGGAGGTGGATAACATGGCTAAGAGCATTAGCTCGGTAATGCATGAATATCGCGGACTTTTTAGCGATATTCATGCATTGCGGCCGTTTATTATCGCATTTGCGATAAACCTTGATAATAGCAAGGTTTATCTTCGATAATTTCTGATGATGCTTAGCGGTAAAAAATTCATTGCTAAGCATCGTTAGGGATAAATATCGCTTAACTTTGTTAATATGCACCAACGTCTGTTAACGTTCGATTCGAAGGAAATGAGGAAGTGTTGAAAAACATTGTCTGCGCCATCTTGCCTTTTTTGAAATGCCACACGTTTGTCGTGCACGGCAGCCATTTTAGATGCCTTGACCAGAGCCACTCTCTGCACGCTGTCGATTCGTAGCATGGCTCCCCACCCTCGCAAGCATCTTCCCCAGGCACTGGTCACCCCCGCTCTCTGTCTTATGCATCGGCAATAAACCTCCCCCATCTGCGCTGCTCTTCCCTGAAAATCACACTCTGTGCCCGCCCGACACCTCCCTTTCGCCCTATTCACTACCGCACCCTCTGACACTCCTCTTCCTCTGTGTCCGATTGTCCAGGCTATCACCTAGCCCTGCAGATGTAGTTTATGGCCCCAGCTGTAAAGAATCACCCCTCTTCAAAGGAGTTATAGTAGATCAAGGCCCACACCCGATGAGATCCGTCACACTACACGTGTTCCTACTATCTGAAAACCATCCTGTATTGTGATTGGGGAGGGGACCGAGCCTGAAGCGGAAGATTCCAGGAATGACTCTTTGTACATCAAAGTTTTTACAATTATGTGTCACATTAAAAATATATAGCACTCCAACAAAGTAGTAGGAATATAAAACTTTAATAACATATAAATATATACAACAAAACAAAAACAGTAAAAACATTTAAACAACGACGAGACCGTGGCAATTTCTTTTGAATTCCTGATGAGGACATGTTACTAGTTCTTTCCATTTATGAAAATTCAGAAGATGTTGCCTGGGGGTGGGTCGTCAGTAGCAGTCTGTTGTGCGAATAGTTCCAAGGCAGCAGAACGCGCTGAAATCTAGATGGCACGAAAGTGATGTCTAGTAAGTTGCCGCCCAGCAAATAACGGCGTGGGGCGCCGCGGGGGTGAGTGAGTCCAGTAGGCACCACAGCTATTCTTACCGGCATTGCAGAATTACTGCTGGGGACAATGCCTGTGCTGTAGCAGGGTCACAGCAGAAACAAAAAGGATTCTGTTGAAGATGTTGTTGGTTTTCAATATGAATACAGTTCTGGTGTCAACTGCTATGCTAATGTAGTGGTTAATGTTTTGTTTTCTCTAGAAAATTTAAAAGAGGGGGAGGCAGTCCAAAGTTCCGTTAAAAGGGCAAAGGAAAGGATCGGTGGTTTGAACTATCAGTCAAAAAGGGGAGGGGGTGCAACAATTTTTCCTACCGGGTCACACTGTGCTTTCACCGGAACTGAGGTCTGCAGGATTCTAGTAATTCAAAGTGAGGCTGGCGCCAGCATGGGAGCGCCGACGTCCCGCAAATACAGTTTCGTCACTCCACGGGCGATCATGGCAGTCATTCCCCATCGGGGGTCGGAGACTCCCGCGGCTCCTCTAGAATCTTCAAGGTCGTGGAGGACTACGGTGGTGGAGTCAACCAGTGACCGGGCCATTTCTTTATGCTGGGCCCGCTCTTGCCAGGTCGACCGCCATTTTGAGAGTTCGGTAGCTACTGGCGATCGCGGGGTCAAATGAGCGGACAGGCTCCACCCTGCCGGGCGAGACGTTGCAGAATGGCCACAGTGGAAGAACCCTTTTCCGGGCGCCTGGAGCGCTGAGGGTGCAGCTGGGAAGCCTCCACCTGGGGAGGCGGGAGAGGCCTGTTCGCACCGTCTCTCCCTCCCAGTGCACCCCACGGCGTCTCGCTTGAGATTTGTTATGGCCGGACCAGGCGATGAGGACGAGGGGGGGGGTCGGAGGCATGTGCAAGACATCCCCCCCCAGTGTTGTCGCAGCCATTATTCAAGACAGAAGAAGTGTCCCGTCCGTCTTCGGGCCGGGCTTCCGGTAGATGTCGGCCGGACGCCCCTGGCCCCATGAACGGGTTTCTTGGTTTATCGGCTGCAGCCGGATCCCGTCGGCCTCGGATCTCCTGGCCGAGGCGTGGCAGCAGGACCCGCCTTATATGGGCTGCTCCCGGCTGGGCGTAGCCGCAACCCTGCCCCACCTTGGAAGTTTCCAGAGTGGGGGCGGATGTTCTACTGACTTGCATTTTCCCTAGTCTATCGATTTTTTTGGCGTGGCAGGCGGTGGGACAGCGAGGGGTGATTTGGTTTCTCTTACTGTTTTTCTGGTCTCTCACCACTGGCATATTTTAACGTTTTCTTGTTTCTAGGACATTAATAGGTTTTATCATTACGTTATGTTATCGTTTCTTTGTTCGTTGTTTAATAAAAGTTCATGTTCATCAGTGGCCTACTGATTTTCGTTTTCCTATTCTTTTCTTTCCAGGTTGTTTCATGCTAAAGTTTCTGTTAACAGGATACAGTGATCACTTCGTTATTATTGCATATGTCCTTTTCACTAGGGGTGCTCTCTGGTCGGGCCAGATGACGTATCTCTAGTAAATGGTCCGGGTGAAACAGGTGCATCAATCAGTGGGGAGTAGATAGGCATGACAGATTACAACCGGGGAGAAAGGTCCGCATTACGTACCCTTTCACTATTTGCAAAGATTTTCCTACGTATATTTGCAAACAGGGAATACCTCCAAAAAGAACCAATTCCCAAACAGTCAATGTTTGGGGAAACAATCAATCAATGAGGAACGAAATAGGCACGACGTGTTAAAGGTTTGCGTTACCTACCCTTCACTATCTGCAAAGGGAGAGAGAATATTCCTATTCTTCCTCGTTTGCAGGCAGAGAAGATTCTTAAGAGAATGAACTTCGAACAATTCAATGCTCGATTCAAACAATCAACAAGGGGTACTGTGAACACAAATGAACGCCGCTTATGTACATACACATTGGTATTATCAACAGGTTGTTCCTAATGTTTCTATTTTAGGGAGGTCAAACAGAGATCCCATTAGTGGCCTACTGATTTTGCTCGATTCCTTTTGTTTTTTTACACGATTTTTCGCTATGTGCAAAGACTAAACAGAGTATTGCAACTCTGTGCTTGTTTGTAAATAGAGAATGAACCAAAGAGAACAATCAATCAAATGGAGAGAGAAGCAGGCACGACGGATTACAACGGGGGCAAAGGCCTGCGTTAACTATCCTTCACTATCTGCAAAGAGAGAGTACTCCTAATAGAAATGAGGGGTGGGGGGCAGCATTCAAAGCAGATCAGTGTGCATAAACACGAAAATGTTTTTACTTACCACGTACTTGACATTCGACAGCTTATGATATTTGCTATTAAAAAACCATTGAAATTCACTGAAAAAACCATAGGTTATAGACCATATATAGTTAGGAATTAGCATTTACAAAACCTTGAAAATTCACTAAAAAAACCATAGGTTATAGACCATATATAGTTAGGAATTAGCATTTAAAAAACCTTATTTTACTCACACAAAACCATTGAAATTCCATATATAGTTAGTTGCACTAACTATATATCGCGCACCCGCAATCCACTGCTGATCATGTCACATATTACATCATTCATGACATGGTCAGTGACATCACTGATGACATCACTGATGACATCTCAAATGACATCACTGATGACATCACTGATGACGTCTCATTTGACATCATTCTTGTGCTAATACGATAAACCTCTTCAGACTCTAATATAACCTTAGATACACTCAGTGTATACAGACACTCACACACTGCCATTCATCCATGGAGTTACTCACACACCCAGTCAGTCATGCAAAGAAACAATCTCACCTCCATTTCTTCAACTATACAGTTATACACACCTTACTTATTGAAACATATACTAACACATATTTACTCTCTTATACAATCCCTGACACAAGTTCACAATGATCGATACAACCACTCACTCATTCAGTGGCTGTCATGCACAGTTATTTATATATGCCAACTCTCACATGTACTGTGTTTTACATATGTACTTACTATGACATGTAGCATTGAGATATCCATTCACTCATCAATACACTCATGCACACAGTCAACTGCCCATGTAGCTGTTTCCACATGCACTCTTGAACTCATACACCTAGTGAATAAACTGCTCACACATCTATGCACAGAGTCACACACCTTCCAGCAACCCCCACACAAACTCAATCTCCCATAGAAATACTTGGGCAACCAATTAATAACACATATAGCCTCTCGTATAGCTAATGATCAACACATGCAGCAGTTTACATCACAACAGACATAATGATGCACAAATTAAGACAGTTTAGTCACTAACCCATGCATTCAGTGAGACACATTTAATCACTCACTCATACAGTCAGTCACGCACCTACTAAATCCTTCATCCAGACACTTATACATCCACTCATTCTTCAATATCTAAGACATATTTTAACTTTACAGAAACATACAGTCACTGGATGTTGTCATCAGTGATGTCATCAGTGATGTCATTTGAGATGTCATCAGTGATGTCATCAGTGATGTCACTGACCATGTCATGAATGATGTAATATGTGACATGATCAGCAGTGGATTGCGGGTGCGCGATATATAGTTAGTGCAACTAACTATATATGGAATTTCAATGGTTTTGTGTGAGTAAAATAAGGTTTTTAAATGCTAATTCCTAACTATATATGGTCTATAACCTATGGTTTTTTCAGTGAATTTTCAAGGTTTTGTAAATGCTAATTCCTAACTATATATGGTCTATAACCTATGGTTTTTTCAGTGAATATATATATATATATATATATATATATATATATATATATATATATATATATATATATATATATATATATATATATATAAATATATATATATATATATACATATATATATGTACATATATATATATACATACTATTAATATATATATACATATATATATATATGTATTACCTACTGGCGGTCGCCAGTAGGTAGTTATAGTTAGGATTGTTTTCCATAGGAAATCCGCAACATTCTATTGGGAATAACTTTGGCGCCGAATGTGGGATCTGCCTGTAATTTTCCTTAACCTTGCCTCGCTGCGCTCCGCTCCTTCCCTGAAAGTTTCGGGGGGATCCTTCAAGCGGGGGCCGAGATAAAAGGGGGTCCCAAAACATGTTTTCCCCATGTTAATTTCCATAGGGCGGTTGGACTCACTTTTAGCCCGAATGGAATGGATTTCCACCAAACTTTGCAAAATTGTAGGGACTGGTACCCCGATGTGCCTTTGCTATGTCTCAAGATATATGCTCCAGTGTTTTTTACGAAAATTAACTTTGAAAAAATATATATTGGGCTACATTGGGCTATATATATGTTAGACCCCAAATGTAGCCCAATGTAGACCAATGTAGCCCAAAGGTGGCCACCAGAGACAAAAAATAACAAATGTAGCCCAAATATCAGCCAGATGTAGCCCAACTATAGCCCAATGACAGAATGTCCCAGCGTGTTCTGAAGAACAACTAGAGCACTAACAGTCTTACTTATGACAAAAGTATGGCACACCTGAAGTCATCTTCATTGGAATAAAGTGTTAACACTTAAAACATTTAATTTGCAAAGGAACAAAATGAGGGGGTTCATTTTGCCATAGAAATTATGATTAGTGCTGAAGAAAGAAAAATTAGGGCACATTTTGAGTGACTTCTCAAATCCTCTTATATTTCATTAAAAAATTCTGATATGCAGTCTCCCAAGATGGCCACCAGAGACAAAAGAGCCCAAATGTAGCCCAAATATCAGCCAGATGTAGCCCAACTTTAGCCCAATGACAGAATGTCCCAGAGTGTTCTAAAGAACAACTAGAACGCTAACAGTCTTACTTATGACAAAAGTATGGCACACCTGAAGTCATCTTGATTGGAATAAAGTGGTAACACTTAATACATTTAATTTGAAAAGGAACAAAATGAGGGGTTTCATTTTGCCATAGAAATGTTATATATATATATATATATATATATATATATATTTATATATATATATATATATATATATATATATATATATATATATATATATATATATATATATATATATATATATATATATTACCTACTGGCGGTCGCCAGTAGGTAGTTATAGTTAGGATTGTTTTCCATAGGAAATCCGCAACATTCTATTGGGAATAACTGGCACCGAATGAGGGATCTGCCTGTAATTTTCCTTAACTTTGCCTCGCTGCGCTCTGCTCCTTCCCTGAGAGTTTCGGGGGAATCCGTCAAGCGGGGGCTGAGATAAAAGGGGGGTCCCAAAGGTGTGAGCAAGGGAGCAAGGACTCCCGAAACGCGTAGCAGCAATTAAACCGACACTGTGTGACACTCCTGTCTTCTGAGAGCGCTTCATTAATTGATTTTGTATGGGATATATATATATATATATATATATATATATTCACTGAAAAAACCATAGGTTTCACACCAGTTATAGTTAGGAATTAGCATTTTAAAAACCTATTAAATTCACTGAAAAAACCATAGGTTTCACACCAGTTATAGTTAGGTGGAAATTTTACTCGCATAAAACCATTGAAATTCCCACGTTATAGTTAGTTGGACTCACTATAACTTGCGGTTGCAATGCACTGCTGATGACGTCGCATATTACATCACTCATGACATGGTCAGTGACATCACTCATGACATCACTGATGACATCTCAAATGACATCACTGATGACATCATCCAGTGAATGTGTATCTTTCTGAAAAATACATATTTTTATATATGTATATCTAAAGGTTGATGGAAGAATAAATGGGTAAATAAATGTCTAAATGGATGTTTTTTTGTGTAAAATTGATTGGTTAACTGACTTATTAAATGTATCTTAGTGAATACATATATTAGCTAGTAATGTTTAAATATTTAAATATCTGTATCTGTGTCTCACTTTGTGTATAAGTGGCTGCATGGGTTGGTGAGTAGCTACATGAGTGTGTATATGGGTTATTAGTTGTTTTTTTGAGTATCAGTATCAGTGTCTGTATGGTTCGGTGGGGGGATATTACTTAGAGCACAGATGCATGAATGAGTGACTCACTATTTGTATGTATTTTGAAGACAGCATGTGTGCAAGACTGTATGGGTGGATGATTGTGTGTATGGGTGGGTTAGTGAGTATGTGTTTTTATAATTGATTGTTTAAGAGAGTAAATATGTTTCCATTTCTGTAGAAGTATGTGTAGTGGTGTGTATATAGCAGTATAATCAAGTAAATGGTTTTTTGATAGTTTATTTGCATGTGTGAATTTGTGTGTGAGTAACTATATGGATGAGTATTAGTGTGTAACAGGATGTATAGGTGTATGAGTACATATGATGAGTAAGTACATGCATGAGTGACTATATAGAACTGTTGGTGAATGAGTGGATGTGTATGTAGATGTTGGAATTACCTAATAAGTTGTTGTAATTGGTATTGGTTTCTCCTTTTTTAAGAAAATTTTAGTTTCTATTTTTGAATGTGTGTGTCAAAGGTTATTTTATGCTGATAGGAGGTCTGTCACTTTGTCACAAGGATGTTGTCATCAGTGATGTCATTTGAGATGTCATCAGTGATGTCATGAGTGATGTCACTGACCATGTCATGAGTGATGTAATATGTAATGTCATCAGCAGTGCATTGCACGCGCAAGTTATAGTTGGTCCAACTAACTATAACGTGGGAATTTCAATGGTTTTATGCGAGTAAAATTTCCAGCTAACTATAACTGGTGTGAAACCTATGGTTTTTTCAGTGAATATATATATATATATATATATATATATATATACATATATATATATATATATATATATATATATATATATATATATATATATATATGTATATATATATATATATATATATATATATATATATTTCCACCAAGCAATGATTAATGTCTGCACACGTCCAAATGCTTTTTAAAGGGTATTTATTCAAGAGACTTGCAGAGCCCCATGAATGGGGCTCTGCAAGTCTCTTGAATAAATACCCTTTAAAAAGCATTTGGACGTGTGCAGACATTAGGTGAATGGGGCTCTGCAAGTCTCTTGAATAAATACCCTTTAAAAAGCATTTGGACGTGTGCAGACATTAGCACTGACCGTGATACAGCGTGCGCCTTCTAAAAGAACGTATTGGTGGCAGATATATATATATATATATAAATATATATATATATATATATATATATATATATATATATATATATATATATATATATATATATACATATATATATATATATATATATATACATATATATTTTTTTGTTTTTTTTGTTAAGGGTGTGAGGGTTGCAATAAACATCTGAAAATCGGAGACCTGTGTGCTAGCCTGTTTTCAGCCCTACGGGAGTGAAATTGTGTTCGAATACATATATATATATATATAATATATATTTCTTCATATTGCTTGTGTAGCAGCCGACGCAACGTCCTAACCAGAGGGCGCGTCGTCACAGCAGACCATCCAAACAAAGATGTTGCTAGTTCCCCAAGCCTCTTTAGTGCGACGATTGTGC
Organism: Lissotriton helveticus; assembly: GCF_964261635.1. Lineage (NCBI taxonomy): Eukaryota > Metazoa > Chordata > Amphibia > Caudata > Salamandridae > Lissotriton > Lissotriton helveticus. The sequence goes on from NC_136057.1 coordinate 1,377,978,547, forward strand.
AGCGGGGTAGCGAGCCCCATATAATCCACCAATCCAGTTTCCCAATATCTCTCATTCCATATGGTGAAAACGGGAAGACGGCCCATCACTCTGGTGAGAATGTAGCAGGTTTATTTACGCAAATAGGCAGCAAAACAGCCCAAATAGTTCCGGAGCAATTGACTCTTTGATTATGGTCAGGTTATGATCACTATCACGTACTTTTAATACACCCATGTGATTCATAGTCACTTAACATAAATGAAGGAATCTCCTGTTGACGCTGGGTCAATGTAACATTTTCGCCCATTTTAACATAGTGATTATCCAACGTGATCAACATGTCATCATATCATCTGTGGCATAAAATAAATCACACCCATCAACATCTTTATACACTGGTATCAGTTCAATTGTCATCTAGTCTGGACAACAGCCATGAAAGCAAGACTACAGGTTGGTCAGCAATAGCATGTTTTCTCATTAACTTCATAGGATTGCTGAAGCCGTAGGGTAACCCAACCACGGCGAAACGCGTTAGCACAAGGGGATTGGAGTGTGATGAAAATAAAGAAATGAACAGCAAGAGCCCCATTGACAATTTGTGTTGATACTTTATATTATTTCTGTAATCTAGACATTGATACGTGCTTGCGTGCTCCAAAAACTATTGTATTGAGTTTTCAATCTGTGATTGGATTTAGGGAGGTAAGGGTTCTCTTCCCAAAATGTTGGATGCACCAGACTAATCTGCCTTGTAAATAGAGAAAATAAGTGAATTTTACTATATGAGCGCCCATTTGCCCCAAACACCCAAGAGATTCATAGGATTGCTGGATAACCCAGAATCCAGAAAGGAAACACATTATGATGGCTGCAGCTAGGGATATAAAAAGACAGCAAGCTGCAGAGAAACTATTTGTTCAACCCAGTGACAGGACTAATACCAATGATAACAATGGCAATGCAACGCAGGATGAGACACATACTTAAAAAATAATTGTGGTATAACTTATGGAGGGCATCTAAACAAGAACAATTGAAGTAGAGGAAGGCTACCACTTTGCAGAAGTACATGGACTGTGGCAGAGTCCGGAGAGAATTAAGAATCTTTATTACACCCATCCTCAACAACCCAGATCCAGAGATGATTGAGGAGTGGGTGACAAGCAATCATGACTGCCGGAATAACAATGCTCAAAATCCTTGAAAAATATGCAACAAAGACTGTGAAAGATTATCAGCAGAGCTCGAAAAAATGACCAATATGTTGAAAGAAAGTGTATCAAAGAAGAATTTGATAATGATATTAATAAATTGAAGAAGAAGAAGAAGAATGGAGAAAGTCGAATAAGAGATCAAGGCTAAAAAACAACGCACATTCCATTGAGACAAAGTGGACTATGAAAGAGGCCAAATCCTCACACCCGGTAGAAAATTTGATCACCTAAGAAACAATATACAAGAAAAGATGCAAGGGGAGCAGCCTCTGGCAGAATCAAAAAGACAGTCAATGATCAGGAATAGTGGCCATCCAGAGCAAGCTGAAAGTGAGAGTGATACATCAGTTCAGTAAGAAGCGGCAGGAGTAAAATCAAACATTTTAAAGGTGTTCAACCATACGGCATAAGGAAGCCTGATAGCACAAGCGGACAAAGGTGCACAGGGGGTACAGAGGTCACGGACACAAAGGCAGAGGAGGCAACAGGAAAGGTGCAAAAAAACAAGAAAATATAGAAGGCTTCATGGGAATCCAAACTAGAGAGCAAACATCAGCACAATAATGGGAAAAAACTGTGGTAAATCTTTCTAAACTTGTTTGTAAATATCTATAAAAATTGAAATTCAATTAATAAACCAAAGTTTGAAGATAAGTTATAGTTATAAAGACCTATTAATTATTTGTATACAAAGCCAAAATAAACTACACAAATCTTCAAAATTCTACATTTATAGTTAAAGCTTAAAGTCATAATTTGCGCATCACCCAAAACCTAATATATGTCTATCTCTATCTATCTATCTATCTATCTATCTATCTATCTATCTATCTATCTATCTATCTATCTATCTATCTATCTATCTATCTATCTATCTATCTATCTATCTATCTATCTATCTATCTATCTATCTATCTATCTATCTATCTATCTACCTATCTATCTATCTATCTATCTATCTATCTATCTATCTATCTATCTATCTATCTATCTATCTATCTATCTATCTATCTATCTATCTATCTATCTATCTATCTATCCATCTATCCATCTATTTGTATGTAAATATATATATGTATATATATATATAATGTATAACATAATCTCAACATAGTATCTTTCAGTTGCCTTTCTTCTATCACGTGAAGGTGCCAAGCCATCTGATGCATTTAGCAATGAAGGGAGCTGAGCGGAGGCAAAGCATGTAGCACGACTAGTTGGTGTCAGTCCTTGTTTGCCAGCTAGAAAGCCTGGGAAGATGAAGTGCCTTGAGTGAATTTTTTAAAAAGCATGCCCTTTTATTGCCCTGACTTTCTCACTGGAGTTTCAAACCAGTATTAATAGTAACCCCATTCAACCAGTAGTTGAAATTCAACAGTATTTATGAAAGAGATCCTGTACACCAATCTAGGAGAACAGAAGGGAGGCAACTGCTGAGAGAGCATTTCTATTGACTTGATAAGGTAATTGAGTTGTCTTATAATAATAGAGGAATGTAATGCAAGATATGACAAGTGTTGTCAAGTAGTAGAAGCCCTAAAACCACAGCTTAATTTGTACAGGTGGGGACAGGCTGTGGCCAATGGCACACTTTTTTTTATAGAATTAGTGACTTATTGTTCACATTTGACTATCTATAGTAAGGCAGAGAAAGACAGAAAAGAGAGATAGATGGAGGAAGAAGAAGATAAGAAACAGCCCTCTATGCAGTAAGCAGGGATTAAAAAACACTGCAAGAGTGAGGTTAAGAGGACGGAAATATAGAGTGGTGGAAGACATAGGCCAAAGTTGGAATCAAGACTAGGCAGCCTTGCTATTTATCATTTCTGGCATTCGGTATTATCATCAGTGGGCTACTAAGGAAACCTTTGGGCCTTGTAGGTATACTTGTAAAGCGCACTGCACTGCACTTGCACTTTGTTTCTGAGTAAGAACTGCCTAAAACATATCTGAGAGCTCATTTAGTTTATTTCTAGTTATCCAAAATAAGATGAAGAATTAACCTAAAGCTCATCATCTCAGGACAACCTTTACACCCGTAAGATTGATGTCCTTATTAACCATGATATTTTCACACCATGATGCTACTCACCTACACATGTGTAGGAGCAGTGCCTGCTCCATCATTTCCATTTTCAGAAACTGGGTGGATTGACCTAAGGTATATGATGATGGTTATTATTTGTCTTTTACCCTTCGAATTCTTAGATTTTGCTTGCTCATCGTTAGATATCTGAAAAATGGAAAAACAAAATACTGTTCTTAGATAAAGAACACATATTTTCTACTAGTACGTTAACAGACCATTCCTATAGTTTCCTGAATAATGGAGGATTTCAATTAAGGCATGTGAGAATGTATCAAAGTACAGTTGTACGCAAAACATATATTTGAACAATGTGAATTTCGTACAAAAAAGGTTTCATCTTATAAAGTTTCATCACAAATCGTTTGAGGATTTCGCACAAGAGGTCTCAGGCATCCTCATTATATGCTACAAAAGTATGGGGAAACAATGCTGCTTGTCTAATTTAGCATCCCTTTCTGAATGTGAGGTACCAGTTCAGAAAATATATTTATTTCCCAGAGGATTGTTTTGGATGGACAGGGCATGCTATGTTCATACTTCTGAAAGTGGTTAGACTATGCTTTTGCTAAAACGCTGTTTATCTAATGTTCATGACATTTTTAAACTGGCTTTCAAAAATGTGAACACCATTGGAAATTGCTAAGAATTTCTTAAGCTGAGTGAGTAACCTATAACACCTTGAAAGTTTTAGGCTGCTGAGCTTCCAAAGACGTGTTTTCCCAGACGACTTTTGGTGTTGGCAGTCTTGAACTGGGATCTGGGTCCGCACAGAGAATGGTCACATGCACAGTTAAGTTCCAACGAGAGGTATGAATTTATCAGCAACATTTGCATGTGCACTTCTGATAATATTTATGCTGCATCTTTGCTAAATTACATACTACCTTCCACTAATGAAAAAATACTTTATTGTCAATTAATAAAACTACTGCTAAATTAACAGAATAATTGCCTATCACTCAACTATCTCGAAGTACACGGCCATTAGGACTTTCCTGTACACAGCCAAACGGAGCGAGAGCTTAGATCTTTAGAAGAATACACCCCCTTTATCAGTGCATACAGAACTGGGCCGTGAGCACGAGAATCTAGGGAATTCATAATATTGTCACCTTCTAACCAGATATGTATTTTGGTTACATAGCTGTGCCTTTTCAAAAGATCTGCAGGACCAGTGAGGCACAATTTGTCTCCTTCCAGACCAAATACACTCTTACAGATATTTGTTTTGGGATTATTTGGACTTTTTACAATAACAATATCTCCTTTTTTAACTGTCTAAAAATCATGACTTAAGTTTTCTGACACAACCAATTGTTAGTTGTAGGCTCCATCAACGGACCAGAGCACATTAAAACTTAGATAGATATTCAAAGCACATAATGAAAGGTACAGCCAACAAGTACCAAACTTTTGCCTAAAACAAGTCGAAACTTATTTCGCTTTGTCACAAAAAGAGCTATACAGTTCACCAAATCTGTGTGCATATCCATGAGTGATGTGTAATGGTCTCTTCCCATTTCTAATTAAATCCTATTGACTTGCTGTACTCATGTCCTTGTTAGTCCTTTGTGTATTATTAATGTAGTCCCATTATAAAAGTTGGCATTCTCTTAAGGGTCTGTTGATCTATTTTCACTTCTAATGGTTTCCTTCGGACTTGCCCTGTTTGTATCAATTGGTCCTTTGTTTGTTTCTTTTATTGTTCAAGAGAGCTAGGTTGACTACGCTGGACTCTCCTTGGGGCATATGGACAGGTCCGCACAAGAGGGTAGAGTACAGTGTCCAAGAGTGATACGGCGGCAGGTACAAACCTCCAATCTGTGTGAACTTAAATAGTGTAAAAGCCTCTCTTGGAAATAAAATTATATTGTATGTGAAAAGAAAGAAACAGTACAGATAAAAAAATGCCCAAACTACGGACTATCTGCTTTTGATGCCTGATGGTTGATGATTTTATTTTCAAAATGTCAACCTGACTTTCTAAATTCTGAATAGCTAGTTAAAAGGACATGCTGCAAAGTCCATGAGTCAAATATTTACATTTTAAATTAGTTATCTCAACTGAATCTTGTTTTGAACATTTCGGGCCACACATTTCCCTCGTAAATGTAATAGCTAAGAAGCTGATCGTGGCTCAGGATCACACAATGTGGAAGTGGCAATAGCAATACCACCAGATCAAGAGCCTTCTAGAAGCAAATAGGGCACATCACCATCACAGATATACTGAGAGAAAACTGAGTAAACGACCAAAAAGACGTGCATGTTCATGGAAATACAACCCAAATTCTGGGTTCCGTTCTACACCTTCTTCTAAGGAATTACAAGCCATATGGTCCCATCAATATTGTCACATTACTAAGTGATTTAGGTAGTATTTGCGTTCCCCTTAGAGATGCCTGCAGATGACACTGTTTCTTCAGATGCCGGTAACCTATACACCCTTGCCTCCTGTATACCTGAAAAGCTTCCAGTTATACTTTGTAAATACTATTTCCAAAAAGCAGAGAGAGTGGTAACTCACAAACCTTGAGAACATTTTCTTTTAGACCTTCTTTTCATCACAGACGCCCAGATAACTGATTACATTGCCTCTGTTGTGAGATTTAGTCCCAGTTTAGAAAATACTTCAAAAAATCTTATAAGAGTTGGTTTATTGTGGTCTGCTATAATGATATCTTGTTTCTTTTATTTATTTTATTTTTAGTGTTTTCTATAGCGCGAACATGACCCAGCAAAGGGCGTCAGAGCGCTTTACAGTAGCATTTAAACAACACTCCTAACTTTACATATTACTAGACATTGGTGGTTGCAGTAATTGCAATTCCGAAGGGCTAGCAGCAACCAAAAAGTTCACTGATAGATTACCATAAAGTCTTAGAACTTTTTAACCCCTTCCACACTCATGACGAGCTGGGCTCGTCATGAAGTAGCCTCCTCGCACGCTCATGACGAGCCCAGCTCGTCATGTTGTGTGGGATTTCCGATTTCTCAGCACAGCAGGGGAATATGCTGAGCATCCATGGGGTTAAAACAATGAGATAAAAACGAGTTTAACAGACCAACATTGTTCAGTGAGCTTGTAGTGTGAAAATTGTGTCCCCCAGGCAGAATGAAATAAATAAAGAACAGTTTTAAGGAATTATGGGAGAAATTTCCTCATATGAAACGATTTTGCTTCCTTTTTGAATTTTGCGATGGTTGGCATTCTTCTCAAGTCGGGGGGAGGGAGTTACAGATTCTCGGTGCGGCCCCTGAGAATGCTCGGTCATACGTTCTTTTCTTACGGAAGCGCGCCGGTTTCAGTACTAGATCAGCCTTGCTTCTGGAGGAACGTGACCCTCCCGACAGCGTGAGTTTCTGGGAGAGGTAGACTCGAGTATTGTTGTGTATTGCTTTGTGGGTGATGCATGCCAGTTTGAACTGGATTCGTGCTTCGAAAGGAAGCCAGTTGAGAGCTTTCAATTGGGTGGAGATATGGTCAACTTTTTTGAATCCCACTATGAGTCTTGTGGCTGCATTAAGACATGCTTTCAACGGGGCTGTTGAGATCTTAGGGAGTCCATCTAAGGTTGTGCAACCATATTCAATCCTTGAGATGACCAATGCTTGAACTGCTGTTTTGAGGTCTGCTTTATTTAAAAAAGGTTTTAGTTTTCGGAAGTAACTCAAGTGGAATCTGGCGTTTTTTGCCATTGTGTTGATATGTGCCGACATATTAAGGTTTTTGTCCAGAATGATACCCAGAGATTTAGTTGACTCCACAATCTTCAGAGTGCACTTTAGTGCAGTGATGAGGTTGGACCATCCTGCCATCAGGAGCTGAACCAGGATAGCACTGTATCCTCAAATCTCGTCCTATCTTAATTATGTAGCTCATTCCTGCAACTCCATGATAATGTTGCACCACTATAGGGTGGCAAGCCATATAACCAAATATTTTTCGGGAAGCATGGGAGAAAGTGCTGGTGCTTTGCCTGTCAAATTGTGTCCAAAGGAGGGTGGTTACTCTAAGATATGCCGAATGCTCCGGATAAGGTAGGGGATTTTTGCCGCGCCGGCCACTTCCATCTTCCCATCTGGTTAAAAATGGGTTGGAATGCAACCTGAACGATTGTCAGTACCTAATTGGACAAGTGTATTTTCAGACATGGGTTCCTTGCTCACTGACCCACTAGAACCAAGCTACACATGACTGAACAGCCCCAATCAGGGCAAAACGAGTCTTGGGTTGCATGTTGCAATTCAGAGAGGACCTGGCTTGACAGTTTGGTTGGACTTTTCCTTTTTGAATAGGGTCAAGACTAATTTGCAAATGGCTGTCCTCATCTGAGGTGGCATGCTGGGCAAAAGAACGAAGGGTTTGAATGCTACCAGATCAATTGCCCTAAATGGCCATGGGTATGCACAGACAGGGGTCCCTTGCTTGCAGTCTCACTTGAACACAGCGACACTGGACTGAAGAGCCCCAATCAGGGCAAAACCGGTCTTAGGTTGATTGTGGGGAGAGGATTTGGCCTTACAGCTGGAGTGGTCGACCTCGAAGCTGGGGAACCGGGTTTGAGTCTTGGCAACGACCCTCAACATCCTGCGATTCTGGGCAAATAGTTTAATCTTCCTGTGCCTAACAAAAATGAATGTGTTCTCATGTAACAAAACTGGTGCTCATGTAAAGTGCTCTGATAGCCGATGTCTAGGGTCTAGTTCGAGCTGTATAATTTTTTTAAAAAGAAAAAATTGTCCTGGTTCACAGAGGACCTGGCTGGGCAGTTCAATTTAGATGCTTCCTATTAGAGCAGGGTCAAGACTGATTTGTATATGGCTACGTCTAATCTGATTTGGCATGATAGACATAAGACTGATGTATTGGAAAAACCCTTTCAGTACTGGACACTTCGAGAGTCAAGACCCACGGGAGCACCAAAGTACACGTGTTACCTCACCCAGGGAAGCCGGGTGCATAGGTGTCTTTTCGTGTCGGGTTTTCTCGTCGTTTCCAATGGAGAACTACAAAGAAGTGCTGCAGGTGACCAAGTGAAGAGTGTACGGATGGATCCACGGGTGGATCGGAGATCTGAAGAACCTGAAAGCAGAGGGGACAGAGTCTGGGTCACTAGCCAGTGACCAGGAAGGCGACAAGAAGATGCCAGCCAATGTCGGGTGCTTTCGGGTGATGTAGGTGAAGCTTGACTCTTCAGCCACGAGGTCCAGGAGGCGTCGACAACAAACAGGAGCTGGATTAGAGCTGTTCCACGTTGATTGTCGAGTGCTGCAGTGTTGGTATCCAGATTGGACCCAACAAGCCTTGGCAACAGCAACCCACACAAAATAGAAAGATTGGCTTCAGAGCAGACCAGCAAGGTCTGAGGGACTCACCCTTTGGGGGGGGGGCGGAGTCCAGGCACGTCTTGAGCAACCAGTAAAGCTCAAGAAACAAAGTAGATTCCTTTGTGGGGATCCACCAGTCGACGGACCAGGGATCACAAAGGGACCTCAAGCAGAAATGCAGGAAGCGGGCCCAATGAACACTTGTGGAGTGTAGGCCTCTAAGCTTCAGGGCAAAAGGTGCTCAGGGCTTGGACTACAAGTAGCCCAATGCACAACTTTGGGAAAACTTGGGAAGTTAATGCACTAGCAAATGTGCTGGATGTCCAGGAGTTCCGGTCCCACGTCTCTCCTGATAGCTACAGGTCTCAACTCTGCTGGATACTCATGTCACCCTCGGAGATGTCTGGAAGTCCATGTCCTGTGTCGCAGATTCTTCGGGATCCGGCGGGAGCCTTGAAAATGCAGACCGGCAAGATGCTTCTTTGGTGCCTGTTTGACAGGGGATACAAAAGGGGGGTGAGTGTTTGATTTGTTCAAACGCTCCGTCCATCATCCCCTTTTGTATCGCTTTGTTCGCCCTAGGTGTGGCGGGGTATGCTCAGACGTGAGTCCCTTGTTCACTTGGCCACTGGATTCAAGATAGCCTGGCTGATGAGGATTATGAATCCGAAACCGGTCCCAGGATGCTTGTTTCCGGTCCAGGGAAGACATGGCTTGGCAGTTCGGGCTGGACTGTTCCCATGAGGCACAGGGTCAGACTGATCTGCATATGGCAATGTCTGAACTGGGGTGGCCGAGTGAGCTAAAGAATGATGATGGATTAAACCCAGATCAGTTGACTGGGGGTGAGTGTTTGATTTGCTCAAACGCTCCGTCCATCATTCCCTTTTGTATCGCTTTGTTCGCCCTAAGTGTGGCAGGGTATGCTCAGACCCTTGCTCACTTGGCCACTGGATTCAAGATAGCCTGGCTGATGAGGATTATGAATCCGAAATCGGTCCCAGGATGCTTGTTTCCGGTCCAGGGAAGACATGGCTTGGCAGTTCGGGCTGGACTGTTCCCATGAGGCACAGGGTCAGACTGATTTGCATATGGCCATGTCTGAACTGGGGTGGCCGAGTGAGCTAAAGAATGGTGATGGATTAAACCCAGATCAGTTGACTGGGGGTGAGTGTTTGATTTGCCCAAACGCTCCATCCATCATCCCCCTTTTGTATCGCTTTGTTTGACAGGGGAGTCGCTCCTTGACCCCAAGGGAGATTTCTTCCCTCTTCTAGTCGATATGGAATGTCGAAGGTCCAAGATTTATGTTTCAGAGTTTCGTCCAGGGTAATCTAAAGTCCTAGGGACTGGGTTCCTATACTTATACTAAGTTTAGGCGTTGGACTAACTCTAGGGTCCCACCTATGGGAGGACCTGGGGAGGGGGTGGTTACACCCCTTCAACTTTGTCTAGTTTCATGCTAGAGCTGGGGCTGAGTGCCCCAGCAACCGGTTTGAACTGGGAAATGCATTGGGTACACCTTGTGTGCCACAGGCACTGTCTGGAAAGCATTCACTGAATGCACCCACCCTGCCCCAATACACTAAAGCCTGTCTGGGGAGGTGCTGCCACCTCCCTGGACCGGAAACCTATAGTCCAAGCCTCAACTGCCGGAGTTTCGTCCAGCAGCAGGAGGTCAGACTCGTGTCTGTGGAAGCAGCATCTATTTTGTGATGCTGGGGCTCTGTTTAACTTCTACCGGGTTTACCAGTGTGTACATGTCTTCTCCCTCTAGAAGGAGGGGGTAGTATTCCAAAGTGTTTGACATTCCAAAGTTAGCATTTACCGTGAGGTTATAATGCACTTAAGAGTATATGGTATGGCTGATTCATAGAACAGCTATAGGGAAGGGATTCCGAAAGCTGCAGAGGGCTCAGCTCATGCTTGGGCACCCTCTCACACCAAACCAAGCACTCTGCCTTCAGTATTGTCAATACATGCTTCAGCCCCTGGTAGGCCTCTGGGGTACCTATGCCCTTGGTACCTAAGGTACCATATACTAGGGACTCATAAGGGTGACCCAGTAACCAATCTGGCGTGTACCTAATGTACATGCAATCAATTTAGAGAGGAAGCAGCTAGGCTGGGGTCCTGGTTAGCAGGGCCCCAGTCAGACTAAAGTTAATAAATCAGTGAAACACAGCAAAAAGTGGGGGTAACCATAGTAAGCATATCCTACTCCCCTACACTACCCAAGTTATTGCTTGTGGTTAGACCTATTGCAAGCATCCTCCTATCACCTTTCGTGTTTGTCCTGTACTACCCTAAGTAGCCCATGATATGCCCAGACGTGGGTCCCTAGCTCACTGTGCCAATGGAACCAAACAAACCCAACTGAAAGGCACCAATCAGGGCAAAACCTGTCCTGGATTGCATGTGTTCTGGGTCAGGAAGGACGTAACTTGGCAGATCGGACTGGACTGTTTCTATTGTAGTAGAGTAAAGTCTGATTTTAATACGGCTAGTTTAAATCTGGGGTGGTATATTGGGCAAAAGAACAATGGATTAAAATGTTACTCTGAGCGATTGCCAGTGGTGATTTATTGCAAGTATCATCCCATCACCTTTTGTGTGAGTCATGAACTGCCCTAAGCGGTAATGGTCATGTTCCGAGTTGGGTCCTTTGCCCATCGTGCCGAATGAACCAAGCTACACCCAACAGAAGAGCCTTAATATTGGTGGTACCAGTTTTGGGTTGCTTGTTTTCAGAGAGGGGGTGGCTTGGCAGGACTGTTCGTACTGGAGCAGGAACAAGACTGATTTGTACATGGTTGGGTCTAATTTGAGGTGGAATGACGGGCAAAAGAATGGTGGGTTGAAATGCAATTGGGAGTGGTTAGACATATTGCGAGCATCCTCCAATCGCCTTTTTGTGATAGCTTGATTATTTAGCCTTTTTCCAACCTGAAAGTACATTTAAATATCATTTGCTTACAACTGTAAATTTACCCGGAGTTACTGCAGGAGCTGTGTCAATTAATACAAGTAAATTTTGACGAGGAGGCATGGTAAGTAAGACCCTTATTAATATTCAAAAAGGCACCATGTGTGGTGTTGATTTCATAGACCCAATCCAAAGCTTTTGGCTGCATCTGAAGGAGAATCACCCAAAAAAATTCAAGATGGAAACACTAACTCCTCGAGGTTGCTTTACAGTATGTCATGGTCCACAGTGGCCTACGCTGTTGAAGAATATGAGGCATGTCTCCCAAATGGTATATTTGAATGCATTGGAAGGGTTTCTGGTCCTCACACAATCAGTATTTCTGTCTTGGCATTTCAGATAAAAGAAACTCTCTTTCATAAGAACAATATGTAGTCCACACAAGAGAGTGCCCATTATCGAGGAATTACACGCAAGATACACAGAGATCACACAGATCGATCTCAGTTTCAATTCAGAAGTACAAACCCTTAAAAGAAATTAAGCAGTGTTAGTGGGAAGACAGCTGGGGAGGGCACATGAGGTGCAGGAGAGGAGTTCAAGGACAATCTGAGAGGGCAGTTTGATGTCCCATACTTTGCTTTGCTATCTTTGTATTGTTTGGGTGGTTGGTTATTATTTTAACCAAAATACCAATAAATTACATTAGAAAAAAAGGAGGAGATTCATGAGCATGCTAGTCTATAACTTCTATGAGCGGATCAGAAGTTGTGAGAAGCTGCTGACCATTTGGTCTAAAGAACCAAAGATACAATGCCTACACCATAATAGTGATTCCAAAAAGTCTCAGTAACAACATTATCACAAAGGAGAGATTATGTCATAATGCCAGATTTACCTAGGTGAGTGGAAGAGCAGAGTCATGTAGTTTATAAATGGAAGGTTGGATTGTGTAATATAGTGGGTGTGCATTGTGTCCTTTGCTTTCATAATTTAACTGTTAGTGTTAAGCTTCAAGTTCATCTCTAGATACTGAAAATACTTAACAAGATGAGAATGAAAGAGGTCATGAAGTATGAGTAAAAGAAGATTACCAAAAAATGTGTTATGTACTCAGAGTATAATACTAATGCCAGAGAAATGGAACAAGTCACAAAAAAATATTGCACACTCACAATGTTGCACATAATTCTCGATATACATTAATATATCTTTTTGAGCTAGAGAAATCCCTTTCCAGCAGACAAACTACATTACTTGTTCCATAAATTGTTCAAAAACAAAAAAATTGAAATTTCTCAATCTAACCTGGGGTGTCAGGGTCAAGTAGGTGTGGTCAAAGATGCTACTTGGTGCACAGGACAAATTTGACGATCTTTGGTCTGTTGTTGCCAATAACTGCATAATGGAAAAAGTAAACTGATGAAGTTACAGAGTGGCTAAAACGTCTATAGGAATGAAACAGAAGTAGTTTGAATTATTTCTACGACATAAGATCAAAGTTGTGGAAATTATATTAGTCATACAATGGAAATCTCATATGAAATGTTTGTTCAATTGCTTATTTGGACTGTATAGTTTAATCAAATAACATTCAATGGATAAAATACAGTGGAAATCACAATTTATATATGATGATATATCCCTGTACCTAACAAAAGAGTGTGTACCTCAATCTTTCGCAGCTGTTTTGATTGGACAGCAAGGGCATTCCCGCATCTCATGCTAGGCATCATAGTCTGCATTTCTTTGTTGCTTGTGTCACGCCATCTGGTTACATCCTGTTGAATGTAAAAAGATTAAAAGATATATTTTATTTTTGGAGCAGTATATTATAAGAGAAGAAAACATTGGCTCTGATTTAGAGGTGGCTGGTAATGGGCCAGCTGTGGTGTGTCCACCATAGACTTTCTGCTGGTTCACCAGAGAAGTATCCTCTAACATTAGAGTTAGCTAATCCCACACAAATTGAGGGCAGTTCAATAACAGGCAACTTCAAATCGAGCCACATGGCCTCACTTAAACTGTGATGTTGAATTTCAATTGCTTGAAAAGAAGTAAAAATGAGAGATTCTCATATTGGAAATTGACGGTGTTAGTCACAGATGTGAAAAGCTGCTGACCATGTGAGCCATGGAGCCAAAGACAAAAAATCTGCAACCCACCTGCAAGTAGACCCGGTACCAACAAGATGTTTGAAAAATGCGATCAGCATATTCTGTGCTTCTACTTAATTCACACAGTTTCACTCCTGGGGCATAGTTTTATGTTGTGCCACAGATTACCAGACGTATACATAGTTAGGATTGGTAATATCTTGTTCTAAGAGTGTGATACATGTCACAGAAGATGTAGTCTATGTATTCACACCATGGACCAAAGAATGAGGTACCTCACACCTTAAATACTGCATGCTAACTTCAAATATCATGGATCTCCATTGACATACAGTAAATATAAAGAGAGCAGAGTCATTCCAGAATCATGCCAGATCATAGCAAGCATGTGTTGTTTACTGCACAATTTGCAGAACCTTATAATACTAACCTGAAGCATTAATTTGTGGCTTTGGCTGGTTTTGAGGGCACTGATAAAATTTGAAGGAAAGCTGATTACATTTTGCAGATATCCTACAAGAATGAATTTGTTACAAAGGCAAGTCCAGAGTGCACGGTCAAAATGGAAGGGACAGTTGGTTACGTTCTCCAAGGAGCTCAATGTTGTCTAAAAGAAAAAAAAAAGAGCTTAGTTAAAGATGTGTTCTGCTGCACACCAGAGCTCATATCTGTTTTTCATTTATTGTGGAACATAGCATTATCTACCCCAACTCAACTGATCAACAGATTTATTGTTGGCATTGTAGATGCAGTGCAGTGCAGTGCAATATACTCATCACCAGTGGTAGCCACATGGCAATCATATTCAGCAATTGTAGCAAATGCACGCATAAAGTGCATCATGCACATTGTATTTGACATTTGTTTACAAAGCAAAATCTTCTTGATAAGCCAAAGTAAAAATTATGATATAAATAATTTTTTTTAATTGCCTTTACTGGTTTTTAGGTACACAATACAGCTGCATCAAGTATTGTAAGATAATGATGAAATATGTATGGTGACTACAAAAATTTGATCCATACACGTCTATTTCGTCTTCAAGTACAGTCTGTAAAGGACAAGTAGAGTGCAATATACATAGCCAGCAGTAATTAATACATTGAGGTATGAAGAGGTCTCTCTATGTTGGTTGTGTTGAAGACGTGGGGGGGGTATTCAGTCACGTCTTTGTCTAGAGAGTGTAGGTATACACGGAAGGACGACCAAATATCCCTGGGGCATGATGCAAGGGGTTGTAGATTGCCATAGTCTCCCCGCATGTTTTCGCTTCTGCTCATGCTTTTGAGTCACTATTTAACAGTAGGAGGTCTGGGCCCACCCTAGCTCAGGAATATTTCCCTCATGCCAAGTAATAATGCAACAGAAACCAGCCAGCAGATTGCCTGGGGTATGTCATAGGTGTAACCTAACAGAGCAACCATTGGATTGGGAGCCATCTTGTAGTCTGTCATGTTGGAGATCTGGATATATACATTTTCCCAATAGTGAGCAATCACCGGACATGTCCATGTTAGGTGGGCAAAATCGGTTCCAGGGTATGACATTTCAGACATTTATCGTGTCTGGGGGTTCGAACTTTGCAATATCTGCTTGGGAGAAATAGCACATGTGGAAATATTTAAAGTGTATCCATTTATGTCTTTGGTTAATGGAAATGCGTTTTATTTGTGCGCAGCAGTAGCCCCATATTTGGTCTGCAATAGGAGCCCCAAGTTCCTTCTCCTGGACCTTCCGCACCCGGGATGTTACGTCTGGTTTTAGGACCAGGGAATCTTGGTATAACCTAGATGTCATATGTCCGCCATCTGATGCCTCAATCACTACAGACAAGGGTGTGAAGTCTTCTGGAGGGATTGGATAGGTGGGTATAGGAGAATTAAAGGAGCTCTGGAGCCTTTTAAAGACAGAGAGGTCCATTTATGATGCATTTGGCGGCCACATGTCGCCTGATAATTGTATGACGTGTCCATTGAGGAACAGGTCGCCAAGGGTGGACATTAAGTATCTGTGAAGTGTACTTTTGACCAATGTCGCCTTGTGGGTGGTATCCAGGGATTATCTACGATGGGGATGACGTCGGAGTACAGGGGACCGCCCTGTAGCATATGTCGCAACCTGCGCCAAGGCCAGCAGATTGTGGAAACTGTCTGTATGTCCAACATTTTGAATGGGATGCCCCGCGGCAGTATCTGTGAGTGGAGGAAGCCGTCCAGCTGAGCGCGTTCTGGGCGTATGTATGGTATGCGCGCGTCAGGGTAGTACCAATGATATGTGAAGATACAGAGGCAGATGTCAGGTACCGCAAGACCTCCATGCTTATTGGAAAGTGTCCATGACTCCCAGCGCACCCAGGGGTGCCACCCGCCCAGGTCAGTCACAGCAGAATGCCACGTAGATTGCCAAAGAAGTAATGTGTGAGCAGGATGGGGGTGGTAGTGAACAGATATTAAAAGCATGGTAGCACCACCATTATAAGAATAGCCACACGTTCCATCAATGAAATAGGCAATTTTACGTATTGTTCAAATTGTGCGTTCAGGGTGGCCAATGCCGGTCCATAATTGGGCTGGAGGACCTGATCTCTATCCCTATGTATTTGGATACCCAAATATTTAGTGCAGTCAGTGGTCCATCTGAGGGGGTATTCCGTCGGTAGGATTGGGTGGCATCCGTGAGCGGGAAGACCTCCGACTTTGCCCAGTTGATGCAGAGTCCTGAAAGTCGACCATAGCTGGCTATCTCCTGCATGAGCAGGGGTAGGTTATCCCTGGGGTGTCGCATAAACAGGAATATTTTGTCTGTGTATAGCGATAGTAGCAATGGGCCATATGTAAGTTGCATTCCGCTGTGTATGTGTCTGTCCTGCAGTGCCCTTACCAGTGGATCCATTGCAATTATAAAGAGTAGGAGGGAAAGTGGACATCCCTGTATAGTGCCCCGGAATATTGGGATCGCGTCTGTGAGCGTGCCGCTTTTTCTCAAACAGGCTGTGAGTTTGGTATATTGTAATCAATGCAAGAAACGGTGGGGGAATGCCTGGTTTTCTCGGAACGGCTCTTAAGAGAGGCCATTCAAGTGAGACGAAGGCCTTTTCCGCATGCAGCGTTGCCACAGCAGCTGGTGTGTCCGGTGCCACCTTAGTGAGCACTGCAAATAGTGTCCGTAGATTGAGGGAAGTTGCGCGGTGTGGGACGAATCAGCCTGGGCTGGTGAAATGATTTACTCCATCAGAAATGCCAGTCTGTTGGCCAGTGCTTTGGCAGGTATTATATTATAGAGGTTAAATAGCGATAATGGGCGATATGAAGTGCATTTTCTGGGATCTTTGCCTTGTTTCAATATTATCATGAAAATTGCCTCTCGGAGTGTCAGCAGTAGTTCGCCGGTGCTTAAAGATTTGTTATATAGCGTGAGGAGCTGTGGGACGAGTAGTTCTTTAAATGTCTTATAAAAGGTACCAGTCAGACCTCCCAGGCCTGGCACCTTGTAGGGACCTAAGGCGGTGATTGCTTGTGTTCTGTGTTCCAGCATCAACGGTTTACTAAGGAACTCCTGCTTCCCGTTTGACAGCCAAAACATAGCTAAGTCCTCGAGGTAGGAGGTCATCACTGTGGGGGGTGTAGAGGTTTTGATAGTATGTTTTGAATTCATGCAGGATGTTTTCGCTGCCTGTGAAAGCGGCTCCCATATCTGAGCATATCCTGGCTATGTAGTTCTGCTGTCCATTTGGGAGTAATAAGCACGCCAGTGTCCGACCAGGTCACTCCCCCTCCCCATAACGTCGTGCCCTAGCATGTTTGCCCATGTATTAAATCTTCCTATCCGCCAAGTACTGGAACTCCGTAACGAGGATATTTTGTTGGTGCGTCCGGTCCTTATCCCCCTCCCCCACTGTCTGGTCGGTGTAATGAAATGCCTTCTCAGTTTTCTGCACTTGAGTGTGAACATCACATAGTATGCCTGTGTGTTTGGAAATGCACACTTAGCGGATATAGGCCTTGAAGGCTTCCCACAGGGTTACTTGTGTGGATCCGGATCCGGTGTTTAAATCAAAATATTCTGTAATAGAGGACTGTAGTTCATTGTAGAATACAGGCTCTTGCAGGGCTTCTCCTCCGAATCTCCAGCTGAAGGCCATGGGGCAACTTCATGGGATTCTCATTTATAACAAGACTGGGCTATAGCCAGAATGTTTTCAGGGAAGGACGGAGATCCTGCTGAGCCTTTGATGGACAAGCGATGAAAGAAACCAGTAGTCTAGTCCAGTCCAGACAGCGTGGGAGGACGAGTAGAATGTGAAACCAGGAGTACATTGGTAGTGGGTACACCAGGTGTCTAATAGTAAATATAAATCAGTAAGTTGGCTGAATGCTTCCCAGGTGCGAAGCTTGCGAACTGGCTGTATACTGGTTGTATCTATCTGTGGGCAGTGTAACATGTTCAGGTCACCTCCCAATATCCAGTGGTCATTTCTAGGCGAGTATATAGTTCCTAGAAAAATTCAGGGTCATCAACATTGGGGAGGCCTATATATTGACTATTTGGATCCTTCGGTCTGCCAATGTACCCTGGATATATTGATATCTGCCGTTGGGGTCAGAGTATTGAGCCGTGAGGGTAAGTGGCACACTCTTGTGGATCAGTATGCAGGTGCCCCAGGAAGTACGAACTATAGTAGGAGAAGTACCTATGATTTCCCACTGATTGGCAAAAGGGGGATCAGTGCATGGAGACAGATGGGTCTCCTGCAGCAGAGTGATTTTAACATTGTGCTTAGCTAGGTAGGAGAGCACTTGCTTCCCCTTCCGTGGGTTGTTAATGCCATGGATATTCCAGTATATAAGCGTAAGTTCTACTGTCTTCGACTTGTCATGGGGAGTGCTACCTAAGGGTATATTTTGATTCTATATCAGTTGCGTCGTAGCGACGTGTGGTTGGAGACATGTGCAATGGCGCAAGGCAATTTATAGCATAACTGCACAGGATTAACATCAATGCGTCCGCATCTCATAGGTTCGTCCTCCTTCACAGGCAGGCCTGAGATGGTTGTGTTCCTGTAAGGGCTCCAGATGCAGCCTCGGTGGATGTCCCTGGGAGGGTGGTGGCCAGATGGGCGAGGATGGGGAATGGGACCAGGGGGAGCTGGTGTGCACATTGGCGGGACCCAGTGGTCCCGGCCTCAGGCTCGGCCATGGTCACTGTCGCCATGGGGCCTCTGAGGCTCCCTCTCCTTCTCCGTGTTTTCAACCCTGGAGTCATCTCACTGTATCCCGCTGTCTCTCAGAGGTCCATGTAGGGTTTCCTGGATTCTGTGACCAGTTGTGCATAGTTAACAATGGTGTTTGCTGCTGAAGACGGACTGCCTGTGCCAGAGCCTCACAAGAACGCGGCCATCTTGGTGGTGGTCATGCCCACGCCCGTCTGAGGATATAAATTATATATTTTGTTTCATAATTTTCAAAATGCACCTCACCCATCTGAATGATTTAGAAGATCAAACAGTAAGGCCTCATTAAGAGGTCCTCAGTTAGACTGCTAGGTTGTCTACTTAGTGAGTCAAACATCTCATCCTCCAGCATGGTTGAAGCTGTCTCTATTGAAAACCCTGAATTCAATACCACCATGCCTCTCCTGCAAGGTGCAATTGTCATCACTAATGCGGTCCCCAAAATTATACCCTGCAACAGGAGGTACATTCTCTGTACCCACATTAAAAATATCCTGGCCACGTAGATATGTACATTTTGAGTATTTTCTGTATCAGGCAATGATAGTTCACATGGGAGAATTGAATCATAAACTGTGGTGCGCTCAATAGATGAATTCCAACTATAAACACTTGTGTTTAAAATAAATTCTACAATCACTTTATGCTTTATTCCATCATGTTTTATGCCAACACATATCTTTCCTTTATCTCTGTAAAAACTTCTTCTGGGCTAATATAAAGACCCAAATAGTAACAATATATGGTATCTCCAAAATGGAATTATAAAATATGATGTATGGTATCACTGCTCCAATTATGATCAAAGGTTATTCAGTTTAATGTTATATAGTGACATATTATAATAATGAGTGATTGGTACACCCTCAGTTTCTGTATGTTTGCACATAGAGAATGGTGTTTCTAGTGCTTTTTTGTCAGACAAAGCTTTTTCAAAATGTATGTATAAGTGGCACCACTGGGCATGGTGACATACCACCGTCTAAGATTGGGGGTCAGCTCAATGCAATTTCCAGCAATTGTATTGCTGCTCATTTGTCTTCCCCATCTTGGAGTTAGTGATGACTCCTCTGCCTGGAACAATGGCTTTGACTGCACAATAATTTACCTGAATGAAGGAAGGGCATCTGTTTCTTGTTGGCTGGTGTATTACTGTCCACTGCTAAACCTGGCCCTAAGTTTTAACTTTACAGAACTGTTTCCATGGCTAAGTCACTGTACCTGGATATCTGGTAGCTGTATGACAACAGGGATGACTTCAAACCTCTTTTTAGGTATCTTGTTGCAAATTGTGGCAGTCCATAGTTCAAAATCCTATAGGATGAAAAGAGGTAAAATATGTTGCCAATGGTTTTCTTCCTCAACTTAAAATCTACACTACTACTATTCTTTTACACAAAACATAGCTATAAATATGCTGAAACAGGCTCAATTACTTCAATGTAAATGTAGATTTTAGAAAGTGCTCAGCATTTCTTGACATGAAATTTTGAAACAGTGCATCATTAGTAGAGCAAGCAGCATTTCATTTGTCAAAATCAATTAATGAAAGCTATTAAAACACCAAACATGTGCCTAAAAACTGGTTGTGTCTGTAGCTTGGCTTTTGTCGACTGTGTACATTTGAAAATAGAGACATTTCCACTGAATGAACAGAAAAGGGTTAACATTTAAATTAGCAGCACTGCAAAATCATGTCCTAAAATCTATACTACTAGAGGCTTGATGTGGGATTGTAATATTGGCAATATGGGTACATTTTCTACTCAAACTCTATGTGGCAGATCTGGGAAACACACTTTTCAACTACTGCTCTTTCCACTCAAATTTAGGAGGACATTTAAAACTGATTCTTCAATATGCAGATCTTGTCCTGCTAGGCAAGACCAGTTTAGAATTGTAATTAATGTATCTGAGCTTCATTCTTTTTGGGATCTCAATAAGATAAGAATAAATTCAGATAAAACTAATATGATAATCTTTGGCATAAAAGTTAAAAAAAACAGGGATCTGACATCTGAATGGTCAATCAGTGGTGAGAGCAGTTCTGTACAAATGTTTGCGAGTTTGGTATGACGAGAGAGATGGCCATCCTCCGCAGTTAGCAAAAATCTAACTGAAGTGACCTTTCCTAAAGCTGCCATTTTAAAAAGATTTTTAGTTATAACATTTTATGAAATATACAGGCAGAGAGTAGTAAGTATATAAAGGGAATAGGTGTATTCATCACTCCAAGAAATTAAAAAGAAACACATATTGTAACCACAAAATGACACAGCAAGGACATCATAAAACCCAACGCCAAATCACCCCTCCTGTCCATAAGCTGGGAAATATCACACACCATGGTTGGAGCAATGCAGGGGGGCTAACCGACTCATAAATAACTATAACAGCAGCATCTTCCATTATACTAATCACTCAATTCCCAACAATTAAATTGAAGCACATTACACAGTGTTGAGGATTGGCTTATAAATGCGTAGGGGTTCCAAGACATTTTTTGGTTTTGCCACCATGGGAAGGGTGTCAGCATGGGTCACAACCCATTCCACAAGGTGTGATATCCTTTAGCTAGTCTTACAAATGGCGTGCTTTGCAACTACCCAGTGCCATTGCCACTCGCTGCTTAGCAAGTAATATCATCGTAGAAAATTAGCTGTTCATTTTATATTGGCTATAGAAATGGTTTTTAATAACTACACATTTTAGGTGGGTCTGTTAGAAGATCTGTGCTGACTGACAGCCCATAGGCTGAAATCCTATGAAACTGACAGAGGTTTAAAAACCTGTGTTCACATTTCTTGCTCCACATTCTTTTTTAAAAATATTTTTTTTTTATTGTTTGCAGGCATGTAAGGAATAAGTACAGTAAGGCATAAATAGTTAATTTTTACATACATAAATCACTTATTTTCATATAAAACATAAGCAAATGCAACTGAATCATAGAGTATTATTAGGAGGTAAATATAAAGAAAAGAGGAAGAAAGAAAAAAAGAAGAAATGGAAGGGAATAGATAAGCAAGAAGATAATTTCAATTTCTTTTCAACGCTAATACAGATTGCATAGTTGGACTTATTTACTACACCCCTCCCCTATATCGCAGAGAGAAAAATGAAGGAAAAAAAAAAAAAATTAAGTGAAACGTTAATGATCTATAAAGGTACCCCAGATTTTTTCATGCTTTTTCAATGTTTGTAAGCCCCTGATCTTTGCTAAAGCTAGTTCCATTGAATGTATCTCAATTACCAGGGCCCACCATTCCCAGACCTTAGGTGTTTCTGGACTAATCCAAGCTCTAGCCAGAGTTAGCTTAGCACAGGACATTAATATCGTGGCCAAAGCGGCTTGTGGAAAAGATACCGAGTAAACGTCTAGCAAAACAGAGGTGGCCGTGAGTGTAGGCAGCTGAATATATTTCAGTTTAAAAACTTTTTCAATATCTTGCCAAAAAGTTTTAAGTTTCGGGCAAGAAAATAAGATATGTGCTAAGTCAGCTGCTTCGGCAGAGCATTTAGGGCATTTTGTACGATCGCTGTGAATGTTATTAGATGGCCATTTAGAGATTCTTTCCGGGGTGTAGTATAGCATACAGGTTGTTCTAAATTGTTGTAATCTGAGACTTGATGATCGTACTCGTTTATTAATATTTACTAGAGAGTTCTCTATCTGTTTTGGTGTTATATTTGAGCCCAGCATTCTGCTCCATTTGTCAGCCAATTTAATACAGTCATTTGATTTAAATCCAACAAGAAGCCTGTATGCTTCGCTTATTGTGGATTTATTTTTAGATGAGTATAGACATGTCCAGATATCACATTCAGTGACCTCCAATATTTGTTTTTTATTAATCAAGTAGTTGTGTATCTGTAAATGTTTATATCTCATATTTTCAGATAAATTATATATTAATTTGAGGGTATTGAAATCTAGAAAACTTTGTGTTCCGTACAAATCCCCTAAAACCGTAATACCCGATCTTGACCAACAGCGAGTATTGATGTCGGAAAAGATATTTGGTAGGCCCGGATTGCCCCATAGCGGGAGCTCGGGGTGAAAAAAGCTAGTGTTGCAAAAGGAAAGTATGTTACCCCAGATCTTTGTTAAGTCTCTTATAGTTTTAAATCTAACCCTTTTGTAGTAGTTGGGGTCATTGATTCGAAACAAAAACATATTTGAGTCGGATTTTAACGTAAAAGAGTGAAAAAACAAAGTCTTTCTTTCATTTAATAAGGAGCGAAGACGAATGACAAAAGCAGACCAAAAGTATAATTTAAAATCAGGAAAATTGAGTCCGCCGTAGTTCGTATTATTTTTCATAAGAGCCAGTGATCTTCTTGCCTTTTTATACCCCCAAATAAAACTGCTAAGTATTCCGTCAAGTTTTTTAAAGAATTGGTTATTTAATGCTAATGGTATAGACCGAAATAAATATACAAATTTGGGCAAAACCTTCATCTTGATTAGGTTAATTCTACCAGTTAAGTTCAAAGGTAATCTGTGCCATTTTTTTAACAATAGGTTAGTTGATTTGATGAGTTCATTGTAATTTAGATTATTGATTTCTTGTAGTTTAGCCGTAATTTTAACCCCGAGATATGTGGCAGTGTGGCAGATCTCAGGCACAGCCACTGCTGGTGTATAATTAGCTATTACTTGCGTTTTTAATAAATTTAGTTTATAGCCCGCCACCTTACCATATTTTCCAGCTTCTAATGTTATTCCCTTTAGTGCTTCTACAACATCTTCAGTATAGATCGCGATGTCATCTGCGTATGCAGTTATTTTTAGTTCTTGTGTACCTGATCTAAAAGGTACAATTTGATTTTGAAGTTGAAGGGCGGACAAAAAAGGCTCCAATGAAAGAGCAAATAACAGAGGAGATAGGGGGCATCCCTGACGGGTACCTCGTAAGATTAAAAAGTCTGAAGATGTCAGTCCCCCATAACTGGTATATGCTGATGGTTTATCATACAGTGCTTGTATGCTCCGCAGGAATTGTCCTTTAAACCCTATCTTAGACAGAACGCACCAGAGAAAGTTCCACCCCACTCGATCAAAAGCTTTTTCAGCATCTAATAGAATCATGCCAAGTGGGGTGGATTCCGTCTCTGCTACATCAAATGCAGTTATTGCCATATTGACATGTATAGTAGTATCCCTGCCAGTTATGAAACCATGTTGATGTGTATTAATGATTTGGGGCATAATAGGAGCCAATCTTAGTGCTAAAATTTTAGCAAAAATTTTTGCGTCTGTATTTATTAAAGAAATGGGGCGATATGACCCTCTCTCTTCCTTCGGTTTGCCTTTTTTCAAAAAAAATATTATTTTTGCCCTATTCCATGACCTAGGTGTCTTACCTTCTAGGCCTACAAATTGTATGACTTTTAACAATAGTTGTTCAAGCTCTGCTAAACAGAGTTTATATATTTCTAGGGGTATGGTGTCCTCACCCGCCGCTTTACCTGCGGGTAATAGAGCTATCGCTAGATGCAATTCAGCCATTGTTATGTCCTCAGACAGTGAGTCTACCTCTGGGCAATTCTGAGTGTCCCCGGTATACTCTTCAACATATTTATTTATGTCGTCTAAATTATGGTCCACTTCTGGGGTATATAAGTTTCTATAGAAGTCGGCAAACTGTTCTAAAATATCTTGAGGTTGGGTATAGATTTTATTGCCAGCCCCCCGTATACTTGTAATAGTAGAGTTAGCTCTGTCCTCAGCAACTTTGTAGGCCAGAATTTTCCCAATTTTATCGCCCCCCTCATATTGTGTTATTTTAAATTTATGCAAGTTGTTGGTGCTTTTCTGAATAAATTTTGACTTCATTTTATTTTTAATTGAGCAGAGTTCAAGGCCAATTTCTATACTTTTTGTTGCATTGTGCCGGAGTGCTGATGATAGTTGTTGTTCTAAAGCTGTTATTTTCGTCAACAATTGATCGTTATTTTTTTTGTTTTCATAGTTTTGCCTAATTACGTACGCCTGAGTGAAGCCCCTGATGCTTGCCTTACAAGCATCCCAAACCATATCGGGTGAGGCTGAATTGATATTAATGCCTATAAATTCAGTAAGATGTGATTTTAATTGCGTCATAAAAATTGTATCTGAAATCAGATATCTCGGAAAGGAAAATGGTCTGGGGGTAGTTCTAATATTTGTTATTTTGATTGTCAATATTATTGCGTTATGGTCCGATGATATTCGGGGACATACGGCCATAGAGCTGTTTTTCAATAAATTCTCGCTTGCTAATGCCATGTCGAGCCTAGAGCATATTTTATGAGGGGCGGAATAGAATGTGTATCCAGGATTATTAGCATATAAATGTCGCCAAGTGTCTTTGATGTTGTGTACACGACATAGATCGAGGATAGATGACCTAGTTTTGTGCATCCTTTGATATCGCCCAGAGCTGGTTGTATCAATTCTGTAATCCATGACGCAATTAAAATCTCCCATAATGATAAGTTCTCCCTCCAAACCCAAAAGTTTAACATTCAAATAGTCAAAAAGGCTAGGCTCGTCTATATTGCAACCATAGACCACACATAAAACGTATTTAACATTTTCGCAGCTTATCTGTGCTATTGCCCATCTGCCATCATTGCCACAAAAAGTCTGTATTGTCTCGGCCCTGAATCGCATGTCTTTGAGTATAGCAACCCCTCTTGTAGATTGTCCGAAAGCAGAGCAAACTATGATGTCGTACCCCAGATGTTTAAGAAGTTTTTTATCCTTCCCCGCAATGTGTGTTTCAGATAAGAAAATAATATGGGGGTTATGCATTTTCAATTCCTCTTTAACCAAGCACCTTTTGTTCTTGCTATTGAGCCCGGCTACGTTCCAAGCTAAGCATTTTATTTCATACATCTAGAAAGTAAAAAGATTAATTCCTTAGTTTTTAAGCATGTCTTAAATTTTCCAAAGTAAATTTCATAAAGTCCACATAGCCTCATATATAGCATATTTTTAGTGTTGTTGGCGTACAAAAAAATCCTGGCTTCGTAGTATGCAACCAGCCTCTCATCCCCCTCAGCCTGCAAACAAGTTTTCATAATTTTTCCCCTCCCACCCTCACCCCCCCATATTCACGAGAGAGGCGGCCATCCTCCACAGTTTGCAAAAATCTAACTGAAGTGACCTTTCCTAAAGCTGCCATTTTAAAAATATTTTTAGTTATAACATTTTATGAAATATACAGGCAGAGAGTAGTAAGTATATAAAGGGAATAGGTGTATTCATCACTCCAAGAAATGAAAAAGAAACACATTTTGTAACCACAAAATGACACAGCAAGGACATCATAAAACCCAACCCCAAATCACCCCTCCTGTCCATAAGCTGGGAAATATCACACACTGTGGTTGGAGCAATGCAGGGGGGCTAACCGACTCATAAATACCTATAACAGCAGCATCTTCCACTATACTAATCACTCAATTCCCAACAATTAAATTGAAGCACATTACACAGTGTTGAGGATTGGCTTATAAATGCGTAGGGGTTCCAAGAAATTTTTTGGTTTTGCCACCATGGGAAGGGTGTCAGCATGGGTCACAACCCATTCCACAAGGTGTGATATCCTTTAGCTAGTCTTACAAATGGCGTGCTTTGCAACTACCCAGTGCCATTGCCACTCGCTGCTTAGCAAGTAATGTCATCGTAGAAAATTAGCTGTTCATTTTATATTGGCTATAGAAATGGTTTTTAATAACTACACATTTTAGGTGGGTCTGTTAGAAGATCTGTGCTGACTGACAGCCCATAGGCTGAAATCCTATGAAACTGACAGAGGTTTAAAAACCTGTGTTCACATTTCTTGCTCAAAATTCTATAATCCACAGGGATATTATATTGTTGAACTGTAACAAAGGTTTAAATGACGAGCAATATCTAGTCTATTGACCATAGTGGACCTTATCAAACCTATATTAAAATGAGTCTTCAAAATTACCTAACTTTACTAGAGTTTTACATTGTACAGGTAAAACAAATTTTCTGTTCCACTAATTCCATACCAACTTGTCAATTTTGTTTTATGAAAATTTGTAAATGAAAGTAAGATACCTCATAATACATGGTTTAAACAGCTTGGTAAGGAAACTCACATTACTTTAAAAGAAAATCTTCATGACTCCGTGATGGATGGTTGAGTTGATGTGCTACTTTGTAAAACCTTTGTTATGCATTGATTAAACAACATATATACTTTATAAATAACAGAAAGAAATATCTAAACTATACACCTCATCTATATTATGGTTATATTTTTGTAAAAGACTGTGAGACTGATGCACAGACACTAAGGTAGTTTTAGAATAGAAATGCAGTAGCACAAGTATGGCTTGCAGGTGTGAATTTAAAGATCTCATATACAAGTAGGAAAATACCCAAATTGTACATTTGGATACAACATTTTCTGAAATAAAGTGTGATCTTATCAAAACACTTTACCCACATGTGGACTAATGGGTCAGTGAAAGTACAAAATGGAAAATTGTTGATTTTACAAGATAAATCCTGCTCATTAACCATCTTTCATACTGATCTCAATAGATACTGTAATTAGCCATTAGTTACAAACAAAGTCAGGGCTTTTCAGAAACCATATAATATCATGTGAATCACGTTATTCATAGAACAAATGGCAGAGCTTTTCAGTACTGACCTGTATCATTGAAGTTGAGAGTCTATGTCCACGGCTAGGTCTGGGTAAACAGTCAAAATGTGATGACAAGTCAAAGACATTTTTCAGAAATACCCATAACTGCAAATTGAAACAAAGTAAATTGATCATCGTCTCAAGTATATGACTGTCTAAAGAGCTTATGTCTATTTTTTTGGTTGTAGGGAAGGGTGCATCAACTAAATATTTACAATATGTTTCAAACTGAAGACTTAATTATTTTGAAGTTCAAAATGCTTCTAGAAAGTTGGCAGAATATCTATAGAATTGGGATGAGATGATATTAAAGCAGTGCATCATCAGGAAATCAAGACATATTTTTGCTTGCAAACCCATAGAATTGAAGCCATTGTAAATCAACAATACACCTAAAGAAGGTTTTCTTCTGTACCTGGGTGTACGACCACTGCTTGAGTTGGAAAATGATGACCCTTCCACCTTTCATGGTAGGCGTGAATAATGAATGAGCTGTACTGGCTGTCTCAGCCCCCAGTTTGAAATCCTATATAATAGAAATAGATTAAAAACCTGAGTTTACATATTGATGCTACACATTCCAAAATCCACACTACGGGGCAGATTTACAAACCCTTTGCGCCACTTTTGCGTCACTTGCAACATGGGAAAAGTGACGCAAAAGTTGCGCAAGGGGCTTGTAAATCTGCCCCTACCTTTTTATCTGTAGACCACATAAAGTGGTTAAAATAAAAGACTGACTGCTCCAATGTATTTGATCTCATTTGACCTTATTTTAAATCTGTCTTCAAATGGGTTTTCAAAATTGCATCACCGGCCAGGAAATTTGCATTTGTTGGATTTCCAAAAGTGATTGATTTAGGATGAACGTTTTTTAGGTTACAAAAAATATAAAAACATATCTACTGTGGCACATGTTCCATGAATTGGTACTGTGTTGTCCTCAAAAAAGTCAAAATGTAGAATAAATCTTTTAAACACTTTGGTATTGGAACAAACAATAATTCAGAGAATTTGAACATTCAAAAAGACTTTCTGTAACATGTAAAAGTTCTTGTCATACTTTGAAAAAAGTCTGAAAAATCATTGATGGAAAACTACTTTTTCAATTTATAGAAAGAAATGTACATCTCATGTATTCTTAATTACGCAAACAATACTGTTTTTTGCACCGTATTTTAGGTTTAGAAAAGCATTGCATGAGCAAAAACATGTTGTGTTTGCATGAATTTAAAGGTGCTCAACTAGTTAAAATGCCCAGGTGTTAGTATTTGGTCTATGAATGATCTGGACATATGTGTGACTTTGACACCTATGGTCTACGGTACTAAAAGATGCACATTTTCAGCTCGATTCACAAAGGTAAAGTTAGACCAAACGTCTAATTTAGACCAAAAGTCTAATTTACTACATTTCAGTATTCTCAAAGGTAAGTACCCACTAGTAGTGTTACTATTAGTAAACTTGCTCATAGTAAAGTTATTAGTGGTAAGTTTAGTGCTAGTAAAATTACTAGTAGTAACTTATTTTTATGAATAGTAAAGTTCGATTTTTGGTCTAACATTACCTTTTGTGAATCAGGCCCTTAGACTTTAAGTCTAAACTTAGACTTAAGGTCTAAACTTAGACTTAAGGTGTAAAGTTATATTTCAAGCATAAAGTTAGACTTCAGTTGTAAAGTTAGACTTTGGTCTAAAGTTATATTTCAGGTCTAAGTTTACCTTTGTGAATCAGGCCCTCATTGTGTAGATCCTCCTCATGCATTCGCTTGTAGGTTATCACAAATTAATTGCGCATGGGCCCGCAGATGCATGTAGGTCCAAGTGAGTTGTCTAGTCTTAGTGAGACACTACAAATGTTCAGAGAATATACATAATATTGGATGAATTGCTTACCTTAATGTTTGGCCAGTGTGTTGGTCGGACAGCAAGAGCACTTCCCGTGCTCATGCTAGGGTTCTCAGTCAACATTTTTGGTTAACTTGTGCCAAGCAACTGTTTGAAATCCTAAATAATAAAATGAAAATGAGCAAACCTTCACTTGGTTTGGAGCAAATGTAAAACCATACCAAACTTCTTTTCCTTCACATTAAATGGTATGGCAAAACAATTTTCAGACTGCCTACTTCACACTTATTTTAAGCTTAATTTTTGGTCTTCCAATACATATTGAATTGCTGTCAGGTACATAGAAATGTATATTTCCCAAATATATTTGTGAAAAAGCCTTTAATCCAGGTAATTCAATTGTAGTGGTGTGTCACTGAACTAATTGTCAGATGTTCTAGTCATGTTCCACATGCAATTCTTTAAAAATCTATTAATATGCATATTTAAAAAAAAATACATGTAACATACGATGTGCAAACAGAATCTACATTTCTTCGGTAATGGAGAGATTTTGACATGAGACACCATTGTATGAGAAAGAATGTGTGCCTTTTTTTGCAAACAGTTGTGTAAAAATATATTTATAAGAGAGCAACACATTGGAAAAATGTAGAATTATATGTTAAAGGGAAATCCTTAGACTTGTGAAGTAAGCTATAAATCCTGCATTTCCATGTCTTGCATTGTTGAAGTATGTGCCATCATAATTATCTCTGCCATAGTTACCTTAAGTTAATTCTGGGGGCAGATTCTCAACAACAGAATTCTTTAATGGAGAAATTTGCACTTCCTTTTCATCGGGTTATAATCTATTGCTACTGAAATCTTTTTGATGCGTGGCTCTATTAGAGAAATGCTAAGATGAATAATAGGATTCAAACACAGTAACTCACTGCTCTGACCTAGAAACTGTTGTTAACAAAAACTGTTACTCACTGTTACTATGTTACAAAGGAATTCTAGGCTGCTCTGGCAGGGCTCTAAGAGCCTGTCAAAACAGTGCTGGAAACCACAGAGCATAGCTTCTGAAAGAAAAGGCATATTTTAGACATGTCAGAGAGGCCATGTGATTTATGGTTCATCGATTAATCCTCTTCCCCTACACAGCAAGTGAAAACAGGTTTAGATGATTTGGGGGCCATACATATTCTAAAATTGTAGATGGATAAGAGGCGAATTATAGGGTTGTTTTTCACCTTGGAGTTTTGAGTGACTCTATAGACAAGTAAAGCTTCACTCTTAATGTTTGGTTGTTTTCACTCAGAACCCCTCTGTGAAAAACACCCCCATCATTTCCTGTTACCCATCTAGAATTCTCTATATATAATGCCCTGTTGTCCCTATTAAGAGAATGTTGGTATTCTTTGACCTTTTCAAATCATTTGTCATTAAATGACCCCTATAAGTGCAGAACCTTCAGTAGATTCTAAAGCTTTTTACAATTACCACTGATGGTAACAGGTGCAAGAAGAAGCAGGCCACATGTTAAAAAGATTCAATGAAAAAACCCATGCTCCCTGCCAGTCGTAAGAAGACTCAGCACCAAAAAGAAGTTCACAGAAGCATGACAGGC
Organism: Lissotriton helveticus; assembly: GCF_964261635.1. Taxonomy (NCBI): domain Eukaryota; kingdom Metazoa; phylum Chordata; class Amphibia; order Caudata; family Salamandridae; genus Lissotriton; species Lissotriton helveticus. Next base: position 1,378,009,576 of record NC_136057.1, read on the forward strand.
ATTCCGATTTTTGCCTTTCCTTACACAATGTCTCCCAAGTTTGCCACAAGGTGCCAGGACTGCTTGAAGAGTTGAGAACAGCTGTTGGCATGGGGTAAGGGTGTAAGAAATGTAACAAGAAACATACTCAATGTAGTCAGTGTATGCTTCTAATATCCAAGAAAACTTAGAACATCACAAGATAAATGATACAAATTAGCCACCTTTCTCAGCGATATTAACGGATATACACATTTATCATCAGATGTGCATATATCTAGTCACTTTCTAGAAATCAAACTAAGACAGATTTGCATATGGCTGGGTCTAATCTGAGGTGGCATGGTGGGCAGAAGAAGGATGGGTTAGAATGCTACTGGAGTGAATGTCAGTGGTAAGACTCATATTAAGCATCCACTAATCACCTTTTGTGTGCTTCATGTATCACCCTAATTGGCTGAGTGTATGTCCAGACATGGGTCTCTTGCTCAATGTCCTAGTAGAACCAAGCTACATGTGAATGAACAGCCCCAATCAGGGCAAATCCAGTCTTGGGTTGCTTGTGTTGTAGTTCAGAGAGGACCTGGCTTGGCAATTTGGGCTAGACTGTTCCTTTTGTAACAGGGTGAAGACTGATTTAATATGGCTGGGTCTAATATGAGGTGGCATTTTGGGCAAAAGAACAAAGGCTTGGAATACTACCCGATCATTTGCCAGTGGTGAGACTTATTGCAAACATCCCCTTTGATCCCCTTTTATGTGTGTGATGTATTGCCCTAAGTGGCCATGTGTATGCACAGATATGGGTCCCTTGCTCTCTGGTCCACTGGAACCCAGCTACACTGGTTTGAAGAGCCCCAATTTGGGTGAAATCGGTTTTGGGCTGCTTGAATTCTGGTCCATAGAAGACCTGGCTGGGCACTTTGGACTGAACGGTTCCTATTGGAGCTTGGTCAAGACTGATTTGCATATGGCTGAGTCTAAGCTGAGATGGCATGGTGGACAAAAACATTTTGGGGTTTAATGCTAACCAGAGCTATTACAAGTGGTTACACTTACATTAAGCATATTCCTATCAGTTTTTGTGTGTGTAATGTACTGCTCTAAGTGGCCATGGGTATGCCTAGATGTGGCTTCATGTTTACTGTGCCACTGGACCCAAGCTACACCTCACTGAAGTGCCTCAATCAAGGCAAACCCGTTCTTGGGTTGGTTATATTCTGGTTCAGAGTATACCCAGATTGGCTGTTCGAGCTGGATTGTTCCTTTTGATATTGACTGATTTGCATATGGCTGGGTCAAATTTGAGGTGGCATGGTGGCCAAAGGAACGATGGGTTGAAATGCCACCCAATCAATTGCCAGTGGTTAGACTTATAGCAAACAGCCTTCCATCATAATATATCGCCCTATGTGGCCAAAGGTAGACCTAGTCGTGGGTCCCTCACTCGCTGTCCCACTGAAATCAATGACTGAAGAGTCCTAATCAGGGTGAAACCAGTCTTGGGTTGCTTATTTTGTGGTTCAGCGATGACCTGGGTTTCCAGTTTGGGCTGGACAGTTCCTATTTGAGATGGGTGAAGACTGAGTTGCAGATATATCGGTTTTAACTGAGGTGGCAATGTGGACCAAGGAACGATGAACTGAAATTATAAAAAAGAGCATTTACAAGAGATAAGACTTACTGAAAGCATATTCCTATCACCTATGGTGTGTTTCATGTTCCGCTCTTGGAGGCTGAGAGTATGCCCGAACATTGGGGCTTTCTCACTGTGCCACTGGAATCAACGTGCACCCCACTGAGGAACCCCAATCAGGGTGAAACAGGGTCTTGGGTTGCTTGTGTTCTGGTTCAGAGAGGACCTGCGTTGGCAGTTCTGGCTGGACTATTCCTAGTTAAGCAGAATCAAAACTGACTTGCATATGGCAGTGTCTAATCTGAGGTGGCATGATGGGCAAAAGAATGATGGGTTGAAGTGCTTCCCTGAGGTATTGGCAGTGGTTAGACATATTGCAAGCCACCTCACATTGTCTTATATGTGTGTCCGCCTGATTCACCAGCCTTTTTTCTAGCTGAAAGTAGATTTGCATTTCATCAGATTGCATTTGCAGGTTCACCTGGTGTTACCTCAGGAATTGTGTCAATTAATACAAGTAAATGTTGAAGGGCAGGCATGGAAGTGATGACCCTTATTATTCTCTGAAAATACATTGTCTGTAGTATTGATTTAATGGACTAAATTCAGCGCGTTTGGCTGAATCTGGTGAGAAATGACCTAAATAATTTCAAGGTTGAAACCAGTGCTTAATTTGAGCCAGTGGTTTCGGGTGCTCGGTACCTGCACTTAATACCAGCACCGGCACTTATGACGGTCTGCCACATGGTGAGGATGTCTGTCTAATTGGGAATTAAGCACAGCAACAGTTGCTTTGCTATTCAATAAACAATAAAAATTAATGATACCTGCCGCACAAAGCATTGGTATAGGTTTGGGCCACCTGGATTAATCTCAATTGTCACACATGAATGAGTGTGGTGGTAAGTACGTGAAGGAGGGAGCTTGATTGTTGATGTTGTTATGATTCATCATTAAGCTTTATTTCGAATGTTCAAGTCATAAAAGCTACACAAAACTTACACAGTAAAACATTGTTAAAAATATAAAAGAAGAAGAATTCAAACAAGACAACCCACAATAGACATGCAAAAATTTATATCTCAAAATGTTGATTTGACAGCAAATTACCTGCATGGCTAAAGCATGTGAGACAAATGTGATCAAAATTGCATAGGTTGTTCAGTTCAACTACTCACAACAGTTAAAAAAAACCACACCCCTGTAACAACCAGCAAATGCATACCTTATCTGTTCGACAGTAGCCAGTTGAAAGTAATACATCATAAAATCTTTCGTACATTCAAAAATAAGATTCAATCATTAAAAACGAGTGTGGAATATAAAAACTAGTGAAGGATGGTAAAAGCATCAAGCAGAGTATGTCACGTGGTTGACCTTAAGGTCCCACCCTAGCAATCAGGTTATGAAATCAATCTACAATAAAGTGCTTGTGCAACATCTAAAACACGTGGGGGTAACCTAAGTTTAGTCACTGGGACCCAAAAGGCAACTCCAACTACGGGTCAACCTAGTCATTACTAAGATGCCTTCTTTCTAATGCCCTACATGTGGTTTAGGAACTGAGCCATAGCACAGGCAAAAATGGGCCTGGCATCCGACTTCAGTATGCGAAGTGCATCGCAGTCGGGCTGCATATAAGCAGAACATGCAAACAGCACATGGGCTACGGACTTCACTGGGGCGTTGCAACCGGGGCAATTGCTTAAACTTGAAGAGTTAGGGTGCCACTTAGCTGAAACCTCGCCCACAGGAAGGGTAACAAACCCGAAGTGAATGTATAGCGTTCTTTCCTGGGGGACCTGGATTATGTGTAGATCGGGTTCCAATGATCTAACCTATTTATTGAGAAAAAATTCATCTGTAAGTTTCCCCAAAGTAGGCTTGAGAAGCTTATGTTGCTCCACCCATTTCCAGTAGTATTGATTCTGGACCTCTTTTTGTAGCAGGGTGGGATTTGGCTTGTCCCAAAGACCCTTGAGCCCGACATCTCGACAACACCTGAAACTCAACCCCGATAAGACAGAAACACTCCTCATCTCAAACAAAGAAGATAACCCTCAAATCATCGAGTGGCTAAAGTCGATCGATGCTCTCAAGGGTAACCTCACGCTAGCCGACTCCGTTAAATCCCTGGGCTTCACCTTAGACCCTAAACTAACCCTGTCAAATCACATTAAGAACTCGGCGAAAAGCGCTTTCTTCAACCTCAGACTTTTGAACAAAATTAAACCTTACATTCCCAACAAGGACCTCAAACTAGCCACGCAATCTCTAGTTCTATCAAGACTGGACTATGGGAACTCAATCCTAACAGGCATCCCCAAATCCCACCTGGCTCCACTAAAAACAACACTTCACGCGGCAGCAAGAATGATCACAGGCTGCAAAAAATATGATCACATCTCCCCGGCTCTCAAAGAACTCGAATGGCTCCCTGTGGAAATGCGAAGTACCTTCAGAACGGCCTGCCTAACCCACAAGGCCCTCCACACCGGCAAACCGGAATACCTGGCTAACAAGCTCAAAAAAGCAGGCCAAGCCAGAAACTTGAGAAGCTCTAATTCCCTGCTGCTCATCCTACCAAAAACCAGAAGGAAAAGAACTGCGGATTGCTCTTTCTCAGGAAATGCCCCCAAAATATGGAACGCCATCCCCCCGCACATCAGAACTCTACCGTCCTATGCAGAATTCAAGAGCCAACTTAAATCCTTGTACCTGATCCGCTCCCTTGGTTATGGATAACTTGGAGCTGCAAACGTCTCAGAATCCATGCGTTATTGTTGAATCCAGTACTGAGAAGCCCTGCTGTCCGAACTTTTCTTCTTTCCAAATTGTCTGTCGCCGATTGCTTTTATTGGGTTTGTTTCATGTTGTTCTCTTTTTCATGCCCACTACTGTGAAGCGCTCTGATACCTTCAGGTCTTGTTAGCGCTATAGAAAACTTCTAAATAAAAATAAATAAATAGACATCTGACACCAAATTCTTGACATTTTTAATCCACCCTACCTTATTGCACGTGTCAAGATGGGCAACCTCTGCAAGGGCTTCCGCAAAGGGCAGTAGTTCCGGTGTCCTCATATTGTGTGCCCAGTAAAGCAGCGGGCTGAGCTTCGCTCTGTCACTAATAGTGCGTCTGCCCATAGCAAGCATTAGTGGTGTGAGCAGGGTAGTTTGGGGAAGCATCACGAGGTTCCTGAGAAATTTATTCTCTGAGGTACTAAGCTCGGGTATCTTATTAAAGCCCCACAACTCTGCGCCATACAGCGCTGCACTATCTGCCTTCAAATAATAGACCTGCGAGGCGGCAGTAACCGGTCTACTATTTGAGGAGCGATGTTCTCTCCCTAGTACTCCTGTGACACGCTTGTGGCCCAGTAACATCTTGGTTACCTGAGGATTCCAGGACATTCTGTCTGAGAGGTGGACACCCAGGTAATCGAACGTACCGACTCTTTCAAGGGGGAACCCATCTAGCACTACACTGCCTTTGAAGGACTTATGCAGATTAAAGGCCATGAATTTGGTTTTGGTAGAGTTAATGACCAAACCCCTGGTATCACAGAACAATTGAAATCTATTGAGCAGAGGCTGAAGTCCCGCCGGAGTCTTGGACACCAGCGGGGTATCGTCTGCAAACAATAGGGTTGGTACCTTGTCTCTCCCCAAGGTTGATGCGTCTGCAGGTTCTTGTTACAGAAACCTGACCACCCCATTCATGTACAGTGAAAAAAGGGTGGGAGCCAAGATTCAACCTTGGTGCACGCCCCTACTAACTGGGATATGCTCTGTAAGTTGTTCCTCTGGCCCCCATCTGACATGTGCATGGTTCCCCACATGCAATCAAACTAGCAAGCTGAGGATAGGTGGCGGAATCCCCATGTCATTAAGCACAAGCCATAGCTTATGCCTGGAAACGAAGTAGAAGGCAGTCTTTAAACCGATAAAAGCTAGATAAAGAGTAGACTGCTCGACCGATCACAACCACTTTCCAGTAGAGAAGCAGGAGACGAAATACGTGGTTGATAGTCCTGCCATTTCCCTAAAACCTGCTTGGTATTGGGGTAAGATTGCATTTTCTTCCTCCCAAGCCTGTATTTTGTGCAGAAGGGCTCTACAGAAGACCTTTTGGAGGGATTCTAGCTAGCTGATAGGCCTGTAATTTGAGGGTTTGCTTCTGTCCCCTTTTTTTTTATAAATTGGGCCCCCTTCGATGGCCCTGGAACTGGAGCACCATTGGCCAGAGCATTGGACAGGTGTAAGATGTAATTAGCCCATCTTGGAATATCTGATAAGAAAAAGTCCCCCGGTATGCCATCAGGCCCTGCCGCCTTAGATCGTATTATTCTCCTTAGAGAGGACTTGATCTCGTTCAGGGTAAAGAACTAGTTTGTCGAGTGCTGGATAAGGGGCCCAGCTTCCTCCATAGTGGGCGTCTCCCCAGAGGCCGAAAAAAGATTCAAGAAAGGATCAAACCAGGCCTGGCCCGTAATATAAGTGGGTGGTGATTGGGCCCCTTCTTGGTTACCCCAGGCAACCAGGGACCAGGAAGATTTGGAATCTTTACCCGTGCACGCTTCCTTTAATTGCTGCCACTGGGATTCAACCCAGGCCCATCTCGCCTGATGCAAGGTTGACTTATAGCTCATCCTAGAGGCTTTGATTAAATCACCATCTTTTACTTTGGATGACTTAAGCTAGATTTGAGCTTGCGCGTTTACAATCCTTTGTGTACCAGAAGACTGTTCCCCCTTTTGAAGTGCTTGGCCTTCTGTCTGTTCTTGAATCAATGAAGTGGGAGCTGAGGTGAGCAAAGATACGTGTATGGATCATAACTATCTCATCCTTGCTACCTGGACATGTGGCCAGAGATTGAAGCTCAATAGTGCCCGCTTCCAAGTCGTTATGTATGTTCCTGATCTGATCTTCCTGTAAGACTACCTTCCGCCATCTTAGTGCACTCCTGTAGTAGGATTGATGAACCTCCTTGGTGTTACTCAATTGGGCGCCTCTCATAGAGGTAGGGAGATTGTCCGACAGGGGTTTCATAATGAGACAGAGAGAATTACGATCCCTGTCTGTTGTAACACCCACATTCAAATCGATCACATTCCTCCCAAGCCCCACGACGAGGAGGATGTAGTCGATCGGGGATGGACCGCTGGCCCTATTGAACGTGTTCACGCCCAACCCATCCAAGGGGGGTCTTCCATTCACTGCCCTTGGCTGAAATTCTGCGCTTAGGGCATTTTGGGATACAGAAAAGGGGGGGGGGTGGTCCCCGGAAGCTTGTTTCCTTTCCAGTAAAGAATTGGCTTGGTAGTTTGGTCTGCCCTGTTCCCATGATGCACTGGGCCAGGGTCAGACTAATTTGCATGTAGCCAGGTTCTGAACTGGGATGGTGCAGTGAGCTAAAAAACGGTGATGGATCAAGCCCTGATCTTTTGACTGGGTAGGAGTGTTCTGCTTAATTCAGATACTCTGTCCATCACCATCCCCCTTTTGAATCGTTTTGGCCACCACAAGTGTGGAAGGGTATGCTCAGATGTGAGTCCCTTGCTCACTGCACCATCAGGATTCAAGCAAGCCGGGCCGAAGACGGCTGTAATGCCAGAAACCGGTCCCCGGAAGCTTGTTTCCTTTCCAGTAAAGAATTGGCTTGGTAGTTTGGTCTGCCCTGTTCCCATGATGCACTGGGCCAGGGTCAGACTAATTTGCATGTAGCCAGGTTCTGAACTGGGATGGTGCAGTGAGCTAAAAAACGGTGATGGATCAAGCCCTGATCTTTTGACTGGGTAGGAGTGTTCTGCTTAATTCAGATACTCTGTCCATCACCATCCCCCTTTTGAATCGTTTTGGCCACCACAAGTCTGGAAGGGTATGCTCAGATGTGAGTCCCTTGCTCACTGCACCATCAGGATTCAAGCAAGCCGGGCCGAAGACGGCTGTAATGCCAGAAACCGGTCCCCGGAAGCTTGTTTCCTTTCCAGTAAAGAATTGGCTTGGTAGTTTGGTCTGCCCTGTTCCCATGATGCACTGGGCCAGGGTCAGACTAATTTGCATGTAGCCAGGTTCTGAACTGGGATGGTGCAGTGAGCTAAAAAACGGTGATGGATCAAGCCCTGATCTTTTGACTGGGTAGGAGTGTTCTGCTTAATTCAGATACTCTGTCCATCACCATCCCCCTTTTGAATCGTTTAGGGCATTTTGGGTGCTGAATGAAGGCTGATAGCCAGAAACCGGTCCTTGGATGCTTGATTCCGGTCTGGGAAAGACATGGCTTGGTAGTTCGGACTGGACTGTTCCCATGAGGCACAGGGTCAGAGCTGATTTGCATATAGCCAGTGTCTAACCCAGGGTGGTGTGGAGTGCAAATAAACGATGGATTTAGGCCCAGATCCTTGTACTGGGGTGAATGTATGACATTGTTCTACATTCTGTCCATCAACTGTGTCTTTTGCAATTTTCACCCCGAGTGGGCTGGGTATGCTCAGACGTGAGTCCCAGGCTCTCCACACCACTGGAGTCAAGCTATCCAGGCTGAATGAAGGCTGATAGCCAGAAACCGGTCCTTGGATGCTTGATTCTGGTCTGGGAAAGACATGGCTTGGTAGTTCGGACTGGACTGTTCCCATGAGGCACAGGGTCAGAGCTGATTTGCATATAGCCAGTGTCTAACCCAGGGTGGTGTGGAGTGCAAAAAAACGATGGATTTAGACTGAGATCCTTGTACTGGGGTGAATGTATGACATTGTTCTACATTCTGTCCATCAACTATGTTTTTTGCAATTTTCACCCCGAGTGGGCTGGGTATGCTCAGACGTGAGTCCCAGGCTCTCCACACCACTGGAGTCAAGCTATCCAGGCTGAATAAAGGCTGATAGCCAGAAACCGGTCTTTGGATGCTTGATTCCGGTCTGGGAAAGACATGGATTGGTAGTTCGGACTGGACTGTTCCCATGAGGCACAGGGTCAGAGCTGATTTGCATATAGCCAGTGTCTAACCCAGGGTGGTGTGGAGTGCAAAAAAAACTATGGATTTAGGCCCAGATCCTTGTACTGGGGTGAATGTATGACATTGTTCTACATTCTGTCCATCAATTGTGTTTTTTGCAATTTTCACCCCGAGTGGGCTGGGTATGCTCAGACGTGAGTCCCAGGCTCTCCACACCACTGGAGTCAAGCTATCCAGGCTGAATGAAGGCTGATAGCCAGAAACCGGTCCTTGGATGCTTGATTCCGGTCTGGAAAAGACATGGCTTGGTAGTTCGGTCTGGACTGTTCCCATGAGGCACAGGGTCAGAGCTGATTTGCATATAGCCAGTGTCTAGCCCAGGATGGTGTGGAGTGCAAAAAAACGATGGATTTAGGCCCAGATCCTTGTACTGGGGTGAAAATATGACATTGTTCTACATTCTGTCCATCAACTGTGTTTTTTGCAATTTTCACCCCAAGTGGGGTGTGTATGCTCAGACTTGAGTCCCAGGCTCTCCTCACCACTGGAGTCAAGCTATCCAGGCTGAATGAAGGCTGATAGCCAGAAACCGGTCCTTGGATGCTTGATTCCGGTCTGAGAAAGACATGGCTTGGTAGTTCGGACTGGACTGTTCCCATGAGGCACAGGGTCAGAGCTGATTTGCATATAGCAAGTGTCTAACCCAGGGTGGTGTGGAGTGCAAACAAACGATGGATTTAGGCCCAGATCCTTGTACTGGGGTGAATGTATGACATTGTTCTACATTCTGTCCATCAACTGTGTTTTTTGCAATTTTCACCCCGAGTGGGCGGGGTATGCTCAGACGTGAGTCCCAGGCTCTCCACACCACTGGAGTCAAGCTATCCAGGCTGAATGAAGGCTGACAGCCAGAAACCGGTCCTTGGATGCTTGATTCCGGTCTGGGAAAGACATGGCTTGGTAGTTCGGACTGGACTGTTCCCATGAGGCACAGGGTCAGAGCTGATTTGCATATAGCCAGTGTCTAACCCAGGGTGGTGTGGAGTGCAAAAAAACGATGGATTTAGGCCGAGATCCTTGTACTGGGGTGAATGTATGACATTGTTCTACATTCTGTCCATCAACTGTGTTTTTTGAAATTTTCACCCCGAGTGGGCTGGGTATGCTCAGACGTGAGTCCCAGGCTCTCCACACCACTGGAGTCAAGCTATCCAGGCTGCATGAAGACTGATAGCCAGAAACCGGTCCTTGGATGCTTGATTCCGGTCTGGGAAAGACATGGATTGGTAGTTCGGACTGGACTGTTCTCATGAGGCACAGGGTCAGAGCTGATTTGTATATAGCCAGTGTCTAACCCAGGGTGGTGTGGAGTGCAAAAAAACGATGGATTTAGGCCCAGATCCTTGTACTGGGGTGAATGTATGACATTGTTGTACATTCTGTCCATCAACTGTGTTTTTTGCAATTTTCACCCCGAGTGGGCTGGGTATGCTCAGACGTGAGTCCCAGGCTCTCCACACCACTGGAGTTAAGCTATCCAGGCTGAATGAAGGCTGATAGCCAGAAACCGGTCCTTGGATGCTTGATTCCGGTCTGGGAAAGACATGGCTTGGTAGTTTGGACTGGACTGTTCCCATGAGGCACAGGGTCAGAGCTGATTTGCATATAGCCAGTGTCTAACCCAGGGTGGTGTGGAGTGCAAAAAAACGATGGATTTAGGCCCAGATCCTTGTACTGGGGTGAATGTATGACATTGTTCTACATTCTGTCCATCAACTGTGTTTTTTGCAATTTTCACCCCGAATGGCGGGGTATGCTCAGACGTGAGTCCCAGGCTCTCCACACCACTGGAGTCAAGCTATCCAGGCTGAATGAAGGCTGATAGCCAGAAACCGGTCCTTGGATGCTTGATTCCGGTCTGGAAAAGACATGGCTTGGTAGTTCGGTCTGGACTGTTCCCATGAGGCACAGGGTCAGAGCTGATTTGCATATAGCCAGTGTCTAGCCCAGGATGGTGTGGAGTGCAAAAAAACGATGGATTTAGGCCCAGATCCTTGTACTGGGGTGAAAATATGACATTGTTCTACATTCTGTCCATCAACTGTGTTTTTTGCAATTTTCACCCCGAGTGGGGTGTGTATGCTCAGACTTGAGTCCCAGGCTCTCCTCACCACTGGAGTCAAGCTATCCAGGCTGAATGAAGGCTGATAGCCAGAAACCGGTCCTTGGATGCTTGATTCCGGTCTGAGAAAGACATGGCTTGGTAGTTCGGACTGGACTGTTCCCATGAGGCACAGGGTCAGAGCTGATTTGCATATAGCAAGTGTCTAACCCAGGGTGGTGTGGAGTGCAAACAAACGATGGATTTAGGCCCAGATCCTTGTACTGGGGTGAATGTATGACATTGTTCTACATTCTGTCCATCAACTGTGTTTTTTGCAATTTTCACCCCGAGTGGGCGGGGTATGCTCAGACGTGAGTCCCAGGCTCTCCACACCACTGGAGTCAAGCTATCCAGGCTGAATGAAGGCTGACGCCAGAAACCGGTCCTTGGATGCTTGATTCCGGTCTGGGAAAGACATGGCTTGGTAGTTCGGACTGGACTGTTCCCATGAGGCACAGGGTCAGAGCTGATTTGCATATAGCCAGTGTCTAACCCAGGGTGGTGTGGAGTGCAAAAAAACGATGGATTTAGGCCGAGATCCTTGTACTGGGGTGAATGTATGACATTGTTCTACATTCTGTCCATCAACTGTGTTTTTTGAAATTTTCACCCCGAGTGGGCTGGGTATGCTCAGACGTGAGTCCCAGGCTCTCCACACCACTGGAGTCAAGCTATCCAGGCTGCATGAAGACTGATAGCCAGAAACCGGTCCTTGGATGTTTGATTCCGGTCTGGGAAAGACATGGATTGGTAGTTCGGACTGGACTGTTCTCATGAGGCACAGGGTCAGAGCTGATTTGTATATAGCCAGTGTCTAACCCAGGGTGGTGTGGAGTGCAAAAAAACGATGGATTTAGGCCCAGATCCTTGTACTGGGGTGAATGTATGACATTGTTCTACATTCTGTCCATCAACTGTGTTTTTTGCAATTTTCACCCCGAGTGGGCTGAGTATGCTCAGACGTGAGTCCCAGGCTCTCCACACCACTGGAGTCAAGCTATCCAGGCTGAATGAAGGCTGATAGCCAGAAACCGGTCCTTGGATGCTTGATTCCGGTCTGGGAAAGACATGGCTTGGTAGTTCGGACTGGACTGTTCCCATGAGGCACAGGGTCAGAGCTGATTTGCATATAGCCAGTGTCTAACCCAGGATGGTGTGGAGTGCAAAAAAACTATGGATTTAGGCCCAGATCTTTGTACTGGGGTGAATGTATGACATTGTTGTACATTCTGTCCATCAACTGTGTTTTTTGCAATTTTCACCCCGAGTGGGCTGGGTATGCTCAGACGTGAGTCCCAGGCTCTCCACACCACTGGAGTCAAGCTATCCAGGCTGAATGAAGGCTGATAGCCAGAAACCGGTCCTTGGATGCTTGATTCCGGTCTGGGAAAGACATGGCTTGGTAGTTTGGACTGGACTGTTCCCATGAGGCACAGGGTCAGAGCTGATTTGCATATAGCCAGTGTCTAACCCAGGGTGGTGTGGAGTGCAAAAAAACGATGGATTTAGGCCCAGATCCTTGTACTGGGGTGAATGTATGACATTGTTCTACATTCTGTCCATCAACTGTGTTTTTTGCAATTTTCACCCCGAGTGGGCTGGGTATGCTCAGACGTGAGTCCCAGGCTCTCCACACCACTGGAGTCAAGCTATCCAGGCTGAATGAAGGCTGATAGCCAGAAACCGGTCCTTGGATGCTTGATTCCGTTCTGGGAAAGACATGGCTTGGTAGTTCGGACTGGACTGTTCCCATGAGGCACAGGGTCAGAGCTGATTTGCATATAGCCAGTGTCTAACCCAGGATGGTGTGGAGTGCAAAAAAACTATGGATTTCGGCCCAGATCTTTGTACTGGGGTGAATGTATGACATTGTTGTACATTCTGTCCATCAACTGTGTTTTTTGCAATTTTCACCCTGAGTGGGCCCCAGGCTCTCCACACCACTGGAGTCAAGCTATCCAGGCTGAATGAAGGCTGATAGCCAGAAACCGGTCCTTGGATGCTTGATTCCGGTCTGGGAAAGACATGGCTTGGTAGTTTGGACTGGACTGTTCCCATGAGGCACAGGGTCAGAGCTGATTTGCATATAGCCAGTGTCTAACCCAGGGTGGTGTGGAGTGCAAAAAAACGATGGATTTAGGCCCAGATCCTTGTACTGGGGTGAATGTATGACATTGTTCTACATTCTATCCATCAACTGTGTTTTTTGCAATTTTCACCCCGAATGGCGGGGTATGCTCAGACGTGAGTCCCAGGCTCTCCACACCACTGGAGTCAAGCTATCCAGGCTGAATGAAGGCTGACAGCCAGAAACCGGTCCTTGGATGCTTGATTCCGGTCTGGGAAAGACATGGCTTGGTAGTTCGGACTGGACTGTTCCCATGAGGCACAGGGTCAGAGCTGATTTGCATATAGTCAGTGTCTAACCCAGGGTGGTGTGGAGTGCAAAAAAAACGATGGATTTAGGCCCAGATCCTTGTACTGGGATGAATGTATGACATTGTTCTACATTCTGTCCATCAACTGTGTTTTTTGCAATTTTCAACCCGAGTGGGCTGGGTAAGCTCAGACGTGAGTCTCAGGCTCTCCACACCACTGGAGTCAAGCTATCCAGGCTGAATGAAGGCTGATAGCCAGAAACTGGTCCTTGGATGCTTGATTCCGGTCTGGGAAAGACATGGCTTGGTAGTTCGAGCTGGACTGTTCCCATGAGGCACAGGGTCAGAGCTGATTTGCATATAGCCAGTGTCTAACCCAGGGTGGTGTGGGGTGCAAAAAAACGATGGATTTTAGCCCAAATCCTTGTACTGGGGTGAATGTATGACATTGTTCTACATTCTGTCCATCAACTGTGTTTTTTGCAATTTTCAACCCGAGTGGGCTGGGTAAGCTCAGACGTGAGTCTCAGGCTCTCCACACCACTGGAGTCAAGCTATCCAGGCTGAATGAAGGCTGATAGCCAGAAACTGGTCCTTGGATGCTTGATTCTGGTCTGGGAAAGACATGGCTTGGTAGTTCGGACTGGACTGTTCCCATGAGGCACAGGGTCAGAGCTGATTTGCATATAGCCAGTGTCTAACCCAGGGTGGTGTGGAGTGCAAAAAAACGATAGATTTAGACTGAGATCCTTGTACTGGGGTGAATGTATGACATTGTTCTACATTCTGTCCATCAACTATGTTTTTTGCAATTTTCACCCCGAGTGGGCTGGGTATGCTCAGACGTGAGTCCCAGGCTCTCCACACCACTGGAGTCAAGCTATCCAGGCTGAATAAAGGCTGATAGCCAGAAACCGGTCTTTGGATGCTTGATTCCGGTCTGGGAAAGACATGGATTGGTAGTTCGGACTGGACTGTTCCCATGAGGCACAGGGTCAGAGCTGATTTGCATATAGCCAGTGTCTAACCCAGGGTGGTGTGGAGTGCAAAAAAACTATGGATTTAGGCCCAGATCCTTGTACTGGGGTGAATGTATGACATTGTTCTACATTCTGTCCATCAATTGTGTTTTTTGCAATTTTCACCCCGAGTGGGCTGGGTATGCTCAGACGTGAGTCCCAGGCTCTCCACACCACTGGAGTCAAGCTATCCAGGCTGAATGAAGGCTGATAGCCAGAAACCGGTCCTTGGATGCTTGATTCCGGTCTGGAAAAGACATGGCTTGGTAGTTCGGTCTGGACTGTTCCCATGATGCACAGGGTCAGAGCTGATTTGCATATAGCCAGTGTCTAGCCCAGGATGGTGTGGAGTGCAAAAAAACGATGGATTTAGGCCCAGATCCTTGTACTGGGGTGAAAATATGACATTGTTCTACATTCTGTCCATCAACTGTGTTTTTTGCAATTTTCACCCCGAGTGGGGTGGGTATCCTCAGACTTGAGTCCCAGGCTCTCCTCACCACTGGAGTCAAGCTATCCAGGCTGAATGAAGGCTGATAGCCAGAAACCGGTCCTTGGATGCTTGATTCCGGTCTGAGAAAGACATGGCTTGGTAGTTCGGACTGGACTGTTCCCATGAGGCACAGGGTCAGAGCTGATTTGCATATAGCAAGTGTCTAACCCAGGGTGGTGTGGAGTGCAAACAAACGATGGATTTAGGCCCAGATCCTTGTACTGGGGTGAATGTATGACATTGTTCTACATTCTGTCCATCAACTGTGTTTTTTGCAATTTTCACCCCGAGTGGGCGGGGTATGCTCAGACGTGAGTCCCAGGCTCTCCACACCACTGGAGTCAAGCTATCCAGGCTGAATGAAGGCTGACAGCCAGAAACCGGTCCTTGGATGCTTGATTCCGGTCTGGGAAAGACATGGCTTGGTAGTTCGGACTGGACTGTTCCCATGAGGCACAGGGTCAGAGCTGATTTGCATATAGCCAGTGTCTAACCCAGGGTGGTGTGGAGTGCAAAAAAACGATGGATTTAGGCCGAGATCCTTGTACTGGGGTGAATGTATGACATTGTTCTACATTCTGTCCATCAACTGTGTTTTTTGAAATTTTCAACCCGAGTGGGCTGGGTAAGCTCAGACGTGAGTCTCAGGCTCTCCACACCACTGGAGTCAAGCTATCCAGGCTGAATGAAGGCTGATAGCCAGAAACTGGTCCTTGGATGCTTGATTCCGGTCTGGGAAAGACATGGCTTGGTAGTTCGAGCTGGACTGTTCCCATGAGGCACAGGGTCAGAGCTGATTTGCATATAGCCAGTGTCTAACCCAGGGTGGTGTGGGGTGCAAAAAAACGATGGATTTTAGCCCAAATCCTTGTACTGGGGTGAATGTATGACATTGTTCTACATTCTGTCCATCAACTGTGTTTTTTGCAATTTTCAACCCGAGTGGGCTGGGTAAGCTCAGACGTGAGTCTCAGGCTCTCCACACCACTGGAGTCAAGCTATCCAGGCTGAATGAAGGCTGATAGCCAGAAACTGGTCCTTGGATGCTTGATTCTGGTCTGGGAAAGACATGGCTTGGTAGTTCGGACTGGACTGTTCCCATGAGGCACAGGGTCAGAGCTGATTTGCATATAGCCAGTGTCTAACCCAGGGTGGTGTGGAGTGCAAAAAAACGATAGATTTAGACTGAGATCCTTGTACTGGGGTGAATGTATGACATTGTTCTACATTCTGTCCATCAACTATGTTTTTTGCAATTTTCACCCCGAGTGGGCTGGGTATGCTCAGACGTGAGTCCCAGGCTCTCCACACCACTGGAGTCAAGCTATCCAGGCTGAATAAAGGCTGATAGCCAGAAACCGGTCTTTGGATGCTTGATTCCGGTCTGGGAAAGACATGGATTGGTAGTTCGGACTGGACTGTTCCCATGAGGCACAGGGTCAGAGCTGATTTGCATATAGCCAGTGTCTAACCCAGGGTGGTGTGGAGTGCAAAAAAACTATGGATTTAGGCCCAGATCCTTGTACTGGGGTGAATGTATGACATTGTTCTACATTCTGTCCATCAATTGTGTTTTTTGCAATTTTCACCCCGAGTGGGCTGGGTATGCTCAGACGTGAGTCCCAGGCTCTCCACACCACTGGAGTCAAGCTATCCAGGCTGAATGAAGGCTGATAGCCAGAAACCGGTCCTTGGATGCTTGATTCCGGTCTGGAAAAGACATGGCTTGGTAGTTCCGTCTGGACTGTTCCCATGATGCACAGGGTCAGAGCTGATTTGCATATAGCCAGTGTCTAGCCCAGGATGGTGTGGAGTGCAAAAAAACGATGGATTTAGGCCCAGATCCTTGTACTGGGGTGAAAATATGACATTGTTCTACATTCTGTCCATCAACTGTGTTTTTTGCAATTTTCACCCCGAGTGGGGTGGGTATCCTCAGACTTGAGTCCCAGGCTCTCCTCACCACTGGAGTCAAGCTATCCAGGCTGAATGAAGGCTGATAGCCAGAAACCGGTCCTTGGATGCTTGATTCCGGTCTGAGAAAGACATGGCTTGGTAGTTCGGACTGGACTGTTCCCATGAGGCACAGGGTCAGAGCTGATTTGCATATAGCAAGTGTCTAACCCAGGGTGGTGTGGAGTGCAAACAAACGATGGATTTAGGCCCAGATCCTTGTACTGGGGTGAATGTATGACATTGTTCTACATTCTGTCCATCAACTGTGTTTTTTGCAATTTTCACCCCGAGTGGGCGGGGTATGCTCAGACGTGAGTCCCAGGCTCTCCACACCACTGGAGTCAAGCTATCCAGGCTGAATGAAGGCTGACAGCCAGAAACCGGTCCTTGGATGCTTGATTCCGGTCTGGGAAAGACATGGCTTGGTAGTTCGGACTGGACTGTTCCCATGAGGCACAGGGTCAGAGCTGATTTGCATATAGCCAGTGTCTAACCCAGGGTGGTGTGGAGTGCAAAAAAACGATGGATTTAGGCCGAGATCCTTGTACTGGGGTGAATGTATGACATTGTTCTACATTCTGTCCATCAACTGTGTTTTTTGAAATTTTCACCCCGAGTGGGCTGGGTATGCTCAGACGTGAGTCCCAGGCTCTCCACACCACTGGAGTCAAGCTATCCAGGCTGCATGAAGACTGATAGCCAGAAACCGGTCCTTGGATGCTTGATTCCGGTCTGGGAAAGACATGGATTGGTAGTTCGGACTGGACTGTTCCCATGAGGCACAGGGTCAGAGCTGATTTGTATATAGCCAGTGTCTAACCCAGGGTGGTGTGGAGTGCAAAAAAACGATGGATTTAGGCCCAGATCCTTGTACTGGGGTGAATGTATGACATTGTTCTACATTCTGTCCATCAACTGTGTTTTTTGCAATTTTCACCCCGAGTGGGCTGGGTATGCTCAGACGTGAGTCCCAGGCTCTCCACACCACTGGAGTCAAGCTATCCAGGCTGAATGAAGGCTGATAGCCAGAAACCGGTCCTTGGATGCTTGATTCCGTTCTGGGAAAGACATGGCTTGGTAGTTCGGACTGGACTGTTCCCATGAGGCACAGGGTCAGAGCTGATTTGCATATAGCCAGTGTCTAACCCAGGATGGTGTGGAGTGCAAAAAAACTATGGATTTCGGCCCAGATCTTTGTACTGGGGTGAATGTATGACATTGTTGTACATTCTGTCCATCAACTGTGTTTTTTGCAATTTTCACCCTGAGTGGGCCCCAGGCTCTCCACACCACTGGAGTCAAGCTATCCAGGCTGAATGAAGGCTGATAGCCAGAAACCGGTCCTTGGATGCTTGATTCCGGTCTGGGAAAGACATGGCTTGGTAGTTTGGACTGGACTGTTCCCATGAGGCACAGGGTCAGAGCTGATTTGCATATAGCCAGTGTCTAACCCAGGGTGGTGTGGAGTGCAAAAAAACGATGGATTTAGGCCCAGATCCTTGTACTGGGGTGAATGTATGACATTGTTCTACATTCTATCCATCAACTGTGTTTTTTGCAATTTTCACCCCGAATGGCGGGGTATGCTCAGACGTGAGTCCCAGGCTCTCCACACCACTGGAGTCAAGCTATCCAGGCTGAATGAAGGCTGACAGCCAGAAACCGGTCCTTGGATGCTTGATTCCGGTCTGGGAAAGACATGGCTTGGTAGTTCGGACTGGACTGTTCCCATGAGGCACAGGGTCAGAGCTGATTTGCATATAGTCAGTGTCTAACCCAGGGTGGTGTGGAGTGCAAAAAAAACGATGGATTTAGGCCCAGATCCTTGTACTGGGGTGAATGTATGACATTGTTCTACATTCTGTCCATCAACTGTGTTTTTTGCAATTTTCAACCCGAGTGGGCTGGGTAAGCTCAGACGTGAGTCTCAGGCTCTCCACACCACTGGAGTCAAGCTATCCAGGCTGAATGAAGGCTGATAGCCAGAAACTGGTCCTTGGATGCTTGATTCCGGTCTGGGAAAGACATGGCTTGGTAGTTCGAGCTGGACTGTTCCCATGAGGCACAGGGTCAGAGCTGATTTGCATATAGCCAGTGTCTAACCCAGGGTGGTGTGGGGTGCAAAAAAACGATGGATTTTAGCCCAAATCCTTGTACTGGGGTGAATGTATGACATTGTTCTACATTCTGTCCATCAACTGTGTTTTTTGCAATTTTCACCCCGAGTGGGCTGGGTATGCTCAGACGTGAGTCCCAGGCTCTCCACACCACTGAAGTCAAGCTATCCAGGCTGAATGGAGGCTGATAGCCAGAAACCGGTCCTTGGATGCTTGATTCCGGTCTGGGAAAGACATGGCTTGGTAGTTCGGACTGGACTGTTCCCATGAGGCACAGGGTCAGAGCTGATTTGCATATAGCCAGTGTCTAACCCAGGGTGGTGTGGGGTGCAAAAAAACGATGGATTTAGACCCAGATCCTTGTACTGGGGTGAATGTTTGACATTGTTCTACATTCTGTCCATCAACTGTGTTTTTTGCAATTTTCACCCCGAGTGGGCTGGGTATGCTCAGACGTGAGTCCCAGGCTCTCCACACCACTGAAGTCAAGCTATCCAGGCTGAATGAAGGCTGATAGCCAGAAACCGGTCCTTGGATGCTTGATTCCGGTCTGGGAAAGACATGGCTTGGTAGTTCGGACTGGACTGTTCCCATGAGGCACAGGGTCAGAGCTGATTTGCATATAGCCAGTGTCTAACCCAGGGTGGTGTGGGGTGCAAAAAAAGAATGGATTTAGGCCCAGATCCTTGTACTGGGGTGAATGTATGACATTGTTCTACATTCTGTCCATCAACTGTGTTTTTTGCCATTTTCACCCCGAGTGGGCTGGGTATGCTCAGACGTGAGTCCCAGGCTTTCCACACCACTGAAGTCAAGCTATCCAGGCTGAATGAAGGCTGATAGCCAGAAACCGGTCCTTGGATGATTGATTCCGGTCTAGGAAAGACATGGCTTGGTAGTTCGGACTGGACTGTTCCCATGAGGCACAGGGTCAGAGCTGATTTGCATATAGCCAGTGTCTAACCCAGGGTGGTGTGGAGTGCAAAAAAACGATGGATTTAGGCCCAGATCCTTGTACTGGGGTGAATGTATGACATTGTTCTACATTCTGTCCATCAACTGTGTTTTTTGCAATTCTTTTGGAGTGCCAGCTTTGTCCGTTTCCTAACTGGAGGAAGGTCTAATTGGGGGACAGCCCATCTACAGCCATCTTCATTCGACCACATGAAGTCCTCTATGTCTAGGGGCTCAAAATAGGTGTTGAAATTGCGTGCTAATATTAGTCTTGAATAGGATGGGCACTTATGTAACTCATCTTCCAGAAGTGTGAGCGTGGGCGAAGGTCTCCCCCTTAACTCCTTCCATGCTCATGACGGAACGGTTCCGTCATCAGCGTCGGTGCTCCGGTGCTGATGACGGAACATTTCCGTCATGAGTCAATATGATTTATGACCCTTCAGCACTGCAGCGAAATTCGCGCAGCACTGAAGAGGTTAACATAACATAACATAACATAGATGTTAAATAGGTCGATGGAAATGCCCCCATTAGGACCTTTAATGCGGACCCCCAAGATATCAGGACTGGGGCTTGGGAGGAGGGTGATCTGACATCCCAGTGTGAACCCACCCATATTATCCACCCCCCTGCTGGGCGCCCTCTTCCTCTAGTGGTCACTGGAGAGCAATAGCATGCATACCCAGATTTGAACAAGGGGACCAGGCTCCAGGTCTCTTGGAAAATACAAATGTAAAATCCCTCAATTAAGGTGTTCCAGTGGGGGAGTGACATTTTGCATCTTAACCCTGCCACATTCCAGGAGACTATTCTAAGCTGCTGGTCAAGTTCTGATCTGGGAAGCAAATCAGATCCTGGGCTAGCGGGACAGGTGCTCGTGGGAGACTGCATGATTACATGGCGGTTGATGTTTCTACCAGGGTAGGGCTCTCTGGAAGTGAAACAAGATCCTCCCACCCCTCCCTCCTGCGTAGTTTCTTACCCCAGCACTATGATACTTCTCTGAATGGTTGGTGAACTATCCCTCATGAGCATGTTTGTTTTGTGTGAGGGAAAAGGCACAGCATTATAACACTCCTCCCCTGGAGTCAATCATTCATATCTAAATGAGAACTCAGATAGACTCACCACGGTCAGCAAAGGAGCCAACAACTCTTTGCATTTGTGGTCGACAGCTCTTAAATTGGATTTGAGAATCATCAGGGGAGCAAGTGCTATATTCCAAAGCAAGTAGACCCTCAGACAGATCTGCACCCATAAGAATTAGTTCAATACAGTCATAGGGTTGAAAAGGGAATGTGAGTCTTCTTGCCCTGATAACATTTTCACGGATCACAGAACGACATCACCTGACGTGACGAATCCAATTAATCGCTTTGTTGGTTAGTGCATCTTCTCCCTCATACCCCACACTCCCGTTTAGTTTGGGGACATTGACCATATGAATTTTCTGAACTAATGCTGAGTTAATAGAGGGTGGTAAGTACGGCTTTGACCTGTAGTGGCTTGAATGTACTGAGTCTTGGTGCGAGATTATACTTCTTACCCCTAAGTGTTTGGAAGGGCTGTTTCTGGACATTACAGTGGGAAAATAGTTAGTAGGAGTGGCATTTTGGTAGGCTGGTCCTTGGGTTTGAGAAATAACAGCACAGTGTGGACAGGGTTGCCTGTGGGGAAGGCAAACCCCTTCCGATTTGCCAGACAAAAGTGAAGAGGGTCCTGTACTAGTTGGATGGTTGAGTGTTCCTTGGGAGGGCTCAATGGGCAGTTGAGGTTGCGTGTCATTCTGTAGCAGTTGTTTGACCAAAGTAGTAAGCCCATCAATCATAGATATTAAAGTCCCTACCTCGGTTCTAAGGTTGCTGATGAGCTGATAAGAGCATTGGTTCTTACACCCATGGTAAGAGACAGGTGCAGATACTGGTTCGCCTAGGCCATCTGCGGACTGATGGTCCAGCGAGTCATCAATCAGATCAGAAAGGGGGCCGGGCCTTTTGGTGCACTCAGGTGCAGGCTCAGGCTGGCTTATATGGAGTATAATGGAACTTAAGGTTGTGGTAGTGGACCCTCACAGTATGAGACAGTTGCCCCTATTTGCTCAACAAAATCGCTTTGGTTGGTAATCTTCTAAACATATCCACTGGGGCTGGTGAAACTGGTGGAAGGTTGCCTAATGGCAGGACAGGGATCGGGGCCTGGTGAGGCAACTAAGGCACCTTCGCATTCACTTATCAGGCAATCAATGCGATCCATGGCGCAATTGTTGCCTTTGTGCGTCATCGGTTTGGTGGACTTTTTTGCTTTCTTGCCCGTTCGGGCTTGCCCGTGCCCTCAGTAGCTTCCCTTTTCCCCATCTCTCACTGGTGCGGGCAAGTAACAATCACTACTCCGAATCCGGTCGCTATTTTACTGGATAAATATCTTTCTTTCGATAACTTTATTTCGGTCGCAATGGACCATAAAAGTACAGAATAAAATACATACAAACACTACAATGCAAAGGATAAATAACATAAAACAAAACAAGGACAATCACAATCATATATGTACACCTGCTTCACAAATTTAAAACCATTACCTTGGTATCATATATTAAAATCAAATTAAACCATTCTAGATAGTCATCGAAATTGTACATTTAATTTCCTACAAATATTTAAATTAACAAATGATTTCAATAAAAAATTCCTGCGTTTATGCCACATCCCGTTTAAAAAACGGGAGACGGCAAAAACGATTGGGGGTTACATGTCGTATTTTAATACTCTGAAGGTCTTAGAACATTCTCTGAAGCAAGGTTAGGAGGAAATGGGTTTCACCCAGCGTTTGCGTACAGCCTGGTAGTTGGGACAGAAAAAAAGGACGTGAATCTCATTTTCAAGATGGTATTTGCACGCTGGGCAATCAGTATTTTTATTTATGTCCCATTTGCTGGTAAATGACATAAGCGGCAGATTACCCATCCTGAATTGCATGTTTAGTTTCCTTGCCGAAGCTGGATAAATCAGGTCAAGGAAGTCCTCCTTTTTGTAGTCCTCTTTTACTTGGAGGAACTGAGATGTCAGTCTACCAACTGTAGAACTCACATGAAGAGACAATAGATTATGGTGCCTATGATGGTATACCAGATCGGCCCTAGATATTGCCGGGCACGCTTCCTCTGGTGTTCCCCGTAACTTGGGTAAACCAATCCTACTGCAATGTTCCTTGATGTGAGTTAACCACGGGATTCTGTTAGTTCTGATATCAGCCCACACATCCCTAAACTCATTTTTGTAGGAAGCTAATTCAGGAACTGACCATAGTGTTCTCCAGTAAGTAAGTGGCCTTAAAGCCACTTCCTCCTCAATGGGGAGTAGCTCTAGGTCCAGCCGGAGAGGTACTAACGGGGTGCTAACAGGCAGTCCCAACAGGTTCCTCATAAATGTGTGCTCTACCCTTGTAAGGCTAGTGGGCCTATGGTGCCCCCAGAGCTCCGCCCCGTACATAGAAGCCGCTCTAGCCTGTACTTTATAAATTTCTATAACAGGAGAGGCAGGCTTGTACTCAGATACTCTGTGCATTTTCGATATCCCTCCCACCGTTTGAGTTAACTTTAGAGCAGCCTTTGCTACCTGAGTATCCCATTCCAGATGTTCCGCAAGGATGATGCCCAGCTACTCAAAGCTTTTTACTCGCTCCAAAGGTATGCCATCTAATACTGGATTTGGAAGGGTCTGCCTGGGTGGATTGAAGATCATAAATTTAGTTTTGGATACATTTATCTCCAGGTCTCTCAATGCACAGAAATCGGCGAAGCCGTCCAAGGTACGTTGGATACCCATTGATGTCTTGGACAACAACAAAGTGTCGTCCGCGAACATCAATGCGGGTACCCGACCTGAAACTAACCTTGGGGCATCAATATCCTTTACACCTAGTAGGTGATTCATAAGCCCATATATATATAAACTAAAAAGGGTAGGGGTCAGGACGCACCCCTAGCGCACCCCCTTTTTTACCGGGAAGCGAGCTGACAGTTCTCCATGCTTCCCGCACCTCACTTGGGCATAGGTTTTTGTATGGAGCCTTATTAACACATCCAAGAGGTATAGGGGATGCCAAGATCTAAGAGTACACTCCACAGTTTTGCCCTAGGGACCAGATCAAATGCAGACCTCAGGTCAACAAAAATGAGGTAGAGGCTGCCACCCTCCACACTCACTGTTTTCCAATACAGGACCTGAAGTCTGAATATCTGGTCAATAGTTGACGTACTCGTCCTAAAACCGGCCTGAAAAGTGCTCAAGATCTCATTTTCCTCGACCCAGGCCTGGACTCTTTCCAGGAATATTCGTCCCATCAACTTCTGGGTGATGTCTATCAGGCTGATAGGCCTGTAATTGGACGGTAGTAGGGGGCAGCCTTTTTTGTGGATGGGAACTATCTCTGCACCACGCCAGGTGTCTGGCGGGTCCACTCCCCTTAGGATGAAATTAAAGAGGACACAGAGATAAGGGGCCCATATTTTTGGTTCTGACCGAAATAGGTCCCCTGGAAGCTTGTCAAGACCCGGCGCCTTGTTAGGTAATAACTTGGCGATAGCAGATTCAACTTCAACGGGAGTAATCTCCTGTACCCCCCCCAATCGATACTCATGGAGGAGGCCTAAAGTTAGAAGTGCTAAACCGTCATTGCCCGAATATGCATACAGGGTTCCAAAATGGGCTTCCCATACTGCTGGTGCTATGTTTGGTTCTATCGCTGATTAACCCTCCCTCCCCCGTCACTAACTATTGCCCAAAAGGATTTCGAATCCTTATACTGGAGAGAAGTTCTCAGATCATCCCATTTTTTTACTTCCCAGGTCTTTTTCTTAGATTGGATAACCCGCTTGTACTGCAACCGAAGTTCCTTTACCCTCGGCTTGACACTGGCCTTCATAGCTTCCAATAAATCTCTTTTAGTTTTACGACAGGAGGCATTATACCAGGGGTGAGATGGGACCGGTTTTTCCTTAATGCTTACTTCCGGATAAAACACCCCAAGCAGCTTGGAGCTCAGCTGATTGTGTATTTCAAGCGGCCTAACGTCCTGCGCTACTTGAGTGCCCAATGGCCCGACCCCAGCCCTTTCTCTAAGATACGGCACAACCTGCTGATATATGTGTGCTAACTTATTTGGGGAATCTAGTATATGGGGCCATTTTACTCTCCGCCTGTTGTTATGTAGCAGGAGAGGTTGTTGAGCTAGAATGGGCACTACTGGATAGTTGGACAGGCCCAGCTCCCTGGCTTAAGTGTCATAACTAGAGCGTTGTGGTCGCTATCTTTCAGCTGGTAAATCTGAAAATCCAGGACCCTATCCCAAGATCTAGATTCGACCATAGTATAGTCCATAGTTGACGTTTGCCCTTCTCTATTAAAAGTGGGTAGGCCAGGTCTATCTGATTTTAATCTCCCATTGCAAGCCCTCAGAGAAAAAGAAAGGATAAACAAATTTATTTGGAGGAACAGCGGCGTCCACGCTCTGACAGATGGGACCAGGGGTTCTGGAATGTTCCAGTACTGATTCTCACTATCTTGGTCATCTAGGCTCACATTACTAATTGGCTCGAACTGGCAATTAAAATCGCCCCCTATTATTAGAATGTTCTCCGGGTCGAGAGTCAGTATGTAGTCTCTCAATTGATCAATGACTCTGGACTCTTGCCCACTCTGCGTTGGCCTCGAGTAGATATTAATTAGGGCAATTTGTTTATTAGCTGGAAGGGATAGGAGAACACATTGAATGTCCTGTGAATTTGTTGGCAGCTGCTCTGCTTTAGCACCTAGGTGCGTGCCCACCCAGATGCTTAATCTCCCGGATGGTCTGCCCCTACCCCTCGTTGTGGCCGGTATGTTAAAAGGGGCGAAGCCTCTCCGTTGGTTATTTTCCAGGGCCCACGTCTCCTGCATTAAACAGATATCGTGTTTTTCTACAAACAAACCCCAATCTGGACATAATAATTTGGTTTTGATCCCTGCCAGATTCCATGAAAGAATTTTAATATTACCGTTTGCCTCCCGCACTTTAAGGTTCTTATGTGTCCTGCTACAACTGACTACCCAGGTGATGGGTCATCCATGTGCATCCCCCCCATCCCAGGGTTGTGCCCCTTCTTCCTCGGTGCTCTATCTCAGACCCTTCCCGTAACCATAGTAGTTCTCATACTACTTACATCCTCCTGTGTTACTGGAGGCGGGGCACCAGACAGCACGCCGTCATGCTTGCTCCTATTGCCCCCCTGCCATTACCTCTAGTTGTCGCAGGGATGCTCTCACCCCCCTGAGGACCATATTGGGTAATGCGGCATTCCATTCCTGCAGGACCTTCACTGACTTCTAAGAAACTTGTTTTATCAACATTAGCGAGTGGGGACAAACCACACCTCGACCGTCAGTCTACTAGGTCCAAAATGCTGAATCTGTTGTTGTGATGGAACATAGCCAGTGCAGGAGAACGATTTTGGGATCCCTTCCAGTTGGCATACCCTGACTGGGCATTGTAACCCAAGTTGTCCCCATGCCCCCAAGGCTGTCTTCTTCTAATAGAGTCAAAATTAAGGTTAGTACACGCAGCCGAGTAAAAGTAAGTTAGGGGAAGAGATTGGATTTGCGTTACTGAACAACCTGCCGCCCAGTTACAGATATGCTCAACGGCCGATCTATTCCTAAAATGAATTACAACACAATCGCCCTGAATGTTTTTCGTCCGGGCCCCACCCAGTCCACATGTCTAGCAAAAAGGATTTCACTAGATACCTGGTTTGGGAGAGGCCTGTTGTAATTCAGCCAATGGATAAATTTGTTTTTAAGCTCACTGTAGACGTCTTTTTTTCCCTGGCTCAAAACAGGAACCCCTGCTAAAACTGCCACATATGGTATAGACTCAGGAGGGAGATCTATACGTGGTAGCACACTCTTTGGTACATCAAAAGTCTTAGAAATCTTTGCTGAAGATTGATGTTTTGCTACCCCTCTGTCCCCCCCACCCTCCTCACTTCTGGGTATTGCTGGATCATTGAACACAACACCGTCACTAGGTTGATTAGGGTGTTCGTTGGGTAATACAGTTGGGGCAGATAATTCCACTAAGTCATATGGGGCCGGCAGGGTTACATGGTGGCAAACTGCATTTGTTGTCCTTGACAGCCCCTCTATATTTCCAGTACCACCTTCAGCCCGCATGCCACCCTCTGCCTGTGCAGGGCCAAACAATGATTCGAGATGCGAAAGTCTGTCTTCTATAGAGTTCAGTCTATCATAGATAGGAAGACAGGTCTCAGTAAATATGTATTCCAGTTTAGCCCAAAAGTTCCCCGAACTCAGTGGGGAACATATCACCAGTACTTAGTGAAGTCATAGACCCATGTGCAATAAGCTGGGGTGTATCAGGGCCCGCTACAGATCTTGTTGTTGGATTTGTTCCCGAGTTGCTACATTTCTAGATTTTCGCTTTTTTGTTCTTCAGTGGGGCTCCGCCACGCTTTCTTTTGACTACTGGGTCTGGTGCCCCATAAATAGTCCCCAATTTAGAACTGGATGCGGACCGAGTTAGCAATCTCGGTCTTGTTGGTCCGGAAAGCTCGCAATTTTGTGGAGGGATACATGGATCAACTACTACAGTGTTCACAGTAGCTGGGGGACTAGACAAACTGCCAGCAACTTTTGATGACTGATTGCCCTCACCAGTATAACCTGAAGACACAATATCGGCTGTTAATTGAGGCACTGGTGATGATGCCAGGGCCAGCGTGCCCATTGACAACTGCTTATCAAAAATCGGCTCCATAGATAGCCTCTTTTCAGTCATTTCAATTTCATGTGCCAGCACAAAAGATGCCCTGGTTAAAAATTGGTCTAGTGTGCCCACAATAGATCTGCCTGAAAGCGAATTTTTCCCCTTTCCGGCCTTCGCTGTATCCATAATCTACTTTTATTACAATACAGCTGCTCCAATAGTTTGTAGCAAAAAAAAAGTACGAAGAGCGGTCTTAGTAATCCAGCAAATGCGTACTAACATTCATATGTTGCTCAGATGGAGGATTAAAGAGGGGGGCCCGTCCCATCCTCGTTCGTACTCGGACGGGCTCAGACAGGCCCGCCCTTGGCCCGGGTTTCACCCGGCATGCGCCCGCGCGCGTCCCGCGAAGCGGGGCCACGAGCCGCTATGTAGCACGGGGAGGCGGGGCAGCATGATGCACAGGTGTGTGTAGATCCAGGCCTCGTGGTTGTTGTAGTCCTTCACCCTCCTTGTAATAAAACAAAATAGCCCCACAAACAGTCTGCGGCTACGAGCGGCCCCCGCGAGGCGGGGGCCGCGAGCCGCTATCTTGCACGGGGAGGCGGGGCAGCCTGATGCACAGGTGTGCGTAGATCTAGGCCTCGTGGTTGTTGTAGTCCTTCACCCTCCTTGTAATCAAACAAAATAGCCCCACAAACAGTCTGTGGCTAATATTATGAAGGAGTATTTAAGAATGCTTAGGCAGCTGGAGTATAGGTGTCACGAAGAAGCGAGGGCCCATCCAATATAACAACTACAAAATAAGTAGTCCTTCAGAATACACACAATAGGGAGACAGCAGGTTTAACAATCAAAATGGACACAACTTGTAATTAGTTCAATTCAGTTAATCAATTGTCCAGGGAGGGACGAAAATCCAATTCAGTGTCCAACCCAAAAAAGTCTGTGCCAAATCACAGAGTGAGGGGCTGATAAAAGCTAGCCATAGACCAGCGGGGAAACAAATGTGAGAGTTAGAGTATCTTGCAAAATATGACATGACTCTTCACGCTGCTGTCCTGAACCGAATGCAAGGGGGTGGCCCTGTCTCTTCCTGGCAATGACGGGCAAGGATGGGCCCGCCTTTGGCCCGCACGCGTCCCGCGTCGGGGGAGTGAAGATGTGCTTAAAAGCACTAGAGTGCTGTCCTTGGCTCCTCGGTCTGGGCAGTGCACACTGGGACAGGGAGTCTCCCTCCGACAAGCCCCAGCAGCTAGGTGGTGTAAGGCAAGAGTCCCGCGGCGTAAACAGAAGATAAACTGTACTGTGTGTATGGACATTTGTAATAAAAATATATCTGAAATATATATTTCAGACGTTCTTACTTGAGCACCCATCAATGTTTTATACACTTTAGGTTAGTTTAGAAAAACATTGCAGAAGCAAAAACATGTCTTACTTGCATGAATTTTAAGGTGCACAACTAAGTGAATGGTACAGCTGATTGCATTTAATCTCCAAAGAAGCTTGACATTTGTGTGACTTCGACGCCTTTGGTTTATGGGACTAAAAGATGCACATTTATTGTGTAGAACATCATTGCGTGTTCACTTGCTTATTGTCACTAATGAATTGTGCAAAGGCTCACAGTGGCACTTTGAACAAGGTAAGTTGTGCAGTCTAAGTGAGCCACTACCCTGTGTTCAGAGAATGTGGGTAATATTGGATAGATTCCAAACCTTAAGGTTTGACCACTCTTTCGGTTGGACAGCAAGAGCACTTGGGCTTGTGCTAGAGGTCTCGGTCAACAATATTCTATAACCTGTTCCATCCTATTGTTTGAAATCCTAAAGAATAAAAACAGTCAAAACCTTAACTCAAATGTGTTCTTCAGCAAATGTGAAACCATACCAAACGTCCTCTATTACACACTGGCCGATCTAGCAAAATAATTCTCCGAATGGAGTACTTCAAATCTGATTAAGTGGATAACACTTAATTTTAAGCATAATTTGAACTTATTTTTAAGCTTAATTTTAAGTCTTCAGAAGCATATCGAATTGCTGCCAGGGACATATAAATGTAAATTTCTTTTATATATTTGTGAATTATTCATTATTCCAGTAAATTTGATCACAGTGGTGTGTCACTGAACTAATTGTCAGATGTTCCAGTCATGTTCTACCAACAAGTCTTAAACAATGTATTGATATTCATGAATGTTTTTTTGTAAATGTAAGATACAATGTGCAAACTGAATCCACATTTCACATTTTGACATGAGACAACATTGTACTAGAGAGAGTTTACGTTCTATTATACAAACAGTTGGTAAAAACATATTTTAGGAGGACAACACAGTGGGAAAAGTAGAAGTGTGTGGTAAAGGGAAATAATTAGATTTGCAGTGCTGCATATACTGCATTTCGAAGTATTCTCTTGTTGAAGGAAATAAAATGATAATTATCTCTGCCATATTTACCTAATTTACCTTAAGTTAATTCTGGTGGTAGTCTCTCAACAAGAGGAAAATCCAGTGAAGGATTCACTATGTTCCTCTCATCATAAGGTATTTGCAGCGATCTTTTTAAAAGCGGTAGTAACTAAATTACCTCTACATGTGGCGTACCTTGAGAAGATCCTAAAGCATGTTACAATTACCACTGTTGGTCACAGGTGCAAGAAGGAGCAGGACTCATGATAAAAATATTCAAAGAATAAAAACCATGCCCCCTTGCAGTAATCCCAAAAACACTCAGCATCAACAAGGATGCCATGGAAGCATGACAGTCTTCCCGAGTTATGACTTTACTTACACAATGCTACACCCAATTGAAGACCTCAATCATGGTGAAGCAGGTCTTGGGTTGCTTGTATTCTGGTTCAGAGAGGACCTGGCTTTGCAGTTCAGGCTGGACTATTTCTATTTGAGCAGGGTCAAAACTGATGTGCATATAGCTGTGTCTAATAAGAGTTGGCAGAGAAGGGCAAAAGAAATGGTTTGGAGTGCTACCTTGAGGTATTGCCAGTGGTTAGACTTATTTCACACATTCTCCTATCATCTTATGTGTAGGTCAACTTGATTTACCAGCATTTTTTCGAGCTGAAAGTAGATTTGACTATCATCAGCTTAGATCCGTAGGTTCACCTGGTGCTATATAAATCCCTCGACTCCTCACAATCCGGCTTCCGAGCCAAGCACAGCACTGAAACCGCCCTCATCGCAGCAACAGACGACATTCGAACTCTACTGGACAATGGAGATACAGTAGCCCTCATCCTCCTCGACCTTTCCGCAGCCTTCGACACGGTCTGTCATAGTACCCTTTTACAGCGCCTCAGAAACATCGGAATCCAAGGAAAAGCACTGGAATGGATCACTTCGTTCCTCACCGGAAGAACCCAGAGAGTCCGCCTCCCACCATTCAAGTCAGAGTCCACTGAAGTCATTTGTGGCGTGCCACAAGGATCTTCTCTCAGCCCCACCCTCTTCAACGTATACATGAGCCCCCTCGCGAACATCGCACGCCATCACAACCTCAACATCATCTCCTACGCTGATGACACTCAACTGATCCTCTCACTCACAAAAGACCCTAACACCGCCAAAACCAACTTACACGAAGGAATGAAAGAAGTAGCCGAGTGGATGAAGCACAGCCGTCTGAAACTGAACTCCGACAAAACAGAATGTGGATTATATTGACTAGATTGCATACCTTAATGTTTGTCCACTGTTTCCGACGGACAGCAAGAGCACTTGTGCTCATGCTAGGGGTGTTGGTCACCAATTTTTTGTAACTTGCTCCATCCCACTGTTTGAAATCCTAAAGAATGAAAAAAGTCAAAACCTTTACTCAAATTCGTTCAGCAGCAAATGTGGAACCATATCAAACGTCCTTTCCTTCACAATGAACCATTGAGCAAAATAATTTTCCGAGCAGAGTACTTCAAATTTGTTTGAGCTGATTACACTTGCAGTGTACCATAACAATTGCCAGCATCTACCACCCCACCTCCCCCTGCCCCTCTACCCCCTAAACCTGGTGACCATAAGAGTGAGATAGAGAAGTAATGGTGAAGGGCTGGGATGTGTCCAAATCAGTGTCAATTACAATGAGCACCGGCGTACAGTAGGACCTAACCTTCGGGCATTCCCATAAAATGTGTAGGAGTGTACAACAGGATCCACAGTGGCACCAGCAATCACAAGATTTAGACTGGTTGTATTTATGAATCTGGTGGGGTGTGTAGTACCAGTATGTGATGATCATTGTGGCAGTCACCATACTGGCCATGCTATGCGTGGTGTGTCGCGCCGTGTAGTAAATGTAGCCCCATTGTAATGTTGTAAACTCCTTGCCTATTTCTGATTCCCATCCTGTTTAGCTCTTGGATTTGGAGACTTCTGTAGGTGAATTGATCAGGCAGTATAGGTCTGAGACCAGGCCCTTGTTGGATGACCTCGACACAAGCTAGCTCTCGAAGGGGGTAAGTTGCCGCTCTGCACCAGGGTAAATAGTGGGGTGCTATGCCCAGTGTCAGATCTGAGTGTAGTGCCAACGCTCCATTTCAGGGAGGGCAAATTCTGAACAGAGCGTCGCGTAGGGGAGTGGACCCTTCAAGTCGAACAGGTGGCCCACCAACCTGCATCCGGCATGTACCCGTACTTGGAATGAGGGATTCTGGGTGCCTGGTTGAAAATCTGGGATCTTGACTATGGGGGTAAGTTATGTTATGTTATGTTATAACAATTTATTATGCGCACAGCGACCCCAGCGAAGGGGCATCCCGGCGAGGGAAAGGTCATGAGACCCCTCTGTGTTGCTAAGCTGTCCCAGACTGCCAACAAAGCCTTGGTAATGGGCAAGAGGAAGTGATCTGGACTGTGCTTCTTTATGGAGGTATGGGATGCGCCACGGTGCCTGGCCAGCCAGAGCTCGGTCCATAAACAGACATTTCTTTTCAGATTCCGCATGTGACCATTCCACTAAAACCCTTGATTAGGTGACCTGGTAATAGTGAACAAGGTTGTTGACTCCCAGGCCACCCTCATCTGGGGAGCGGTAGCTGAGGGCTCTACAGATAAGAGGATGCTTATCTGCCCACACATCCATTAATTTCTTTTTAGCGAGAGAGCCTGGGGAGGATTGTCATTTTAATTGCTAGTACTAGTCCTAGCCAAGAGAGGGAGTATGACCACAACTGACACAGTTCGGATTTGATATGGTGAGTTATCTTTTGCTAGTTAAGCCTAATAGTGTCAGTGATGGCAGCGGTTATCTGGAGGCCTAGATATGGGATTGATACCGAGGCCCACTGTTTGGGCAGGGCCTTTTGCAAGTGTCTAACGTCTGTGGCCAGAGGGTAGGTTGAGGGCTTGCGATTTTTGGATATTTACCGTAAAGCCTGATGTCTGACCAAATGACTCCAGTGCTGCTAAGAAAGCGGGCAGTGAAGGGGAGGGCTCCTCCAATGAGGCTATGACGTCATCCTGGCAAAGGCCGATGGAGTGCAATTCTCCTCCGCATTGGACACCTTTTTATCTGTGAGTTGGAATATACTTTTTGGGCCATGGGTTCTATGTACAGGCTGAACAGCAGGGGCGACAATGGGCACCCCTGCCTGGTCCCTCTAGTGATATGGTTAGGGGCGGAGGAACAGCAACTGCTTATCAAAAATCGGCTCCATAGATAGCCTCTTTTCAGTCATTTCAATTTCATGTGCCAGCACAAAAGATGCCCTGGTTAAAAATTGGTCTAGTGTGCCCACAATAGATCTGCCCGAAAGCTAATTTTTCCCCTTTCCGGCCTTCGCTGTAGCCATTATCTACTTTTATTACAATACAGCTGCTCCAATAGTTTGTAGCAAAAAAAAAGTACGAAGAGCGGTATTAGTAATCCAGCAAATGTGTACTAACCTTCATATGTTGCTCAGATGGAGGATTAAAGAGGGGGGCCCGTCCCATCCTCGTTCGTACTCGGACGGGCTCAGACAGGCCCGCCCTTGGCCCGGGTTTCGACCGTCCCGCGCCCTCGCGCGTCCCGCGAAGCGGGGGCCATGAGCCGCTATGTAGCACGGGGAGGCGGGGCAGCATGATGCACAGGTGTGTGTAGATCCAGGCCTCGTGGTTGTTGTAGTCCTTCACCCTCCTTGTAATAAAACAAAATAGCCCCACAAACAGTCTGCGGCTACGAGCGGCCCCCGCAAGGCGGGGGCTGCGAGCCGCTATCTTGCACGGGGAGGCGGGGCAGCCTGATGCACAGGTGTGCGTAGATCTAGGCCTCGTGGTTGTTGTAGTCCTTCACCCTCCTTGTAATCAAACAAAATAGCCCCACAAACAGTCTGCGGCTAATATTATGAAGGAGTAATTAAGAATGCTTAGGCAGCTGGAGTATAGGTGTCACGAAGAAGCTAGGGCCCATCCAATATAACAAATACAAAACAAGTAGTCCTTTAGAATACACACAATAGGGAGTAAGCAAGGTTTAACAATCAAAATGGACACAACTTGTAATTAGTTCAATTCAGTTAATCAATTGTCCAGGGAGGGACGAAAATCCAATTCAGTGTCCAACCCAAAAAAGTCTGAGCCAAATCACAGAGTGAGGGGCTGATAAAAGCTAGCCATAGACCAGCGGGGAAACAAATGTGAGAGTTAGAGTATCTTGCAAAATATGACATGACTCTTCACGCTGCTGTCCTGAACCGAATGCAAGGGGGTGGCCCTGTCTCTTCCTGGCAATGACGGGCAAGGATGGGCCCGCTTTGACCCGCACGCGTCCCGCGTCGGGGGAGTGAAGATGTGCTTAAAAGCACTAGAGTGCTGTCCTTGGCTCCTCGGTCTGGGGCAGTGCACACTGGGACAGGGAGTCTCCCTCCGACAAGCCCCAGCAGCTAGGTGGTGTAAGGCAAGAGTCCCGCGGCGTAAACAGAAGATAAACTGTACTGTGTGTATGGAAATTTGTAATAAAAATATATCTGAAATATATATTTCAGACGTTCTTACTTGAGCACTCATCAATGTTTTATACACTTTAGGTTAGTTTAGAAAAACATTGCAGAAGCAAAAACATGTCTTACTTGCATGAATTTTAAGGTGCACAACTAAGTGAATGGTACAGCTGTTTGCATTTAATCTCCAAAGAAGCTTGACATATGTGTGACTTCGACGCCTTTGGTTTATGGGACTAAAAGATGCACATTTATTGTGTAGAACATCATTGCGTGTTCACTTGCTTATTGTCACTATTGAATTGTGCAAAGGCTCACAGTGGCACTTTGAACAAGGTAAGTTGTGCAGTCTAAGTGAGCCACTACCCTGTGTTCAGAGAATGTGGGTAATATTGGATAGATTCCAAACCTTAAGGTTTGACCACTCTTTCGGTTGGACAGCAAGAGCACTTGGGCTTGTGCTAGAGGTCTCGGTCAACAATATTCTATAACCTGTTCCATCCTATTGTTTGAAATCCTAAAGAATAAAAACAGTCAAAACCTTAACTCAAATGTGTTCTTCAGCAAATGTGAAACCATACCAAACGTCCTCTATTACACACTGGCCGATCTAGCAAAATAATTCTCCGAATGGAGTACTTCAAATCTGATTAAGTGGATAACACTTAATTTTAAGCATAATTTGAACTTATTTTTAAGCTTAATTTTAAGTCTTCAGAAGCATATCGAATTGCTGCCAGGGACATATAAATGTACATTTCTTTTATATATTTGCGAATTATTCATTATTCCAGTACATTTGATCACAGTGGTGTGTCACTGAACGAATTGTCAGATGTTCCAGTCATGTTCTACCAACAAGTCTTAAACAATGTATTGATATTCATGAATGTTTTTTTGTAAATGTAAGATACAATGTGCAAACTGAATCCACATTTCACATTTTGACATGAGACTCCATTGTACTAGAGAGAGTTTACATTCTATTATACAAACAGTTGGTAAAAACATATTTTAGGAGGACAACACAGTGGGAAAAGTAGAAGTGCGTGGTAAAGGGAAATAATTAGATTTGCAGTGCTGCATATACTGCATTTCTAAGTATTCTTTTGTTGAAGGAAATAAAATGATAATTATCTCTGCCATATTTACCTAATTTGCCTTAAGTTATTTCTGGTGGTAGTCTCTCAACAAGAGGAAAATCCAGTGAAGGATTCACTATGTTCCTCTCATCATA
This sequence comes from Lissotriton helveticus, assembly GCF_964261635.1. NCBI lineage: Eukaryota > Metazoa > Chordata > Amphibia > Caudata > Salamandridae > Lissotriton > Lissotriton helveticus. The sequence goes on from NC_136057.1 coordinate 1,378,045,165, forward strand.
AGGTATTTCCATCGATCTTTTTAAAAGTGATAGTAACTAAATTACCTCTACATGTGGCGTACCTTGAGAAGATCCTAAAGCATGTTACAATTACCACTGTTGGTCACAGGTGCAAGAAGGAGCAGGACTCATGATAAAAATATTCAAAGAATGAAAACCATGCCCCCTTCCAGTAATCCCAAAAACACTCAGCTTCAACAAGGATGCCATGGAAGCATGACAGTCATCCCGAGTTATGACGTTACTTACACAATGCTACACCCAATTGAAGACCTCAATCATGGTGAAGCAGGTCTTGGGTTGCTTGTATTCTGGTTCAGAGAGGACCTGGCTTTGCAGTTCAGGCTGGACTATTTCTATTTGAGCAGGGTCAAAACTGATGTGCATATAGCTGTGTCTAATAAGAGTTGGCAGAGAAGGGCAAAAGAAATGGTTTGGAGTGCTACCTTGAGGTATTGCCAGTGGTTAGACTTATTTCACACATTCTCCTTTCATCTTATGTGTAGGTCAACTTGATTTACCAGCATTGTTTCGAGCTGAAAGTAGATTTGACTATCATCAGCTTAGATCCGTAGGTTCACCTGGTGCTATTTCTAGAGCAGTATCAATGAATACAAGTAAACACTGAAGAGCAAGCACGGACGGTATGACCTTATTATTCTAAAAAAAAAAATCCATTTGTGGTGTTGATTTCATGGACCCAATTCAGACCTTTTGGCTGCATCTGGAGAGGAATGACCAAAATAATTCCAAGGTTGAAACCAGTGCTTAATCTGAGCTGGTGGTTTCTGGTGATCGGCGCCTGCTCTTATGATCAACACCAGCACTTACGACAGTCCACCACATGTCGATGGTGTCTGTCTACTTTTGAAATGAGCACAACAAAGGTTGTTTCACAATTCAATATACAATCAAAATTAACATTATTTGCTACTGCTTTGAATTGCCTGGGATATTCTGAATTGTCAGAAAAGAAGAAGTATGATGGTTTGTACTTGAAATGGTACTGTCACTGGCAGCACAGGCAGGGGGTACGATTGATGTAATCTACATTGGCCTACTAAGAAGGTCCCGGGCAATTTCTTTCTTTACAAATTTAGCACTGGAAACACTAACTCCTCAAGGCAACTCAAGAATATCTCATCATTCACAGTGCCCTAGGCTTCTAGGCTGTTGCAATGTTCTGGAGTATGAGGCCTGTATATTCTTGTTTTCAAACAAGCAAAGGAACAGATCTTCAGTGTTATTAACCAGTAGCTGGCTTACACCCAGATTAGTGATTGGAAGAACTAACTTTACCTCAGCAAACTGAAACTATCTTCATCTCCCTTGGAGGGGAGGGATTAAAGGAAGGAGGACAGACCAAAATAAAGAAGTACAGAGATGCCATGGAAATTTTCCTTTTGACCCCCAAAGCCGCTCCTTTATCTACGAGCTTTATTGACACTGTTCTCATGATTTGTGAGCAGAAGAAAAACTATACTGTTTGTATGGACATTTTTAATAAAAGTTAGTATCAAATACATAACTGGGTAAGGGGGAGTTCACTTCTTATTTTTAAAAAAAGTTTGAAAAACCATTAAGAGAAAACCACATTTTTAAATTGATAGAAAGAAAAGTACCTCCATCTATTCTTACGTAAGCACCCATCAATATGTTATACACTTTAGGTAAGTTTCAGAAACACACTAGAAGAAACACATGTTGCTTATGTGAATTGTTTACGATGCCTAACTAGGTGAAAGGCGCAGTTGTTTGCATTTGGTCTCCAAATAGGCTTGACATATGTGTGACTTTAACACCAGTGGTCTATGGGACTAAAATATGCACATTAACTGTTTAGGATATCATTGTGCATTCACTTACAGGTTGGTACAAATGAATTGAGCAATGGTCCACAGGTGCAACTAGGACCAAGTGAATTGTGAAGTCTCAGTGATCCACTACCCTTGTGTTTGGAGAATGTGGATAATATTGACTAGATTGCATACCTTAATGTTTGGCCACTGTTTCCGACGGACAGCAAGAGCACTTGTGCTCATGCTAGGGGTGTTGGTCACCAATTTTTTGTAACTTGCTCCATCCCACTGTTTGAAATCCTAAAGAATGAAAAAAGTCAAAACCTTTACTCAAATTCGTTCAGCAGCAAATGTGGAACCAAATCAAACGTCCTTTCCTTCACAATGAACCATTGAGCAAAATAATTTTCCGAGCAGAGTACTTCAAATTTGTTTGAGCTGATTACACTTGCAGTGTACCATAACAATTGCCAGCATCTACCACCCCACCTCCCCCTGCCCCACTACCCCCTAAACCTGGTGACCATAAGAGTGAGATAGAGAAGTAATGGTGAAGGGCTGGGATGTGTCCAAATCAGTGTCAATTACAATGAGCACCGGCGTACAGTAGGACCTAACCTTCGGGCATTCCCATAAAATGTGTAGGAGTGTACAACAGGATCCACAGTGGCACCAGCAATCACGAGATTTAGACTGGGTGTATTTATGAATCTGGTGGGGTGTGTAGTACCAGTATGTAATGATCATTGTGGCAGTCACCATACTGGCCATGCTATGCGTGGTGTGTCGCGCCGTGTAGTAAATGTAGCCCCATTGTAATGTTGTAAACTCCTTGCCTATTTCTGATTCCCATCCTGTTTAGCTCTTTGATTTGGAGACTTCTGTAGGTGAATTGATCAGGCAGTATAGGTCTGAGACCAGGCGCTTGTTGGATGACCTCGACACAAGCTAGCTCTCGAAGGGGGTAAGTTGCCGCTCTGCACCAGGGTAAATAGTGGGGTGCTATGCCCAGTGTCAGATCTGAGTGTAGTGCCAACGCTCCATTTCAGGGAGGGCAAATTCTGAACAGAGGGTCGCGTAGGGGAGTGGACCCTTCAAGTCGAAAAGGTGGCCCACCAACCTGCATCCGGCATGTACCCGTACTTGGAATGAGGGATTCTGGGTGCCTGGTTGAAAATCTGGGATCTTGACTATGGGGGTAAGTGGCGAGGGAAAGGTCATAAGACCCCTCTGTGTTGCTAAGCTGTCCCAGACTGCCAACAAAGCCTTGGTAATGGGCAAGAGGAAGTGATCTGGACTGTGCTTCTTTATGGAGGTATGGGATGCGCCACGGTGCCTGGCCAGCCAGAGCTCGGTCCATAAACAGACATTTCTTTTCAGATTCTGCATGTGACCATTCCACTAAAACCCTTGATTAGGTGACCTGGTAATAGTGAACAAGGTTGTTGACTCCCAGGCCACCCTCATCTGGGGAGCGGTAGCTGAGGGCTCTACAGATACGAGGATGCTTATCTGCCCACACATCCATTAATTTCTTTTTAGCGAGAGAGCCTGGGGAGGGTTGTCATTTTAATTGCTAGTATTAGTCCTAGCCAAGAGAGGGAGTATGACCACAACTGACACAGTTCGGATTTGATCTGGTGAGTTAGCTTTTGCTAGTTAAGCCCAATAGTGTCAGTGATGGCAGCGGTTATCTGGAGGCCTAGATATGGGATTGATACCGAGGCCCACTGTTTGGGCAGGGCCTTTTGCAAGTGTCTAACGTCTGTGGCCAGAGGGTAGGTTGAGGGCTTGCGATTTTTGGATATTTACCGTAAAGCCTGATGTCTGACCAAATGACTCCAGTGCTGCTAAGAAAGCGGGCAGTGAAGCGGAGGGCTCCTCCAATGAGGCTATGACGTCATCTGGGCAAAGGCCGATGGAGTGCAATTCTCCTCCGCATTGGACACCTTTTTATCTGTGAGTTGGAATATACTTTTTGGGCCATGGGTTCTATGTACAGGCTGAACAGCAGGGGCGACAATGGGCACCCCTGCCTGGTCCCTCTAGTGATATGGTTAGGGGCGGAGGAACAGCAGCTGTTGATGCCAACTACGGCTGTTGGTTGAGTGTAGCTACTAAGACTACACTTTTGAAAGTGATCCCCTATGCCAAAAAGGGTCAAGGCTGCCTCCAAATAGGGCCATTGTACCCTGTCGAAAGCTTTCTCTGTTTCAACTGCCAAGAGCATTCTTTCTTGGGCATATATTTGGGCTTTATCAATTATGTACAGGATCATTCTTGTATTGTCACTACACTGCGTTGGGGATCAAATCCAGCTAGATCGGACCTATGATGCCTGGGAGGAGGGGATTAAGCCTAGCAGCAAGAATGCCTGTAAGGAGCTCAAGAGGGAGATGGGATGATAATAAGAACAGTGAGTCCTGTCCTTCCAGAGTTTGGGATTTACTACTATTGCTGCACGGAGCATTGAAGGGGGAAGTGTCCCTTTGTCTACAATTGCGTTAAAAAGCCTGGTAAGAATAGGGGCTAAACTGTCGCAAAATGTCTTATAAAAGGAGGCTGGTAATTTAGAACGCAGCAGCTCGTGTCCTGCTGAGGCTCCCTAGAACTTGAACTGGGGCGATCTAGCAGCCTTTTAATTATGCCGTAGTTGGCATCAACAGCTGCTGTTCCTCCGCCCCTAACCATATCACTAGAGGGACCAGGCAGGGGTGCCCCTTGCCGCCCCTGATGTTCAGCCTGTACATAGAACCCATGGCCCAAAAAGTATATTCCAACTCACAGATAAAAAGGTGTCCATTGCGGAGGAGAATTGCACTCCATCGGCCTTTGCCCAGATGACGTCATAGCCTCATTGGAGGAGCCCTCCGCTTCACTGCCCGCTTTCTTAGCAGCACTGGAGTCATTTGGTCAGACATCAAGCTTTACGTATGTATGTAGACATATGGCGTTATTTAAAGACATTTCATCCTGTTTTTTATTTATCATGCTGTGCACCTGGTCAGCTGCTGTCCCTTAATTCAGGAAAGACAGCACAGAGAGTCACTTAAAAAGAGCACAATTTACTGCATTTATCCACTTTAAAAAATAAATGCAGACAGAAACCACATTGTTTTCTGTCTTTATTTATCTGTAAAAATCCATAAAAATGGAAAACAGGGAGCCCTAATTATAATTATCCCTGCAATATTTACCTAATTTACCCTAAGTTAATTCTGGTGGTAGACTCTCAACAATTTTCCAGCTAAGGATTCATGTGAGAAGTTGGCCTGGTGTATGATGTCCACTAATTAAAGTGGGCACCTTATGGTGATTTAAGAGGTCTCAAACAACCTTAGAAAGTTATCCATGTGGTAGCTGTGGAGAGCAGCCTTCGGACTTGAAAGAGTGAAAAGCAGCTTGTTTTACCAGAATACAATTATATAGTGTAGATTAAACGAATGAGAACCACACAATGTATTTATAAAAACATGAATCTATTATATAATACTCTCTAGTTTGATACAGTATCTCCTACACGGAGATATACACAAAGCACACAATACTATTGCAAAGAAATCAATGTAAATAGCACTAATAAACAGTGGGCCCCAGAGGGGGACCAAACCATATATTAAGAAAGTGGAATAAGAACCACGACTCGAGTCAGGACAATGTTGAGAAGACATAGAATTGCTGGGAGCCCAAGGAACTACCCACGGAGTCCATGTGCTGTGTGGCAACACGACCGCGTGCTCGGTCCAAGTCTATTTGCAAGTCGCGGTTGGAGTTTTAATGATAAGGGACCCTTCCCAGTGGGCTTGTAAGAAATCCCATGGAAGACAGAAGGTGGGAGATCCACCCCACCCGTGCATACTGAAGAACCCAAGTTAACTATCCCAGGGAAGCCGGGTGCATAGGGACGAAGTGACCTTTGGAAACCACTGTCGAACTCAGTGGAGGACTTTGAGAAAGTGCCACTGCTGAAAGGGAGAAGAATGTCCGGTGGAATCCAAATGTGGATTCTAGATGTAGAGTACCTGTAAGCAGAGTGGACATAGTCTGGGTCACTTAGAAGTGACCAGGGGCTCAGGATACGTATGCCCACTGATGTCGGGTGCTTCAGGATAGTTAGATGGTGCTCTTGACACCGCGGCTGCGGGGACCAGGCGACATTGAGGACAACCAGGAGCTGGATGCAAGCGGTCCCACAAAGCATGGCGGGTGCTGAGGGATAGGTGTCCAGCAGGAGCACCAACAAGCCTTGGCAACAACAACCTACACAGGAAGTCAAGAAAGAGTACGGTTCGGACCAGCATGGTCTAGGAGACATAGAATTCGTAGTTTCACAAAACAGCAAGCCACAGAACACTTGGTGCAAGATGGATAAAGATCTTTGTAGAAAAAGTCGCCAGAGGTGGGGCTACTCAGAGCCAAATTCACTTGTCATGGAATTGCCAACAAGCTCATGCACTTGCAAATACATGCGATGCACAGGGGTTCAGGTATTGCAGCCCCAACAAGGGATACTAGCCTCAACCTTGGTGAGATGGCAGATCAAGCCTCGAGGGACATAGAAACCCACCTCCTTTGGTGCTGGAACCTTCAGAGTCCATAGGAGCTCAGAATTGGCAGACTGGCCAGTAGTGTTGAGGTGCCTGCGAATGCAGAGGAATGACTCCTTTAATCCAAGGGTATTATCTTCAGTTGTCTTTGATTCTCCACAGGTCCGGCACGGATCCTGTATGTTGCACAGGCACAGAAGATGCAGCAGGCTGAGAGGGAGACAGAGTCAGGCCCAAACGAAGTCTAGAAAAGTCCAGAGTGCCCAGACGGTTGAAACGCAGTGGCTTCAGGTCTGAATCTTGTCCACAATGAATCAACGGTCATACAGCCAGGTAAGCCCTTAAGTACCCTAAGACAAGGGTTGGGAAGATTCAGGGGAGGGTCTGGACAGGCGGAAGGTTACACCCATGTCCTTCGTCCATTTTCGCGCCGGAGCGGGAGCCAACAGCTTGTTGAACTGGACTATACACAGGTACACCAAATGTGCCCCTTGTGCAGACTTTCAGTCATTGGGAAGCTCACCCACCCAGCCCTAATACACTAAATCCTGTCTAGGAGTTTGCACCTCCCTGTGATAGGATGCCTATTGTTCTGCCTTCCCCTTCTAGAGCTTGGCACAGCAGCAGGAGGGCAGGAATGTGTCTCAGGTCGGCAGCATCCATTTTGTGCTGTGCGGGACTAGAAGGCTAGTAGCAGGAACACTGAGAGCTTCACAGATTGCTCTACCGATGGGTGGAATCATGCCTCCCACACCGATTACCAGTGTGAGAGTATGATTCCAACATGTTTGACACCAAACACAATACCGTTTGTGGCAGCCATTTTAGAGATGGTTATCATGCAGTCGCATAATTCCCCTCTAAATTCGTCAATGACTGCTTCACTGACAACCTGGGAGAATAGACTCCGTAGGCTGCAGTGGTGTCCTGCTTATGCAGGGGCACCCTCTTACTTAGAACCAAGCACCCTGCCTTCAGGATTGTAAAGTCCTGCTATAGGGGTGACTTATAGGTTTTAAGTGCAGTGACCCTAAGATATAGTAAACCTGTATCTTTAATAAGTGGAGCACACTTACTGGCAGCCACCCCTCTCATGAAGGTATCTACAGTGAGAAGGATGTCAGATTCTGAGACTATCGCATTCCCTGGTAAATGGTGGTATGGCAGGTTTCTTGCAAATGGAAAAGTGGAATCCCACAAGTGGAACTTAGCTAAAGTTAGGTGCCTCAGTCTTCCCGGTGTCTCGGCGAGGGTTAGCCCTGTGAGCACCGATTGTCAATATGAATCCGGGAGACGGGCCCATACTCAGTAAGTAGTTTGCGTGCCATGCTTCGACATGGAGCGTACTGCGCCCAAGGATGCTTGGGATTTGCACTCCGGGGGGGGGGGAATGGAATTAAACCACTCAGTGCCTGTGGTGTGAAGGAGAGGTGGCGGGCTCACAGTGGACAAAGCGCAGAGTAAAATCAATGGCTGTGTCCCAAAAGGTATAAACTGAAAAAATAACAACTTCCAACAGTAAAATGTTGTAAAGAACAGGAGAAAGGCATTGTATCCTTACACCTGACTAATCAGGCAGTGTGACTCAATGCTATCAGGTATGTCCTAGGACAAAGTCAGGTGATCATAGGTAGCCTTATAGCCCGAGCGAGCATCCCTCGTTGACAGGTCCCTGGTCTACAATTAAAATAGATAGGTTGAAGCTGTGTAAAGACAGAGGCACTCGCTCATGTCGTAGTGTTGTGGTCTTCACAAGTCAGATACTAGGAATGGGCACGCATATTGGCGTCCAGGGGAGCATAGCCCAGATCTACTGTGTATAAGGTCCCTATGGAAAATACCATCAATTGACTTCTTGGCATCATGCTGGGAGGCGAACTGGTCTGTCAACTTCCCAGGCTTGTCCAGGGTATATATCGTCACTTAACCTTTGCTTGTCGCTTTCGAGCCTATAGACCCAGCGTTGTTCACTATGAAAAAGAACTGACTCTAAAGTACCTATACTGGTTGCATAGTTGGGCTTGTCAAATACCAGCCAGGTGATATCGTTCTTAGAGTGGGCATGCTGCAAAAAATGTCAAGTCAGTTTTGTATTGTTTCTCTTACACCGCAAAGAGCTGCGGTGCTCAATGATCCTTGTGCGGACCTTGCGAGTAGTCATCCCAATGTAATTTAATCTGCATGGGCATCTCAATAAGTATATTACTCCCTCTGTGTTGCAATTTGTATGTCTGGGAAGTTCCCATAGTGTCCGTAAGCCTAAATCAATCTGTGTAGTTGTTATAGTGTATGGGTATGCTGAGCATGACCCACATGGAAAGTGTCTCCTTACCAGTGGTAGGGACCACAGTGTGTTCTGTACTAACTGTGGTTGTTCGGTACGTGGTCTGGTGTGGACTACCATATCTTTGATGTTGCTACTGCGTTTGAGTACAAAGAGTGGTCTATTCATGTATTTAGTACAGGCCAGTTTCTTGTCACAATCCTCTTCACTGTGTTCGTCAAGTGACTGTCGGTCCCTACACAGCCTAACCTGTCATCACGTTGTTTGATGTGCCTACCTAGGAGGGCCTCTCTATTATTATTTCTGGCACGCTTAGGTGCTCGGTTGATTCATTTTTCTGGGTATGCTCTCCGGGATAGGTTAGTACTAAGTGTAGTCGTATGTTCTTTGCATTTTCATATTTCGGTGCAGTTTCTCCTTAGTCTCAGAAATTGCCCTACTGGCAGATTATCCCTTAATGCACAAGAGTGAAAGCTATTGTAGCTCAGAAGGGAGTTCCTACCCATGGGCTTGGTGTAGAGTTCTGAATGAATACCACCGTCTTTGAGGTATAGCAAGAGATCCAGGAATGGTAGGGAGTCTTTGCTATGTTCGCAGATAAATCTGATATTGGTGTTCCTGGTGTTCACCCACCCTGAGAAAGCATGCAGTGTCTCTGTGTCACCTTCCCAGATCACCAAGATGTCATCTATATACCTCTTCCAAATTTTCAGGTTCTCTGTGTATCGATTGGATGAAGGGTAGATGCAAGACGTTTCAAAATTGTGCATGTATAGATTTGCTATGCTCGGGGCACAAATACTCCCCATTGAAGTACCATTAGTCTGCTAATACAGATATTCTTTGTACTGAAAAAAATCATCTTTCATTGCTATTGATGCACACTCCAATATGAATAAGGTAGGTGTCATGTCTTCTCGTGTTCTAGAGCTAAGAAGATATGCAGTAGTCTTCAGTGTGTCACCTTGCGGGATATTCGTGTATAGAGTCTCTACATCGTAGGAGACAAGTAAATATTTAGTTGGATCGAAAGTAATGCCTGTCAATGTGTTCAGAACATGCTTAGTATCCTGGAGGTAGGATGGCATTTCTGACACACAAGGTCGCAGGAACCAATCCACGAATTGTGATAGGGGCTCGAAAAGGGAGACAATTAACTTTGGGCGAAGTACTACGCTGCGCTCCCGTAGTTTGCGAAGTTTGCGCTACTTTGCACTAAGCGAATTGCAAGTAGCACAGTGCTAACACGCGTAGCGGTCATTTTTTGCTTGTTCGCGGTCTTCAACGTCAAGTTGACGACCTCGAGCGAGCAAAATGACACCCCGGCTAGACTTTTTCCTCGTTCGCTATCAGCAACATCAAGTTGGCAATAAACCTCTCGGCAAGATTCTCAACGCAGGGAGGTCAGGTTTCTCATTGCGAGTGGTCGCGTATGCTCGAGACCGCTCGCGATGAGAAACTACCAGTCCACGTTGAGAAAGCTGCAGCTCGAGTAGAAATCTACTCGAGCGGCAGAAAACGACCGCTTGCACTGTGCAATAGTGCAGACAAGCATCCTGCACTCTGCAGTCAGTGCGAACAGCATTTTGCACAGTACACTACGCAGTTCGCATACCTACGCGTAGCTCGCGTAGTGCGAAGTGCACTTCGCGTAACTACGCGTAGCACCACTACGCGAACTACGCCCAGGGTTAGAGCCGATCGCCGACACTATTGGTGGTCTAGTTGATTTCTGAATCTTCGGGAGTATGTTGAAATATGGAACCTTGGGATGAGTGGGTTGTAAGAACTCAGATTCACTCCTATTGATCCAGCCTGCTTCATATCCTCTCTCTATCAGAGTCTTGATGGTTTTCTGTAGTCTCTGAGTTGGGTCATTTTGTAAATGTTGATACTACCCGTGATCACTCAGTTGGCGGAGACGTTCCTGATGGTAATCTGTGCTGTTCATGATCACTATGGCTATAGTCTTAAGAGGGGTCAAGGTCTCATGGCTAAGATTGACTATTATGATGTATGACTCATCGAGGGCGGTGGATCCTTGGACATTGCTCCTCTTCACTTGTTGTTCAATCGCAGGGTTCCACTGTATATGTGGTCTCTCCTAGTATATTTGGTCTGGCTGTGTTGCCCTGGTTCCTTGTCTTCTTCTACCGCTTTTGCCTCGGCCCTGTGGATACTCTGCCAGGAAGAAAGACTGCTGTGCTGCTGAAGGACTGCCACTCTGCTGTACTGCAGCTTTGAAAGAACTAATGCCCTGCTGTGTTGCCTTCTTGCCTGGCTGAGTTCGACTGGATCTGCGTCTCTTGAGCTCAGAAGCCAGAGTGACTCCATTGGCTAGATGGCGGTCCTCCTGATCTAAATCCTCATGGACATAACAGGCTTCCAACAACGTTCCCTCTGCACCTGGACTCATCTATGAGTCTATCCTACCAAGTGGTGCCACCCCAGACCTGGACCCTCAGAAGTGCACCTAAAGTGCATCCATGAGCAGCCTCGTAGCACATCCAAAACAATACAGGAATTCGCACACCAGCCTCGACGCTTCTTGGAATTTACACATCGCTTCGGCTGCATGGCGCATCTTTGACTTGGATCCGCACAATGCTCTGTAACCTGGATTTCAGGTACTCTGTCAGTAAACCTAACTGGAATCCCTGTAGCCATCCCACGTGTCATCGCAGATGGTCTGAACTTGTGACTTTGTCCTGGTCTGGCGTGACCAGATACGCACAGTTGGCTTTTTGCGCTGGTTGGTGCTATTTTGACCTAAAACTTAAAACATTGAATAGACTCCAGTTCTACTAATTGGATGCTTTTCATTTTGGTCTTGATTATTTATTAAACTGAGCTCTATTTTTCTAACCTGGTGTGGGAACTTTTTGTGTTTTTTTCATTGCCTTACTGTTTGAAGTGTTGCACAAATACTTTACACACAGCCATCATGTTAAGCCTGACTGATCTGTTCCCATCTACTAGAGGATTAAACACAGATTAATTGGGTGGTTGCCTATGCCTATGTCTTTCCCTGACAAGGACTGTGGCTGCTGCTTGACCAGGGCTCACTCCCAATCAACCAGTAACCCATTTTCTAATACTGCATGACACCCGAACAGTGCCAGAAAGCCAACACTTAGCCCGTTGCCCCAGAGATAGCACGGCCCACCACTCAGAACAGCTGCAACCAGGATCTTTTCCGCGGTGCTCCCAAATCAAGGCAGCCAAGCCTGGACTGTATGGGAGCAGTTAGAACCTGACTTGACCTGCCACCATACCAGAGACTAGCATCCGGCCCAGACATGTGGGAATTGGATTAAACAAAGATCGTCTCCCCCATGCAAAATAATTTCATCCGGAGATCAGCTTTCAGGGTAGACTGTCGAGCCTGATGCATACAGCCCTCCCAAAGCTACACATAATGGTCAAACCTAAGCTGACCTAGTTCCACCCTCCAAAGACAGTTTGGAGCACTAAACTACACAGTAATGCAAGGGGGGTCCCCTGAGCCATCGCAAAGCCATACTTGTAAAACATTCTAACCGATTTTAAAGGATACTACCACTGATACAGGTAACCAAGACCTCACCTCACATACTTAAGGGGGAACATATATATACGCAAGTCTATTGAGATCCAGGGCACTACTGGCCACTTAGACTCACCAAAGGAGGATGGCCCGCATCCGCTGGCACAAATACGTAGGTAGGGCCAGATCAACCCTCTCATACTCGCCACTGACCCCCATATGGCCCCTACCACACCAACAGACAGTCACAAAGCGCCACAATGTGACACCATGGAAATAAGCTGGCTCACTTCTATGTGGAGGGAACGCTGCGTACTTTCCAGGAGCAATGGGACCATGGCACATGTATCCCACAGCAGAACATGGAAGATCATTAATGCATTGTTCACTGCCCCACTAGTGCAACATCACAAAATGGAAGCTGGGGTTGGGGAGCGCTGGGCAACAGACACGCCTACCGATCTCACTGACTAGCAATGTGAGTGCGCATCACAATAGGTTAAGGAGGTGTCATGAAACCCAAGGTTCCGCTACACACAATTTAATTACCTGCACCAAGCGTATCTTTACACCACAACATATCAAACACATGTTTACAAAGGCCTTGGTGCTCTGCACAAGGGGCAACTCGCCATTTGTGAGATATTTCCATATGGTGTGCGACTGTCCGGTAGTACAATGTGCTCAGACTAATATAGGGGGAACCTTCTTGACCCTAGTAGAGCGCATAGTATTGGTTACACCAGAAACATACATGCTAGGCATTAGAACTAAAGTGAAAGTGGATTAATTCTTCCATAAATTCGTCGACCTGTCCTTTGTGTTGTTCAAAAGATAAATTGTGATTTCTTGGATGCCCTGTGCAGCTCCTGGTACAAAGAGCTGGCTCAAGGCTTTACTTAGCTGAGCAAAGGCAGAGACAGAAATCATGATAAAGTCTTGAATTTATGGAGGCGAGGGACAGGGGATAACATTATGGGATATTTACATTTGAATCTGGAAGCAAAGACCGACATGTGTCCTCCTTGACCCTGCGTGCCCATAAAATCACAATAGGATACTTGCACTAGGACATAGCCCACACTCTCTGACACACTTCCTATGTTACACTATCCAGTTGAAGATCATCACCCCCTTGAGTGCACCCCATGGGCATGCCCCATTCGGCAGGTTATGTACATACATAACAGTGGTCATCCCAGACATCCTGTGGTATAGGGTCCCATCACTTGCAGTCATACACCTAGCATACCCCAGCAGGAATAAGGTGAAGATTTATGCTGTACAGTACCCTGCGCATGACCTGTTTTAGCAAATAAGATGGTGACAACTTCGGATAAGACCTTCATGTTTATATTTAAGCTAGTACAAGACTTGAGCAATGTGTGTGCTCAGCAAGTGGACTTACCCACCTGGTAATGGGTTCAAGTGTGCGCAGTGGTGATTATCATGTTACAGACGTGCCACTGCAATACTGCTGAGACTCCGCAGTATATGTTGTTTCTGCGGACAGCACCCCACGTGTTATTTCTTGTTTTTGTGCTTAAAACTCAATAAAGATATGGCAAAAAGAGGAGTAGCTTAGAACCAGTTTTGCCACTCAACTTACCTCGAGAGGCCAATGCACATTCTCGGCTGGAGTTATTGACCGTACCCTCCAAATGACAATTGCCTAGCTTCTTGGCAGGTGGGTTGTCAAAAGCAGGCCTCTCAGCAGGGATTAGCCATCCGGAAGAAACCATGTAGCTTTGGCACATCAAAGGGCAGCTTTAATTCCGACAAGTCAGAATGCTCCCCTTTCTCGACCCTCCTAGACCTTTTGGTACCAAGCCTAGAGGGAGGGAGAAGCGGGTTTGATCCTGACAAAGGGGAGGAGATTCGATCTAACCAGACAAGTGATGGTAGAGAGAGCCAAAGACCTTCCTGGTGGAAGCAGGGCTCAGTTGTGTTAAATTTTGGGCTCCAGAAAGTACTACAGTAATTCCAATGGGAAGGACTACAAAAGGAGTTTGGCATAGGGTAAGAGAGTAGATGTGATTTGGTAGGGAACATTCTCTAAGCACTGTCTAGTGCACATGGGTAAGACTAGCACCTCTTCATTACCTCCTCTGAATATGCCTTGACTTGGCAACATTCACATCTGGAGAAGGCCTTCCTTGAAGAAAGCAGCCTCCTGACTTTTCCCTGGTACCTAGAGACTGAAACTGCTCTACAAGGAACAGGCTGTTGCCCTCCTATTAGAATGTTTCAGTGACACAAAATCAGAAGGATCATCAACTTCAAAAAGGCCCAGCTGACCACTGAATACTAGAAGCTGCACAAACCCTGGGTGGCGAGACACCTGGTACCTAGAGGCCAGCTCTGGGGACCTGAAGATTCCAGGAGTGACCGGAATGAACTTTACCAAAGGGCCTGAATGTGAGTTTGACGAATAGTGCTCCATTTGTTAGGGTGTAGGAGGACATTAGTTCCCCCATGCTGAAGGACTACCATCCTTCTAATTTACGAATTTTGATAAACATAACTTGTACCTAATTACTAGTAGTTTGTGAGACTCTGTGAGCCTCTGTGAGCCTAGCCGTGCCTGAGCCACGCCACGCCACGCCCCGTCAGTCCGAGTGCAGCGAGCACAGAGCAGCTGAGTAGCCGAGCGGGTCCAGGAGCAAGAGCAGGAAGGACTCGGTGATCGCCTGCGTCCGTTTGAGAAGACCGCCGGACCGCCGTCATTTCCAGCGGTAAACGGGAAGAGGGCATACTGCGGTAAAATACACCCGCGGTAAGCGGGAACTCACCCGCGGTAAGCGGGAAGAGGGCAAACTGCCGGAATCCTCGCCCCCACCTGGGATTACAGCGGAGGCTTCGGGGAGAGGGTGCACGAGCCGGAGGGCCGCCGAGAGTCACGAAAAAGGCAGGAGAAACGTGAAAGCGGAGGACGCTAACGTCCGCTATCCCCACCCAGACCCCACTTAGCCCCTATTATCCGCCTTTAGCAGACTTGGACATCTTGCTGGATCAGAGATTCAGCAGAGTCTGCAAGGGGAAATAGGGTGATTTAACCGCGCAACGGAGGCTCCAAAAGGTGCAAAAGACACTAAAGAAAAGCTTGGAATTCAAGCACCAGCCTAAGTAAGCCTAAGACCTACAGTGAAGTAGGTCCATACTAAGATCAACTGAAAGTGTAATCGTGGCTAAGAAAGTGGGCGGAAGGCACCCAAGGCAATTAAGGCAGAACAGAGGTAAGTGGCTAAATATTAAGAAAGTAAAAACCAATAATTAAGTGTTTCACCTATAACTGATCAACAGTTTTGTACCTAGAAATGGTACCCAAAAAAGGGACAAAAGTACGTACAGGGGACGAACAAGGGAGGAGTAAATCAATGGAGGGCTCAAATTCTCTGGAAGAGAGCAAGGAAAGTCAAGTATCATCCTTGGATAACAGTAAGGGGAAAAGAAAGAAAAGGAAAGTTAAAAAAGCAACGAAGAATGCCCAGAAGGTAAAAAGAGGCGGCAACCAAATAACTAACAAACAAAAAGAGAACACGGTAGTGACAAAGTCCATAAAGGAGTTTGTGGGTAAACACTATAAATCATTAAACCCAGCAATAAGATCGGAGATAGATGAAGAAATAGTGGAAATTGGTGGAGAAATTGGTGAAACTTCAGGCAAGCCGGACGAAAGTCAAAGACGGCTAGAAAAGGGAGAATACCATAAAGAAGGCAATCTGGATTTCGAAGAGGAAGGGGAGAACCATAAAACTCTAAACCTGACTCTGCAAAGCCAAAATCACCAAATTTCGGCGCCTCGATTATCATCATCTCCCAAGTTGTTCTCACAGCTGACACCAGGAAACGAAGGTCACAGGGGAAATGAAGGCCAGAACCAGAGTGTTATCTGGGGAGGCGCGCCAGATCAATTCCAGCAGTCCTATCCACAGCAAAAAACCCCAATTCATCAAGAGAGCATAAGGTCGAGCATCCCAGTAAATCCTGCTAGAAACACTATACAGGATTCGGTAATCTCTGAAACCCCTACATCTTCGTTGATGGAGTTAATCTTGCTACTCCAGAAGGCATTACAAGGAATCCTGGAAGTGAGTCTTTCAAATAACGGCCTGATGAAAGCTCAGAAACAACACCTAAAGAAAATAGAAGAAGAACTAGGAGAAATAAAGAGCAAAATGCCAAGCAAGGTAATGACAATGGATACAACCCCTTCAATGGAGAAAAGTGATATGATAATACTAGAAGAAGAAAGTAGGGTACCTCTGGAAAGAGCTCCCCAACCTACTGTACAAACAGCAAAGGAGGCAGAAGAGTCTGCAGCTAATGTATACATATCAAGAAGACCGATGCTGATAAAAAGGCGTGGGAGGTATGTTACACGTGGGACCACGAACAGGACAGGAAACAACAAGCAACTGAAACAAGTAGGGAACAGAAAAGGGAAGGAAACAACGAAGGGGGAGGTACAGTTAGGCCTAAATGCATCTGCACTGACTTTTATAACAAATAGACCCACACAGGTGGAGGCAAAAACCCCAAAGACCCTAAGGTCCCCGAGAGAATCAAGGAAAAAGCAGAGCTGTAAGGAGGTAATTGAGATCCCCCACTCCATCCGTTCGACGAAACAGAAAGTAAGGCTAATGGATGAACGAGCTACTGAACAAAGGACAGTAAGACCTCAGGTACACGAAGAACCCAATTTGAGAAAGATTGGTCGACAAACAGGGAGAACAATCGCCAGTCAACAGGCACAGGAAACAAACATGAATCTATATGAGAGAGACAAGAACAATTGGTTATTTCTGGACCTAGTACCAGCTGGGCGGAAAGAGAAGACGACAAGAAAACCCAGACCCCTAAATAGGGCATCGATTTTGACCGCATTTGAAAAATGCGGCAGTCTGAGGGGGATCGGCACTAAAGACCTCCAGCAGGTTGGATTTGTAGAAAATAGGTATGGACAGGAAATAACAAAAATCACCCTTCATTCAGACCTGGTAAAAAGGGCAATCCAGAAAGCCTCAAATGAGATAACTCAACAGGGAATAAGGATTATCCCAGAGAGAGAAATAAAATCCTCCAATGACAATAATTTCTTAAAACAGCATGCCGGGCTACAGAAGAGACAAGTGATTTTCTATAGAGAAACGGAAAAGGATTTAAGCTGCCTGAACATCGTAATAGACAACACAAGGAACGACTCCTCATGGGGTAACTGGTCGTTACATAGTACTCCATTGGGAGAAGGTATCGTAGGTAATTCGTTGGATATGGAAGAGGATGGAGGTTTGAGTGATGTAGAATAGGATGGAGGGGGGTCGCAAGATTTAGGTCTCTTAACCTGGAACATAAATGGGCTAGGCAATGAGCAAAAACGGGAATACCTAAAGGAAGTTATAAACAAAGTGGACATTGCCTGCCTGCAAGAGACCTGGCTATGCGACGACACCCCTATATTTGACGGATATGTCCAAATACAGCAGCCAGCCATAAAGAAAAATTATGGACGGCCCTCGGGGGGGCTGCTGACATTGGTATCATCAAAAGTTACGAGGGAAATAGAACTGTTGAATACAAAATGTAAATGGGTACAATTATGCAGAATTGAACTAATGAAGGTGGAACAGAAGTATAAAATGATGATTTTAATGAATGTATACATGCAGTGGGATAATGGGGAGGAGTATGAAAGGGAAATGAGGTGTTTTAAAGAAGATCTGGACAGTACTCTAGAAAAATATCCCGCAGATACAATAATAATAATGGGGGATTTTAACCACAAACTAAACCCAAAAAAGGCAGACCTATGGAATAGGGAACAGTTAGAGGTGTATGGAATAAACCCGGCTAAGTTCCCAATTGGGGAGATTTCGAAACAAGACCTTGGTCTAGGGTACTCCCTAGGAGGTAGGGGCTTTCACTGCGTAAATGGGAGAATTGAGACAGACACACCAGCAGGAAAGACATTCATCCAAGGGCAACAAAACTGCCCAATTGATTATATTTTCCTACAGGCCTGGAATTTTACCCAGATTAGGGATTTTAGGTTAGACCAAAAAGAAGTGAGTGATCACAAACTCCTACATATAATAATATCAGGGGGAAGGGAACTACAGAGAGAAAGGGTGATCACCCAGGAGGTCGAATATCCCAAACGGGTGACGACACGTCTTACTGAGGATTATATAGAAAAATTGAAGGCCATGCAAATAAAAATTGTACCTGAAAACTGTGAGAATAAAAAACTGGAATGGTTTATAGGGAAAATAGAAGAGGTGGTTCAATGCCTAAAAATAAAATTAAAAGGGAACAAACCCACAAGGGTAAAACAAATAAACCGATGTAAAGGGTTTTCTGTGGTGTGCCAAAACAAGAAAAAGGAGATACGAGCAGTACAAAGAAGACAAAAAAAGAACTTTACACTAGAGAGACAGGACCTGCTAGTTAAGCAAAAAAAAGAATTCAAGATAATGGTAACCAATGCAAAAAGGGAATATAAAGAAAAATGCTGGTTAGAACTATTAGAAGCCATAGAGAATAAAAACCTAAGGCAATTCTGGAGATTAGTAAAGTCTGTAGCGGGAACATCAGATGGAGAAATGAACTGTGTGGTGAGTGAGGCTGCATGGGAAGGGCACATAAGGGATCTGTACGGAGTAAGGACTCCCAGAGAGGAGGTGGAGACCAAAATTTGGCGAAAAATCTCTGATGACCTATTAATTCAATTCAAGGAAGAACAAGTTGAGCTCACAATAAAAGAACTTAAGTTAACCAGGGCAGCAGGTCCGGACAACCTTCCTGCTATAATTCTGAAATCCGATGTTAACTGGTGGGCAAGATTTCTTGCCAAGATGTTCCAGGTAGTCCTAAAAGATGGGGTGATGCCACCAACCTGGAAGGGGGCCATAATCAGGCCAATCCACAAGAAAGGGAGCAAAGAGGCGCCTCAAAACTACCGGTTGATTAATCTCCTAGATATAGGTGAAAAAGTGTTTTCTAAAATAGTACTGAAACAACTGAATGCATGGGTAGACGAGTTTCAAATAATACCCACAGAACAGGGTGGATTTAGAGCAGGCCACTCGACAATTGACCACGGATTTGCTCTATGGGCGATGGCGATGAAGTCGACGGAACAGAACGGCAAGTTATGCTGCTGTTTCGTCGACTTCAAAGCAGCCTTTGACTCTGTGGATCGGGCCTGTCTATGGGAGATATTAGAGAGGTTGAATATTCCTAAGGATCTCCTTACAATAATAAAAGAACTCCACAGGGAAAATTGGGGGCAAGTAATTAAGGATAAGGTGGGTTCTTTGACCCCAAAAATACCCATTGCCAATGGATTAAGACAGGGCTGTGTGCTGGCCCCACAGCTCTTTTCGATCTTCCTGTCAGATCTCCCGGCACATTTAGAGGTGGAGGGTAGTGCCAGTCCACAAATGGATGGCAATAAAATACCCTGCTTATTGTACGCGGACGATCTGGTAATAGTAGACCAGACTGAGAGGGGCCTCCAAAGGAAGCTTAACGCCTTTAATACATACTGTGCCAGCAAATTTTTAACTATTAATTTGGATAAAACCAAAACCCTATGCTTCGGGAAAAAGATAAGCAAATTCACATGGTATATAGGAGAGCTCAAACTGGAGACAGTTAATGAATATCGATACCTGGGTTTATGGTTCGATAGGGCTTTAAATTGGAACTCCCACCTGGAAACCCAAAAAGCAAAGGCACTCTCTTCCATATGTGGTCTAAAAAAGTTTAATGGGGACTATGGAGAGATGTCACACCGACCTATGCTGAGAGCCTTCGAAGCAATGATACCTTCTCAAGTTTTATACGGCGTTGAGATCCTTTATTTGAGCGGTAAGGGATCCTGGGACGTGATAGAGGGGAATTGCTTAAAAAGGCTCCTGTCCCTTCCCCAATCTTCAATGATACAAGCCATCAGGACAGAAATAGGCACTACATCCTGGAAGATACAAACCCAGACGGCAGTGATTAGATTTTGGAAGAGATTGGAAGACCCCGAAAGCCAAAAAGTAGCACACTGGTGCCGCAAAGAAATTCTGAGAAGCGAGCTAAAATGGGCAAAGGTCAGTAGGGATAAACTGAAAGGGATCTGTAACTCATTAGAGATCGACTGGGACCAGGAAACGTTTCAAGTCTTAAGTACCAAAGGGGAGTTGAAGCAAAGAGGGAAAGAAGCCTCTAAAGCAATCGATATAGGCTACTTAACAGAGAAAAAATCAGTGGCACATATGTTAAATGCCTGGCCCAATGAAAATTGGTTCCCCTACCTTGATAAACTACCTAACCGCGGGCTTAGGCAAGAGATCCTGAGGTACCGAATTGGGATTAACCCGTGGCTAATAAACAAAGATCTCAAAATAAAAATGCTAGATCAAGAAGGCCGTTGTAGGTGTAAGTTGGGAACTAAGGGAGACTTGCCGCATATCCTGTTGGACTGTCTGCTACTCCTAGAGCAGAGGAAACTGTGGCTGCGCCCGGTTTTCCTAAAATATGGAATAAAAACAAGGTCGCAGGCAGCCAGCCTTCTAGCAGATATACCCTTCATTGATACTGTAATTGCTCTGGGGACATTTTTAAAAGTGGCCCTGAGTACACAGAGATCCAAGGAATAATAGGTAGTACTGTATAAATTTTAACTGATCGAAATTGTTATGGTGGTAAGAAAGTGAATAGGTTTTAAATTCCATTCATAAGTTTTAAGGTAAATGTAATTTGTATTGGTAGTTGTATTTTATAGTCTGGACTCTGTATCTTATGAAAATGAAATGTAAGATGCTTTTAAACTGACAACATTTTTAAGAATAAGTTTATGAAGTTACTGTATATACTCCATATTGCGTTATGCTCACTGCTTTGTTTAAAGACTATGGTCATAATAAACATACATTTTGACTTTGACTTAGTAGTTTGTGTACCTTCGTTTTTGGCTTCGGTTTAGGTAAGGCAGTGAATGCACTCCCAACTCTCACAATCGGGGAATCAGTCAGCATGTTTTTGCCTCTTGAATAAGCCCTCTGTTTGACATCCTGTAAAACAGAAATAAGGTCAATACACATCCCACCAGTTAGCGTTCCCATAGTTCTAGCAGTAGTTCACATGTAAGGGTGGGCCTTTCATATGGGACAGCATTAGACCAAATATGTGAGTGTGTTAGGTCAATGTAGTGTCAAACTGGTCCTTACATAGTGAAGGCAGATTGAAACCATACCCCACACATGTGGGGTATGATTTTTATCAGAGGTGTGGGACCGTGGGATGGTTAGACATCTGTTATTCGCCTTTAGGTCTGGAGTTTTTTTGTGACAGAGAATTGAAGAAATTGTGATTTTTGTTGCATATCTTTTGGAGATTGGAAAGGATTTTGGGTATTACAGTTAGATGGGATTCATTCAAGCCATATCCTATTGGATGACTCTGGAGCTCTAGTTTTCCGACATGTCCAGGTTTGGCAGGAGTTCCTGGTTGTCAGCCAGCTCCGCTCCATCAAAGAATGGCATGGTGACTAGTGCCTGGATCTTTGCTCAAATCAATGAAGAAATCCACAGAATACAGATATGGGTCAAGCCTTGGAAGGGACGTGTTCTTGTGTGAGACAAATTGTGGGGAATAACCCTGTTTTTGAGAAACAAATTGCCGAAAATCTGACAAACATCATCTACAGCTGTAAACCTCGTCAGCCGATCAGGATGAAGGAAATCTGGCACCCACTGATAAAACTGTGAATAGAAATATGCATAAATATTAAAAAGTTGCTTTTATGTTATATTTTCATACAGCTCCAGGGTAAAACTTATTATGAAAAACCAGGTGCTCTTAACCACCATTTCATTTTCATTTGATTTCAAAATATCACAAGTGCATGGCACCCAAGTTATTGCCCCTGGGCACACCAAACTCATGGAAAATCTGATATTCATGGTACTCCACACTCAAGAGACCCCGGGTCTATAGTTGTAGGACAGTCCTTCACAGAGATAGGCTCCTGCATGAGGGATATTCTCCTGCAAGCCCACACCTGTGAAAAAACACGATTTAGATACACATAGGCTGTAACTAATACCAAGCACTTTCTGTACCTTAGTTTTGGACTTCTGTTTTGGTAAGGTAGTGTATGCAATCCCAACCCTCACATTAGGGGAATCAGTCACGAGGTTTTCAATGCTGGTGTCTCCGCACTGTTTAAAACTCTATAAAACAGAAAAAAGGTCAGTATCAGCTTGTACAAAGTTTCAAAACAACCATCTATTTTTCATTACACTCCAGCATATGGTTACGATTAAAGCAGATTTCGTTAACCGCATGCGTGCGGGCGGAATTCCGCTCGTACGCTGAGATATTCTAAAGCGCATGTTACGTGACGAGCTGGGCTCGTCATCAGCGTGCGAGGAGGCTACGCCATGACGAGCCCAGCTCGTCATCAGCGTAGAAGGGGTTAATCAGAATTTAGTTGATCTGATTACAGCAAAATTCAATCCCTATCTACAAATGTAAATCAACACAGGCTTCACACTATGAGCCTGTTTAACAAGGCGATTACGTAACAGATGTGGCCCTTTTTTGATGCACTGGCAGCGCTATGGGCCTGCTCATATTTACAAGGTCATGTAAAGTCACCCTGAATGACTTTTCATGGCCTTGTAAATATGGGCCCCATTCACGCATTATTCTGAATGAAAGGAGCGTTCCATGGTGTTGCTTACGGTGTTCCCACCCAACATCCATCGAACCTCACACATTTCCAGATTTACAACGTTTTGTTAAGCTAGGAATGCATCAGAATCCTATGCCTCCCCAGGGGGAGGCCTGGACAATAGGTTTCCTGTCACAGGGATGTATAACCACCTCCCCAGACAGACTTTAGTGTATTCGGGCTGGGCTGGTGCACTCAGTGAATGCTTTTCAGACAGTGCTGGGGGCACAGTGCACACTTGGTGTCCCTGTGCATACCCCAGTTCTAATGGGTTGCAGGGGCACTCAGCCCCTGCCCTGGTGCAAAACGTGACAAAGGGGAAGGGGTGTTACCACCCCCACCCTGGGTCCTCCCATAGGTGGGACCCTAGAGTAAGTACAACCCCTAAACTTAGTATAAGTATAGGAACCCAGTCATTAGGTGTTTAGATTATCCTGGAGGAAACTCTGCAACATATATCCTGGAACTTCGACATTCTATTTCGACTAGAAGACGGAAGGATCTCCCTTGGTGTCAAGGAGTGACTCCTCTGTTCAATCAGGCACCAAAGAAGCATCTTGCCGGTCTGCATTTCCAAGGCTCCCGCTGGATCCGGAAGGATTTACAACACAGGACACAGACTTACAGACATCTCTGAGACCACACGAGATCACAGCAAAGCTGAGACCTGTAGCCATCACGAGAGATATGGGACCGGAACTCCTGGACATCGTGCACATTTGCTTGTGCACCTACTTTCCGAGTTGTCCCGAAGTTGTGCATTCGGCTACTCGTAGTCCAACCCTGAGCACAATCTGCACCAAAGATTGTGGGCCGACACTCCATGAGTGTTCAGTGGACCCGCTTCTAGCATTTCTGCTTGAGGCCCCTTCCCATCCCTGGTCCGTCAACTGGTGGGTCCCCATGAAGGTAACTCTTTTGTTTCTTGGGCTTCTCTGGTTGCTCCAGACGTGCCCTGACTCCCCTCCAAAGGCATCATCTTATTGCCTGCCTGGTCACTGGCAAGTGACCCAGACTCTGTCCCCTCTGCTTTCAGGTTCTTCAGATCTCCGATCCACCCTTGGATCCATCTGGACACTTTCCACTTGGCCGCCTGCAGCACTTTTCCGCAGCTCGCCATAGAAAACTAAGACGAACCCGACATGAAAAAACACCTATGCACCCGGCTTCCCTGGGTGAGATAACATGAGTACTTTGGTGCTCCCGTGGGTCTTGACTCTCAAGCTATCTAGTTCTCAAGGGGTTTGCTCCAAGTTCACTTCTAAGCGTCACTAATCTTTACAATTCTAATTGCAACTTTCCATATAGAAGTCAATGGTGATTCGGGACTGTGTTTAGACACTGCACGCGTCCCCCGTGCGTCTCCTGCGTCACTACCTTGGGTGGCTCCTGGTTGCCCCAGCGGTTCTACAGGCCCTAGGCATTGTCTCTATGACTGTAGTGGTACTTAAACCACTTTCTTAGTACATGGTTTGTGACGCCCCAAAGGCTAAATGTATACTGTGCTAATTTACTGTGTGCTAAATAAGTTTACTGTGTGTACTTTTGCCTCTAGTCTCAAAAAGAGGCTAGATGGATGTGTTTAGATTAAATACATATATTTTATATATATAGCCTGCTGTGGTTCTCCTTCCATTTGGTCATTCACAAGATTATAGACTGGTAAAACAAGCTGTTTTACATTCCTTCAAGACTTAGCCTGAAGGCTGCTCTCCACAGCTACCACTAGGATAGCTTTCTATATAGGTTGTCTTTAAACCTATCATCAATAAGGGTTGTTTAGGGGGGGCGTGACTGAGCACGCAATGGCGGCGGACGTGCCCGGGTAGAACTCCGAGCTGAGCTCCCCTACCACAGGCCATTTATCCGAGATAATTGCTAAAAATCTGGCCCTACCTATCACCGGAGCTGTGTGGGGCCGACCTCCGTGCCCCTGTCAAGGTTGGAGCCGAGCAGAGATCCCTAGCCTCTCCTGCGGCGGCTTGGAGTGAACGCCCCCCTGGTGGGCTCTCCCGGCTGGCGTGGGTTTCGGCGCAAGCCCGGGGCCATGCTGTGACCGCGAGGCCCGGCCGCTGCTGTTCGTGGTGCGGGGACTGCGGGCTGCGGAGCTGGATATGTCCCGAGATTCATCAGCGGAGCTGCATCGGGACAATACCTGGACCCCTGCCTCTTGTGGGGTGTCGCGGGGGCTGCTGACCGCTACGGATATGGCGAGATCGGACAACCCCCCTCGGTGGGCCCGCCTGGTCGGCGCGCAGGTCGGCGCGGGCCGGGGCTGGCCACACCCGCGAGGCCTGACCGGGTGGGACCTGCGGGGTGGGGCCTGGCAGCTGCGGCAAGTCTTCACGGACCCTACCCCCTGCGGACGCTGGTGCTGGCCGGGGGGGCCTGCTGGATCGGCCGTCCCTGAGGAGGGCTACGACCCCTGCCACCTGCCTGATCTGTAGCGGGAGCTGCTGTGCACTTGGCTGACTCCTTTGGCTGGCGTGGGGGCCTGCCGAGCCCATGGGCGGCGCCCAAGGGTCCCCCCTGCTGGAGACCATACCCAGGGGCTTTCGTGCTGGACAGTGAGATGAGCGCCGGCAGAATAATCATAAGGTGACCGGCTTCCCAGGCTCTGAGCTGGAGATACCCTCCATTGGTGCATGGACTCCTTTATATACATTGGCTGGCTGCCCCTCTGGCCTCGGGGTGGACATCTACCTGGGAAATGAGCAGCGTCATCTGCCCTGTTGGGGCCCCAGACCTGACCGCCTCGTCGCTGGAGATCCCCCCTTCTGGAGGGAGCTGAGGGAGCTGTGTGAGGTGCCGGGGAGGCACGCGGTCGTCTTGGTTGGCCTTGGGGTGCTCACTGAGGTAATCGGGGCCACCCGGATGACTGGCTGGATGTACAGGGCTGCTGGCGGCGGCCAGGGGACTGTGGCTCTCACATCGGACCTGTAGACTGGGGAGGGGTTTGCTGCCTGGGCACGCCGGAGGGTACTGTCTACACGAGGGGAAGACACCTTACTCCTCCTCCTTACTTCTACCGAGCGGTGAACACTCTCCTTGGTGTGCGGTGTAGCCACCCACTTGACTTAGTGGAGCTGTTGCCCCGCGCCCCCCTCAAAGACCTGGGGGGGGCTCCCCGCGTGCGCCCGAGCACCACACCACATCACGCTGCCCATGTCTGGGGGACCCAAGACGAGGGCCGGTGCTAGCAGCACACAGGTGAAGGGAAAGATGGCGAAATCTACAGATCACGACCAGACCACCTCCAAACTAGACACGATGCTGGCGGCGATGGAGCGACTAGAGGAATCATTGCAACTGACCCGCACATCTTTGGAAACGAAAATTGATAGCGTTGCCATTGACCTCACGCACCTGAGGGCTGACCACAAGAAGCTATCGGAACGCACGGCTGCCTTAGAGGCCACTGTGGCCGATGTCACGCCCAAGGTCGCGCAGACAGATAAGCATGTTCAAGACCTCCTCAACCGAGTGGAATTCCTGGAGGACCACGCGGAGGATGCGGAAGGGAGAGCGAGGAGGAACAACGTCCGCATCATAGGCCTGTCGGAGCGATGGGAAGGTAGGGAACCGGAGGTGCACATGGAGCGCTGGCTCACAGACCTACTTCCCGAGGGCACCCTCTCTCAGCATTTCGTAGTGGAGCGGGCCACCGGGTCCCGACGCGGCCCCCTCCTACAGGCTCCAACCCAAGACCCATGCTTATTCGTGTCTTGAACTACCAGGACCTCAACGCCATACTGCGAGAGACTAGGAAACTGTCTGACGTCAGGGTTGACAACGCCAAGATCATGTTATCCCCTGATTACACTGTTCAAATACAACGTCAGCGGCACTCTTTCCTGGCAGTGAAACAGTGACTCCGCAGCCTAGCCCTGAAATACTCTCTTCTCTTTCCGGCTCGCCTTCGTGTGGTAGCCCAGGACAAGACCCATTTCTTCAATACTCCTCAGGCGGTTGAGGCTTGGCTGGACCCGGGCATAGACACGGAGCCCAGCGCGACGCCATCTGCGTCGACCATGCGGCGCGCCCGGGGGCCCCGGCGCCGGCACTCCACACCACCCTGGGTTAGACACTGGCTATATGCAAATCAGCTCTGACCCTGTGCCTCATGGGAACAGTTCAGTCCGAACTACCAAGCCATGTCTTTCCCAGACCGGAATCAAGCATCCAAGGACCGGTTTCTGGCTATCAGCCTGGATAGCTTGACTCCAGTGGTGTGGAGAGCCTGGGACTCACGTCTGAGCATACCCAGCCCACTCGGGTGAAAATTGCAAAAAATGCAGTTGATGGACAGAATGTGGAAAAATGTCATACATTCACCCCAGTAGAAGGATCTGGGCCTAAATCCATCGTTTTTTGCACTCCACACCACGCTGGGTTAGACACTGGCTATATGCAAATCAGCTCTGACCCTGGGCCTCATGGGAACAGTTCAGTCCGAACTACCAAGCCATGTCTTTCCCAGACCGGAATCAAGCATCCAAGGACCGGTTTCTGGCTATCAGCCTTCATCAGCCTGGATAGCTTGACTCCAGTGGTGTGGAGAGCCTGGGACTCACGTCTGAGCATACCCAGCCCACTCGGGGTGAAAATTGCAAAAAACACAGTTGATGGAGAGAATGTAGAACAATGTCATACATTCTCCCCAGTACAAGGATCTGGGCCTAAATCCATCGTTTTTTTGCACTCCACACCACCCTGGGTTAGACACTGGCTATATGCAAATCAGCTCTGACCCTGTGCCTCATGGGAACAGTTCAGTCCGAACTACCAAGCCATGTCTTTCCCAGACCGGAATCAAGCATCCAAGGACCGGTTTCTGGCTATCAGCCTTCATCAGCCTGGATAGCTGGACTCCAGTGGTGTGGAGAGCCTGGGACTCACGTCTGAGCATACCCAGCCCACTCGGGGTGAAAATTGCAAAAAACACAGTTGATGGAGAGAATGTAGAACAATGTCATACATTCTCCCCAGTACAAGGATCTGGGCCTAAATCCATCGTTTTTTGCACTCCACACCACGCTGGGTTAGACACTGGCTATATGCAAATCAGCTCTGACCCTGGGCCTCATGGGAACAGTTCAGTCCGAACTACCAAGCCATGTCTTTCCCAGACCGGAATCAAGCATCCAAGGACCGGTTTCTGGCTATCAGCCTGGATAGCTTGACTCCAGTGGTGTGGAGAGCCTGGGACTCATGTCTGAGCATACCCAGCCCACTCGGGTGAAAATTGCAAAAAATGCAGTTGATGGACAGAATGTGGAACAATGTCATACATTCACCCCAGTAGAAGGATCTGGGCCTAAATCCATCGTTTTTTGCACTCCACACCACGCTGGGTTAGACACTGGCTATATGCAAATCAGCTCTGACCCTGGGCCTCATGGGAACAGTTCAGTCCGAACTACCAAGCCATGTCTTTCCCAGACCGGAATCAAGCATCCAAGGACCGGTTTCTGGCTATCAGCCTTCATCAGCCTGGATAGCTTGACTCCAGTGGTGTGGAGAGCCTGGGACTCACGTCTGAGCATACCCAGCCCACTCGGGGTGAAAATTGCAAAAAACACAGTTGATGGAGAGAATGTAGAACAATGTCATACATTCTCCCCAGTACAAGGATCTGGGCCTAAATCCATCGTTTTTTTGCACTCCACACCACCCTGGGTTAGACACTGGCTATATGCAAATCAGCTCTGACCCTGTGCCTCATGGGAACAGTTCAGTCCGAACTACCAAGCCATGTCTTTCCCAGACCGGAATCAAGCATCCAAGGACCGGTTTCTGGCTATCAGCCTTCATCAGCCTGGATAGCTTGACTCCAGTGGTGTGGAGAGCCTGGGACTCACGTCTGAGCATACCCAGCCCACTCGGGGTGAAAATTGCAAAAAACACAGTTGATGGAGAGAATGTAGAACAATGTCATACATTCTCCCCAGTACAAGGATCTGGGCCTAAATCCATAGTTTTTTTGCACTCCACACCACCCTGGGTTAGACACTGGCTATATGCAAATCAGCTCTGACCCTGTGCCTCATGGGAACAGTTCAGTCCGAACTACCAAGCCATGTCTTTCCCAGACCGGAATCAAGCATCCAAGGACCGGTTTCTGGCTATCAGCCTTCATCAGCCTGGATAGCTTGACTCCAGTGGTGTGGAGAGCCTGGGACTCACGTCTGAGCATACCCAGCCCACTCGGGGTGAAAATTGCAAAAAACACATTTGATGGACAGAATGTGGAACAATGTCATACATTCACCCCAGTACAAGGATCTGGGCCTAAATCCATCGTTTTTTTGCACTCCACACCACCCTGGGTTAGACACTGGCTATATGCAAATCAGCTCTGACCCTGTGCCTCATGGGAACAGTTCAGTCCGAACTACCAAGCCATGTCTTTCCCAGACCGGAATCAAGCATCCAAGGACCGGTTTCTGGCTATCAGCCTTCATCAGCCTGGATAGCTTTTCTCCAGTGGTGTGGAGAGCCTGGGACTCACGTCTGAGCGGGATCCTAAGTGATGACGAACGTATTTATCGACTGCGGGATTCACAGGTAACGACGGACCTACCAGATGTCACCCCGCAAACTGCTGACTTCATTCACTGAGGACAATCTGGAAAGTTTGGCTCTTTTTGTTTGACCCTGACAATTTTTACTACCACTTGGAGGTTTTCTTTGACTCCATGGACCACAACTGTAGCATCGGCGAGGCTGCCTTACCGCAGGGGGGCATTTGGATTTGGATCTGGCTGACGAGACGCTGTGAGTGTAGCTCTGCCAATCCAGACTTGGAGTGAATACAACAATTGCCCACTGGCTGTGGGGCGGCGCTGCGGGGGTGGTCTGACCCCCCGGAGGTGAGTGACATATTGGAAGCTTCCCGGGGGCGCCGACGGGCGGCGGAGTGCTAAACCCGGAGGAACCGGGACCCCGCGCTGCAGGCGCATCCGCTGGAACTGGGCCGACTGCCAGGTGATACCTGTGGGGGGGATGCGCCCTCAACCTGATCACATAATGTGCCGGCAGAGACAGAGCCAAGCGCTCAGTGATCCCCCCCTGAACTCACGGTCTCTTTAGCTCACTAGAACGTTTGGACGATAACATGTTCTGATGTCGACCTTTTGGTATTGTGTTGTTTGTCTTGTCCTCAGGGCTGGTTGATTCCCCTTTTTTTTTCTTCCCCTATATTTCACTCGCATATGATGGGTGTGTGCGAAGGTGCTCTGATGATGTCAGTGGGTGTTTAACCTGCCGAACGGTGTTGTCAGCTGGTGGTGGTGGGCTGGGGGGGGGGGAGGGGGGGTGATGGAGAACCGGATGTATTATGGCTGTGAGTAAATTCTGTACATGGAACGTGCGCGGCATGCACACACCGTCACGCCGTTACCAGATCTATTCATATCTCAAACGACACCATGTACACATAGCACTGCTGCAGGATACCCATCTGACTGGCCCAGAGACGCTAACGCTACAATGTGGATGGAGGGGCCAACTGTACCCTACTGGATTTTCGGCATATGCGCAAGGGGCGCTGATCTGGGTGTGCCTTGGGGTCCCCTTTGCACTCTCCCACTTTAGGGTAGACACGGAGGGCAGATATGTAGTAATTCACGGTAAGCTGGATGGACAGCTCATTGTTCTTGCTTCACTTTATGCCTCAAATACTGAGCAGGGCTCCTTTCTCACACGGCTGTCATCAGTACTGGCACTATGGCATGGTGTTCCTTTCTTGCTCGGGGCAACTATAACTGTGTATTGGACACCTCCTTGGACCGGTCATTCCCCCCTTTAGCCAGCGCACTGGTACATGGGGCAATGAGGGCACTCCCGGACTGGGCGACGCAATGGGGCTTGCATGACGCTTGGCGAGGTCGCAATCCGCACAACAGGGTATATTCATACTACTCAGGCGCCCACTCATTGCATGTCAGGTTAGACAGATACATGCTGACAATCGACCTGCTCCCCCATGTCACGGACACTTGTTACCTAGGCCGAACTCACTCTGACCATAACCCCCACACCCTAGACCTGGCCTGGGAACGCCCGCATCCACCGGTGCCTACTTGGAGGCTCCAGCCAGACATGTTGCTGGATGCCCCGTTCAGAGAGGCGCTCTCGACCCGCCTCTTACAATATTTTGAAGAAAATAACCACACTGCCTCCACCCCGCAATTGGAATGGGATGCATTTAAAGTTGTCACGAGAGGCCACTGGGCATGCAGGCGGGATTGTGGAAGCAGATAGAGGGAGAGCTGACGCGGGTCGGATCTGACCTGTTGACTGGGGAACAGGAGGCTGTGGAGGGACACGACGGGACCCTGATAGAATCCAGGGAGCAACACACACAGTTACTTGACATGCTGAAAAATTTAAATTATGCTGCCCACTCAGCACGCACTCATCACTTTGGGGACAAGCCTGGTAGATTCTGTGGGAATTTTTGGTTGGGTGGGCGTTATTGGAGCAGGAGGGGGAATCGAACCCTGACTTGCAATGCACTTCCGACCGACACCGCCATTTTGGTAGACGGTGCGGTCTAGTTGTTTTTATCTTGCCCTCACGCTGCCCTACTTAACGGGGACGTTGCGCGAGCGCGCTAGACCCAGAGCGCAACAGACTCGCGACTTACTCACCACACTCTGCTGAAACTTGCTTCTTTGCCTGAATATTTTATAAATTGAGAAACTGCTTTTAAAATTGAAGACATATATCTTTGTGTTTGATTCTGTGGGAATTTTTGGTTGGGTGATAATAATAATAATAACAATGATCTTTATTTAGATATAAAACATATCTTTAAAAGAATTTACAGATTCACAGCCTGACCGAATATTAGAATAAAAATTTCTAGGAATAACAACACGAGTGTAGATATAAAGGCACAATCCATTAACAAACATTATAAAAACAGGAATTTTATCTCGTAGTGTATTTTAAAATCACAAAAATTGAAAGAAGACGCCAGCTTACATGAATATAACCAAATTATGTCTAACATTGCTAAGAATAATGCCAGTTAATACTGTTTTCGGTGAGAGAAAAAAAAAGGGGCACTTTAGCATGGTCTCCTTAGGTTAAAGATGTGATATGCTCGCAAGATAAATTTTGTAAATGTTATGTTTAGCACTGTGTTTTCCGGGTTCAAAGCTGCCATGATTTTAATCCAGACCTGCGTTCTATGTTAAGGGCTGGGCAAAGGCAGCTTACATGCAACATGGTTTCTGCTGTTTCCCCACACCCTCTACAAGAGAGATCTTCCGATGTATGTCGCCATGATGGTAAATCCTGCAAGAAACGCCAGTCACCCAGTCTGATGGCAATAAAGCCGCGTTTCAGGTGTAATGGATATGTGCTGGCCAGCTAGCAGGCTGGGACCGGGTGTCTGTAGGAATTTATCGTGACCCAGGCGTGGCTACGTTTCAGAAAGAGTGCTTTGTCAGTGAGACGAGAAGTCATTCTCACACTTTTTTTATAGCTTTTTTAAATGCTATATGGCCTGGGTTTAGGGCCCACAAATCGATTGCTGACATTTTGTTAATGGCGTCTGTAAGAAGCCGTCCGTACAAACCCCCCGGGTCTATCTGGCTGATTTCTTGCCAGACTAGGGATTCTAAAGTACCTGGCTCTGCTTGTCTTAACTTGTGACACAGATTAAGGTATGCCCCAGTGGCTGAGGCTTTGTAGTTTATTAGCCCCATCTCCAACCTGATCTGCGCTGCAGAAGCGGTCTTTGGCAACCGGAGCACCCCTTAATAAATTTTAGTGGTCTGTTGGTTCAGGGTTGTGTTTATTTTACCACTGAAAATCTCAACGCCGTAGGATAAGGTGGGGCCAACCTTTGCTCTCATTACCTCCAAGAGGGGGGGCTAAGGTTGGACCGGAAAGATCTTTCGCAAGTTTGCCTAGTGACACCATTAGGGTCACTGCTTTAACTCCGATCTCTCTACGCTGTTTTTTGTAGCTACATTTTGAGTCCAGGTTGACGCCTAGGTATTTATAGGACTGGCCAATTTCTAAACTAACATTATTGAATGACCAGCGGCCCCCTGTGTATCGTTTCTTGCCGAATGTAACTACTTGCGTTTTCTTTAGATTAACCTCGAGTTGGTTGCTGATCGTATAATCGAACAGTTTATCGAGGAGTCTTTGCAACCCTACCCTGGTTAAACTAAAGAGAGCCAGGTCGTCAGCATATAAGAGGTTGCTTAGAGTCATGCCGCCCACCTTCGGAGAGTGACTATTAGTGTCGTCTAGGACCGCTGACAGATCTGCTACAAATAAGTTAAAAAGGAGGGGGGCCAGCACACATCCCTGCTTCACTCCTCTAGTTGTCATTATTTTCCGTGAGAGATGTGTGCCGGTCCCCAGCTTCACCCGCACCCACGTCCTAGTGTGGAGCTGAATTATTCCCTCTAGTAGTTTCTCTGGAATCCCCCACATCTTTAGTTTGGCCCATAGGGCCTCCCTGGGGACTCTATCGAATGCTGCTTTGAAGTCGACAAAGCAGCAATGGACTAATCTTGAGGTTGCAGCTGCCCTATCGACTACAGTTGTTATTGCTAGCAAGTTTGTACGGGTTCTTGAGTGTGCCACAAACCCTGTCTGGTTCATTGGCAAGAGCTTATTGTCCTTTACCCATAACCTTTGGTCCTCTAATAGAGGACCTGCATAATGTTTTGCCTCCATGTCCAGTAGGACAATGAGTCTATAATTGCTCGGGTGGGCATGGGGTCCAGATTTATAAATTGGGTGTATTATGGCTCCCCGCCATGACTCTGGAATTGTGGATGTTCTTAATGCATAATTGAAAAGATTGGCCAATGTTCCTGACCAGAGGGTAATATCAGATTTAAACAAAGTTTGTGGCAGGCCATTTGGGCCTGGCGCCCCGTCGGATCTTGCTTTTGACAATAGTTTTGAGACCTTTTCATGTGTTATACTCCACGAAGGACCATACCCTTGGCTGGTCTCAGTTACGGTGGTGTTTCCAAAGAGGCTTGGATAATCAGGAGACTTAAAGTGATCAAGCAGGAAATTTGCCCAGTCTGATTCAGGGATGTTGGCCGACCCCATGCACACTGTACCTAAGCTGCTGCGGTTAATAAGCGCCCAGAATTTCCTTGAGTTTTTTTGCTTACTTTCCCACAACAGTTTACTCCAGAATTGGTTTTCATGTGCCCATTTGTCCTTTTTGATCGCTCGCATGAATGATTTTTGTGAGGTTTGATAATTGGATATGCAGTCACTGTTTCCCGGGAATTTGGCCAGTGCCCGCAGGGCCTTATTTCTCGCTATCTTTAGTGACTTCGTCGTCTGAGATAATGTAAATTGGTGCGTCGAGGTTGCCCTTTGGGCTTGATGCCTTACAGGGAACAGATGAATCAGGTGGGAGCATAACATGGACCATTGTTCGGTTGGGCTAGCCTCATGCTCCTGGCCCAGTCTTATTATTTCCGAGCTTGCCTGAAGAATATTCATGCTAATTTCTTCAGTCCACTTTAGGCGCTTTAAGTTTTCTGTGTGGGTTCCCTGAAGTGGTGATGGTGCCATTTTGTGATGCTCTGGGTTTATGTTGAAGACTGTGACCTGGGGCCTGTGATCACTTTCGGTTCTTGGGTGTATTCTAAAGTCCAGGATGCAATTTAACAGGGGTGCGGTGCAGATTGTATAATCCAGATGCAATTGCTTTGAGCCGTTTGTCCATGTCCACTTTGGTGGAGTGTCCCCGGCTGTTCTGCCATTGATGACAAGGTAACCTGCACTATAAAATTGGCTCACGCATAGGTCGCCTAGATTACTTTGAATTTGTGTAAGCGGTTTAGTTTGCTTAGTGGCCTCGATGATTTGGATTAGGGGGGGGCCATCATTATCTGCTATGTTCCCCAGAAATAGGTAGGTGTTAAAGTCCCCAGTAACTATGCAGTCTGAATTGGGTTGGTCCGTGGCTATATCGTTCATAATCTCGGTTAGATGGGTCAGATGGACTTTTTTTGTGCGTGTACTGGGGTTAATGTACACATTTAAAAGAAAGAGGGGGCGGTGTTTCCGCCAAGGATCGATCTTGACCCCTAGGATCCAGTCTTCCTTAAGGGGCCATCGTGTTATTCGGGCTTTTATAGAGTTTGATACATAGGTTGCCAGCCCGCCTTTCGAGTGGCCAAAGCGACTGTCCCTGGTTGCTGGATTCCATGTCTCAGTGAAACCAAGCACCGGGCACCCCTGTAAAGCCCAGGTTTCCTGTAGTGCTATTACTGAGTGATTCCCCAAGAAAGATTGCGTGTCTGGGCCCCCAATTTTTTGGTGTGAACCACTTATGTTCCAGGAGCATAGTAGGGTAATTTGGTCTAATGTGGAGTTGGATGCTGCTCCTGACTGTGGTGGCTGCGCTGGAGTTTTTGTGCCAATTGGTGTGATCATAGGATTAGCTGGTCATTCGTGGCTTTTAGTTGATAAAATTGCTGGGAGCCAGTCCCATCTTTGGCCAATGTCTTTGGTGGCTACTTCTTTGAATTGAATGTTGCAGTCTTCTTCTGGCCCTAAGGCGTTTTTTAGAATTGAGTGGGTTTTTTCTTGACCCTTCTGCCTTGTTATCCCACTTTTTTTAGGTGATGTTAGTTAATTAAGGAGTGAGGTTGGATAGCCCGGCAAAGAGTATGGGTAGACTCGAATACCCCTTTCCCTTAGGGTTGCTTTGTTGTTCAAAAACGTGGATGCCCACTTTGCCTCCTTGAATGTCACCAGAGTTACCTCCGATGGTTGTGTTCCTCTTGGTGGGAGGAACTCGATAGCCTCGATTTCATCCAATACTAAGCCCATGAATCCAGGGGTCCCCTCTATCAGTTTGAGTATGTTTGCTCTGTTAAGGATGTCATGGCGGCCCTTTGATTTGTATTCAGGGGCTAGTAAGATGTAGGAGTATGTTGTAACATTCGCAGTCTCAGTTTGAAGGTGGCACATTTTGTTTTTATTAGGTCTTGATCCTTCTTTGTGCTTGTTCTCCTGTACTATCAAGTTGGTCCTGGTCCTTGGCGACCAGCGGTGGTTTGAGGGATGATCTGGTCTCTAAATGTGGAACGTTTTGGTCAGATTCTGACCTGTCATTGTGACGTCTCCCTTAACTGGGGGTGTGACGTACCCTGTTTTTGGAGACACTTGGGGTTCTTTAATTCTTGGTGTCCCTTTTTCGTCTTTTGTCATTTCCTTGTTTACTGGAGCGGGGCCAGACTCTTTTTTGACTACTCGCAATGAAGGATCACTTATATCCTGGGGACACCCCATTGAGGTTTGGGTGTTAATTACAGGTGGGACCTCCTTTGTCTTGGGCGCTGCCAGGTTTCCTAGCGAAGGTAGTGCATCTGTCGCACTCGGAGCTTGTTTGCTTGATGCTGTTGCAAAAAGCGGGTAGTATCCCGGGTTGGCAGCTGTTCTTGGTGCCTTGGCCTTGTTTCTTTGTTTGCGTTGGCGCTTGCGTTCTCTTTTGCTTAGCTGGGGTTCAAACCCTGACTGATCGTCCTGGGTGGTGAGTGTCAAACACTGGGGACTGGCCAGTAGTACATTTGGAGAGTTAGCCAAACCGGTGGTACCTCTATATGGCGACCCCATCTTTCCCTGCTCGACTTCTGCTTGGCCAGGTTGTGTGTGACCTGGGGTTGGTTGGTCCCTTGCCTGGTTTAAGCGAGAGTCTGTGCCCTCGATTGGCTTAGTGCCTTCTTTGGCAACTGGCTGGGAAGTGACATGATCCTGGGTCCAGTATGCTGACTTTTGAGTTGGAGCTCCCGGTGTGGTGCCTGTGCTGTTGCTCCTCAACTTCCTTACCTCCTGTAGAACACTGGCCAGGAAGTCAGGGAGC
Source organism: Lissotriton helveticus (assembly GCF_964261635.1). Classification (NCBI taxonomy): domain Eukaryota; kingdom Metazoa; phylum Chordata; class Amphibia; order Caudata; family Salamandridae; genus Lissotriton; species Lissotriton helveticus. The sequence goes on from NC_136057.1 coordinate 1,378,081,920, forward strand.
GATGATAGAGAATCAATTATTGGGGAGCAGCAGCATACCGACTGAATTAGTTTTGTCGACGCTTGGGCACCCATAATTAAATTGTTCAGTTGGTCTAATTTATTATCTATCCCTGCCGTGAATACGGCTAGCGTGTTTAGGAGATCAACCTGTACGTCCAGTTTGTCCGAATGGTAGTGTAGGGCGTTGACTGTTTGTTGGAATGTCTGCAAAAGTTGGGGCCAAACGCTGGAGATTGTTTGAGCATCGTGGTTTGAGTTTAAGACGGTAGCAGAGTCATTTGGAGGGTTTTGGGTATCTTTAAAAAAATAGGACAGGTCTGTTAGGAGCTGATCACTTGGGTCGGTTTTGGTAGGAGTCTTTTGAGACGGAGGCATAGTTAGTTCGTATGGAGCAAATGAATGCAAAACCATGGGCGATGGACAATGTCTTGGCTCCGTCAATTGAGCAGTAGGGATACTAATTAGGTGAGGTGTTTGAGCAATACTATTGCTCAATGCGGTGCTTTGGGCGTGGATTTGAGCGCAGATTATCTTCCGATGAGGGTCCGGCAAACCTTCTGTTGCGGTGGGAGAGTCTTCTTCTCCTTGGGAGGTTGCCAAAGTACAATGTTTCTGGATTCATGCAATGGAACCAGTCTGTGTTTTCCGTGGGCTCGTCGCAGAGGTTTGCGACTGGAGACCACCCTGGGTGTCTGACGCCAGATGAGCCGGTTGCTGGCCCAAAGCCTCATCCGAGAATATATTCTGTTGGCTATTGAAGTTACATGGTTCTGAATTGGCACCACCCCGGGTTCCAAGGCTTCCAAGACTGGGCTGTGGTTTGATTGGAGTGGCGCCAAAGGTAAATAACTCCCTGACTTGAGCTGACTTGGTGTGTTCGCCTTCCCAAGGCTGGTCGTTCGGGTGTTGTTGCAGAGGGGAAGTTAATTTCCACTCCCAGGGTGGATTCCTGCTCCTGGTTGCCTCCTGGGGCTGAGACTGTTGAGGAATTTTGGGTGTAGTTAAAAAATAATTTAAAAGATCAGACTGCTTTCCCTCGTGTAGTTTGATCTTGGTTGTAGCCTTTTGGGATGAGCCGCGGCTCCCTTCAGGTGGGGTTCCGTCTGCTGGTTGGGTTTCACTGGCTGGATGGGGGGCCATCGCCGATATTGGTTGCCTGGTCCTTTTTCGTTTTGGGACTGATACCGCCTTCCATACTTTCCCAGACCTCATCTTTGTCGTATTGTGGCTTTTTGTTGCAGCTCTGGTCTTCAGGCCGGGGGGACAGCAAGGCTGCGGGTGAGTTACTCGAACTGTAGACCAAGTAATAAGAAGGTCTCTAACTGCCCACCCCCTGCTCCCTGCTCTCTCCACTCTGGGAAACTGGTCGTGACTCCCTGCCGTACAGGGGGGCTCTTGTGACTCTGGCTGGTCTGGCGATACTTGCTGCTTGTTTGCTGCGCCGTCTCATGCAGCTCACGGGAGGAAATTTCTTCTCCCTCCGCACCTCGCCACCTGTCTCTGCTGTCTCTGCTATTCAGCTTGAATGCCAGGAGCACGAGTCACTCAAGCAGTACCATTGATTTAAGACCACGAGCTGGGTTCACTGACTCCTCGCTGGATGGGCGCCAAATAACCCTGTGTGCTCTCACTGTTATTCGCAGTTATTGTGTTTTTTTTTGTTTTTTTTTTTATTCTACAGACTCGATGCCTTTGCAGCCCCTACTACACTCGAGGCTTTACACCCCCTGCTGCATCGGGGGGTCAAGACCTCCACTTGGCCCGCTCCGCCCTCCGTGCAGGAACCCGGGTGGGCAGACTCCCAGCTGCTCACTGTCCCATCCGCACGGGAGAGAAAGGCAAGGAGCTGAAAGGGTCCTTGTGGGTCGTGGCACCTCTCCTTGGGGTTAGTCAAGCCCCCATGGGGCTGCGACGAGATGGAACTTTTGCAGAGGCTAGGGTACAACAAGAGAGACGGCTCCTGTGGGGACCCGCTGTTCGCGGAGGGGAGCACTCAGCCGCTCCTGCTGAGAAAGCTCCCGCTACGTCTAGGGTCACCCGCCCCCCCGTCACTCGACGTTCCTGGGGCTCACCTGTGCCAGCGCAGTTTTGCCTCTCCGGTCCGGCCTCGCAGCTCACTCGTTTGACCACAGAGTCAGGGCCTGGCCTCTCTCGCGGCTTCTCTGACACGGTGCGGGGGGGGGTGGCGTTGTTCTCACAGCGCTTTGATCAGCGCTCACGCTCGACCACACCCGTAGCCTCCTCTCCACTCCTCTGCTCCGCTCCGCTCCGCTCAGCTCGCACAGCGTCTGGCCGGACGTGAAAACCACCTGGCACCTTGCACCTGGCACCTTGACCTTGATTTTCAGGACGTGACCGCTGCGACCGCTGCGACCGGCCGACGGGCGGGCAAGCAGGGCTCCCCCAGTCCTAAGGGCTAGCCTCACACTTCGCCACCGTCCTCCAACCTCCTTCAGCTTTCGGCTCCGATGCAGCTTCTGCTCTGCTGCTCTGGGACCACGCACGCGATCGCCACCTAGCGGTCACCGGAATACACAAGTTCATCCTCCAGATCATCACACGGGCAGAGCCTTGACCTCTTGCCCGTTATGGTTGGGTGGGCGTTATTGGAGCAGGACGGGGAATCGAACCCTGACTTGCAGTGCACTTCCGACCGACACCGCCATTTTGGTAGAAGGTGCGGTCTAGTTGTTTTTATCTTGCCCTCACGCTGCCCTACTTAACAGGGACGTTGCGCGAGCGCGCTAGACCCTGATACCTTTCCCCTCAGGTTCCTGAGAGCTGTCTTTTCCGCCCTGTGGGCGGTGCTAGAGGTAGGTCTCCGGGCTCAAATGCAACACGTCATGCGGGAGCGCAGCGGACGCGCCGGCGGCGCGCCGAAGGCGCGCCAAATGCAAGCCCGTCTGCGCCCGTCCGCACCCCGACGGAACCAGGGGCCAGCCATAATGCCCGGTTTATTACCTATTCCGCCGCATCGCTACAAGGTCTGCACACAACCAGTCTGTTCCCTACCAGCGACACATTAGATCTACTGTCGAAATTCAATATACCCACAAAAAGAACCTCCTTTCCTGAACTGTTAAACTGTACAGTATCTACTTGTACTTCATTGATCCAGGACAGCTTAGGTATTACTCTCCGACAACCCTAACCTTTTGCTGCTGACTGAGACATGGCTCATGGAGGACTCGAGCTCTGACATGCTGGCGGCCATACCTAATAACTACGGGGCCGATTCACAGAACTAACTTAAGACAAAATCCTAAACTTACTACTTTTGGTATTCACAGAAGTTAGGATTTTGTCTTAAGTTTGTCTTAAGACAAACTTAAGACAGACTTAAGACAAAATCCTAACTTAAGTCTGTCTTAAGACTGTCTTAAGTTTGTCTTAAGACAAACTTACGACAAAATCCCAACTTCTGTGAATACCAAAAGTAGTAAGTTTAGGATTTTGTCTTAAGTTAGTTCTGTGAATCGGGCCCTACTACATTATACATGCAGACCGTCCTTCTGACAAAGTAGGGGGAGGCATGGCAGCTATCATTCATAAGGATCTTAGGTTCTGTCCCTTGCCTAGCCTTTCCCTTAAAGACACTGATAATTTGGTGATAAAACTAGAATCCGCCCATGACTCTTTTGTCTGTGTACTCCTCTATAGGCCCCCTAACAAGACCCCCTCTTTCCCGCTGGAACTTAGTGAACAGATAGCTAAACTTGCTACTGATCATGCAAAGGTAATACTTGTGGGAGATTTTAATTACTGGTATAAAGACCCTGAGGAGGGACCACACTCGGCTGAAATGACGGACTTGCTTATGAACTTGAACTTCACCCAGCAAGTCCTGTGCCCTACCCATCAGAAGGGACACATCTTAGACCATGTCTGGACGAATGGGATAGGGATTTCGACTCCGACTGTTACACCTTGTATTTGGTCTGATCACCATCTACTGAAATTTACCTTAAGGCTTCCATTAGCTGAGAAACCTAGCACCACTATTGGTGGTTTTGCTAGGAAATGGAACTCCGTTAACAAGGAAGATCTCCTCTGTTCCTTAGCCGACACGGTCCCTTTGGCTGGGCCGAATATAGAGATGATGGAAACTAACATCTCGAATTGGCTCATGAATGCCAGTAATAAACACGCCCCTCTTACTAGATTAAAAACCACTCGACGCGCCAATGCTACAAGATGGTTCTCCACTGAACTCAAAAATCAGAAGTTGCTGCTCCGTAAATTGGAGAGACAATGGCGCTTGAAGTACTATCAGGAAAAAAGACTGATCTATACAACTGCTAGGAAAGAGTATAAAAAAACATTCTTGTGGCTAAAGCCGCTCACTTTTCTACTCGTATCATTAACTCAAATAATAACTCCAAAGAGATTTTTAATATTGTCAATGAACTCTCTAATCCAGAGAGGATACTATTGAAGGCAGTCCCATCTCTGGAACTATGTGACTCCCTTAATGACTATTTCATTGACAAAATTACCACTATTAAAAATAATATTCCTAAGCTTTCTTGCGTATTTAGTTCCGCTGATCAGTTCAAAAACTAATCATTCATTAAGTCAATTCCCCAATATTGACTTGGAAACTTTTCAAAAGCTCTTACTGAAGGTCAAATCAGGAGCTCCATCTGACTGTTGTCCCCCGCACATACTTAAAGACTGTCTTGTTGCCTTCCCTGGCCCCGTATTGGCTCTAATGAATGAGTCTATTACCTCGGGGAAAGTTCCCTCGGCTTTTAAAAAAGCTATAGTTGTCCCTTTATTAAAGAAACTCGGAGCAGACTCCACATTGCTATCTAACTGCCGTCCGATTTCTCTGCTTCCATTCCTCGCAAAGTTGCTGGAGACTTATGTTGCCAATTGTCTCTCTGACTTTTTGGAGGAATCTAAATATCTCGATTCCCATCAGGCAGGTTTTCGGCCGGCTCATTCGACTGAAACAGTCATTGTGGCGGTACTAGATACTCTCCGAAACCATGCTGATAGGGGTTCCCCCCGGGCATTGGTACTCTTAGATCTTTCCGCCGCTTTTGACACGGTCGACCATGCTATTTTGGTCGACCGTGTCAGACTTGCGGGTGTCCGGGGGGCGGCCGCTTGCTGGTTCTCTTCCTTTCTGAAGGATAGGTCTCAGGCGGTCCGTCAAGGGCCCTATCTCGCCTCCCCTCAGAAAATCTCATGCGGGGTCCCGCAGGGTTCGGCACTGTCACCCCACCTATTTAACATCTATATTTCCCCTCTGATTCGTTCCTTGAAGGAGAGAAATGTGACACTCCTCAACTATGCAGATGATCTGCAATTGGTCTTTGAGATAGATGGCTCTAACCACTCAGTGGCGGATTTTCAGGGAACACTGCTGTATATACAGCAGTGGATGGACAGCAATCATTTGAAACTGAACCCGGGCAAGACAGAGCTTGTCCTGACCGGGGACAGCTGTAAATTTTGGGGTCCACATTATTGGCCGGTGGAGCTGGGTCCACCTCCTTCCCCTTCCAGCTCAGCTAAAACACTGGGAGTCTCCCTTGATAAGGAACTCACATTGAAATCCCAGGTGGGCAATGTGATCTCGAAGTGCTTTCTCCAGATGCGTAAGATCAGGAAAATTCAACGGTTCTTCACCCAGGATGCTCTGATCCGGATCATAGCTGCCACTGTTACATCCCATCTGGATTATGCAAATTCTGTTTATCTGGGTAAGCCACTCTATGTGTTTAAGCGTCTGCAGTTAGTACAAAACCAGGCAGCTCCGCTGGTCACACAACAACCTAGATGGCAACCAATTAGTCCTGTGCTTGAGAAACTACATTGGCTTCCGATCTCTCAGTGATGTGCTTTCAAAACAGGCTGCCTTGTGTTCAAGGCTCCGCATGCTAAAAGTCCTGCATTCATCAACAATCTATTACCCAGATATGTTCCCAATCGGACCCTTCGCTCAGCCCATCTCTCCCTGTTATCTGTACCTAAGTTCAAACGTGTGCGTCAGGGAGGCTGCCGCCTTGCGGTCCTGGCGCCAAATCCCTGGAACTCCTTCCCTTTGACAATCCGGTCTTGTACTGACACTATGCAGTTAAGGAAGCTCCTTAAGACCTGGCTGTTCCGTCAAGCATATAACTTGGTATAGTGGACAGCTTGCTGTCTGATCAGTCTGTCCTCAGTATTCTCTGTTTTCTGGTCAGCGCCATGAAGCCACCCGGTGTAAGTGTGCTTAATAAATAACCCCTAACATTAACATTAACATTACTATCGTGGTTAATCAGGCGTGATACCCAGACCACCCCGATAACGTCCGTTTATACAACACAGGGCGTTGCTGTATACACACAAAGGGCTATTCACGAAGCCTTCACGACACACTATGAGGGCCTTTACTGCTCTCGTCTGCGGGTCTCTGCCACCAACATCTTGGCATATCTATTTGCCTTACCCCTGCCAGAGGTCAATGACGCGCAGCGAGACGACCTGAGTGCGCCGCTCACGTCAGAGGAACTCCGAACAGCCATTTTTTCTCTCTCTAATGGGAAATCCCCGGGACCTGACGGGCTACCCGCGAAGTTTTATAAAGCCTACTCCATTATCCTAATCCCCGAACTACTGCGCATGTTCGAAGCCGCAATTGATGATTCTGCTCTTCCGCCCACACTGAACGAGGCGAACCTAATATCTCTTCTAAAGCCGGGCAGAGACGAGACCAATATGGGTGCGTACAGACCTCTGGCCCTCCTCAACACAGATTATAAGATCCTGGCATCCACATTGGCCCAGCGGTTGGCGCCCCTGGAGCCTGCTCTTGTCCATGCCGACCAAAACGGTTTTGTACCAACTCGCAGCACATCGTACAACATCAGACGTCTGTTTCGAATACAGAGCCTAGCCACGCCCCGATGGCCTCATTCGGGGTGCTTGATACTCGATCTCGAGAAGGTATTTGACTCTGTGGAATGGACCTACCTAGTGTCGAAGCTGTGGAAATATAACTTGGGCGACGACTTTCTCCAGAAGGTGGAACTCCTGTACCAGAGACCCACGGTACGAGTTCGCATGGGCAGGCTGCTTTCTGACCCGATACGGGTATGCAGAGGTACCAGACAGGGGTGCCCCCTCTCCCCCCTAATTTTCGCCCTCATGATGGAACCCTTAGAGGTGAGACTCCGAGCCTCCGGTGTAGAATGGGGCATCCCCTTGGCCTACGGGGTTCATGCGGTGTCACTGTACGCTGACGACCTGCTACTTTACATCAGAGACCTGACCTGCTTCCCACCTGTTCTCACCGACATATTTCGTGCATTCGGAGAGATGTCAGGTCTTAAGGTAAACTGGGCAAAGTCAGGTGTGTATTCCTCTGACGCTGCGACGCCGGAAAGTGCCATCACGGTACTGGGCAAACGACTTGCCTGGTACCCAACCACTTTTCGCTATCTGGGGATATACATGTATCGAGACCCCACCGATGTCTTGGAAGGCAATTTAATAAGGGCAATCTCATCGCTAACGGCACAGGTCGCCTTCTGGAACTCTCTCCCACTGAACGTCCGGAGTCGAATCACTCTGACAAAAATGATAGTGTTGCCAAAATTACTGTATTTCTACGTCAACCTGCCAATTTATGTCCCTACTCGTATATTTTGTGAGTTGGAGACTCTGGTTAGAAGGCTGATATGGAACTCGGGGCGGCCCAGGGTTGCGCTAAAGACGCTGTATGCACCGGCGGAAAACGGAGGACTGGCTGTCCCTAATCAGGAGCTCTACTACCTAGCTGTGCAGCTTCAATGGGTGACCTACTGGCTGAGAGGGAAAAATCTAGGAACACTGCCACAGACACGGTGGTCATGACGACTGCACAAGTGCACGCACTTTTTCACCCACTGGCTACAATCCACTGTTCCGATCAGCTGCACCTGGTGGTGGCACGGACGTGCTACGTGCGAAGTCTGAAACTCACGAGCCTTACCAAGCCATATGCTCCGTTTCTGGCGTTGCTGGGGACGCCCTGGGAAGACGGGGCGCTCACGGAAGCGGCACTAAGCAGCTGGGCACGGGCTGAATTAGACACGCTGGGGGACCTGTTTACAGAAGGTGCCCTAATTCCATTCGAGGCTCTGGCCGCAGACACGGAGCTAACTGCGGGACAATTCCTGACGCACGCAACACTCATTCACATACTGACACAGGCCTGGGGTAACCTTATGGAAGAATTGCCGACCCACCTGCTAATCCAATATTTGCATGTGATGGGAAATGGATCACACATGGTGCACTGGCTCGCACAGGCCTTACACACACACACACACACACAATTTTCCCCATAGCGGTTACGGGATAAATGGGCTGAGGACAGGGGATGGGACTGGACCGACAAAGAATGGGCGATGATAATTGCCGAGGCACTCAACATTCCGCGTAATTCTTGCTTCAAAACCATCCAATACAATCCAAAACGATCAAGCTGAAGATATTAGATCTAAGGAGTTTACGGCTCTGCTCACCAGCCTAAACTTCCTCCCTCAGCTCCGTTCGGCCACCCACACCAAAGGTCATCAACTTGACCAAATTTGGTCCCTCAACATCCCCATGGATCCTCCAATGATCTCCCCGTGCTCTTGGTCAGATCACTCCCTCATCTCCTTCTCGGCTGACCTCGGACGTCCGCCCAAACCCCCTCTGCCCAAAAACACCTGGGCCAGAAAGTGGGATAAGGCGGTCCTCCCTGCGGTGTGCTCCTCCTTAGCGGCCACCAGCCCGGAGCTCACAGGCCTCTCTCTTTCCACCCAGCTTTCCGCCATTAACTCCTGGCTGCTTAAGGCGTGCAACTCCACCATCCCCCTTAAGAGAGTGACCATCAAACGTGCTCATGCGGCCAATCGCTGGTTCACCCCGGCTTTAAAGGACAAAAAGTTAGCCACCCGCAGAGCCGAACGCGCTTGGCGCTGTTCCTACTGCCCCCTTCTAAAAACCACCTACTGTCAGTCTTTGAAAGAGTACAAACGGGATATACTCAATGCCAAGACGGAGTACTTCTCAAGTAGAATTCTGACAGCTGACAACCAGTCAAGAGAGATTTTTGCCACGGTTCATGAGCTCGCTGCCTCTGACAGGGCGACCCCTAAGGTCCCTCCATCTCAGACCCTGTGTAATTCCCTGAACTCCTATTTTATCGAGAAGATTGTCCTTATCAAGGCCAATATTCCCCTCTCTCCTCCGATACCTTCCCCTGTCCCCCCTATTCCCCCCATCCCCGCCCTTACCGAGTTCCCCCTCCTTACCCGAGACTCTCTGCTCCCTCTTCTGGCCCGGATTAAATCGGGATCCCCCCAGGACATAGGCCCGGCATTTGCTCTTAAAGAGCTTTTCTCCAATTGTCACTCTCCCCCACTGACCCTTATCAACCACTCCCTCAGCATCGGACCTGTCCCCGCCGCACATAAGTCGGCAGTAATCATCCCTATTCTTAAGAAGGTAGGGGCAGACCCCTCCCTACCCTCTAACTACCGCCCTATTTCCCTCCTCCCTTTCCTTGCGAAGGTCTCAGAGGCTCACGTCATCAGGTCTCTCAGCTCCTTTGTGGAATCCTCGGGCGCTCTTACCTCCCGACAGGCGGGCTTCCGCCCATTGCATTCGACCGAGAAGGTAGTGGTGTCGGTGATGGATCAACTGAGGGAGGGGATCGACATAGGCCGGCCGCAGGCCCTAGTCCTGTTAGATCTGTCCGCCGCGTTCGACACGGTGGACCATGACATCTTGTTAAACCGTGTCCAAGCGGCGGGCATTGGGGGCACGGCCTTCGCCTGGCTCCGCTCATTCCTGACTGACAGGGAGCAGGCCGTTCAACTTGCCAACTTCACGGCCCCCCCCAGGAGGGTGACCTGTGGAGTCCCACAAGGCTCCTCCCTCTCCCCCTTATTATTTAACTTATACATCTCACCCCTCATTTTTTCTTTACAGCAAATGGAGGTCTCGTGTTTAATTACGCCGATGACCTCCAACTTATCTTCAACTTATCATCCTCCCCTTCCTCGTCCTCCAATTTCCAGAAGGTCATGCTTTTCATCCAAGGGTGGATGAACTGCAACCACCTCAAACTAAACCCGGACAAGACCGAGCTGGTCCTGACGGGGGGTGGTTGCAGCCCGTGGTCCCCCTCCTTCTGGCCCCCCTCACTTGGTGTTCCCCCCCTCCCAGTCCCCAAAGCCAAAACTTTGGGTATTTTCATTAACCCACTGCTCACCCTTCACACTCAGATCAGCTCTGTGGTGTCTGCCTGTTTTTTCTCCCTCCGGATCATCCGGAGGGTTTCACGTTTTTTCTCGGTGGCCGCATTGAAACTCATTCTCATGGCCATGGTGCTGTCGCGCCTTGACTACGGGAACGTTATTTTCAACGGGGCCCCAGCTTACCTCATTCGCCGACTTCAACAGATCCAAAACCAGGCGGCTCGCCTGATTTTTGGTCTTCCTAGGTTCACCCACACGACCCCTCTGCTTCAGTCCCTTCACTGGCTCCCTGTGAGGGAGAGGGCGCTCTTCAAGCTGGGATGTATCACCTACCAGGCTAGATCTGGGACCGCCCCTGCCTTCTTGTGTGAAGCCATCTCCCCTTATCTTCCGTCAAGAGAACTTCGATCCACTCATCAGGCCCTCCTGTCAGTTCCTCGTTTTAGGAAACAGAGGGTCGGGGGGGCCAGATTTGCAGTGCTGGCTCCTTCCTTTTGGAATTCTCTTCCTCTTGCCCTCAGGATGTCCCCCTCTTACTTGGAGTTCCGCAAGCAATTGAAGACCTGCTTGTTCTCCAGATCCATCACAGCTTAATCCGCCATCCACTGACCCTTGGCTATCTAGCGCCATGAAACCGTTTCGGTAAAAGAGCGCTCTACAAATATTTTAAAATTCAAAAATTCAAATTCAATACTAGATAATACACTGGGCATACTTATCCCCAGACAAGATAAACCGCTATTTTGGACTCACCACATCGGCATGCCCCAGGTGTAGACTACTAGATGCAGGTTTCTTACAGATGCTTTGGGCTTGCCCTTCTATACACGACTACTGGAAGGCGATATCGACCTCCCTGACGGCGGGGACGGGAGGATGTTTACCACACACGTGGGAGGCCTGTCTACTGGGCCTTTATAAGCGGACAAAGCAGATGAAGGTCCCAGCTAGATTTTTGAACCTTGGGTTAATAACAGCGAAAAGACTTATTACTAAGCGCTGGAAGAACGGAGAGCCTCCTCGGGCGATACACTGGCGTAACTCCTTTGATAATTGGGCAAGAGCGGAGAGCGTAGCGTTGCACAGGGAAGAAACAGCGGGGTTTCGCAAGTACCCTATAGCCCGGGCCTGGGATGATATTCTGGCTGCTTTCCACCGGGCTTGTCTGCAAGGAGGTATTATTTAGACACACTCCCCTTAGATCGTTGCCCAGACGATACTGCCGGGGCCGGAGGCAGCTAGGCGCGACAAACTCGCGCTTACGCCCCCATGAGTGGGCAGAATCTGCCGACTCACACCCAATGGACACGCCTGCGAAGTGCTGATGGATGTGACCTCCGCGCCACTGGGGGGAAGCCATGGCCGCCCCCCCTCAGGCCCCCCCCTGCGTTCTCCCCCTCCCTCCTCCCCCTTCCCCCCCACTCCCTCTGCTCGCGCCCCGGGGTCAAGAACTGCATTGGAGCCCCCCCTTCTCCCACTGTAACGACTCCAAGCCGTTCTGGACGATTTACTTGGCTGACAGAGTAACGTGCACATCCACCCTTGCCCGTGCTACTTCCCATCTGATTTGATTTCATTTAATTTTCGGTTCCAATTTTAACGAGTTCTAGTTCGAAGTTTATTATCATGTGTAAAAGATATTGAATATCGATTGCCCAGCGGATCCCCCTAGGCCTCACCCAGTGTCGCTAAGGTGGATTAGAAAATGCTGACCCTACAATTCCCTGGGATACACGCACTTCCCTTTGGGTATGGAGCAAGAGGCACACCTTAGATATGGGGACATTGACATATGATATATATGACCTGACACACTGACGCGCTCAGACTGTCCTGTCCTTCTCTTCCAATATACACCTTACACCCGGAATGGCACCAATACACCAGCCCATACCTGATTCAGATTGCTGGAAGTAATCCTGATTGGTCACAAGTGGGCCAGATTATTTCTGAACTGTTAGTTTAATGTCAAAGGTGTACTAACCCGGATGTTTGCATTGCAGGACATATGTGACGAAACATTGTCATCTCAGCGAACTGTTGTTGTTCAAGTGTATCCTTGCGCAGCTGTATTCGACATTCTTGCCGTATTCTTTTTCCACATTGTCTGTGGGGGACGGATACCGAAAACGAGCCTATTCTATAACAGCTGCTGCTTTTCTTTTATTGTCATGTAATCTCATATAAGAAATGCAATAAAAAATATTCAAACTAAAAAAAATCAATAAGGGTTGTTTGGATTGGTGCAAGGTGCCCACCAGAATAGTGGACAGCATATGCCAGGCCAACTTCTCACAGCGCCAAAGCAAGCATCATTGCACCATGGTTCAAGGATGCCTGGGTTGGGAGTAGGATTGTTTTGTGCACAAAAATCAATCAATCAATCATAGAATTTGTAAAGCGCACTACTTACCCGTGAGGGTCTCAAGGCGCTGAGGGGAGGGGGCTGCTGCTACTGCTCGATGAGCCAGGTCTTGAGGAGCCTCCTGAAAGTGAGCAGATCCTGGGTCTGCCGCAGGTGGGTGGGGAGGGTGTTCCAGGTCTTGGCGGCGAGGAAGAAGAAGGATCTGCCGCCGGACATTGTACGTTGGATTTGTGGGACGGCGGTGAGGGGAGGCTGGCGGAGCGGAGCTGGCGGGCGGTGGTGCAGAAGTTGAGTCTGTTGTTCAGGTAGGCTGGTCCGGTTTCGTGGAGCGCTTTGTGTGCGTGGGTGAGGAGCTTGAAGGTGATCCTCTTGTTGATGGGGAGCCAGTGCAGGTCTTTTAGGTGGGGGGTGATGCGGCTGCATTGAGGGATGTTGAAGATCAGGCGGGCCAAGGTGTTCTGGATGCGTTGCAGTCGCTGTAGGTGTTTGGTCGGGATTCTTGCATAGAGTGCGTTGCCGTAGTCCAGCCTGCTGCTGACGAGGGCTTGGGTCACCGTTCTTCTGGTTTCGTTTGGGATCCACTTGTAGATCCTGCGAAGCATGCGGAGGGGTTTGTAGCAGGAGGAGGAGACGGCGTTGACCTGCTTAGACATGGAGAGGGAGGAGTCGAGGATGAATCCCAGGTTGCGTGTGTGGTCCGTGGGTGTCGGTGCTGTTCCTAGTGTGGTCGGCCACCAGGAGTCATCCCAGGCCGAAGGGGTGGGGCCGAGGATGAGGACTTCCGTCTTGTCCGAGTTCAGCTTCAGGCGGCTGCTCCTCATCCACTCGGCCACGACCTTCATTCCCTCGTGGAGGTTGGCTTTGGCGGTGTGCGGGTCCTTGGTGAGGGAGAGGATGAGCTAGGTGTCGTCGGCGTAGGAGATGATGTTCAGGTCGTGTTGGCGAGCTACTTGTGCGAGGGGGGCCATGTAGACGTTGAACAGGGTCGGGCTGAGGGATGACCACTGGGGTACACCGTAGATGAGGTCGGTTGCTTCGGATCGGTAGGGTGGGAGGCGGACTCTCTGGGTTCTGCCGGAGAGGAAGGATGTGGTCCAGTCCAGGGCCTTCTCCTGGATTCTGGCTTCTTGGAGGCGTGATCTTAGTGTGCGGTGGCAGACCGTGTTGAAGGCGGCAGACAGGTCCAGAAGGATGAGGGCTGAGGTTTTGCCGTTGTCTAGTTGGCGCCGGATGTCGTCTGTGGGCAATGAGGGCTGACTGCGACGGGTCCAGGATGTTGTTGTCCTCAAGGTGGCAGGTCAGCTGTATGTTGGCGATATTCTCAATGACCTTCGACGGAAAGGGGAGCAGGGAGATGAGCCGGAAGTTCTTGAGGTCCTTGGGATTTGCCTTGGGCTTTTTGAGGAGGGCGTTGATTTCGGCGTGCTTCCAGCTTTCCGGGAATGTCGCTGTGTCAAAGGAGATGTTGATGACCTTCCGTAGATGAGGTGCAATGGTGGCGTCTGCTTTATTGAACACGTGGTGTGGGCAGGGGTCTGATGGTGAACCCGAGAGGATGGAGTTCATGACCTTGCGTGTCTCGTTGTCGTTGACGTGGGCCCAGGAGGTCAGTTGGTTGGTGCAGGTTGCATTTGGGGTTGGGTCTGTCGTAGTCGGGGTGGACTTGGTGTGTAAACTGGCCTGGATGTCGACGATCTTGCGATGGAAGAAGGTGGCCAGTGAGTCGCGCAGTCCTTGCGAGGGCGGGATGTTGTTGGTGTTGGCGCTGGGGTTGGAGAGTTCCTTCACTATGCTGAAGAGCTCTTTGCAGTTGTGTGCGTTGTTATCCAGGTGGGTTTTGAAAGCGTATCTCTTGGTTGTCCTGCTGAGTTGGTGATGTCTGTGGGTGGCGTCCTTGTGGGCAGCATGGCTGTCTGGTGTGCGGTCGTGGAGCCATTTCTTCTCCAGCTTCTGGCATGTGTGTTTGGAGGTCCGGAGTTCTTTGGTGAACCAGGGGGCTTTCTTGCTGGGGTGGTTGGTGGAGGATTTCTTTAGTGGGGCGAGAGTATTGGCGCAGTCTTTGATCCACTGTCTGAGGTTACGGGCGGCGGCGTCTGGGTCAGTGGGGTCGGTGGGTGGGTTCAGGGCGAGGGTGGTGGTCAGCTGGTCCTCTGTAACTTTACGCCAGCAGTGGTGAGGCAGCTGTTGAGTGCGGTGGTGCGTGGTTGGTTTCTTGAATGTGAAGTGGATGCAGCGGTGTTCGGTCCAGTAGAGTTTGGTGGTGTTGTTGAAGGCAACCTGGGTGCTTGTAGAGAAGACGGGGTCGAGCATGTGGCCGGCGGCGTGGGTGGGTTCGGTGACGAGTTGTCACAGGCCAAGGTTGTCGAGGTTGTCGATCAGGGTGGTGGAGTTGGCATCGTTGTTGTTCTCGAGGTGGACGTTCACGTCCCCGAGGAGGATGTAGTCCATTGAAGCAAGTTCGTAGGTGCTGGCGAGGTCGGCGATGGAGTCGCTGAACAGGGCCTGGGGTCCGGGTGGTCTGTAGACAAGTGTTCCTCTGAGGGTGGTGTTGGGGTCGGTTTGGATCCGGAAGTGGAGGTGTTCGGCGGTGTTGAGGGAGTTGTCTGCGTAGGTGTGGACCTGGAGGGTGGGCTTTTGGACGATGGCTATTCCTCCTCCGATTCAGTTGGTGCGGTCTCTGCTGGAGATCTTGTTGCACTCTTGATGGCTATGGCGATGTCCGGTGTCGATGAGTCGTTCCACCAGGTCTCGGTGAGGAAGGCCACGTCTGGGGCGGATGTGTCGAGCAAGTCCTGGAGCTCGACGGCGTGTTTGCGTGTGGAGCGGGTGTTGAGGAGTATGCATAGGAGGTGGTTGGGTTCAGTCCTTGGAGGTTTGGTGGTTGTTGAGGGCGTGGAGGGTGTTGCCGTCGTATCGGAGTCTGTGCGTCCGGGCGGGGGCTGCCATTTAAGCCGGAGAGGGGGGGCGGAGCAGCTGCGAGGCGGGAGCGGGTCGGCAAGGTGGCGTGGCCTCTCGAGGAGGTCACGGGAACAACAGGGGATACAGAAGGAAAGAAGGAGTGGTGGGGGGTGTAAGGCAGGCGAAAAGCGGGAAAAAACACTGGCAATGACTAAAAAAACCCAGAGAAATAAAACCGTACAGCACAATCAGGACGTAAGCTAGGAAGCGGAGAAAAGCAGCAGCAGTGTCACTGTGCGCGCGAACTCACGCTGGGAGGCAGCGACGGGCTTCAGCAGGAGGAGCTGGGTGGCGGTTGGGGGGTGTCTCGACCTGCAAGCAGGTCAGAAGTCACCCCGAGCGTCCAGCACAGGAGGCACCTTTGAGACGGGGCGGGAGGGGGGGCAGCTGGGAGGCAGGAGCGGGGCGGCGAGGGGGCGTGGCCTCACGAGGAGGTCGCGGTAACAACAGGGGATACAGAAGGAAAAAGTAGGGGTGGGGGTGTAAGGCAGGCAAAAAGCGGGAAAAAGCACTGGTAATGACTCAAAAAACAGAGGAATAAAACCGTACAGCACAATCAGGATGTCAGCTAGGAAGCAGAGAAAAGCAGCAGCAGGGTCACTGCGGGCGCGAACTCGCACTGGGAGGCAGCGACGGGCTTCAGCAGGAGGAGCTGGGTGGCGGCCGGGGGCGTCTCGACCTGCAAGCAGGTCAGAATCCTCTGAGGCATTTTCCTCTTTATATGCATAGTGCAGAATACCACACACATACAAAGAGGAAAAAATGGGGAGAAAAAATTAAGAAATTTCTCACCTGGTAGAAGTAGCATTTTGATGCATTCCCAGGTTTACCAGTGTTAGTAAATCTGGGACTGCACCAAAATCCAAAGGTGGATGCATGGGAACACCAACACTCCCTGGTGCAGAGTAGCACAATGCATCAGTTTTCCCTGACTTGCATTATTCTAGATTTATCAAGCCAAGCAAGACCCTTCAAGGTGGCCTTACATGGCATGATAAATGTCACTTTGCGCCCCATTGCAAGGTCATCTGGTGTTCTAGGGTAACCATTTGAAGATCTTTCGTAGACTGCGTAGGAGGTGGAAGCAGGAGGGGCACACTGCATAGAATTGAACCGTTATGTTGAGCTTGTCATCTAGGATGAACCCTAGACTTCTTGCAGGGTCTGTGTTGTCCTACCTCCTATGGCCACCAGGTGGAGCCCCATGAGGAGGTCTAATTACCAAACACGAGTACTTCCGTCTTGTCAGAGTTGAGCTTCAGGCAGTTGGTTTACATCCAGTTTGTTACCATGGTCATGCAGTTGGTGAAGTTGGTTCTGGTGGTGGTTTTCTTGTCCACCAGGGGAGGATGAGTTCGGTGTCATCAGTGTAGGAGATGAAGGTTATGTCTTATGATCAGATAATGTTGGTGAGCAGTATCATGTATATTTTGGAAAGGGTGAGGCCGAGGAATGAGCCCTGTGGGACTCAGCATATCAGTTTCTTGATCGTTATTGGGGAGGTTGGCAGCCTGGCCCTTTGATTTCTTCCTGTGAGGAAAGAACAGATACATTTGAGAGCAGAACTTAATTTACCAATCTTGTGGAGTCTTCTGATGAGAATGTTGTGGGAGACAGTGTTGATGTCTGCAGAGAATGGTTCAAATGGCAACATGAGTGCAGTTTCGGTCTTGTGGTTCTTTCTGTATCCTGATTGAATGTTGTCTAGAAGATGGTGAAGCTCAGGGTTGGTTGTGAGTTGCTTGTTGGTAGCCTTCTCAATCACTTTGGCTGCATAAGAGAGAAGGGAGATGGGTCCGAGTTGGTCAGTGGATTCTGGTGGGCTGAAGGCTTCTTGAGGAGGGATATGATTTCTGCAAGTTTCCATTCATCCAGTAAACCTGCAGACATGATGGAGGTGTTGATGCTGTGGGTCAGGGTGGTGCTGATTGGTGATGTTCCCAGGTTGTAGATGTGTTGGGGGCATAGGTCCGCTGGGGCCACTGAGTGGATTATCGTATGATTGCCGCTGTGTAATTTCTAGGGAGGGTTGTCAGATGGTGAGTAAGGCAGCGATGAGTTCTCTGGGGTCGAGTTGGTGTGAGAAGATTTTGTAAATGTTTGCAATATTGCTGTGGAAGAAGTTGGATAGGTTGTTGCAGAATTCTTTGGAGGCACTGATGTTGTTGACAGTGGCTGATAGTGACGTGAAATCCTTGAAAATCAAAAAGATCTCCTTGCAGCTGTTGGAGCTTCCTTTGATGCGGCCCACTACTGTTTTTCCTGGGTGTCTCTTGTTTGGTAGTGATAGAGTCTGAGTGCAACCTTTTTGGTAGTTCTGGCGGGTGTGTCTTGGCTTACTCACCATTTCCTTTCTAGCTGTTTACAGTGCTTTTCAGTGTCTCTGAGGCCTTCTGTGTACCAGCTGGCTTGCTTATTTGATCCACTGTACATATTGGGTTTGTATGGGTGCGATGGAGTTTGCGCATTTCTTGATCAAGTTGTTGAAGTTGTAGATGGCCTTCTTGAGGTTGTCTGTGGGGCTAGGTTGATCTGTGCTGATGGCACTGAGCCAATCTACTTCTGTGATTTTTCCCCAGCTGCGGCTTGGAATTGTGTTACCTGGTAGGGGTGATGTTTGAGATGTGTTGATTTCGAAGTTGATGATGGAGTGGCCGGTCCCTGTGAGTGGTGTGGTGGAGTTGTACTTGATACTGTCACTTGTGGTGAAGATGGGGTTGTTCCCATTCATCCACCCATGAATTCTGGTACATTCTCAGCTTTACAAAGACTTGTAAGCCTGGGAATGTGTCAATATGCTACACCATACAAAGTAAGGTGTAACAAGGGGAAATAGCTTTATTTCTCTTCATTGTTACCTCTTTCCACTTGCGCTGCATTCTGCTGCACATGTAAAAAGAGGAAACTAACTCTAAATGTTGTTTTTGTGCAGGAAGGTGTCTGTTCCTGCACAAAAGCAATCCTGCTTGTAACGCTGGTACTCTTGTACACAGTGATCCAGTACACGAAGAGAGCAGAATTGCTTGATAGTTTTGTAAACATGAAGCATTTCTGTTCTCTCCCTTTTATGCAACACAGTACAGCCACTTTGTTTGCTGACCTGCGTGAAAATTTGGAAATTTGTCCCCTGGTAGCTGAACTACAGCAGTCCACATTTGAGTCAGCCTAATTGGGCCAGAGACGTGGACCTGTATTGCTCTCCTTCATTGAGGACCCATCTAACAGTTCCCCAGTGCTGTCGGATGAAAAAAGGCAGTTCTGTGAGATGCAGTTTCAAAACAAAGTCTCCCCAAGGAGGGACTGTGCCCGAAAGACTATTCAGTGTTGAGATGTGTGCCTGGCAATCCCCCCTTTTCCCCACTTACAATCGCAGTGGGGCTAGTTCCCTGAGGCTACTGGCAACAGGAGGGCTGTGGTGCTACATTGTTAAGGGCTGCCAGGGCAGGCCAGCACCCCTTCAGCATCACGGTGTGCCTCCTCCAACTCCCCATGCAGAAGCGTAACACAGGCCCCCGCAGCCCCGCAGTGCGGGGGGCCTCTAGCTCCAAAGGGCCCCCTCGGCACTGCACTCTGGCGGTAGACCTCCTGATTGAGCCCGGAGGGGGCCCCTCTAAGTACAGTGCAGGGAGACCCCCTCACTTTTCGTTACGCCAGTGTCCCCATGCCATTTATGAGGGAACACACAGTGGTCCATGCCTGCCTGTAGCAAGTTGAGAGTGGCAGCACACCAAAGAGTGGGACATATATGCTTCCCTGATCTTGAAGAAAGCAAGTCAAAAATCGTCCACTTCTTACACTCAGGAGCAGTGCTGGGCAGGCAGGGATCTCATCAAGCCTCACACAGGCACCACACATAGACAGGTACAGGCTTCCAGTTACTGTAAAAGAAAAAACTCAGAAAAGCACTATCAGGCACATTTGTGACAATAAAAAAAAGGAAAGCCTGGGACAGCTGGAAGATAATGCCTGTGTGTGAAAATGTGTGTCAGAGGGCTGTGAAAAATATGCAAAGGAGAAGATGCCATGTCCAGGAAGGGTAGGGACAGTACTAATGATCGCTATTTGCTCTTAGGGCTACAAGGGGAATGGCAGAGCCCCACATGAGCTCTCGCAAAAATGCTGGTGTATCACCCTAACTCCCACAGGTTTCCAAGGTAGAGAAAACATGACACTGAAAGAGTTTTGCACTGTTTGGAGCATTCTTTGTGCTATGATAATTAGCAATAAGGCTTTGTCATGCAAGATTTCCTGTTGTTAGGGCATGCAGTAGTTTTGTAGTCAGTTTAAAGATAGAAGTAATACTTACACACTGCATAACGCTGAGCAATAAAAACTTTATTAACTTACTCTGAGTCTGCAAGTATTGTTAGTTCTATCCTGAAGTATTTCAATATTGATTTGCACTGTGTATGACTCTATGTTTTGACTTTAACTATTGTGTTGATACCCTGACAAAGCCTGTATCCCTGAATTTTATTAAACATGTTGTTTTAAGCTCATATTGGGAGTTTTCTTTTATTTTTATTGTTAGGGATCAGGCTTGCTGGAGCAAGCTTTAGACTGGCTTGCGTCACTGCCCTGAGGTTCAAGTGCTAAAAAGGGAACCTTAGCTCCCAGTTGGTGAACCTGTGGGAAAAGACCCTAGCTGTTACAGTTGTGGCCCAGTAATCCCTGTCTGCCCGGGGACCCCCGACCCAGATTCCTTATAGACCTGTTAACCCTAAAAGGCGCCTGTTCAAAAAATTTTGGTGCACTAAAAGTCTGTTCAGCACTCTAAACATATGTCTATCATACCCCCTTATGTATTAGGCACAGTGTCAACGTACAAGAACTGAAGCCTTCAGATGTGAACCATGGTCATGGTCTACACCGCTATACATCAATATTCTTTAAAATACAAAACCCATGAGGTACATTTAATGCACATCACAGTTCTCTGTCATTAATAATGTTTATATCCACATTTGTATTCGCAAATGAGAACATTATGTGCTTTAAGTGTCATGAACAAATATGGCATGGACATAAAACTGTAGTTAAGGCCATTTATTTGCAGGTGTGGCATGAAAACCCAACCAAGGAGGTATGGCAGTTAAGCAAGGCTGTAGGGTAACTTGGTGTAGAATCCCAAGATGTGCCTTCCTTGACTAATGTGAACTCCATCGAAACATTTAGGGAAGACTTCCCAAAGAACGGGTCACCCAAAGAGCTTCTGATCAATAACCGGTCTATTTCCCGCTTGTCCACTTCTCAAAGTGACAACAGAGATTGATTATTTGTTTAAAACAGTGATCATGTAAAAGTGTATGATCAACAAACCTAGCAGTGACTCCAGTGGGCTGCCATATTTACCAATAGACAGCATTAGATGTGGGAAGGCACTGACATCTAGAGAGTCCAAATCCACCAACAATATCCACCAAGAAATATGATCCATAAAACACACACATTTGCATTTTGTTAGTGAAACTAACAACATTCAGTACCACTGTGGTATAACAGAAGGGATTGTAACACTTAGCCTGACTTATCCAGGTGGCATCAAAGAAGGAACCGAAGGGTGAGGTGGGTAGGTTACAAGTATAAGGTTGGACAAAGGTAGTCTGAAGGTTGTGGTTTGTGTTTGCACTCATTCACGCTACTATTTGTATGTAAGTTCTTTTACAACTGACAGAGTTGGGAATCTGGTAGAACATTGATAAAATTGATGCAGTATAAGTAATCATAATATGACCATAATTATTAATGATGTTAGGGAAATCACAGAATGCCTAAAGTAGATTAACAATATTATTCATAAATATTCACAAATATAAGGAATCTCCTTGAGATATAATAAAACGCAATGTCATTCTGTAAATCATACTATGTACTAAGAATCACTTTGTGTCAACATACCAGTTAGTATAACTTTACCATACTAACCTGGGCCATCTTCATCATGAATCTGCTGTAATAGCCAGTACTGGTAACACAATTAACTTGTGATTGACTGCACTTGATGTTTTGCAGAAATCCAAGTAACTGCACAATGAAGAAAAATGTACATTGATGATCTTCAGCAGTGTCCTGCTACATTGAGGAACATGGTTAATTTCTACAAAGCACATGTTAAGGAAAATGGTTACCAACCAGAAATTCTAATCCCTACAAAAATATGGACAGGGTAATGGAATAATTTGTTTAAAAAACAGGTATAATCATCATTGTTATCATCATCTGCAATACTAGCAGGAGTAAAAACATACAGCATCATTTGTATTAAATATGAGAGGACTCTGCAACAAAACATTTAAGATATAACAGATTAAACCAGAGAGCCCAGAATCACTAATATTTGACACAGTGAAATGCAGCAAAGCGACTTTCTGCACAGTGACAAAGGGAGAGAGCAGAAATGTGACATAATTACTTATATATAGGCATTCCTGCTCTCTCTCCACGTTGGCACACTTGTGGCTGCCAAGCGCGAACACACTGGCACCCTTGGGTATGGTGCAAGAGTGCCTTTGTTACAGCCAGGATTATTCTTGTGCAGTAAGGGACACTTTCCAGCACAGAAACAATACCTAGAAGCAGTTTGCTCTTTCGAAAGAAGTAATAACGAGGAGAAATAAACATATTTCTCCTTGTTATACCTCACTTGGGAAGGCATATCATTTTAACGCATTCCCAGGTTTACTAGTCTTAGTAACTCTGGGAATTATTCAAAAACCATGAATTGATGGGGGGGAATACCCACGCTCCACCCATGCAACGCCTTCCGCACGCGGAGATTAACATAAGGCAGCAACTTGTGCTGCTTTTGTGTTATTCTAGATTCACTATAATAATAATAATAATAATAATAATAGATGCATTTATAGAGGGCATGGTTACACTAGGCCAGTGTGTCCCCGCACTGCGGTACAAAACTGCCACAACCCTTACCCAGCCTGGCCCAGCCTGCCTATCCTGTAGGGCAGTGGTTCCCAAACTTTTGACTCCTGAGGACCCCCATTGAGTCACCACTGGAAGCCGGGGACCCCCAAGCAATTTGTATGAGTTACATTTCAAAACTAAAACAGTAATTCGAAAAAAATACACACGTGCACACAAAAGAAACACTCAAAGTACTAAAAATTTTGGGGCCAGATGTGCGACCATTTCATTTAGCGCTTCGCAATTGGCGACACATTGCGAGTGGCAAATTGCGAGTCGCTAAATGAGATGTACAACAGTGTGTTTAACACTGTTTGGGATTCCCAATGGGGTCGCAAATTGCGAGGTTCATTAATATTAATGAGCCTCTCGCAATTTGCGAGCCCGTTGGGAATGCCAGCCCTCTCAGGGATGGTGGCCTGCAGAGCTCTGCAGGTCACCATGTCTCGGACTGCTTTTAAATAAAGCACTTTAAAAAAAAAAACAATGCAGCCTGTTTACCATGCATTTAAAATAAAAAAGAAAATGAAACGTTTTCGCTTCATTTTCTAAGGGCAGGCAGAGGTCCCTGGGACCACTGCCTGCCCTTAAAAAATAATTTTGCATGCATTTGCAAAGGGGGAGGGATCCCCTGGGGGCCCCTTCCCATTTGCGAATGCATTACCATCTACTTGAAGTAGGTGGTAATTGCGACTGTTTTGCGACCGCAAAACATTTGTACATGGTTTTGAGACTCCCTATTTGGAAGGGAATGCCCCTTCCAAATAGCAAGTTGCAAAACCTATTTAGCGAGTCGCAAAGAAATTGCGACTCGCGAAATAGGCTATGTACATGGCTCAATAGGTTTTTGCATGCATAAACGGGTTCGCAAACCCGTTTGCGCATATAAAAACAGATCGTACATCGGGCACTTAGGGCCCGATGTAGGTAATCCCAGATTACCGATTCGTAAATACAGAATCATACCGATTCGGTATTTAAGAACAGGCAAATGGGATGTAGGTAATTTTTCTTTAAAAATGACGGAATCGGTAAATTTCGGTAATTACCGAATCGGTATTTACCGATTTGGTAATTGCCATTCATTCCTATGGGCCTGGAGGCCCATAGGAATGAATGGCAATTACCGAATTGGTAAATACCGATTTGGTAATTGGGGGAAACATTGAAGGGTGGCAGGGTGTCACTTTGACACCCTGTTGCACCCCTCAATTGTGTATGGGTGCACATGTTGCAGACATACATGCCCTAAGGGCATGTATGTCTGCAACATGGAACTGTTGGAAAAGCAAAAAAAATGCTTTTTCAAAGGTTTTCATTATTTCCCACCAACTTGTTGGTGGTAAATAACGAAACCTAAAATGGGAAAATCACTCATTTGAGTGCTCCCTACATATCAGGATTCGGTAATTTACAGAATTGGTATTTAAGAATTCGGTAATTAACCGATTCCTCAAATTACCGATTCGGTAAAATACAGAATTCTTAAAAAGTGCCACCTACATTTCAAAAACCCAATACCGGTCGGTAACGGCCGAAATTCGGTAATTTCACCACCTACATCTGGCCCTTAGTATTTTATATTGAAGTAATAGCCCCTCTGTCACATGTATTTCATTTGTTTTATAGCATCTCTCATACCATTGTAGGATGTCAGAGCACTTTACATCACACACATATAGAGACATTGAATCATACATGTAAATCAGTGTGTATATAAAATGTTTAAAGAGTGCTTGGTCTGGAAAAGCACAAACTCGAGATTCAGAACATAACACAGTGGCTAGCACTGACTTTAACATTAAAAATACATTTCCACCCAAATAAATCTTTTTAGCAGCATCAGGATAATGAATAACTGGGAAAAATATAATTTAATAACTGGTACCATGCAGTTTGCAAGCAGCTCTTTGATGACAGTTTATAGGTCCCTCTGCTAGATTATGATTGTCACTTATGAAGTGCACAGTAACAAAATAATTTCTGTGACAAAAGCAGTAACCACGAACCTATGCACATAAAATACAGCTTTTTAAGATGCATGATACACGTTCTTTGTAGTAGGCATATTAACCCTCTGTGCTACATTAGTTCAATCAAAGCTGCCACTGAACAAAACTGTCCTCAGTTCTAGCAGGTACATTAATCACTGGCATTCTCTTGACACTTTTATTGTTGCTGCTAATTATACAAGAAAGGTTTCTGTGCTTTTAAAACTGTTGCCTACGGACCCCCTGGGAATGTGTCTCGGAACCCTGGGGGTCCGCGGACCACAGTTTGGGAAACACTGCTGTAGGGAAAAGATACGTTTTCAGATTTTTCCGGAAGATAGCTTCCGAGCCCTCCAACCGTAGGCTCACCGGGAGCTTGTTCCAATGCTGAGCTGCCAGAAAGCGGAAAGACTGGCCGCCCATCCTAGCTCTCTTAATGGCAGGGACGCACACATGGCCCGTCCCCACCGATCTCAGTTGGCGTGTTGGAGAGTAGAGCCTCAATAAATCAGACAGATAGGGCAGACAAGTCCCCTGAATGATACGATGGCAAACGCACAGTGCCTTAAAAAGGATTCTCTTACTTATCGGCAGCCAGTACAGGGACGCTAGTGCTTCCTTCCATCTCGCTGGCACGGTCCCTGCCCTGAAGGATAATTCCAGTAGATGCCTAATGCATGGCTCAAGGGTTCCAAGGCTCCTTCCAAGTACTTTAGGGGAGGCAGGGTCTTTTGAGGAACCCGACTTGACAGTCCTACAGATTTTCGTTAACAGTTCTGTAGGTGGTACGGTAAATCTGACAATGCATTCCCCCTCTGGAATGTGTCCTACATCCCCCGGGATCTCGTGATCGACATGCGCCGAGTCCGGATAGGTGGAGTAAATTGTCTCCACCTTACCCGCAAAGAAATCCGCCATACGATTACATGATTCCTCCGAACCAGTTGCTGGCACTGCCTGTAGTTGCTAGGGATGAGATTTCTTTATAGACCCTAAACAGCTCCCTTGCCGAGTTCTCCGCCACCCCATTTCTTTCCTGGTAGTACGCTGCCTTCGCCTTTCTAATAAGCCCATGATAACCCTTCAGGGCGACTTTATATTCCCTCCTGCCCTGATCCGAGAAGTCTTTCCTCCACCACCTTTCTAGACATTTACAGTCTGCTTTAGTGGTTCTCAGGGCGTTGTTATACCAGGGAGCCATTTTTTGTACTCTCCCCGGTCTTTGATGCGTTCAGGGAGCAGTGCTATCCAGTGCCCCCGTAATGCGGCTATCCAGATTTCCGCATGCACTTTCGACATCTGTGACCCAGGCAACCCACCCTGAGCAAGAGCGTTGTTAAACTTCTCCTGAGAGAAACCCGCCCACTTCCGGCATGCTGTCTCCCCCTTGGATATCACCTGTGCCTTTAGCCCCCACAGCCTCAGCCCAAACGGGACCAGGAAATGGTCTGACCATGGTACAGGCAGAGGGGGGTTAACAACTATGTCCTCCCAATTAGCAAAAATGGGGTCAAGCAGATGCCCCAGTTGGTGTGTTGGTGAATCAGATTTTAACATCAATTGCAGGGTCGCCAATTCTTGACACAGCTCCCCGGCCCCTACATTCTTTGTGTCATCATAATGCAAGTTCAAATCGCCCAGCACTAAAAGTTTTTCATAACGCAGTGCTGGCTGCACAAGACACTCTAGCAGGCTAGAGGAAAAACGAGTGGAGGGTCCAGGCGGTCTATAAATCAGGAGCCCTTTCACGATATAGTTCGGAGCTACCTAAATTGTGGAGAAACCCGCCTCACTCTCAGCGATTGTGACCGGCTCTAGGACACACTGGATGGTGTGTTTGAATATAATCACCACCCCACCTCCTCTACAGGAGCCCCTATCAATCCTAGTGATCCCATACCCACTAGGAAGTGCCTCTAGGGTCTCTGGTGCGGAATCCTTCTCCAGCCACGACTCCGAGAGGAACATTACATTAGTCTGCCCCTCTGAGAGCTGATCAAATACCTCCAATCTATGTTTCCTAAGTGATCTGCAGTTCAATAGGCAGCAGTTCAGATGTGAGCTTGCCACCTTAGCCTCCCTCTCAACCTTAGCTCTGAAAGTGCAGTACCTGCAGTCCCAGCAACTACTTCCGCCCCCAATGCTTTGCCTCCACAGGTCTGTCATTGCCGGACAGAGAGCCCGCAGATCTTGGGCGCTATACTGTATCCTTACCCCCAAACTGCCAGGGGTTCCGGCCTAAGGCCCCAACCGGTCATAAACGGGCGCAGACGGGCTTACCTTTGGTGCGCCAGCAGCATGCCCGCTGTGCGTGTCCGCTGCATGGCCGCTGTGGCATGCAGCTTTTATATGAGCAAGCTCCCCGCCACTAGACCGCTAACCGGTCACAGCGGAAGTGCCTTGCTCTCCCTTCCCCGCCCTCAGCGCAGCGGTACTAGTTACCATCTTGGACCGAGCCGGGAAGGAGTGAAGACCGAGCCCAGGCTTTCAGGTAAGCAGGACTGCCCAAAAATCCCCCACCACGCCCCCTTCGAGCAGGTATGTGGACTAAAATAGAAGTCTAAAATGACAACATAATAATGTTAAAATCAACAGGAATCTGCTTCCAGCTACGTAGCGCCGAACAGTTAGGGACACTGCCACTGCCCCACTCACCACAACGCGGCCAAGGGGCCCTGCGCCCTTTATGTGAGCAAGCTCCCCGCCACTAGACCGCTAACCGGTCACAGCGGAAGTGCCTGGCTCTCCCTTCCCCGCCCTCCATGCAACGGTACTAGTTACTGCGTCGGACCGAGGCGGGAAGGAGTGAAGACCAAGCCCAGACTTTCAGGTAAGCAGGACTGCCCAAAAAGCCCCCACCACTCCCCCTTCGAGCAGGTATGTGTCCTAAAATAGAAGTCTAAACTGCCAACAGAATAATTATAAAATCAACAGGAATCTGCTTCCGGCTATGTAGCGCCGAGCAGTTAGGGACACTGCCACCGCCCCACTCACCGCAACGCGGCCACGGGCCCTGCGCCTTTTATGTGAGCAAGCTCCCCGCCACTAGACCGCTAACCGGTCACAGCGGAAGTGCCTGGCTCTCCCTTCTCAGCCCTCCGTGCAACGGTACTAGTTACTGCGTCGGACCAAGGCGGAAAGGAGTGAAGACCGAGCCCAGGCTTCCAGGTAAGCAGGACTGCCCAAAAAGCCCCCACCACTCCCCCTTCGAGCAGGTATGTGTCCTAAAATAGAAGTCTGAAGTGCCAACAGAATAATTTTAAAATCAACAGGAATCTGCTTCCAGCTATGTAGCGGCAAGCAGTTAGGGACACTGCCACTGCCCCAGTCACCACAACGCGGCAACGGGCCCTGCACCCTTTATGTGAGCAAGCTCCCCGCCACTAGACCGCTAACCGGTCACAGCGGAAGTGCCTGGCTCGCCCTTCCCTGCCCTCCGCCCAACGATACTAGTTACCGCATCGGATCGAGGCGGGAAGGAGTGAAGACCGAGCCTAGGCTTTCAGGTAAGCAGGACTGCCCAAAAAGCCCCCACCACTCCCCCTTTAAGCAGGTATGTGTCCTAAAATGATAGTCTAAAATGCCAACAGAATTATTTTAAAATCAACAGGAATCTGCTTCCGGCTACGTAGCGCCGAGCAGGTAGGGACACTGCCACTGCCCCACTCACCGCCCCACTATGCAAAGCAGAGCCATCTAGGTGACGCTGCTTGCCATAGTAAATCTAACTTAAGAGCTTACGTTGCCTTGCTTTGCCTTACGTGACACAAGGGTAATGCAAGCCCTTGGTAAATCTGGATTGAGGTGTGCTTTATGTTATCCAGTTTTCCAACAGGTTTTTATATAGTCATGGATATTACTTTTCTAAATATTTGTTGAACATCTAAGACTATGAATCATTCAGTGGTGTATGACATGCATCCACATGAGGTTCATAGTACATGGACAAGGAATATATGTTTAGGGGTTAACTGGGGGCAATGGACACGCCCTCTATGCCCTTGACTCCCCCTTCCTCATTCAAATTATGGACCAGTTGTGCATACATCAAAATGGGACCAGTGCTGTATAAAAATATTCTCCGGTGTTTAGAAGAACCAATTCCAACTTCATAATGATGGGCCTAATGATGCAGGAGTGGAGACCTATTATGCTATTTGGATATTGCATGAGTCAAATGTTGTAGTCTATAGCTATCTAAAAAAGATGACTCTGTGTGACTATTGATAGTAATAATAATAATAATAGTAGCACCTATAAAGCGCGACAGCTACATCAACAGAGGTGTCCCGGCGCTATAGCGGGAATCAGGTAGGGTAACTGGCCAGGCGCTAACCCTGGCAAAAGAGTCAAAAAATAGTACTGCCTGAAAGTTACGGCCGGAACATGTATCATACTTTGCAACAGAACAATAGAGAATGGCTTATGTCACGGGTACTTTTTTACCTATGCCATGTGGTATTGAATGGATGTGTGACATGTTTGGCTATAATGTGGACAGTGCAATGATGGCAGTCAACTATAGCACCTCAGAAACGTATTTTGTTAGACAAGAAGTTTCAGATTTCTGTCAAAGGCTAAACCACATGTACACAGTATGCCTCTGTTTCATGAAGATTACTGACAGCCTATTTCACAAAACCTTGATTTATACACAAAAGTGATGTATGCTTTTGCAGCTTTCCTTCCATATGCCTGTTTCCCTTACCCAATGTGGGAAAAATGTCTAAATTTTTCTTTATTTCTGTGGAAAATATTTCCTATGTCACGACATCCCTTCTTCTAAACCCCTTTGCAAACTGGTATATTACTCTTTTCACTGTTTAACCCGTTGACTGTGGTGTGAATTCGGCAGCGGTGCATGTGGTTTATGACTGGGCGTGGTTCGGATGTCCCCCGGCCGTCCACTGCACACGCCCAATGTGACGTCGGACGGCCGTGGGCCGTCCGACGCACCAAAAGGGTTAAGAACCATTTGCCAAAGTCACCCAGAAGTCACACAGACGAAATCCAGCAAAAGGTATCACTGTGGGGGCATTTCCACCATGTATGTAACTGAAGCATGTCAAATGTGCCCATGGTGGTATTTTGCAGGCAGAACCAAATCACTGCCTGGTCCATGAAATTGTTCCATCTCGCAAATTTCTGCAAATGTCATCATTCATAGAATTTTTTTGAAAGCTCATGGTGTTTCATGACAGTTTGTATTGTAATGAATGACCACAAAATACTGAAGGGTTTATGAAATTTAGCATTTTTTGCTTTGTCTTTGGCAGCCGCCGTCGGTAGTGGGAGTACCTGCCGGGCGGTAACGTGGGGAGGGGGAGGGGCAGGGTGGGGGGTAGTAATCTATGGATTACGGAGGTTTACAGGTAAGTAAATATATAAATAAATGAAATGAATTTAGTTGCATGCACTGCATCCCCAAATGCGATGCAGTGCGCGTAATGAAATTCTGTTTATTTATATATATGTTTACTTAACTGTAAACCTACAAAATCCATAGATTACTACCCCCCACCCTGCCCCTCCCCCTCCCCACGTCACCGCCCGGCAGGTACTCCCACTACCAACCGCGGCTGGTCTTTGGCACATTTTCCTACAAATGTCACACAACACAGCAGAGAAATTCCCAAAAATTTGAATATTTCTCTATTTCATTGCATTAAAAACAATTGCCTAATCAATTGCGTTTACCGCCCTCTCAAACTCTCCTTTGTGCTCCGTCTACTATAAAAGATTCTGCACATTGGCCACACCTCCACAGTCGTAAGTAATATTCCTTCAATGCAAAATAAATGGGGGCCTCATTTACAAGTCCCCTACGCTGCCGGGACAGCACTTTAGTGACGTTCTGGCTGCGCACACTGCAGGGCTATATCTACAAGGTGACGTAAAGCCACTCTGCATGGCTTTTGATGGCCTTGTAGAAATGGACTGGGGCAACGCAGCGCAAGTCACTGCGTTGCCTTACCCTGCGATAGGGAGTGTGCCATGGAAGTTAGTGAAGATGTATCCATGTAACACCCATGGCATTTGACACATTCCCAGATGTACAAGATTTCCTAAACCTGGCAATGGACAAAAGCCTATTCCTCTCCAGAGGTGGCATACAGGAGGCGCTACAGGAAGAAATAACATTATTTCTCCTAGTTCCCAGCACTCATAGAAAGAGAAAATCGCCTCCATTGATTTTTTTTTAGCAGGAAGGTCTCCCTTCCTGCACAAAAACAATCACCCCTAAAATGCAGACACCTTTGCACTGTGGCGCAAGGGTGCCTGCGTTGGTACATGGCCGTCATTTGTGTGCCAACCGGCGGGGGGGGGGGAGCAGGAATGCGCTATGTCTGATAGAAACAGCTCATTGCTGCCCTTTTCTTTTGAAGTAGGGCACCATCAGGAAGGCTTGTGGAACTGAACTACATCAAAATATTGTAAATGAGGCCCTGAATATTTTTTTGCAGAAAGTACACTTTTCTAAGAATAACTATGAATCCCTCAAGAAAGACAAATGAAGGAATCCTGCCCTTTTTGCTTGCACTATGAACAATAGGATAGCATTTTCTACTTAATGTTGAAAGATGTGAATGTTTTATAGTAAGCTAGGGGTAAATATTTCAGACCCATGACTGCTCAAAAGCATGATGGAGGTGTTGATGATGTGGGTCAGGGTGGTGCTGATTGGTGATGTTCCCAGGTTGTGGTTGTGGTGGGGGCATACAGGAGGGTTTATCTGACATGCTATCTAGTACACAGCAACCCCAGAGGTTTCTGCTATGTAATGTTAGATCCCTTGTAAAACACTCTTATGAGGTTTGGGATATGCTTGATACGCAGGACCCAGACATGTGCTTCTTTACGGAGAAATAGCTAAATCCGTCAAATCAACCAGCAATAACTCTGGCCATACCAGAGAAGTACAAATGTATTCATCTCGACAGAGAAATAAAAACTGGAGGGGGGATTGCCATAGCATTTAAAAAACATTTGATGGTAAACTGGATAACTACAATTAGCAATGATTGCATGGAACTAGGGATTTTTAAGGTGACGGTGTCTGAATCAGACTGTTGGTATGGTGCCTTGGTTTATCGGCCTCCAGGTCCTAAAGCTAAATTCACCGATCTCCTGATAGAACGCATTGCTTTGTACGTGTTGGCAACACACAGATTTATCCTACGGGGAGATTTTAATTTTCACGGGGAAAAGCACTTAGAGTCGGAGGTGAATAAACTCTTATCCTTCCTAGAACAGATGGGATTAACATTTAAAACAGTAGGCGCTACACATGTTGCTGGGCACCAATTAGATCTGCTCTTTTCAAATATCGACCAGTTTTTGTGTTCGTCCCCTGACCCTCTCTCTTTGTCAGGCCATTCTCTGAGTGAGATTAGTGTGCAGTTTCCAGACTCCTATGTAGTCAATCGCCCTGTCCTGACAGGTGCTAAGTTGGCCAGGAAGTGGTATAAACTTACGGTAGCCTCCTTTGATGAAGTCTTTGCCCAGGTCCCCACTATACAAGCTAATGGGATTGGCGCTAAATTGGAAGCCTTTAACGCCGCCCTGGAAACAGCCTTTGTTAAGATCATTCCCATTCAGAAACAGAGTGGTTTAACTAGGCGGATATCAGCCCCATGGTATACAGGGGAATTAAAAAAAGAAAGAGCTTTTTGCAGAGGCCTGGAAAGAAGTTGGCGGGCAAATAGAACAATGGAAAATAAAGCGCTTTATAGACAAACATTGGCCAAATATCACTTAAACCTAAAAAAAGCTAGGCGGCAGTATATTATAACTCAGATTGAGAGTGCTAGCAACTCCGCAAAAACGCTGTTTGGAATAGTAAAAGAGTTTGTGTCCCCGAAGGTATGTAGTCAAGCCCCGGTGATCTCACGGGATCTATGTGACTCGTTGGCGCTCTTTTTTCACGATAAAATTGCAAAAATCTATGAGAACTTCCCTTCACTAACCCTGCATAACGAAGAGGTACTTAACACCCTGGAGAAGCAGGATGCAAAGGTGGCATGCTCTTTGAGCTGCTTCACCGTAATTTACACGGAAGAAGTTCTCAAAGGCCTAAGTTCAGCCAAGTCAGGGTCCCCGTTGGATATCTGTCCCCCTAGGATTATGGCACTCCTAGCCACTAGCAGCGCTCAAGCAATTACAGACATTTTTAATCGATCTATACTTCCGGGCATTATTCCACCAGCATGGAAGGAAGCCTTTGTGCGCCCCATTCGGAAAAAGCCAACTGCGGACCCTTCTATACTGGGAAATTATAGACCTATTTCCCTTCTACCACTCTTGAGTAAAATTTTGCAAGGGATCATTAACCGCCAACTCAGTACTTACCTTGAAGATAACTATCTCCTGGATCCTTCACAATCAGGATTCAGGCCAGGGTTTAGTACTGAGACGGCAATGCTGGAAGTAACCAACTCCCTTAGATTAACCATCGATGCAGGGGGATCAGCAATCCTGATCCTACTCGATCTCTTCGCAGCCTTTGATACCATCTCACATTCTAGGCTGGCGGAGAGACTTGTAGGTTTAGGAATAAATGGGACAGCACTAAAATGGCTGACGGATTTTTTGGCAGAGCGATTCCAAACTGTAATGCTGGGACAGTTCACATCCAAAAAAAGGCTTTTGGGTAGAGGCGTCCCGCAGGGTTCCTGCTTGAGCCCTACCCTTTTTAAAATTTATATGGCCCCACTGGCAAGGATCGTGGAGAAACTAGGCTTTGGTATCATCTCGTACGCAGACGATACACAGCTGATATTTAACATCGGATCAAATCACACTCTCGACAAAGCTCGCTTTGCCGAAGGTATGATCATCATTGCGAACTGGATGACAGCTAACTGTCTCCAGTTGAATCCTGACAAAACGGAGCTGATGCTGTTGGTAAAAAGCAACAGACATATGGTCAGAGGATTGGCGGCCTCAGGTACTGGGTGCTCCTCCTTCCCCTAAAGGATCAGTAAAGAGCTTAGGCTTAAAGTTGGACCAAGGTCTAAACATGAAAGCTCAAGTTTCCTCCATGATAAGTGCATGTTATTATGCCCTCCGACTGGTGAGGAAAATATTTCCTTATATTCCTGTCTCCCACCGGAGATCCCTGGTACAAGCAATGGTAGTCTCCCGCTTGGACTATGGAAACGCTTTGTTAGCGGAAGTCGGAGAGACTCTAATGGCCAAATTGCAGGTGGTGCAGAACACGGCTGCTAGAATGATCCTTAACCAGCCGGCAGGTTCTCCTTCTGCTCCTCTCTTAAAGAAGCTACACTGGTTGACAGTAAAAAAAAAAGGTCACGCTTTAAGATCTGCTGCTTAACATATAAGGCTGTTTGGAATAGTAAAAGAGTTTGTGTCCCCGAAGGTATGTAGTCAAGCCCCGGTGATCGCACAGGATCTATGTGACTCGTTGGCGCTCTTTTTTCATGATAAAATTGCAAAAATCTATGAGAACTTCCCTTCACTAACCCCGCATAACGAGGAGGTACTTAACACCCTGGAGAAGCAGGATGCAAAGGTGGCATGCTCTTTGAGCTGCTTCACCGTAATTTCCACGGAAGAAGTTCTCAAAGGCCTGAGTTCTGCCAAGTCATGGTCCCCGTTGGATATCTGTCCCCCTAGGATTATGGCACTCCTAGCTACTAGCAGCGCTCAAGCAATTACAGACATTTTTAATCGATCTGTACTTCCGGGCATTATTCCACCAGCATGGAAGGAAGCCTATGTGCGCCCCATTCTGAAAAAGCCAACTGCGGACCCTTCTATACTGGGAAATTATAGACCTATTTCCCTTCTACC
Source organism: Lissotriton helveticus (assembly GCF_964261635.1). Lineage (NCBI taxonomy): Eukaryota > Metazoa > Chordata > Amphibia > Caudata > Salamandridae > Lissotriton > Lissotriton helveticus. Next base: position 1,378,116,196 of record NC_136057.1, read on the forward strand.
ACTCTTGAGTAAAATTTTGGAAGGGATCATTAACCGCCAACTCAGTACTTACCTTGAAGATAACTATATCCTGGATCCTTCACAATCAGGATTCAGGCCAGGGTTTAGTACTGAGACGGCAATGCTGGAAGTAACCGACTCCCTTAGATTAACCATCGATGCAGGGGGATCAGCAATCCTGATCCTACTCGATCTCTCCGCAGCCTTTGATACCATCTCACATTCTAGGCTGGCGGAGAGACTTGTAGGTTTAGGAATAAATGGGACGGCACTAAAATGGCTAACGGATTTTTTGGCAGAGCGATTCCAAACTGTAATGCTGGGAAAGTTCACATCCAAAAAAAGGCTTTTGGGCAGAGGCGTCCCGCAGGGTTCCTGCTTGAGCCCTACCCTTTTTAATATTTATATGGCCCCACTGGCAAGGATCGTGGAGAAACTAGGCTTTGGTATCATCTCGTACGCAGACGATACACAGCTGATCTTTAACATCAGATCAAATCACACTCTCGACAAAGCTCGCTTTGCCGAAGGTATGATCATCATTGCGAACTGGATGACAGCTAACTGTCTCCAGTTGAATCCTGACAAAACTGAGCTGATGCTGTTGGGTAAAGCAACAGACATCTGGTCAGAGGATTGGTGGCCTCAGGTGCTGGGTGCTCCTCCTTCCCCTAAAGGATCAGTAAAGAGCTTAGGCTTAAAGTTGGACCAAGGTCTAAACATGAAAGCTCAAGTTTCCTCCATGATAAGTGCATGTTATTATGCCCTCCGACTGGTGAGGAAAATATTTCCTTATATTCCTGTCTCCCACCGGAGATCCCTGGTACAAGCAATGGTAGTCTCCCGCTTGGACTATGGAAACGCTTTGTTAGCGGAAGTCGGAGAGACTCTAATGGCCAAATTGCAGGAGGTGCAGAACACGGCTGCTAGAATGATCCTTAACCAGCCGGCAGGTTCTCCTCCTGCTCCTCTCTTAAAGAAGCTACACTGGTTGACGGTAAAAAAAAGATCACGCTTTAAGATCTGCTGCTTAACATATAAGGCTGTGAACAACACTGGCCCAGTTTACTTACGGAACAAACTGCGTAAATATATCCCGAGCAGGAACCTTAGATCAAGCACCCAGGATCTGCTTCAGATCCCCCGGATTCGGCTGGTCCGTACGGGTGGCAGATCATTTTCATTCTTGGCTCCCAAGTACTGGAATCTGCTCCCTCTGGATCTACGGGAAATAACGAGCTACAGTGCGTTTAGGAAACGGCTGAAAGCACACCTGTTTTAACTCCGGTCAGTTCTATCTGCTCCCTCGTGGCTTCTTAGGATACCTGTCTTTCTGGTTAGCGCCGCGATGCCCCAGGGTGATGTGAGCGCTCTATCAACATTTAAAAAAAAAAATAGGTCTGTTGGGGCCGCTGAGTGGATCATCGTATGATTGCCGCTGTGTAATTTCTAAGGAGGGTTGTCAGATGGTGAGTAAGTCAGCGATGAGTTCTCAACCAAGGAGGTATGGCAGTTAAGCAAGGCTGTAGGGTAACTTGGTGTAGAATCCCTAGATGTGCCTTCCTTGACTAATGTGAACTCCATTGAAACATTTAGGGAAGACTTCCCAAAGAACGGGTCACCCAAAGAGCTTCTGATCAATAACCGGTATATTTCCTGCTTGTCCACTTCTCAAAGTGACAACAGAGATTGATTATTTGTTTAAAACAGTGATCATGTAAAAGTGTATGATCAACAAACCTAGCAGTGACTCCAGTGGGCTGCCATATTTACCAATAGACAGCATTAGATGTGGGAAGGCACTGACATCTAGAGAGTCCAAATCCACCAACAATATGCCCCAAGAAATATGATCCATAAAACACACACATTTGCATTTTGTTAGTGAAACTAACAACATTCAGTACCACTGTGGTATAACAGAAGGGATTGTAACACTTAGCCTGGCTTATCCAGGTGGCATCAAAGAAGGAACCGAAGGGTGAGGTGGGTAGGTTACAAGTATAAGGTTGGACAAAGGTAGTCTGAAGGTTGTGGTTTGTGTTTGCACTCATTCACTACTTGTATGTAAGTTCTTTTACAACTGACAGAGTTGGGAATCTGGTAGAACATTGATAAAATTGATGCAGTATAAGTAACCATAATATGACCATAATTAATAATGATGTTAGGGAAATCACAGAATGCCTAAAGTAGATTAACAATATTATTCATAAATATTCACAAATATAAGGAAACTCCTTGAGATATAATAAAACACAATGTCATTCTGTAAATCATACTAAGAATCACTTTGTGTCAACATACCAGTTAGTATAACTTTACCATACTAACCTGGGCCATCTTCATCATGAATCTGCTGCAATAGCCAGTACTGGTAACACAATTAACTTGTGATTGACTGCACTTGATGTTTTGTTCAGATACAAGTAACTGCACAATGAAGAAAAATATACATTGATCATTTTCAGCTGTGTCCTGCTACATTGAGGAACATGGTTAATTTCTACAAAGCACATGTTAAGGAAAATGGTTACCAACCATAAATTCTAATCCCTACAAAAATATGGACAGGGTAATGGAATAATTTGTTTAAAAAACTGGTATAATCATCATTGTTATCATCATCTGCAATACTAGCAGGAGTAAATACATACAGCATCATTTGTATTTTATATGACAGGACTGTGCAACAAAACATTTAAGATATAACAGATTAAACCAGAGAGCCCAGATTCACTAATATTTGACGCAGTGAAATGCAGCAAAGCGACTTGCTGCACAGTGACAAAGGGAGAGAGCAGAAATGTGCCATAATTACTTACATATAGGCATTCCTGCTCTCTATCCACGTTGGCACACTTGTGGCTGCCAAGCGCGAACACACTGGCACCCTTGGGTATGGTGCAAGAGTGCCTTTGTTACAGCCAGGATTATTCTTGTGCAGTAAGGGACACTTTCCAGCACAGAAACAATACCTAGAAGCAGTTTGCTCTTTCGAAAGAAGTAATAACGAGGAGAAATAAACATATTTCTCCTTGTTATGCCTCACTTGGGAAGGCATATCATTTTAACGCATTCCCAGGTTTACTAGTCTTAGTAACTCTGGGAATGATTCAAAAACCATGAATTGATGGGGGGGAATACCCACGCTCCACCCATGCAGCGCCTTCCGCACACGGAGATTAACATAAGGCAGCAACTTGTGCTGCTTTTGTGTTATTCTAGATTCACTATAATAATATTAATAATAATATTATTAATAGATGCATTTATAGAGCGCATGGTTACACTAGACCAGTGTGTCCCCGCACTGAGGTACAAAACTGCCACAACCCTTACCCAGCCTGGCCCAGCCTGCCTATCCTGTAGGGAAAAGATACGTTTTCAGATTTTTCCGGAAGATAGCTTCCGAGCCCTCCAACCGTAGGCTCACTGGGAGCTTGTTCCAATTCTGAGCTGCCAAAAAGCGGAAAGAGTGGCCGCCCATCCTAGCTCTCTTAATGGTTGGGACGCACACATGGCCCGTCCCCACCGATCTCAGTTGGCGTGTTGGAGAGTAGAGCCTCAATAAATCAGACAGATAGGGCAGACAAGTCCCCTGAATGATACGATGGCAAACGCACAGTGCCTTAAACAGGATTCTCTCCCTTATCGGCAGCCAGTACAGGGACACTAATGCCATCTTCGAGGAGGCCCCCCTAGGCAGCATAAGAACTATCTGAGCAGCCACATTCTGTATAACTTGAAGCCTTTGCATACATTTACCAGTGACCCCCAGATACAGAACATTGCTAAAGGCGCAAGGGTACCAGGGCCTGCACCATGGTCTTTCTGGCTGTGGTGGGCGGCATGTCCAGGGTTTTCTGGAGGCCCCTCAGGACTCCAAAACAAACCCCTGCTACCCGCCTGGTGTGATACTCAAAAGATAGCTTCGTATCCAGCCAGACCCCTAAGTTCTTTGCCAGCTTGCATGGCATCGGGTGGATCCCAGAAGCTGGGGCCACCATGCCGATGACCACACCGACGGGGCTCTTCCCACCACAAGCACCTCGGTCTTACTGCCATTCAATTTCAGGCAGTTATTCGCCATCCATGATGCAAGATCTTGCATGCAAGCCACAAAGTTGGTGGCTGCTGTCTCCTGTGCTTTTGTCAGCGAGACCACCAGCTGCGTGTCATCGGCATAGGACACAACCCTGATCCCAACACCATCTGCAATATCCACTAATGGTGTAACATAGGGATTAAACTGGGTCGGGCTCAGGGTTGATCCTTGCGGTACTCTCTGTTTCAACTTGATGACCCTGGAGTAGTGAGAGCCCTGCCTCACCTGAAAGCTACGCTCGGACAAGAAGGATTTCATCCAATTCAATTCCCTCCCTGCCACTCCTCCTTTCCTCAGGCTCTGCAGCAGGGTATGGTGAGCCACAGTGTCGAAGGCGGCACTTAAATCAGGATTAGGGCCGCCGTCTGTCCCTCATCCACATATTTCCTGATGGTTTCCGTGGCGAGTAACAGGGCTGATTCCGTCGAGTGGTGTGCCCGAAACCCAGACTGCGTGGGATGCAAAAGATTGTGTTTCCCAATATGCCCAATAAGTTGTCTATTTACTACCTTCTCTGCAACCTTTGCCAAGTAGGGAAGTAAAGAGATTGGGCGAAGATTATCAAGTCGATCTGGGCTAATATGCGGTTTCTTGGATAGCGGTAGGACTACTGCTTCCTTCCATCTCGCTGGCACGGTCCCTGTCCTGAAGAATAATTCCAATAGGTGCCTAATGCATGGCTCAAGGGTTCCAAGGCTCCTTCCGAGTACTTTAGGGGAGGCAGGGTCCCTTGATGAATCCGACTTGACACTCCTACAGATTTTCGTTAACGGTTCTGTAGGTGGTACGGTAAATCTGACAATGCATTCTCCCTCTGGAATGTGTCCTACTTCCCCCGGGAGCTCGTGATCGACATGCGCCGAGTCCGGAAAGGTGGAGTAAATTGTCTCCACCTTATCCGTAAAGAAATCCGCCACACGATTACATTATTCCTCCGAACCAGTTGCTGGCACTGCCTGTAGTTGCTAGGGATGAGATTTCTTTATAGACCCTAAACAACTCCCTTGCCGAGTTCTCCGCCGCCCCATTTCTTTCCTGGTAGTACGCTGCCTTTGCCTTTCTAATAAGCTCATGGTAACCCTTCAGGGCGACTTTATATTCCCTCCTGACCTGATCCGAGAAGTCTTTCCTCCACCGCCTTTCTAGACATTTACAGTCTGCTTTAGCAGTTCTCAGGGCGTTGTTATACCAGGGAGCCGATTTTTGTACTCTCCCTGGTCTTTGATGCGTTCAGGGAGCAGTGCTATCCAGTGCCTCCGTAATGCCGCTATCCAGATTTCCGCATGCACTTTCGACATCTGTGCCCCCAGGCAACCCACCCTGAGCAAGAGCGCTGTTAAACTTCTCCTGAGAGAAACCTGCCCACTTCCGGAGTGCTGTCTCCCCCTTGGATATCACCTGTGCCTTTAGCCCCCGCAGCCTCAGCCCAAACGGGACCAGGAACTGGTCTGACCATGGTACAGGCAGAGGGGGGTTCACAACTATGTCCTCTCAATTAGCAAAAATGGGGTCAAGCAGATGCCCCAGTTGGTGTGTTGGTGAATCAGATTTTAACATCAATTGCAGGGTCGCCAATTCCTGACACAGCTGCCCGGCCCCTACATTCTTTGTGTCATCAAAATGCAAGTTCAAATCGCCAAGCACCAAACGTTTTTCATAACGCAGTGCTGGCTGCACAAGACATTCTAGCAGGCTAGAGGAAAAACGAGTGGAGGGTCCAGGCGGTCAATAAATCAGGAGCCCTTTCACGATATAGTTTGGAGCTACCTAAAATGTGGAGAAACCCGCCTCACTCTCAGCGATTGTGACCGGCTCTAGGACACATTGGAAGGTGTGTTTGAATATAATCGCCACCCCACCTCCTCTACAGGAGCCCCTATCAATCCTAGTGATCCCATACCCACTAGGAAGTGCCTCTAGGGTCTCTGGTGCGGAATCCTCCTACAGCCACGTCTCCGAGAGGAACAATACATTAGTCTGCCCCTCTGAGAGCTGATCAAATACCTCCAATATATGCTTCCTAAGTGATCTGCAGTTCAATAGGCACCAGTTCACATGTGAGCTTGCCACCTTAGCCTCCCTCTCATCCTTAGCTCTGAAAGTGCAGTACCTGCAGTCCCAGCAACTACTTCCACCCCCAATTCTGTGCCTACACAGGTCTGTCATTGCCGGACCAAAAGCCCGCAGATCTTGGGCGCTATACTGTATCCTTATTCCCAAACCGCCAGGGGTTCTGGCCTCAGGCCCCAAGCGGTCGCAAACGGGCGCAGACGGGCTTACCTTTGGTGCGCCAGCGGCAGGCCCGCTGCGCGTGTCCGCTGTATGGCCACTGGGGCATGCAGCTTTTATATGAGCAAGCTCACCGCCACTAGACCACTAGCCGGTCACAGCGGAAGTGCCTGGCTCTCCCTTCCACGCACTCGGCGCAGCGGTACTAGTTACCATCTCGGACCGAGGCGGGAAGGAGTGAAGACCGAGCCCAGGCTTTCAGGTAAGCAGGAATGCCCAAAAAGCCCCCACCATGCCCCCTTCGAGCAGGTATGTGTACTAAAATAGAAGTCTAAAATGCCACCAGAATAATTTTAAAATCAACAGGAATCTGCTTCCAGCTACATAGCACCGAGCAGTTAGGGACACTGCCACTGCCCCACTCACAGCAATGCGGCCAGGGGCCCTGCGCCTTTTATGTGAGCATGATCCCCGCCACTAGACCGCTAACCGGTCACAGGGGAAGTGCCTGGCACTCCCTTTCCCGCCCTCGGGGCAGCGGTACTAGCTACCGCATCGGACCGAGGCGGGAAGGAGTGAAGACCGAGCCCAGGCTTTCAGGTAAGCAGGACTGCCCAAAAAGCCCCCACCACTCCCCCTTCAAGCAGGTATGTGTCCTAAAATGAAAGTGTAAAATGCCAACAGAATCATTTTAAAATCAACAGGAATCTGCTTCCGGCTATGTAGCGCGGTGCAGTTAGGGACACTGCCACTGCCCCACTCACCGCAACGAGGCCATGGGCCCTGCGCCCTTTATGTGAGCAAGCTCCCCGCCACTAGACCGCTATCCTGTCACAGCGGAAGTGCCTGGCTCTCCCTTCCCAGCCCTCCGTGCAACGGTACTAGCTACCGCATTGGACCAAGGCGGGAAGGAGTGAAGATTGAGCCCAGGCTTTCTGGTAAGGAGGACTGCCCAAAAAGCCACCACCACTCCCCCTTCAAGCAGGTATGGGTCCTAAAATGGAAGTCTAAAATGCCAACAGAATAATTTTAAAATCAACAGGAATCTGCTTCCAGCTACGTAGCGCCGAGCAGGTAGGGACACTGCCACTGCCCCACTCACCGCCCCACTATGCAAAGCAGAGCCATCTAGGTGACGCTGCTTGCCATAGTAAATCTAACTTAAGAGCTTACGTTGCCTTGCTTTGCCTTACGTGACACAAGGGTAATGCAAGCCCTTGGTAAATCTGGATTGAGGTGTGCTTTATGTTATCCAGTTTTCCAACAGGTTTTTATATAGTCATGGATATTACTTTTCTAAATATTTGTTGAACATCTAAGACTATGAATCATTCAGTTGTGTATGACACGCATCCACATGAGGTTAATAGTACATGGACAAGGAATATATGTTTAGGGGTAAACTGGGGGCAATGGAAACCCCCTCTATGCCGTTGACTCCCCCTTCCTCATTCTAATTATGGGCCAGTTGTGCATACATCAAAATGGGACCAGTGCTGTATAAAAATATTCTCCGGTGTTGGGAAGAACCAATTCCAACTTCATAATGATGGGCCTAATGATGCAGGAGTGGAGACCTATTATGCGATTTGGATATTGCATGAGTCAAATGTTGTAGTCTATAGCTATCTAAAAAAGATGACTCTGTGTGACAATTCATAGTAATAATAATAATAATAGTAGCACCTATAAAGCGCAACAGCTACATCAACAGAGGTGTCCCGGCTCTATAGCGGGAATCAGGTAGGGTAACTGGCCAGGCGCTAATCCTGGCAAAAGAGCCAAAAAGTAGTAATGCCTAAAAGTTACGCCAGGAACATGTATCATACTTTGCAACAGTACAATAGAGAATGGCTTATGTCACGGGTACTTTTCTACCTATGCCATGTGGCATTGAATGGATGTATTACATGTTTGGCTATAATGTGGACAGTGCAATGATGGCAGTCAACTATAGCACCTCAGAAACCTATTTTGATAGACAAGAAGTTTTAGATTTCTGTCAAAGGCTAAACCACATGTGCACATGTGCACAGTATGCCTCTGTTTCGTGGAGATTTCTGACAGCCTATTTCACAAAACATTGATTTATACACAAGAGTGATGTATGATTTTGCAACTTTCCTACCATATGCCTGTTTCCCTCACCCAATGTGGGAAAAATGTCTAAATTTGTCTTTATTTCTGTGGAAAAGATTTCCTATGTCACGACATCCCTTCTTCTAACCCCCTTTGCAAACTGGTATATTACTCTTTTCACTGTTTAACCCGTTGACTGCGGTGTGAATTCGCCAGCGGTGCATGTGGTTTATGACTGGGCGTGGTTCGGACGTCCCCCGGCCGTCCTCTGCACACGCACCAAAAGGGTTAAGAACCATTTGCCAAAGTCACCCAGAAGTCACACAGACGAAATCCAGCAAAAGGTATCACTGTGGGGGCATTTCCACCATGTATGTAACTGAAGCATGTCAAATGTGCCCATGGTGGTATTTTGCAGGCAGAACCAAATCACTGCCTGGTCCATGACATTGTTCCATCTCGCAAATTTCTGCAAATGTCATCATTCATAGAATTTTTTTGAAAGCTCTTGGTGTTTCATGACAGTTTGTATTGTAATGAATGACCACAAAATACTGAAGGGTTTATGAAATTTAGCATTTTTTGCTTTGTCTTTGGCAGCCGCGGGCGGTAGTGGGAGTACCTGCCGGGCGGTGACGTGGGGAGGGGGAGGGGCAGGGTGGGGGTAGTAATCTATGGATTACGGAGGTTTACAGGTAAGTAAACATATAAATAAATGAAATGAATTTAGTTGCATGCACTGCATCCCCAAATGTGATGCAGTGCGCCTAATGAAATTCTGTTTATTTATATATATGTTTACTTAACTGTAAACCTATGAAATCCATAGATTACTACCCCCCACCCTGCCCCTCCCCCTCCCCATGTCACTGCCCGGCAGGTACTCCCACTACCAACTGAGGCTGGTGTTTGGCACATTTTCCTGCAAATGTCACACAACACAGCAGAGAAATTCCCAAAAAGTGAATATTTCTCTATTTCATTGCATTAAAAAAATTGCCTAATCAATTGCATTTACCTCCCTCTTAAACTCTCCTTTGTGCTCCGTCTACTATAAAAGATTCTGCACATTGGCCACACCTCCACAGTCGTAAGTCATATTCCTTCAATGCAAAAAAACCGGGGGCCTCATTTACAAGGCCCCTGCGCTGCCGGGACAGCACTTTTAGTGACGTTCTGGCTGCGCACACTGCAGGGCCATATCTACAAGGTGACGTAAAGCCACTCTGCATGACTTTTGATGGCCTTGTAGAAATGGACTGGGGCAACGCAGCGCAAGTCACTGTGTTGCCTTACCCTGCGATAGGGAGCGTGCCATGGACGTTAGTGTGGGTACATCCATGTAACACCCATGGCATTTGACACATTCCCAGAGGTACGAGATTTCTTAAACCTGGCAATGGACAAAAGCCTATTCCTCTCCAGAGGTGGCATACAGGAGGCGCTACAGGAAGAAATAACATTATTTCTCCTAGTTTCCAGCACTCATAGAAAGAGAAAATTGCCTCCATTGATTGTTTTTTCAGCAGGAAGGTCTCCCTTCCTTCACAAAAACAACCACTCCTAAAATGCAGACACCTTTGCACTTTGGCGCAAGGGTGCCTGCGTTGGTACATAGCAGTCAGTTGTGTGCCAACCGGGAGGGGGCAGGAATGCCCCATGTCTGATAGAAACAGCTCATTGCTGCCCTTTTCTTTTAACGTAGGGGACCATCAGGAAGGCTTGTGGAACTGACCTACATCAAAATATTGTAAATGAGGCCCTGAATATTTTTTTGCAGAAAGTACACTTTTCTAAGAATAAATATGAATCCCGCAAGAAAGACAAATGAAAGAATCCTGCCCTTTTTGCTTGCACTATGAACAATATGATAGCATTTTTCTACTTAATGTTGAAAGATGTGAATGTTTTATAGTAAGCTAGGGGTAAATATTTCAGCCCATGACTACTCAAAAGCACAATGCAGTATAATTTTACTTCGCTACATTGTTCTATGTCTGGGCCTTCAATTTGAGTTCATCATTCCATGAGTTAACAATGACTTAATTGTCTGTCAAAGCGTAACCCTAATGTTAAGAGACATAGAAGATGTCACACTAGAATTATTCCATAATGATATGAATTCACATAAATATGAGGCATCCAAGATACCTCATGTGACTTGATTCAAGCTATTGTATTTTCAAAAGCCACAATCAATTTGTTGAATGATATTATATTTAAAAAAAAACATTCAAACACACTTTACCATTCTAGCTCTGGCGTTCATGGTGAATGATCTGAATGCTCCACCAATGCTGAGCGCATTGTAAATCAATGTACTGCTGGAGCAACTCTCCATACTCCGAGAGACCTGTGAAGTAGATAGTAATACACTGATGATTTTAAGACACTTCTTATTACATAGTGGAACTTGATAGAAATATTTTCACAATCAAGGCAGATGATGACAAATTAAATGATTGTCTTACTCAGATTAGGTTTCTTCAGTTACAACATTGATTGTGTCATCATCATCATCATCACAAGCTCAAAAAGGTACTCAGGCAGAAATGCAGTGTCTCTCTTCTTCTATCCCTGCTGTGTGTTCTAAGAACAAGCCCTCAGTCACTTGAAGGGTGGCATGCTTCATCATCGGGCTGCTACTCACATTGATTTTGGTGATTACCAATGTGGGCAACAACCCTGGTAATGAGGACAGCTCGTGGTGGGCCTAAGAGCGGCATGAACATTGCTTCATCAAAATGTCCTGAGTTGAGGAAGTGACACCACACACCCTTTGTCAATAATTACATCATTGGAATTGACATCAGGTGACCTCTGAATCTGAATCTTTCCAGGAAGTGATGTCACTTGAACTTCACCCTGATGACCGCAAGTAATTGACATTGCTGAAGAACCATAATAACAACATGGTAATTATAATAACTCAACACAAATGTTTGTTTTAAATCCCACCTATACTAGGGTACTGAAATGATCTTTGAAAGTTGTAATACAATGTTTTCCCTAAATTATAGAGAGTGAGTGAGCAAGGCCTCTGCTAAAGGTATTGAGGGGGCTGTTGTGGTATGGAGCTCTTCACTGAAGCACAATTTTCACATAACTTTGCCTAACAGCCAAGGGCAGTGAAAGCACACTCATTAAACAGTGAAGCCCTTTTTTTTATCTTAAATCGCATTTGTAATTATTGACAGATGTTTTCATATGCACTGGAACATACTTACAATCATGAATAAAACCGTAATTTATATAATGTACCATGGTATTTTTGGTATTAATACACCAATAACATTATTGTGTTAATTTAAGGCGCTTCCATGAACCGCATTGCCTCAGGGTGCAACCCATTCCTCGCCAACTCCTGTCTTCTATGACTTACACATAGAACTTATTGTAATAGTTTCCTTTTTTCAATCAAATTTCAAAAAGTACACTTCTTAGTCCAGTTGTTGAGGGAGCCATAATGTATTCCCCTTTAGATTATGCAAATGCCCTCCCTAAATTATTATTATCAGTCCTCAATTACTATCTGTTCCAAGAGAACATACTAGTGCAGGAAACTTTCTCCTGAATACCTTTCCCTTAATATCATCACTTTTAGTAAACCAACTTTTTGCTTTTAATGAAATCTAAGGTCATGCTTAAGGTAACGCGCTGGGTGTTTAAACGGTGGAATGATATATCTACAACACAGCTGGAAGGAAATATATGCAGTATTGTAAAATTGCAAGAGTTCTATGGTCTGTTGTTCTTAATTTTTAATTTCTCTTCATCATTTGCCAACTCATTAGGAGTGCCCTCTTATTTCATTGTATTTATGTATGTATTGCTGTTAAGTCTGCCAACCCCAAATTACCAATACCATGGGTACAGATGAATCTGGAGGGATGGAGGGATTGAGTTAACAGTGATTACAAAGTGTACCCTGAGGGCCACCCTTAGAAGTGAGAAATGCCCATGAATTCCGTAATTCTGGTTCACATGAGACACCTGGGTATAGGCCCTGTCCCTTCACCCATCTTATCAATGGACGCAACACTGACATACAATGATAGGAAGTAAGGCAAGATGTACTAAGAGACGGTTGCAGTTGCCACAAATTGCGTGCACCAACTTTTTGAGACCTGTTTCATTTTTTGATTATACATCTGTTATTCCTTTGTCCCAACAGGTGGCATTGCAAACTATCCATTTGCAGGGCATCACAGAGTGACAACCTTTATACAAGTTAAGTAGCCGTGTAGTTAATTAAGCCAGCTGTGACTGGTTAGAATTAGAGAGAAGGGGTACTGAGTAAGAGGAGTGGAAGAAATGGGTGAGGTATGAATACTCCGATCAAGGGGGAAGGTACACTGAGATGTAAAGAGAGAGGTATGGTGACTTAAACTAAAAACAGGGTCATGAAATATTTAGTTGCCACCAACTGCCTGAGAGCACATGGATTATGGATGGGAAAGCCGGGCTTGCATACTAAACGTCAGGAGAAGGACATGCTGAGCTGTCAAGTTAAAAAGGAACCTGTTTTTTTATGCACAATATTTACAACATAGTTTCTGACTAACTGGATCACCTCACCAGGGCACCCTTTGGAGCTGAGGGTCCTGGGCAGCCCTCTAGAAGGGCCCTCTGGAAGGGCAATGGAATGTCATGGACCCCCCAAACATCTCTCTGATGGCTAGGGCAGTTACCTGCACTGTGAAACACAAAGCAGCTTATAAGCAGTGGCTCCATCCCTAGCTTAATGAGCTGTTCCAGAGTAGGTGCAAGTCTCTAGCTGCCCTTTTCTAAAAGGTATCTTTCAAAATTTTTCAACAATTTTAGAGCACTAGAGAAATGTAGACATAACTAAAAGTTTGGAACGATGAAATGCCAAAAGTCAGCCACTCCTGTAACAAGCTGCAATATCATTGGTAAACGTCTTTAATTTGATGCACTGTGTCACAGTAAAGATAACTTTAGCCAGTTCAACTAAGTAATAAGAAGATACAGCACCCTCCAGATGCTGATGCATATATCAAAGGGTCAACTTCTTCCCCATGGGCACAGGGTGGTAAATGGTAAATGTTAGAGGGTATTTGCTTAATGCACATTGCATATTCAAACTACCACAAACTGGAGACCATTAAAGGGCAACTATTCTGTGTCAAAAACCTCCAAGACATCAAGTCAAATATACAGGACTAAATTGGAAACTTGACCTTATACATCACTTTTAATAATACTATTCTGTCATGATCAACTAAATCCTACAGTGAGACATTACATTTGGAGACAGGACTGTTCCAAACCATCTTTCATGTAACGTTGCACATTTTTCTTTCAGTATGTTTTAAATACATTGTGGTAATACATACATTTTCATCTTCGCATAATGACTACACAAGGAAACAATAACTTGTAGGTTTACATCTTTGGGCCAAGTGTAAAGTATTTTGAAATGTTGCTATTCCTTTATTTTGTGTTTTAACTGTAGTTTAAAACTACCTTAGAAACAGAGTTTGACGTCACAAGGAAACAAAATAACTGTTAAATGTTCTGTTTATGTTCTGGAAGTTATCTTACCTTATTGTTCTCCATTTGATGGAGGACAGTATCAGCTGCTGGGAAGCAGACGTGTCCTTCACAGACCCCTATCCACTATTGTGGCAGATTTGGGGTGATGAAAAGAAGTCTCCAACAATAGGTAAATGGCAATGACAGTAAAACACCGAATATAAGAAGAAATGTACACCTTCTCAGCAACTACCGTCCGGTCTCCAAGGTAAGAAATGACAACAGAAGCCACATTCCGGAACAGTAAACCATGACGCAACAATGGCTGCATCAGAGTCCCCTGAAGATTCTGCAGTGCTAAGACTCCAGAGGTTTCCATGGCCCCAGAGACACATCATGGCAACAAGATTCCAATCTGCCTCAGAACTCTGTTTTTATTTTTTTTTAAAACATGATTTACAGTTGTGTACATAGCTAATGGTAGATATGGCCCTGCCTTGTGCAGAGTAAAGCAGGGGTATCACCAAAGTGTTAATTTGGAATATCTGGAGCGATTGGGGGGTACATTTCTCTGGTTGTCAGATATACGCATGAGTAATCTCATTAGGAGTGTGAGTAAATATTGCAGGTTTACATTACTGAGATTAAGGCTATAGGTTTAGCCAGTGGATGAACTGGATTGTATTGGGAACAGGCGTGGGAATTTCCACTTCAGCTTCAGTACCTCTACCTAGAGCTATGAAGCCTGTGCACAAAGACTGGAAGGAGTACCATGTGCCTCCTGTAAACAAGGTGGAAGGGATATGTTTCATACTATGTGCCTTCAGGATTGTTGTGCCTGTTAAACTGGAATATGGTATTTTTTTGGCTTTTTTGTGTTCTCCTTGTCAGATATCTTATTGGAAAGAGGATCTGCTGATACACCTAATTGTTAAACTGGAAAAGTTTGTCTGTGGGCAGCAAAAGAAGAACCCCAAAGAAGAAAACATGAGGGAAGAATACATGGTTAAATAATTATTCCACATGATGGGAAGACAGCAGTTTTCAGGACTTGGACAGCATTGAATCAGTGCTTAATTTGAACTAGTGGTTTCCGGTGCTCAGCACTGGCACTCAGTCATTATCACCGGAGCTAAAGCACCAATTAAGGATACATTCATTTTTGATAGGCACAGGGAGATTAAGTGAGTCATAAGATATTGAGCCAACGCTAAGACTCAAACTTAGATTCCAAGCTCTGAGCTTGGCAGCTCTGGCCATTACACCACATTCTCGCCCCCTTGTAGGAAATCATGGATTCTGATGGCGCTAACAAGAGAATATGGCTGACGGAAGCGGCCTCCTGAAGAGAGCTCCAGCACTTATTTTTTTTACAAATTTACCACAGCACTTAATGCCATCATCTTTGCCAATTTGTAGCACTGCAAAAACAAATTTCACTGTTATACAACCTAATGGCTTTAAATTTATTGTGCTCATGAGAATGTAAAGCTCGGACAACATTACCAAGGATTTAAATCCATGAACTGCAGGTGACACACACATGAGAGCAGTGAATATATAACTCACTGAGCTACCTCAAAATATTACTTGATATTACATAACAGTATGAATAATCCCAAGGGGAAACATGATCTGGATTTAAGTAGGAGTCAGTGGAAAGAAAAGCGAAAAAATCACTGCATAACAGAAACTATAACCATTAAATAAATACTAGCAGCCACATGCATCAAGCGATTTAGGAATCGCAAACGGTGCGAATCGCAAAAATCGGCTGTTTGCGATTCCTAAATCACTATTTGGGATGCATCATTCCAAAATACAAGAAATCGCAATTATTTGCGATTTCTAAAAATGCGATTGAATTTAAGGAATCGCAATTTGCGATTCCTTAAATGCAATGCATGACACCTAAAACAAATTGCGAATTCGCAATTAGGAGGGAAAAATTACCATGAGGTTGGACCTCATGGTAATTTGCGAAAAAGCTGAAAAATGCATTTTTGTGCATTTTTCAAACTGTCATGTTGTGCACACACATGCCCGTAAGGCATGTGTGTGCACAACATATGTGCATAGATTGATTTCAGGGGTGCAACAGGGTGTCCTTTGGACACCCCTGCACCCTTGAAATTGCATTCTCAATTTGCGATTAGCTAATTGCGAATCGCAAATTGAGATTGTCTTCCCATTGATTCCTATGGGCCTTTTGGCCCATAGGAATCAATGGGAAGGGATTCCTTCATTGCGATTCGCAATTAGTGAATCGCAATTAAGGAAAAATAAGGAATCGCTAAAAAAATTGCGATTTTTTGATGCATAGCCGTTTGCGATTCCTTAATTGCGATTCCTTAATTTTTGCAATTAAGGAATCGCAAACGGCAACAATGATGCATGTACCTGTAAGTTTGTAGTTAGGAAAACAAAAAATCGGAATTTACTATGCATTCATAACCTAACATAACTCTAGAATCTCAAGCTATGTGTTATGTGTGAAATGTTCGTTTATAATAATGTGACATTTTTACGTGAATATTGCATGTGGAAGACTGGTTTGTGTATAACATGACTTGCAGAGAATATTTCCTGAATGGACCAGGTAGTCTTCAGTCGGTAGCAAGAGTAGATTTTCCTCTTAATGTATGCAACATACTTGCCCCAAACCATTTAATCTTCAAAAATTGAGGGCCTCATTTATGAGAAGTGATGCATCACTGCGTGAAAGCAGCGATGCGTCACTTCTCAGTGCGCCCTCCCTGCGACGTGATTTATGCGTCATATTTACTGTATGATGCATCATGTCGCAAGGAGTTACAGATACGTCAGTATTTCTGACGTATCTATATGGCGTAAAAGTGACGCATTGCTGGAGTTTGTCACAAAAGTGGCGCAACTCCAGCAATCTGTCCTTTCACAAGGGCTTGCGTCAGTCTTACGCCTGCTGTGAGGTAGGGATAAGATATTGACGCATTTGCACCCTAGAAGTGGCGCTGGGAAACCTGGTAGATTTCACTGCTTCACTTCTACGAGGCTTACATACGTGGGAACGCCCACCCTGCATACATTATACCTGACGCAGGTATAATGTAGCACAGGGGTTTACAAAGTGACGCATCTGCTTAGATGCGTCAGTTTGTAAATAGGGCGCAACAGGAGGCATGTTTTTTGCCACTGATGCATCACAAAAAGTGACGCAACGGAAGCTCAAAACTGTTGCAAGGCCTCATAAATAGGGCCCTGAATTTTTCAAAAATGTTCAACAATTTTAGAGCGCAAGAGAAATTGTGACAACATTGGAAGTTTGGAAAGGTGATAGGCCAGAGATCAACCACTTCTGCACCAAGCAGCAATATTATAGGTAAACCTCTTTAATTTGACACACTCTGTTAACCCTTTCGGTGCTCATGACGGAACCGTTCCGTCATGTGCACAGGCGCACTAAGGGCCCGATGTAGGTGACCATTACCAGTCGGTAACGGCCGCATTCGGCCGTTACCGACCGGTAAATGGGTCATTGAGATGTAGGGGACCTTTTTTTACAGAATCGGTAAATTTACCGAATCGGTAAATTTACCGATTCTGTAAAATACCGACTCGGTAATTTTACCGATTCGGTAAATCTCACATGTAGGTGGCACTGCAAACAGTGCCACAGGCCTTTAGGAGTCGGTATTTTACCACCCAATCCAATTGGGTGGTGAAATACCGAATCCAGGTGTGCATGCACATCTGTGCATGCACACCTGTGCCATGTGACACACAGACATGCCCTTAGGGCATGTATGTGTGCCACATGGCACACATGCCTGTAATTGGGGTGCCAGGGGGTGTCAAAGTGACACCCCCTGCATACTTGCAAAATTCGGTATTTACCGATGTGGTAAATACCGATTCGGTAATGCCCATTGATTCCTATGGGCTTCAATGCCCATAGGAATCAATGGGCATTACCGATTCGGTATTTACCGAATCGGTAAATACCGATTCCTTCCGATTCGCTAATTAATTACCTACATCTGCCCTCCTCTTTTTTACCACTTCTTAAATACCGATTCGGTATGAATCGGTATTTAAGAAGTGGTAAAAAATATTTACCTACATCGGGCCCTAAATCCCTCTGCTTCAAACTGCAGACGGATTTTCTATTCTGGTGTCGGGAGTTGGGGGGGGGGGGCTATGGAGGTGGGGAAGAGCTTCCCCAACCTCCCAAGGCCTGTTTCTTATTTTCAATGTAATGTTGATCGCGATCATGGTGTGCTATCATCATTACATTGAAAACCAAACTGAAACTTAGTTTCAATATCAATGTTTCAGTACCTGTGGGGCTATCTCAGCACTCGAGCATGGAAACACTTGGGAGAGGAATCATTTTTATCAGGAGACCAAGGGGAAAGCTGGGTGGTAGGCCATTTTTGCTGGCATGGTGATCCCACAATGTACCATGGTATTTTTGATATTTATACACCAATAATATTAATGTGTTAATTTAAGGAGCTTCTATGAACTGCGCTGCCCCAGGGTACAACCTTTCCTCACCAACTCCTGTCTTGCTCTATGACATACATATAGAACTTATTGTAATATATATATTTTTTTTATCAACTTTTAAAGAACACCATTTTTAGTCCAGTTGTTGAGAGAGCACTAATTAATTTCCCAAGAGATTATACAAATGGCCTAAATTATTATTATCAGTCATCCTTTACTCTCTGTTCCAAGAGAACATACTGTTGAAGGAAATTTTCTTCTGAACACCTTTCCCTTAATACCATCACTTTTGGTAAACCACATTTTTGCTTTTATTAAATCTAAGGTCATGCTTAAGGTAACGTGCTGGATGTTTAAATGGTGGAATGGAATAACTACAACACAGCTGGAAGGAAATATATGCAGTATTGTAAAATTGCAAGAGTTTTTGGTCTGTTGTTCTTAATTGTTAATTTTTCTTAATCATTTGTCACCTCATTAGGAGTGCTCTTTATTTAATTTTATTTATTTATTGCCATTAAGTCTGCCCGCCCCAAATTACCAATACCAGGGGTACGGATAAATCTGGTGGGACGGAGGGATGGAGTTAACAGTGATTACCAGGTGGACCCTAAGAAGTGAGAAATTCCCATGGATTCAGAAATTCTGGTTCACATGACACACCTAGGTATAGGCCCTGTCCATCTTATCAATGGAAGCAGCACTGACATACAATGATAGAAAGTAAGGTAGGTGCACTAAAAGACAGGACATAGTTGCAACAAATTGCGCGCGCCCAACTTTTTGAGGCCTGTTTCTGGATGATATCTTTGTTATACCGTTGTCCCATGAGGTGGCATTGCAAACTATCCGTTTGCAGGGTATCACAGAGTGACAAGCTTAATAAAAGTTAAGTAGCCGTGTAGCTAATTAAGGCCAGCTGACACTGGCTACAATAACAAGGACTGTGGCCTGCAACACAATCCCTGTGTTTGCATTCCTAAGTGGGATTTTTGGTTTTATAAAGAAGGTGATGTTCCTTAAACAAATAAACAAACGCGCTTTGTTCAAATTTTAAATGTATTTCAATTTATGTTAAATTTATGAAAAAAAAATTCCTGCAATTAAATCATCCTGTGCTACTTTAATTTGTTTTTGTGGTTCAAAGTAATAGAAATAGGCACTAATGGGCTTGTTCGAGTGTTGTTTTGAGAGAATGAGTAGTGGCGATTGGTAGATATCATTTCTACTTATAAGAATCTAAACCCAGGGAACACTTTCTATTTTCTGATTATACTCTACCCAGTTCCCGTGGGTCCAGAGGGTAACTCTCTTTCGTTTTAAAGTATAAAGTGCCTACTACACTCCCGTGGTGAGGAGCGTCCCTGGATGAAGACTAGGTCAAAAGTAGGTCTTGTTGCACCTGTCCGCGTTTCTGTTTGTCCCGTGGCTCCCATCTGCCCCGTCGCTTGCGACTCCTTTCGTAAGCATCCAGGTTTGCCTTTTCCCCTGTACTGGAACTAAGGGGAAAAGGAAAATTGCATTTGGTGCCACAGAGGGTGATATGACAACTACAATTGGTTCCTTCCTGGTGCATGCAGCTAGTGTCCCTTCAAAGGAGAGGTAACTCACCAAAAGACCCATTTCCCTGGAGGAGGTGAGGGACAACTTAGTTGTTTCTAATAGTTCTAATAGTATAGACATTCTCATGAGGCCAAATGAAGGAACAGTCGACTCTCAATCAAGTATGGACAGTGTGTAATGGCCCCTTGTGGAGAATTTGCCTATTATGGAGCCTCTAGTGAAAAAGAAGAAGGGTAGGACACTGTGCAAGAAGGGGACATTAGACTGCAAGGGGACTAAACTGAAGAAGCATAATGTCATCCCATCGTGGACTACCTCTAATATAGATGAATTATGCACTAGGATAGAATGTTTGTTTAAATTATATCTAAAGCCAGTACAAGATCGCCCTGATGCCAAAAAGAGAACGTGCGACCCAAATATTGAGCGTAGCTAAACTCACTGTGCCGCTAAGGTGCTTTTGCTGTCCTCGCACCCTCCTTAGGATTCAAGCACTATGGCTAGTATGGCCGATGGTCCTAATCCCAATTAAACCACGGTCTCTATTGGTTGTGGTTTGAGGCACAGGGGTTATGTCAGCTCAGACACAAATGAGATGATCCTCATCTTCTCTGGTACAAGTGCATATAGGTGCCATTCTCTCTTCCCAAGCAAACTGCTCCAGCGACGCTTCCTGGACAATTAGGCATTGGGGGGTCTGAGAGCTTGTTTGTAGGATGGGTATGGAACCCAGGGAGACTTGCAAGAGTAGCTTTAGCCAGGAAGTTTGAGTTTTGAATCTCCCACCAGAAGTATGCCCTTGTTTCTTAATTTTAGCGAACGTTCCTAGGCTGAAACAGTCCCAGACTGAGAACACAGTCTAGTTGATTTTAAAAGTATTTGACTGGCTAATAAATTTGGAGGCAATGACCACTCTTTATCTGAACACATTTTGATGGCAAGGAGGGTTGACTGGGTAGGAGTCCTAACTTTACTAGTCCTAAACTGAGAAAAATCCTAACTTTAAGACTTTCGGCATTTACAGAAGGCATTTAGGAGTCCTAAAGTTAGGACTCCTTACTTCTGAGAATACCAAAATGAGCAAGTGCCTTCTGTGAATACCAAAATGCTAGTAATTTTAGGATTTTGTCTTAAGTTAATTCTGTGACTCGGGCCTGAGTGTGGAGGAAGAGAAAAGGGTAAGGTAGAAAGAGCTTGAAATAATTAGAAGTGGGGGAAAGGTCGAGGCAGACAGGCAAAGTGGTAAGAGAAGCTAGAGAGGGTGGGTTAAAGAGGAGAAAGAGGGATGGGGTGTAAAGAGAAAAGAAATGCAGTCGAGAGACATGGTGTGGAAGAGAAAAAGAGAAGAGGTTACAACAGAGAGACATAGAGGGGGAGAGAGCGAAAGGTGAAGTAGTGAGATATAGCAGGAGCGGTAGAGATAGAAAGGCATGATATGGAATGTGAGTTGAAATAGACAAGGAAGAGCAGAGAGAGATGCGGATGAGACAGACTGCAGATAATGGAAGAGGAGAGAGGTAGAAAAAAAGAGATAGTGAAAAATGAGTAAGAAGTATGAGAGTTGAGGCAGAGCAAATGAACGTAGAAAGGTAGAGAAGAATTTGGATAGGTGGTACAGGAAGCAAATAGTGAGGTAAAATGAGATATTAGACAGTGGGAAAGACAGAAAGGAGACAGACTAAGAGAGAGAAAGGCAAATATGAGGAGAAGTGAAATGTAAGAGAGTGAAACAAGCGAGGTGAAGAGAGTTGAGGTAGAGACTAGTGAGGTAGAGAGGGAGCTGAGAGGGTGGAAAGATTAACTCTTGGGAGGTGGAGAGATAGAGAGGTAAGATAAAGAAAGATGAACTTTAGAGAAAGATTAAACTCATGGAAGAGAGATAAAGAAGAATGAGATGGAAATATAATAGTGAAGTGTAAAGAGATGTGTGAGGTAGAGGCAGCATTGAGGCAGACAGAGGGGTGGAATAGAAGAGAAGAAAATAAAGATAGGTACACAGTGTAGTAAGTAGTGAGAGGGGAGGTTGTGAGTTAGAATTAGAGAGATGGAGTAGAGAGAAGAGTACTGAGTAAGAGGAGTGGAAAAATAGGTGAGGTATGACTACTGCGATCAATGGGGGAAGCTACACTGAGATGTAAAGAGAGATGCATGGTGAGGTGAACTAAAAACAGGCACATTAGATATTTAGTTGCCACCGACTGCCTGAGAGCTCATTGATTATGGTTGGGAAAACCGGGCTTGCATACTAAACGTCAAAAAACGGACATGCTGAGCTGTCAAATTAAAAAGTAACCTGTTTTTTATTCACAATATTTACAGAAGGGTTTCTGACTAACTGGATCACCTCACCAGGGCACCCTTTGGAGCTGAGGGTCCTGGGCAATTGTCAACTTTGCACATGCCTTAAATTGGCTTTACCATCTCAAGCCGTATTCTGTATAGGGCCCAAGGGGGCATTGGGAGTATGCATCCCCTTTGTCAGTATTAGAGGAGGAGGTTGCAGATGCTTGTGCGGCAGCATCTGTTACACCAGTAGCACATGTGGCCCTAGCACTATCTTGTGAGAACATTCACTAGTTATCATGTAGTCTTGGCCCATGCAAATATGGGAAACAATTTGCCTTTGCGCTTGTACCCTACTACAGATTTAGACACAAAGGCAAACAGGCCCTTATGAGATGCACTGAGAGTGCACTACAAAAAGGTAGCACATTCTCAGTGCGCTCCCAGGGGGCAGCCCTCTGGAAGGGGCAATGGGGTGCCATGGACCCTCCAAACATCTCTCTGCTGGTGCGTGCAGTCACCTGCACTGTGAAACACAAAGCAGCTTATAAGCTGTGGCTCCATCCCTCATTTATTGAGCTATTCCAGGGCCGGTGCAAGTTTGCAGCTGCCCTGGGAGCAGCACATTTATGATGACAGGGTACACTGTCTCAGTCTGTGCCGGGTATATTTCTTGATAGTGTACCGAGCCCTGACGTCAACCGTCTATCTGTTCTGTAATCAAAACCCAGGTCTATGCAGAAGTGACATATTCATTTGTTTAACCAGTTAGATTTGAAAAATTTATCTTTCGAAATTGTTCAACAATTTTAGAGCTCTAGACAAATGTTGACATAACTAAAAGTTTGAAAAGATGAATGGCCAAAAGTCAACCCCTCCCGTACCAAGCTGCAACATAATTGATAAAATCTTTAATGTGATACACTCTGTCACAGTAAAGGTGACTTTAGCCAGTTACACTAAGTAATACAAAGATACAGCACCTCCAGATGCTGATGCATATATCAAAGGGTAAACTTTTTGCCCATGGGCACAGGGTGGTAAATGTTAAATGTTAGAGGGTTCTTGCTTAATGTTCATTGCATATTGAAATCACCACAAACTGGAGACCATTAAAGGACAACTATTCTGCATCAAAAACGTCCAAAACATTAAGTCAAATATACAGGACTACATTGTAAACTTGACCTTATACATCATATTTAAGCCCAATAATACTATTCTATTCTGTCATGATCAACTAAATCCTACAGTGATCCATCACATTTGGAGACAGGGCTGTTCCAAACCCCCTTTCATGTAACGTTGCACGCTTTGCTTCCAGTATTTTTAAAATACATTGTGGTAATACATGGATTTTCATCTTGGCATAATGACAACACAGGGAAACAATGACTTGTAGGTTTACATCTTTGGGCCAAGTGTAAAGTATTTTGAAATGCTGCTATTCCTTTATTTTGTGTTGAAATGTAGTTTAAAAGTACCTTAGAAACAGAGGTTGCAGTCACAAGGAAACTAAATCACTGTTAAATGTTCTGTTTATGGTTTGAAAGTTCACTTACCTTATTTTCCTCCATTTGATGGAGGACAGTATCAGCTGCTGGGAAGCAGAGGTGACCTTCACAGACCCCTATCCACTACTGAGGTGGATTTGGGGTGATGAAACGAAGTCTCCAACAATAGGTAAATGTCAATGACAGTGAAACACCAAATATAAGAAGAAAGATACACTTTCTCAGCAACTACCATCCGGTCTCCAAGGTAAGAAATGACAACAGAAGCCACGTTCTGGAACAGTAAACCATGACGCAACAATGGCTGCATCAGAGTTCCCTGAAGATTCTGCAGTGCTAAGACTCCAGAGGTTTCCATGGACCCAGAGACACATCATGGCAACAAGATTCCAATCTGTCTCAGAACTCTGTTTTTTTTTTTTAAAACATGATTAACAGTTGTGTACATAGCTAATGGTGGATATGGCCTTGTCTTGTGCAGAGTAAAGCAGGGGTATCACCAAAGTGTTGATTTGGAATATCTGGGGCAGGTGGGTTAATTTCCTCTGCTTGTCAGATATACGCATGAGTAATCTCATTAGGAGTGTGAGTAAATATTGCAGGTTTATTTCAGTGAGATTAAGGGTATAGTTTTTGCCAGTGGATGAACTGGATTTTATTGGGATCAGGCTTGGGAATTTCAGCTTCAGCACCTCTCCCTGGAGCTCTGACGCCTGTGCACAAAGGCTGGACGAAGTAACATGTGCCTCCTGTGAACAAGATGGAAGGGATATGGTACATCCTCTATGCCTTAAGGATTGTTTTGCTTGTTAAACTGGCAATGGTAATTCCCTGGCCATTTTGTGTGTCTTCTTGTCAGATATCTTATTGGAAAGACGATCTGCTGATGCACCTAATTGTTAAACTTGAAAAGGTTGTGTGTGGCCAGCAAAAGAAGGACCCGAAAGAAGAAAACAGGAGGGAAAAATACATGGGAAAATAATTATTCTACATGAAGGGAAGAGAGTAGTTATCAGGACTTGGATAGCATTGAATCAGTGCTTAATTTGAGCCAGTGGTTTCCGGCACTTAATCATTATCACCGGCGCTTCAGCACCAGTAAAGGAGACATTCATTTTTGGTAGGCACAAGGAGATTAAGTGAGTCATAAGATATTGAGCCACCCCTAAGACTCGAACCTGGTTTCCAGCTCCGAGCTCGGCAGCTCTGGCCATTACACCACATTCTCTCTCCACTTGTAGGGTTTCATGGCTTCTGTTTTAGGTGGAGCAAACAAGAGAAATGGGCCGATGGAAGCTGCCTCCTGAAGAGAGCCCCAGCACTAATTTTTCTACAAAATTGCCGCAGCACTTGATACCATCATCTTTGCAATTTGTAGCATTGCGAAAACAAATTTCACTGTTATCTAACATAATGGTTTTAAATTTATTGTGCTCATGAGAATGAAAAGCTCAGACAGCCTTACCAGGGATTTAAATCTATGAACTGCAGGTGACACAGACATGAGGGAAGAGAATATATAGCTCACTGAGCTACCCCAAAAAATACTGGATATTACATAACACTATGAATAATCCTGAGGGGAAACATGATCTGGATTTAGGTAGAAATCAGTGGAATGAAAGTTTATTTCTTTTCTTTTATTGTTATTTTAAAGGTTGTATATAGCGCTACAGGACCCAGCAGTATCAGAGCGCTTTACAGACAGATAAACATCATGAAGCAAAAAAATTAAACAAAACTACAAAGTGAATAACAACTCACATGGGAAACTGTCTTTCAGTTAGACGAGGGAATTGAGGAAAGAGAGTAATTAGGTATGAATGAGGGAGAAGGGGATGGATGAAAGATAGGAGAAAGAGGGGTAGAGGGAGAGGGGGGAGAAAAGGAAAGAGAGAGAAGGGGTGGTTTGAGGAGAATAAAACAGAGGACTACATCATTAAAGAGATGTTACGTACCCCAATACTTGTTGAGAAGAAGCACCTTGAGTCTTTTTTTGAAGAGAGGGAAGGATGGGTTGCAGCGAAGATCTTTGGGGAGAGAGTTCCAGATCGTAGGGGCATTACCAGAGAAAGCACGTTATGTTATGTTATTTTATTTTGTATAGCGCGCAGATGCCGCAGCCAAGAGGCGTCCCGGCGCTTATTGGAGAAGGAAAACACAACACAACAGAAAGGACCAGGTAGCACTGAAGCTAAACAAAGGAGAATAGATGAGTTTTTAATTGTTTCCTGAACTGAAACAAATCAGGGATGGAGCGCAGTGAGGCAGGCAAAGAGTTCCACAGTGTAGCCGCCATCACCGAAAAGGACCGGCCACCCATTCTGGACTTTTTAAAACGAGGAATAATGGCCAGATTTGACCCTGCAGACCGAAGGGCTCTTGAGGGGACGTAGTGAAGAATGGTCTGGGTGAGAATAGGAGGGGAGGCCAAGTTAAGAATTTTAAAAGTGAGGCACAAAGCCTTGAACTTAATTCTTTGGCCTACAGGGAGCCAGTGGAGATCATGGATAGTGCTGCGAGCAGAAACAAATTTAGGGAGGCCAACCAGCATCCTAGCCGCCGCATTTTGAATCCGCTGAAGACGGGCTAGCTCAGCTTGATTAACACCCAGAAACAGGGAGCTAGCATAGTCCAATCTGGTCAATACCATAGCTTGGACTATGATCTGCCTGGTGTCTGCGTCAAAAAATTTAAAAATAGGCCGTAGGCACTGTAAAGCGCCAAAACATGTTCCCGCGACACGTTTGATGTGAGGAATAAATGACAATTGATCATCAAGCCATACGCCCAAATTTCTGACTTCAGTTACAGGAGTGGGAGCAGGGCCCAATTCAAGAGGCCACCATTGGTCTCCCCATAGCTCACTGTCCCTACCAAAGAGGATAACCTCCGTCTTGGTGGCGTTAAGTTGTAAGCGATTATTCGCCATCCAGCCAGCGACAGCTTTAAGGGCTGCCTGAAAGGTGGAGGCGCTCATATTAGAGTCGCCATTGAGTGACACAACCAACTGTGTGTCGTCGGCGTATGACACTATTGTAAGACCAAAACTGGCAGCTACCTGCGCCAGCGGTGCAACATACAAATTAAAAAGGGTGGGGCTAAGAGCCGAACCCTGAGGAACTCCCTGCAGAATGGGGTGAGGGGCAGAAGTAAAGGGAGGTGTGGAGACTTTGAAGGTTCGATCCATAAGAAATGATCGAAACCAATCAAGTGCTAGTTCTTCGACTCCTGCCTCCGCAAGGCGGTGTAACAGGATCTGATGGGAGACCGTGTCGAAAGCGGCACTTAGATCCAGTAGGATCAGTGCCGCCGTCTGACCTTGGTCTAGTATTTTCCTGATATGTTCCACCACTGCCAAGAGGGCAGTCTCGGTACTATGACCGGCTCGAAACCCATTCTGGGAGTTATCCAATATGTTTGCTTCTTGCAGGTGGAGGGATAGAATCCTGTTGGCGTGAGCTTCAGCTATTTTAGCCATCCAAGGAAGGAGGGAGATAGGTCGGTAGTGCTCTGATTTGGAAGGGTCGAGAGAAGGTTTTTTTAAAATTGGTATGATGGTGGCCTGCTTCCAGGCAGTGGGAACACTACCAGTTCTAAAGGAGAGATCAATTAAACTCTGCATTGCCGGGTAACAGCAATCTGCGAAATCGCGAAATTGCATGGGTCTCATAGGGTCATCCGGGGAGCCGGATTTAACTTTGATCGTCAAATTTAGGAACTCCTCTTGAGTAGGACCTGTAATGGCTAGTAGGGATTTAGAGACCTTAGGGGCACTATTAATTTCCCTGACAAAAGGCAGAGCAAATGACCTGTATATGGCCTCCACTTTTTCAACGAAGAACGTGATTGTGTCTTTTTACATTTGAGTCTCGGGGGGATGAGGACAAGGGCGTTGGTGCTTCTCAAGGACCTGGACCAACCAGCTTTTTGTAGTTTGTCCGAGAGGTAAGTGGGGGTGTTTTGGTGAAGGGCTTTCTGAGTATTACATGCCATCTTGAAGGTGGATCTACCTTCGATTGGGAGCCAGTTAAGGTTTTTGAGGATAGGAGAAATGTGATTGTTTACAATCAGAGATAAGTCTGGCGGCCAGATTGAGGACAGATTTAGTTGGGGCAAGGTGGACTTTTGGGGTTCCTACAAGGGTGGCATTGCCATAGTCAATTCTGGAAAGTACAAGAGACTGCACAACAATTTTGAAGTCATCTGCTGGAATGAAAGGTTTGATTTTTTTAAGGTGGAGAAGAGAGCACCTTTTGCAGCATTTTTAATGTGAGGGATGAGAGAAAGATTCTTATGAATGCTGATGCCCAAGGATTTGACAGAGTTAGAGGTGGAGAGGGTGCAGTTGAGTGCTTTTATATCATTGATCCAGAGTTGAATAGGCCGGGAACTATTTTTGGGAGTGAAAAGGATGATTTTAGTTTTTGGGGGATTCAGTTTGAGATGATTAAGATGGAACCAGGCTTGGACTTTGTTCAAGGTATCATTGAGGAGAAGAATGTCATGGTGGGATTTGATCTTGTAATATAGTTGAGTGTTGTCAGCATAGAGGTGGTAACTGATATTAGCTTGTTTGAGAATAAGGGTGAGTGGTTCCATGAATAGATTAAAAAGGGTAGGGGAAAGGATAGAGCCTTGTGGGACCCCAAGTGAGACAGGTTGTGGTTTGGAGAGACAGTGACTGAGTTTAATTTGTTGGGATCTGTTTTGGAGATAAGAGGTGAACCATTGGTGAACAATGCCCTCAAGCCCAAAACGGTCTTTGAGAGTATTAAGAAGGGTAGGATGGTGGACAGTATCAAACGCAGCAGAGAGGTCAAGGAGGATAAGGAGGGAGGATTCGCCTTTGTCAAGAGAGCGATGGATATCATCTGGGATACTGAGCAT
Organism: Lissotriton helveticus; assembly: GCF_964261635.1. Lineage (NCBI taxonomy): Eukaryota > Metazoa > Chordata > Amphibia > Caudata > Salamandridae > Lissotriton > Lissotriton helveticus. The sequence goes on from NC_136057.1 coordinate 1,378,144,846, forward strand.
GGCGGTTTCCGTGCTGCATCCTTTTCTAAAACAAGATTGGAAAACGTTGAGGAGATTGAATGAAGTGATATGTTTGTCTAACTGGGAAAGAACACATTTTTCAAGGGCTATGGAGAGGAAGGGAAGATTAGAGATAGGGCGTAGATTGTTCAAGTCATTAGGGTCAGCAGTGGGGTTTTTGAGGATGGGGGAGATTTGACCTAGTTGAAGGGATGCTGGGACAGGGAGGAATTGATGATATTGGTCCAGATGGGTGCGATGATGTGTTTGAGTTCCTGAACCAACTGGGCAGGAAGAGGATCATTGGTGTGTGACGAGGGTTTGAGTTTTGAGATAATGTTGAGGACAGTCGATTCAGATACTGGACAAAATTCGTTCCAGGAGGCATTGTTTTTGGTAGGGGTGTCTTTAAAGATAGAGTCAGGATGGGGTAGAGTAGGGAGGGGTAGAGAGGGGTCGTGGCATGAAGGGGCCGAGGATCAAGGTGAAGTAGGACTGTTAGGGAGGAGGTGTTGGCTAAGGGTAGATTGGTATGGGAGAGGAGGAGAAGAGAAGGATAGTTCAATCGAGTTGACTTTATTCGAAAAGCAGCTGGCGATTTCTTCACATCTTTGAACAGTGGCTAGTATTTTAGGGGGACCAGAGGAAGTCTGTTTTTTAACAATGCTAAAGAGTTCCCTGGGACGGTTTTTGGCCTGGTCAAATTGTGAACGGAGGAAGGAGGCTTTTTCAGTGAAGATGTGCTTCTTGTATTTGGCTCTGGCAGTTCTAATGAGTATCAGGTTATCAGGGGAGGGATGATTCCTCCATGAGCGTTCAGATTGTCTGAGGGCCCATCTTTCATTATTAAGGTCGGAGTTAAACCAGGATTTAGGAGGTATTTTTTTTTATGTTTAAGTTTGATTGGGGCAATGTGGTCAAGCACTTGAAGGATAGAGTTATTGTAGTGATCAGTTAGGTCAGTGGTGCTGTGAGAGGGGGAGGGAGTAGGCGGGCTTTGATAGAAGATTCCAACTCGTCAGGGGGATAAGGTGAAGATTACGGGTATGTTTCAAGGGTAAATTGCCGATAGGGGTGGGGATAGTAATAGAGCAGTTCAAATTGAAGAGGATAAGGTGATGAGCCGATCAGTCGACTGGAAGAAACGTTGAGAGAGAGGCCAGATCCTTGCTAGTCATAATAGCATCAAGGGTGGCGCCTTTAGAGTGAGTCAGGGCTTGGCAGAGTTGTGTCAGGTCAGTAATGTCCATGATATCTTTAAGGAGTATGACAGACGGGTCGTCGTTATTATTCCAGTCGATGTTATAGTCGCCAAGAAAGAGATTCTTGGGGTGAGTGAGCAAAGGTTGAGTGATGAGATCCGATAGCTCTTCGGTAAAGGGGATGGGATTGCCAGGGGGGGTGGTAGATAGTATGAAGACGAATGGTGGGGGAGTCAGGAGCGGTAAGATCAACGCAAAGGTATTCAAAGGTAGAAGGGTCCTGGAGATGAACAAGTGTGAGATTGAGTTCCTTTTTAAAAATTAGGGCAAGGTCGCCTCTTATTTGCTTTATTCTGTCTTTCCTAATGATGGAATATACAGGAGGAATGAGCAAGTCGAGGATAGGAGTCGAGTGGGGGTTGAGCCAGGTTTCCGTAAGGAAAGCAATATCTATGTTTTCATTGAGAATGGTTTCCGCAATATCAGTCGCATGGCAAGATGGGGGTCGGCAGTTAATCAACATGGAGTATAGGGGTGAGGGGTCAGGGGTCAGGGTATTGAGTGGAGGGATCAGGGAGGATGGAAGTTAGTTGTTCAGGGGGTCTAGGTGATGTCGGGTAAAGGGGGAGTCGACTCGTTACTAGGAGAACAGGGATAGTAGACTAACTAGGTTAGTAGTTATGAAAACAAAAAATATTAATTTATTATGCAATCATAACCTCACATTACTCTAGAATCTCAAGCTATGTGTTATGTGTGAAATTGTCATCGTTTTGATTAATGTGACATACTTAACTTGAATTTTGCATGTGAAAGACAGGTTCAAGCATAACATGACTTGCAGAGAATATTGTCTGAATTGACCAGTCTGTCTTATGCTGATAGCAAGAGTAGATTTTCCGCTTAATGTATGCAACTTACTTGCCCCAAACCATTTGAACTTCAAAAATGTAATGTTTCAAGATTGTTCAACAATTTTAGAGCACAAGAGAAATTTTGAAAACCCTGGAAGTTTGGAAAGGTGATAGACCAGAGGTCAACCACTTCTGCGCCAAGCAGCAATATTTATGGTAAACGTCTTTAATTTGACACACTCTGTAATCCTCTTCAGTGCTAATGACGGAATGGTTCCGTCTTGAGAACCAGTGCTCCTGTGCTCCTGATGGAACCATTCCACCATGGTCACAGGCCCACTAAATCCTTCTGCTGCAAACAGCTGAGGGATTTCCTGTTTTTGGGGGTGCCCCGGGAGGTGGGGAAAAGCTTCCCAACCTTTTGAGGCCTGTTTCTTATTTTCAATGTAATGTCGACTGTGCGCATGGCGCGCTGTCGTCATGACATTGAAAACAAAACTGAAACTCAGTTTCACTTTCATTGTTTCGCTGCTTGTGGGGCTATCTCAGCCCCCGAGCACCGCAACACTTGGGAGAGGTATCATTTGTATTGGGAGACCAAGAGGAACGCTGGGTGGTAGGACATTTTTGCTGGCACAATGATACCACAATGTACCATGGTATTTTTTGGCATTACTACACCAATAATATTACTGTGTTACTTTAAGGAGCTCCTCACCAACTCCTGTCTTCTTCTGTGACTTACATATAGAACTTTTTGTAATATTTTCTTTTTTTAATCAAATTTTAAAAAACTACTCCAGTTGTTGAGGGAGCCCTAATTCATTCCTCAGGAGATTATGCAAATTCCCTAAATTATTATTATCAGTCATCCTTTACTCTCTGTTCCTAGGGAACATACTGCTGCAGGAAATGTTCTCCTGAATACCTTTCCCTTAATACCATCACTTTCAGTAAACCACATTTTTGCTTTTAATTAAATCTAGAGTCATGCTTAAGTTAACGTGCTGGGTGTTTAAATGGTGGAATGGAATAACTACAACACAGCTGGAAGGAAATATCTACAGTATTGTAAAATTGCAAGAGCTCATTGGTCTGTTGTGCTTAACAGTTAATTTTTCTTAATCATTTGCCATCTCATTAGGAGTGCCCTTTTAGTTAATTGTATTTATTTATTGCTGTTAAGTCTGCCCCCCCCCCAAATTACCAATACCAGGGAAACAGATATATCTGGTGGGATGGAGGGATGGAGTTAACAGTGATTAGAAGGTCGACCCTTAGAAGTGAGAAAATCCCATGGATTCAGAAATTCTGGTTAACATGACACACCTAGGTTTAGGCCCTGTCCATCTCATCAATGGGAGCAGCACTGACATACAATGAAAGTAAGGCCAAATACACTAAAAGACAGGTCGCTGTGGCCACAATTTGGACACACCAACTTTTTGAGACCTGTTTCTGTATTTTAGATAATACCTTTGTTATACCTTTGTCCCATTATGTGGCATTGCAAACTATCCATTTGCAGGGCATCACAGAATGACAAGCTTAATACAAGTTACGTAGAAGTGTAGCTAATTAACACCCGCTGTGACTGGCTACAAATACAAGGACTTTGGCCTGCAACACAATCCCTGTGTTAGCATTCCTAAATGGGATTTTTGGTTTTATAAAGCAGATGATGTTCCTTAAAGGAGCCACACTGGCAAAGCTTTTCAAACCAAGGATTTGTAATTGAAGAATAGCATTATATACCTTGTTTACAACAGCAATGTGCATGAAGCTACATTTGATCTGTGTCAAATCATGACTAGGCTAAAGTGAAGAGAAGTGCACCTTCAACAGCCTTGGTATTTGTCTCTTTGGTGCAGAGGAGTTTCCAGGTCAATTGCAAACTGTGCACGGGTAATACAGTTAATGCATGAGCAGATTCCTTTTTATTGGTTTGTGCATGAGCAAAATGTATTTTTCTCCATCTGCACTAGTAGGTGATGAAATAAATCGATGAATCTACTCTCTAATTTGTAATTATCTAAAGTACTTACTGATGAGGCTCACAGTATTACAGATAAAGAAAAAGAAATCTACAGTTCCCAATAAAATCAATGAGGAAAAACAATACATTTTGCAATTATTAAAGGGCTCGATACATTGCTTAATTTTGTGGTCCCAAACTCTTCACACCTGGATTTTACAGAATCATATTCTCAGCGCCTTGTGTGTGCTTTTTGTGCTCTATAGCAAGTACTGGGCACACGTTTAGAGATAAACAGTATTCATACTGAGTGATTTACATAAAAACAAGTCGACACCGGTGGTGTAATAAACACGTTGTTTATGTGGATGTATTCTTCAGAACATACAACGCCAGCCGACACGTGTTTCGTCAACAGGGGAATACCTGTGACTCTTCAGGGCTGAAAACGCGTGATGAGCGGATCTAGTTACCGGTGATAGTTCCAACCCGGTCGACGGGTATTTAAAAGAGCCGTAGGTACGGGATGAATGGATGAAGGAATAAACACAGGCAGGTAAGTCTGTGTGGCCAAGATCTTCTAGTACCGTGTCTCGGTGGTGCTCGTCTCGTCTCCGATAGTAGGAGCTCCTACTATCAGGGTTGGAACTATCACCGGTAACTAGATCCGCTCATCACGCCTTTTCAGCCCTGAAGAGTCACAGGTTTCCCCCTGTTGACGAAATACGTGTCGGCTGGCGTTGTATGTTCTGAATAATACATCCACATAAACAACGTGTTTATTACACCACCGGTGTCGACTTATTTTTATGTAAATCTCTCAGTATCAACACTGTTTATCACTAAACGTGTGCCCAGTACTTGCCATATTGTCTTTCTAGTGTCAAGGTTTCTCATCTTTCGCTCTTACAGAGGTTTAGGGTATTCCTCTATACCAGAGGTCTTCAATCTGTGGGGCGCGACCCCCAGGGGGGTCATGGAGTCTTTGGAAGGAGGTCGTAGATTCTGTCAGAGCATGCAGTTCCTGGCGTTGGGCTGATTGAGTGTGCTCATGGCGGAGGCCTAATTCACACCAAGGGGTGAAAAAAACATCAAAGCCTCATTAACAAGTAAAAGGTCTTTTAAAGACCTGTCAAGCACTCGGTGTGGCTGTGTGTGTGTCCCTGAAGCTGTTTCAGCCGGGCTCACATACACGATCGGGGGGAGGGGAATGGGGGGTCCTGAGGGAGCAGGCTGTAGTGTAGCCCTTTGAGTTCATTGGACGTTGCACGCCTGGAGCTGTGGGTCCCGTGACAAGTTCAAGAAATCATTGGTTAAGTCCCAGGAGCCCTCATACCTGGCGCCTGTGCGGGAGAAATGTGCCTGAGAGTCTGTTCTTCATGGTGAGATGTTGTTACAGCCTATCTGCCCCCTCCACCTCCCCCCCGCCCTCAGCAGGGAGGCACAGAGATGCCCTCCCATGAGTGGGAAAGAAGAAGGAAGAAGACGCAGAGAGATACTGACCCCCCCATGAGAGAGGCACAGAAAAGGTGGGTGGATGAATGATGGGTGGATGGATGGATGAAAGGGTGGACTGATGAAGGATGGATGGATGGATGTAAGGATGAAGGATGGATGGATGTGTGAAAAGGTGGGTGGATGAATGATGAGTGGATGGATGAATGGGTGGATGGAAGGATGAAAGGGTGGATGGATGAAGGATGGATGTATGGATGGATAAAAGGTTGCATGGATGAATGATGGAAGGATGAAAGGGTGGATGGATGAAGGATAGATGTATGGAAGGATGAAAGGGTGGACGGATGAAGGATGGATGGATGGATGAAAGGGTGGATGGATGAAGGATGGATGTATGGATGGATAAAAGGTTGCATGGATGAATGATGCATGGATGGATGTGTGAAAAGGTGGGGGGATGAATGATGGGTGGATGGATGGATGAAAGGGTGGGTGGGTGGATGTATGGATGAAAGGGAGGATGGATGAAGGATTGATGTATGGATGGAAAGATAAAAGGGTGGATGGATGAAGGTAGATGGATGGACGGAAGGATGAAAGGGTGGACGGATGAAGGATGGATGGAAGGATGAAAGGGTGGATGATGAAGGATGGATGTATGGATGGATAAAAGGTTGCATGGATGAATGATGCATGGATGGATGTGTCAAAAGATGGGGGATGAATGATGGGTGGATGGATGGATGAAAGGGTGGATGGATGAATGATGGATGTATTGATGGGATGCACTGTGAAACACAAAGCAGCTTATAAGCTGTGGCTCCATCCCTCATTTAATGAGCTATTCCAGGGCCGGTGCAAGTTTGCAGCTGCCCTGGGAGCAGCACATTTATGATGATAGGGTACACTTTCTCAGTCTGTGCCGGGCACATTTCTTGATAGTGTACCGAGCCCTTACGTCAACCGTCTATCTGTTCTGTAATCAAAACCCAGGTGTATGCAGAAGTGACATATTCATTTGTTTAACCAGTTAGATTTGAAAAATCTATCTTTCGAAATTGTTCAACAATTGTAGAGCTCTAGACAAATGTTGGCATAACTAAAAGTTTGAAAATATGAATGGCCAAAAGTTAACCCCTCCTTTCCCAAGCTAAAACATAATTGGTAAAATCTTTAATTTGATACACTCTGTCACAGTAAAGGTGACTTTATCCAGTTACACTAAGTAATAAAAAGATACAGCACCTCCAGATGCTGATGCATATATCAAAGGGTAAACTTTTTGCCCATGGGCACAGGGTGGTAAATGTTAAATGTTAGAGGGTTCTTGCTTAATGTTCATTGCATATTGAAATCACCACAAACTGGAGACCATTAAAGGACAACTATTCTGCGTCAAAAACGTCCAAAACATTAAGTCAAATATACAGGACTACATTGTAAACTTGACCTTATACATCATATTTAAGCCCAATAATACTATTCTGTCATGATCAACTAAATCCTACAGTGAGCCATTACATTTGGAGACAGGGCTGTTCCAAACCCCCTTTCATGTAACGTTGCACGCTTTGCTTCCAGTATTTTTAAAATACATTGTGGTAATACATGGATTTTCATCTTGGCATAATGACAACACAGGGAAACAATGACTTGTAGGTTTACATCTTTGGGCCAAGTGTAAAGTATTTTGAAATGCTGCTATACCTTTATTTTGTGTTGAAATTTAGTTTAAAAGTACCTTAGAAACAGAGGTTGCAGTCACAAGGACACTAAATCACTGTTAAATTTTCTGTTTATGTTTTGAAAGTTCACTTACCTTATTTTCCTCCATTTGATGGAGGACAGTATCAGCTGCTGGGAAGCAGAGGTGACCTTGACAGTCCCCTATCCACTACTGTGGTGGATTTGGGGTGATGAAAAGAAGTCTCCAACAATAGGTAAATGTCAATGACAGTGAAACACCAAATATAAGAAGAAAGATACACTTTCTCAGCAACTACCATCCGGTCTCCAAGGTAAGAAATGACAACAGAAGCCACATTCTGGAACAGTAAACCATGACGCAACAATGGCTGCATCAGAGTTCCCTGAAGATTCTGCAGTGCTAAGACTCCAGAGGTTTCCATGGCCCCAGAGACACATCATGGCAACAAGATTCCAATCTGTCTCAGAACTCTGTTTTTTTTTTTTTAAAAACATGATTAACAGTTGTGTACATAGCTAATGGTGGATATGGCCTTGTCTTGTGCAGAGTAAAGCAGGGGTATCACCAAAGTGTTAATTTGGAATATCTGGGGCAGCTGGGTTAATTTCCTCTGCTTGTCAGATATACGCATGAGTAATCTCATTAGGAGTGTGAGTAAATATTGCAGGTTTACTTCAGTGAGATTAAGGGTATAGTTTTTGCCAGTGGATGAACTGGATTTTATTGGGATCAGGCTTGGGAATTTCAGCTTCAGCACCTCTCCCTGGAGCTCTGACGCCTGTGCACAAAGGCTGGACGAAGTAACATGTGCCTCCTGTGAACAAGATGGAAGGGATATGGTTCATCCTCTATGCCTTCAGGATTGTTTTGCTTGTTAAACTGGCAATGGTAATTCCCTGGCCATTTTGTGTGTCTTCTTGTCAGATATCTTATTGGAAAGACGATCTGCTGATGCACCTAATTGTTAAACTTGAAAAGGTTGTGTGTGGCCAGCAAAAGAAGGACCCGAAAGAAGAAAACAGGAGGGAAAAATACATGGGAAAATAATTATTCTACATGAAGGGAAGAGAGTAGTTATCAGGACTTGGATAGCATTGAATCAGTGCTTAATTTGAGCCAGTGGTTTCCGGCACTTAATCATTATCACCGGCGCTTCAGCACCAGTAAAGGAGACATTCATTTTTGGTAGGCACAAGGAGATTAAGTGAGTCATAAGAGATTGAGCCACCGCTAAGACTCGAACCTGGTTTCCAGCTCCGAGCTCGGCAGCTCTGGCCATTACACCACATTCTCTCTCCACTTGTAGGGTTTCATGGCTTCTGTTTTAGGTGGAGCAAACAAGAGAAATGGGCCGATGGAAGCTGCCTCCTGAAGAGAGCCCCAGCACTAATTTTTCTACAAAATTGCCGCAGCACTTGATACCATCATCTTTGCAATTTGTAGCATTGCGAAAACAAATTTCACTGTTATCTAACATAATGGTTTTAAATTTATTGTGCTCATGAGAATGAAAAGCTCAGACAGCCTTACCAGGGATTTAAATCTATGAACTGCAGGTGACACAGACATGAGGGAAGAGAATATATAGCTCACTGAGCTACCCCAAAAAATACTGGATATTACATAACACTATGAATACTCCTGAGGGGAAACATGATCTGGATTTAGGTAGAAATCAGTGGAATGAAAGTTTATTTCTTTTCTTTTATTGTTATTTTAAAGGTTGTATATAGCGCTACTGGACCCAGGAGTATCAGAGCGCTTTACAGACAGATAAACATCATGAAGCAAAAAAATTAAACAAAACTACAAAGTGAATAACAACTCACATGGGAAACTGTCTTTCAGTTAGACGAGGGAATTGAGGAAAGAGAGTAATTAGGTATGAATGAGGGAGAAGGGGATGGATGAAAGATAGGAGAGAGAGGGGTAGAGGGAGAGGGGGGAGAAAAGGAAAGTGAGAGAGAAGGGGTGGGTTGAAGAGAATAAAACAGAGGACTACATCATTAAAGAGATGTTAGGTACCCCAATACTTGTTGAGAAGAAGCGCCTTGAGTCTTTTTTTGAAGAGAGGGAAGGATGGGTTGCCGTGAAGATCTTTGGGGAGAGAGTTGCAGATCGTAGCGGCTTTACCAGAGAAAGCACGTGATTGTGTCTTTTTACATTTGAGTCTCGGGGGGATGAGGACAAGGGCGTTGGTGCTTCTCAAGGACCTGGAGCAACCAGCTTTTTGTAGTTTGTCCGAGAGGTAAGAGGGGGTGTTTTGGTGAAGTTCTTTCTGAGTATTACATGCCATCTTGAAGGTGGATCTACCTTCGATTGGAAGCCAGTTTAGGTTTTTGAGGATAGGAGAAATGTGATCAAATCGTTTACAATCAGAGATAAGTCTGGCGGCCAGATTGAGGACAGATTTAATTGGGGCAAGGTGGACTTTTGGGGTTCCTACAAGGGTGGCATTGCCATAGTCAATTCTGGAAAGTACAAGAGACTGGACAACAATTTTGAAGTCATCTGCTGGAATGAAAGGTTTGATTTTCTTATGGTGGAGAAGGGAGAAGAGAGCACCTTTTGCAGCATTTTTAATGTGAGGGATGAGTGAAAGATTCTTATGAATGCTGATGCCCAAGGATTTGACAGAGTTAGAGGTGGAGAGGGTGCAGTTGAGTGCTTTTATATCATTGATCCAGAGTTGAATAGGCAGGGAACTATTTTTGGGAGTGAAAAGGATGATTTTAGTTTTTTGGGGATTCAGTTTGAGATGATTAAGATGGAACCAGGCTTGGACTTTGTTCAAGGTATCATTGAGGAGAAGAATGTCATGGTGGGATTTGATCTTGTAATATAGTTGAGTGTTGTCAGCATAGAGGTGGTAACTGATATTAGCTTGTTTGAGAATAAGGGTGAGTGGTTCCATGAATAGATTAAAAAGGGTAGGGGAAAGGATAGAGCCTTGTGGGACCCCAAGTGAGACAGGTTGTGGTTTGGAGAGACAGTGACTGAGTTTAATTTGTTGGGATCTGTTTTGGAGATAAGAGGTGAACCATTGGTGAACAATGCCCTCAAGCCCAAAACGGTCTTTGAGAGTATTAAGAAGGGTAGGATGGTGGACAGTATCAAACGCAGCAGAGAGGTCAAGGAGGATAAGGAGGGAGGATTCACCTTTGTCAAGAGAGCGATGGATATCATCTGGGATACTGAGCATGGCGGTTTCCGTGCTGCATCCTTTTCTAAAACAAGATTGGAAAACGTTGAGGAGATTGAATGAAGTGATATGTTTGTCTAACTGGGAAAGAACACATTTTTCAAGGGCTTTGAAGAGGAAGGGAAGATTAGAGATAGGGCGTAGATTGTTCAAGTCATTGGGGTCAGCGGTGGGGTTTTTGAGGATGGGGGAGATTTGACCTAGTTGAAGGGATGCTGGGACAGGGAGGAATTTATGATATTGGTCCAGATGGGTGCGATGATGTGTTTGAGTTCCTGAACCAACTGGGCAGGAAGAGGATCATTGGTGTGTGACGAGGGTTTGAGTTTTGAGATAATGTTGAGGACAGTCGATTCAGATACTGGACAAAATTCGTTCCAGGAGGCATTGTTTTTGGTAGGGGTGTCTTTAAAGATAGAGTCAGGATGGGGTAGAGTAGGGAGGGGTAGAGAGGGGTCGTGGCATGAAGGGGCCGAGGATCAAGGTGAAGTAGGACTGTTAGGGAGGAGGTGTTGGCTAAGGGTAGATTGGTATGGGAGAGGAGGAGAAGAGAAGGATAGTTCAATCGAGTTGACTTTATTCGAAAAGCAGCTGGCGATTTCTTCACATCTTTGAACAGTGGCTAGTATTTTAGGGGGACAAGAGGAAGTCTGTTTTTTAACAATGCTAAAGAGTTCTCTGGGACGGTTTTTGGCCTGGTCAAGTTGTGAACGGAGGAAGGAGGCTTTTTCAGTGAAGATGTGCTTCTTGTATTTGGCTCTGGCAGTTCTAAGGAGGATCAGGTTATCAGGGGAGGGATGATTCCTCCATGAGCGTTCAGATTGTCTGAGGGCCCATCTTTCATTATTAAGGTCGGGGTTAAACCAGGATTTAGGAGGTATTTTTTTTAATGTTTAAGTTTGATTGGGGCAATTTGGTCAAGCACTTGAAGGATAGAGTTATTGTAGTGATCAGTTAGGTCAGTGGTGCTGTGAGAGGGGGAGGGAGTAGGCGGGTTTTGATAGAAGATTCCAACTCGTCAGGGGGATAAGGTGAAGATTACGGGTATGTTTCAAGGGTAAATTGCCGATAGGGGTGGGGATAGTAATAGAGCAGTTCAAATTGAAGAGGATAAGGTGATGATCCGATCAGTCGACTGGAAGAATCGTTGAGAGAGAGGCCAGATCCTTGCTAGTCATAATAGCATCAAGGGTGGCGCCTTTAGAGTGAGTCAGGGCTTGGCAGAGTTGTGTCAGGTCAGTAATGTCCATGATATCTTTAAGGAGTATAACAGACGGGTCGTCGTTATTATTCCAGTCGATGTTATAGTCGCCAAGAAAGAGATTCTTGGGGTGAGTGAGCAAAGGTTGAGTGATGAGATCCGATAGCTCTTCGGTAAAGGGGATGGGATTGCCAGGGGGGGGGGGTGGTAGATAGTATGAAGACCAATGGTGGGGGAGCCAGGAGCGGTAAGATCAACGCAAAGGTATTCAAAGGTAGAAGGGTCCTGGAGATGAACAAGTGTGAGAATGAGTTCCTTTTTAAAAATTAGGGCAAGGCCACCTCCTATTTGCTTTATTCTGTCTTTCCTAATGATGGAATATACAGGAGGAATGAGCAAGTCGAGGATAGGAGTCGAGTGGGGGTTGAGCCAGGTTTCCGTAAGGAAAGCAATATCTATGTTTTCATTGAGAATGGTTTCCGCAATATCAGTCGCATGGCAAGATGCGGGTCGGCAGTTAATCAACATGGAGTATAGGGGTGAGGGGTCAGGGTATTGAGTGGAGGGATCAGGGAGGATGGAAGTTAGTTGTTCAGGGGGTCTAGGTGATGTCGGGTAAAGGGGGAGTCGACTCGTTACTAGGAGAACAGAGATAGTAGACTAACTAGGTTAGTAGTTATGAAAACAAAAAATATTAATTTATTATGCAATCATAACCTCACATTACTCTAGAATCTCATGCTATGTCTTATGTGTGAAATTGTCATCGTTTTGATTAATGTGACATACTTAACTTGAATTTTGCATGTGAAAGACAGGTTCAAGCATAACATGACTTGCAGAGAATATTGTCTGAATTGACCAGTCTGTCTTCTGCTGGTCCAAGAGTAGATTTTCCGCTTAATGTATGCAACTTACTTGCCCCAAACCATTTGAACTTCAAAAATGTAATGTTTCAAAATTGTTCAACAAATTTAGAGCACAAGAGAAATTTTGACAACCCTGGAAGTTTGGAAAGGTGATAGACCAGAGGTCAACCACTTCTGCGCCAAGCAGCAATATTTATGGTAAACGTCTTTAATTTGACACACTCTGTTAACCTTTTCAGTGCTAATGACGGAATGGTTCCGTCTTGAGAACCAGTGCTCCTGTGCTCCTGATGGAACCATTCCACCATGGTCACAGGCGCACTAAATCCTTCTGCTGCAAACAGCTGAGGGATTTCCTTTTTTGGGGGTGCCCCGGGAGGTGGGGAAAAGCTTCCCAACCTTTTGAGGCCTGTTTCTTATTTTCAATGTAATGTCGACTGTGCGCATGGCGCGCTGTCGTCATGACATTGAAAACAAAACTGAAACTCAGTTTCACTTTCAATGTTTCGGTGCTTGTGGGGCTATCTCAGCCCCCGAGCACCGCAACACTTGGGAGAGGTATCATTTGTATTGGGAGACCAAGAGGAACGCTGGGTGGTAGGACATTTTTGCTGGCACAATGATACCACAATGTACCATGGTATTTTTTGGCATTACTACACCAATATTATTACTGTGTTACTTTAAGGAGCTCCTCACCAACTCCTGTCTTCTTCTGTGACTTACATATAGAACTTTTTGTAATATTTTCTTTTTTTAATCAAATTTTAAAAAACTACAATTTTTAGTTCAGTTGTTGAGGGAGCCCTAATTCATTCCTCAGGAGATTATGCAAATTCCCTAAATTATTATTATCAGTCATCCTTTACTCTCTCTTCCTGCGGGAACATACTGCTGCAGGAAATGTTCTCCTGAATACCTTTCCCTTAATACCATCACTTTTAGTAAACCACATTTTTGCTTTTAATTAAATCTAGAGTCATGCTTAAGTTAACGTGCTGGGTGTTTAAATGGTGGAATGGAATAACTACAACACAGGTGGAAGGAAATATCTGCAGTATTGTAAAATTGCAAGAGTTCATTGGTCTGTTGTGCTTAACAGTTGATTTTTCTTAATCATTTGCCATCTCATTAGGAGTGCCCTTTTAGTTAAATGTATTTATTTATTGCTGTTAAGTCTGCCCCCCCCCCAAATTACCAATACCAGGGAAACAGATATATCTGGTGGGATGGAGGGATGGAGTTAACAGTGATTAGAAGGTGGACCCTTAGAAGTGAGAAAATCCCATGGATTCAGAAATTCTGGTTAACATGACACACCTAGGTTTAGGCCCTGTCCATCTCATCAATGGGAGCAGCACTGACATATAATGAAAGTAAGGCCAAATACACTAAAAGACAGGTCGCTGTGGCGACAAATTGCACACACCAACTTTTTGAGACCTGTTTCTGTATTTTAGATAATACCTTTGTTATACCTTTGTCCCATTATGTGGCATTGCAAACTATCCATTTGCAGGGCATCACAGACTTTGCCTTGCAACACAATCCCTGTGTTAGCATTCCTAAATGGGATTTTTGGTTTTATAAAGCAGATGATGTTCCTTAAAGGAGCCACACTGGCAAAGCTTTTCAAACCAAGGATTTGTAATTGAAGAATAGCATTATATACCTTGTTTACAATCCTGTAAGTTTCAAGGTTATAAGTAATAAGATAAACAGGGCTTGCACGGGCACAAGAGAACAATTTCATAACAGCAATGTGCATGAAGCTACATTTGATCTGTGTCAAATCATGACTAGGCTAAAGTGAAGAGAAGTGCACCATCAACAGCCTTGGTATTTGTCTCTTTGGTGCAGAGGAGTTTCCAGGTCAATTGCAAACTGTGCACGGGTAATACAGTTAATGCATGAGCAGATTCCTTTTTATTGGTTTGTGCATGAGCAAAATGTATTTTTCTCCATCTGCACTAGTAGGTGATGAAATAAATCGATGAATCTACTCTCTAATTTGTAATTATCTAAAGTACTTACTGATGAGGCTCACAATATTACAGATAAAGAAAAAGAAATCTACAGTTCCCAATGAAATCAATGAGGAAAAACAATACATTTTGCATTTATTAAAGTGCTCGATACATTGCTTAATTTTGTGGTCCCAAACTCTTCACACCTGGATTTTACAGAATCATATTCTCAGCGCCTTGTGTGTGCTTTTTGTGCTCTATAGCAAGTACTGGGCACGCGTTTAGAGATAAACAGTATTCATACTGAGTGATTTACATAAAAACAAGTCGACACCGGTGGTGTAATAAACACATTGTTTATGTGGATGTATTCTTCAGAACATACAACGCCAGCCGACACGTGTTTCGTCAACAGGGGGATACCTGTGACTCTTCAGGGCTGAAAACGCGCGATGAGCGGATCTAGTTACCGGTGATAGTTCCAACCCGGTCGACGGGTATTTGAAAGAGCCCTAGGTACGGGACGAATGGATGAAGGAATAAACACAGGCAGGTAAGTCTGTGTGGCCAAGATCTTGTAGTACCGTGTCTCGGTGGTGCTCGTCTCGTCTCCGATAGTAGGAGCTCCTACTATCAGGGTTGGAACTATCACCGGTAACTAGATCCGCTCATCACGCCCTTTCAGCCCTGAAGAGTCACAGGTTTCCCCCTGTTGACGAAATACGTGTCGGCTGGCGTTGTATGTTCTGAATAATACATCCACATAAACAACGTGTTTATTACACCACCGGTGTCGACTTATTTTTATGTAAATCTCTCAGTATCAACACTGTTTATCACTAAATGTGTGCCCAGTACTTGCCATATTGTCTTTCTAGTGTCAAGGTTTCTCATCTTTCGCTCTTACAGAGGTTTAGGGTATTCCTCTATACCAGAGGTCTTCAATCTGTGGGGCGCGACCCCCAGGGGGGTCATGGAGTCTTTGGAAGGAGGTCGTAGATTCTGTCAGAGCATGCAGTTCCTGGCGTTGGGCTGATTGAGGGTGCTCATGGCGGAGTCCTAATTCACACCGAGGGGTGAAAAAAACATCAAAGCCTCATTAACAAGTAAAAGGTCTTTTAAAGACCTGTCAAGTACTCGGGTGTGGCTGTGTGTGTGTCCCTGAAGCTGTTTCAGCCGGGCTCACATACACGATCGGGGGGAGGGGAATGAGGGGTCCTGGGGGAGCAGGCTGTAGTGTAGCCCTTTGAGTTCATTGGACGTTGCACGCCTGGAGCTGTGGGTCCCGTGACAAGTCCCAGAAATCATTGGTTAAGTCCCAGGAGCCCTCATACCTGGCGCCTGTGCGGAAGAAATGTGCCTGAGAGTCTGTTCTTCATGGTGAGATGTTGTTACAGCCTATCTGCCCCCTCCACCTCCCCCCCGCCCTCAGCAGGGAGGCACAGAGATGCCTCCCATGAGTGGGAAAGAAGAAGGAAGAAGACGCAGAGAGATACTGACCCCCCCATGAGAGAGGCACAGAAAAGGTGGGTGGATGAATGATGGGTGGATGGATGGATGAAAGGGTGGACTGATGAAGGATGGATGGATGGATGTAAGGATGAAGGATGGATGGATGTGTGAAAAGGTGGGTGGATGAATGATGAGTGGATGGATGAAAGGGTGGATGGAAGGATGAAAGGGTGAATGGATGAAGGATGGATGTATGGATGGATAAAAGGTTGCATGGATGAATGATGGAAGGATGAAAGGGTGGATGGATGAAGGATAGATGTATGGAAGGATGAAAGGGTGGACGGATGAAGGATGGATGGATGGATGAAAGGGTGGATGGATGAAGGATGGATGTATGGATGGATAAAAGGTTGCATGGATGAATGATGCATGGATGGATGTGTGAAAAGGTGGGGGGATGAATGATGGGTGGATGGATGGATGAAAGGGTGGGTGGATGTATGGATGAAAGGGAGGATGGATGAAGGATTGATGTATGGATGGAAAGATAAAAGGGTGGATGGATGAAGGTAGATGTATGGACGGAAGGATGAAAGGGTGGACGGATGAAGGATGGATGGAAGGATGAAAGGGTGGATGATGAAGGATGGATGTATGGATGGATAAAAGGTTGCATGGATGAATGATGCATGGATGGATGTGTGAAAAGATGGGGGATGAATGATGGGTGGATGGATGGATGAAAGGGTGGATGGATGAATGATGGATGTATGGATGGGATGCACTGTGAAACACAAAGCAGCTTATAAGCTGTGGCTCCATCCCTCATTTAATGAGCTATTCCAGGGCCGGTGCAAGTTTGCAGCTGCCCTGGGAGCAGCACATTTATGATGATAGGGTACACTGTCTCAGTCTGTGCCGGGCACCTTTCTTGATAGTGTACCGAGCCCTTACGTCAACCGTCTATCTGTTCTGTAATCAAAACCCAGGTGTATGCAGAAGTGACATATTCATTTGTTTAAGCAGTTAGATTTGAAAAATCTATCTTTCGAAATTGTTCAACAATTGTAGAGCTCTAGACAAATGTTGACATAACTAAAAGTTTGAAAATATGAATGGCCAAAAGTTAACCCCTCCTTTACCAAGCTGCAACATAATTGGTAAAATCTTTAATTTGATATACTCTGTCACAGTAAAGGTGACTTTATCCAGTTACACTAAGTAATAAAAAGATACAGCACCTCCAGATGCTGATGCATATATCAAAGGGTAAACTTTTTGCCAATGGGCACAGGGTGGTAAATGTTAAATGTTAGAGGATACTTGCTTAATGTTCATTGCATATTGAAACTACCACAAACTGGAGACCATTAAAGGACAACTATTCTGCATCAAAAACGTCCAAAACATTAAGTCAAATATACAGGACTACATTGTAAACTTGACCTTATACATCATATTTAAGCCCAATAATACTATTCTGTCATGATCAACTAAATCCTACAGTGAGCCATTACATTTGGAGACAGGGCTGTTCCAAACCCCCTTTCATGTAACGTTGCACGCTTTGCTTCCAGTATTTTTAAAATACATTGTGGTAATACATGGATTTTCATCTTGGCATAATGACAACACAGGGAAACAATGACTTGTAGGTTTACATCTTTGGGCCAAGTGTAAAGTATTTTGAAATGCTGCTATTCCTTTATTTTGTGTTGAAATGTAGTTTAAAAGTACCTTAGAAACAGAGGTTGCAGTCACAAGGACACTAAATCACTGTTAAATGTTCTGTTTATGTTTTGAAAGTTCACTTACCTTATTTTCCTCCATTTGATGGAGGACAGTATCAGCTGCTGGGAAGCAGAGGTGACCTTCACAGTCCCCTATCCACTACTGTGGTAGATTTGGGGTGATGAAAAGAAGTCTCCAACAATAGGTAAATGTCAATGAGAGTGAAACACCAAATATAAGAAGAAAGATACACTTTCTCAGCAACTACCATCCGGTCTCCAAGGTAAGAAATGACAACAGAAGCCACATTCTGGAACAGTAAACCATGACGCAACAATGGCTGCATCAGAGTTCCCTGAAGATTCTGCCGTGCTAAGACTCCAGAGGTTTCCATGGACCCAGAGACACATCATGGCAACAAGATTTTTTTAAACATAATTAACAGTTGTGTACATAGCTAATGGTGGATATGGCCCTGCCTTGTGCAGAGTAAAGCAGGGGTATCACCAAAGTGTTAATTTGGAATATCTGGGGCAGGTGGGTTAATTTCCTCTGCTTGTCAGATATACGCATGAGTAATCTCATTAGGAGTGTGAGTAAATATTGCAGGTTTATTTCAGTGAGATTAAGGGTATAGTTTTTGCCAGTGGATGAACTGGATTTTATTGGGATCAGGCTTGGGAATTTCAGCTTCAGCACCTCTCCCTGGAGCTCTGAAGCCTGTGCACAAAGGCTGGACGAAGTAACATGTGCCTCCTGTGAACAAGATGGAAGGGATATGGTACATCCTCTATGCCTTCAGGATTGTTTTGCTTGTTAAACTGGCAATGGTAATTCCCTGGCCATTTTGTGTGTCTTCTTGTCAGATATCTTATTGGAAAGACGATCTGCTGATGCACCTAATTATTAAACTTGAAAAGGTTGTGTGTGGCCAGCAAAAGAAGGACCCGAAAGAAGAAAACAGGAGGGAAAAATACATGGGAAAATAATTATTCTACATGAAGGGAAGAGAGTAGTTATCAGGACTTGGATAGCATTGAATCAGTGCTTAATTTGAGCCAGTGGTTTCCGGCACTTAATCATTATCACCGGCGCTTCAGCACCAGTAAAGGAGACATTCATTTTTGGTAGGCACAGGGAGATTAAGTGAGTCATAAGATATTGAGCCAACGCTAAGACTCGAACCTGGTTTCCAGCTCCGAGCTCGGCAGCTCTGGCCATTACACCACATTCTCTCTCCACTTGTAGGGTTTCATGGCTTCTGTTTTAGGTGGCGCAAACAAGAGAAATGGGCCGATGGAAGCTGCCTCCTGAAGAGAGCCCCAGCACTAATTTTTCTACAAAATTGCCGCAGCACTTGATACCATCATCTTTGCAATTTGTAGCATTGCGAAAACAAATTTCACTGTTATCTAACATAATGGTTTTAAATTTATTGTGCTCATGAGAATGAAAAGCTCAGACAGCCTTACCGGGGATTTAAATCTATGAACTGCAGGTGACACAGACATGAGGGAAGAGAATATATAGCTCACTGAGCTACCCCAAAAAATACTGGATATTACATAACACTATGAATAATCCTGAGGGGAATCATGATCTGGATTTAGGTAGAAATCAGTGGAATGAAAGTTTATTTCTTTTCTTTTATTGTTATTTTAAAGGTTGTATATAGCGCTACTGGACCCAGGAGTATCAGAGCGCTTTACAGACAGATAAACATCATGAAGCAAAAAAATTAAACAAAACTACAAAGTGAATAACAACTCACATGGGAAACTGTCTTTCAGTAAGACGAGGGAATTGAGGAAAGAGAGTAATTAGGTATGAATGAGGGAGAAGGGGATGGATGAAAGATAGGAGAGAGAGGGGTAGAGGGAGAGGGGGGAGAAAAGGAAAGTGAGAGAGAAGGGGTGGGTTGAGGAGAATAAAACAGAGGACTACATCATTAAAGAGATGTTAGGTACCCCAATACTTGTTGAGAAGAAGCGCCTTGAGTCTTTTTTTGAAGAGAGGGAAGGATGGGTTGCCGTGAAGATCTTTGGGGAGAGAGTTCCAGATCGTAGCGGCTTTACCAGAGAAAGCACGTGATTGTGTCTTTTTACATTTGAGCTTCGGGGGGGATGAGGACAAGGGCGTTGGTGCTTCTCAAGGACCTGGAGCAACCAGCTTTTTGCAGTTTGTCCGAGAGGTAAGAGGGGGTGTTTTGGTGAAGGGCTTTGTGAGTAATGCATGCCATCTTGAAGTTGATCTACCTTCGATTGGTAGTCAGTTAAGGTTTTTGAGGATAGGAGAAATGTGATTAAATCGTTTACAATCAGAGATAAGTCTGGCGGCCAGATTGAGGACAGATTTAATTGGGGCAAGGTGGACTTTTGGGGTTCCTACAAGGGTGGCATTGCCATAGTCAATTCTGGAAAGTACAAGAGACTGGACAACAATTTTGAAGTCATCTGCTGGAATGAAAGGTTTGATTTTTTTAAGGTGGAGAAGGGAGAAGAGAGCACCTTTTGCAGCATGTTTAATGTGAGGGATGAAAGTAAGATTCTTATCAATTCTGATGCCCAAGGATTTGACAGAGTTAGAGGTGGAGAGGGTGCAGTTGAGTGCTTTTATATCATTGATCCAGAGTTGAATAGGCAGGGAACTATTTTTGGGAGTGAAAAGGATGATTTCAGCTTTTTGGGGATTCAGTTTGAGATGATTAAGATGGAACCAGGCTTGGACTTGGTTCAAGGTATCATTGAGGAGAAGAATGTCATGGTGGGATTTGATCTTGTAATATAGTTGAGTGTCGTCAGCATAGAGGTGGTAACTGATATTAGCTTGTTTGAGAATAAGGGTGAGTGGTTCCATGAATAGATTAAAAAGGGTAGGGGAAAGGATAGAGCCTTGTGGGACCCCAAGTGAGACAGGTTGTGGTTTGGAGAGGCAGTGACTGAGTTTAATTTGTTGGGATCTGTTTTGGAGATAAGAGGTGAACCATTGGTGAACAATGCCCTCAAGCCCAAAACGGTCTTTGAGAGTATTAAGAAGGGTAGGATGGTGGACAGTATCAAACGCAGCAGAGAGGTCAAGGAGGATAAGGAGGGAGGATTCGCCTTTGTCAAGAGAGCGATGGATATCATCTGTGATACTGAGCATGACGGTTTCCGTGCTGCATCCTTTTCTAAAACCGGATTGGAAAACGTTGAGGAGATTGATGAAGTGATATGTTTGTCTAACTGGGAAAGTACACATTTTTCAAGGGCTTTGGAGAGGAAGGGAAGATTAGAGATAGGGCATAGATTGTTCAAGTCATTAGGGTCAGCGGTGGGGTTTTTGAGGATGGGGGAGATTTGACCAAGTTGAAGGGATGCTGTGACACAGCCAGTGGCAAGGGAGGAATTGATGATATTGGTCCAGATGGGTGCGATGATGTGTTTGAGTTCCTGAACCAACTGGGCAGGAAGAGGATCATTGGTGTGTGACGAAGGTTTGAGTTTTGAGATAATGTTGAGGACAGTCGATTCAGATACTGGACAAAATGTGTTCCAGGAGGCATTGTTTTTGGTAGGGGTGTCTTTAAAGATAGAGTCAGGATGGGGTAGAGTAGGGAGGGGTAGAGAGGAGTCGTGGCATGAAGGGGCAGAGGAGCAAGGTGAAGTAGGACTGTTAGGGAGGAGGTGTTGGCTATGGGTAGATTGGTATGGGAGAGGAAGAGAAGAGAAGGATAGTTCAATCGAGTTGACTTTATTCGAAAAGAAGCTGGTGATTTCTTCACATTTTTGAACAGTGGCTAGTATTTTAGGGGGACCAGAGGAAGTCTGTTTTTTAACAATGCTAAAGAGATCTCTGGGACGGTTTTGGCCTGGTCAAGTTGTGAACGGAGGAAGGAGGCTTTTTCAGTTAAGATGTGCTTCTTGTATTTGGCTCTGGCAGTTCTAAGGAGTGTCAGGTTATCAGGGGAGGGATGATTCCTCCAAGAGCGTTGAGATTGTCTGAGGGCCCGTCTTTCATTATTAAGGTCGGAGTTAAACCAGGATTTAGGAGGTATATTTTTTTGATGTTTAAATTTGATTGGGGCAATCTAGTTAAGCACTTGAAGGATAGAGTTATTGTAGTGATCAGTTAGGTCAGTGGTGCTGTGAGAGTGGGGGAGGAGTAGGCGGGTTTTGATAGAAGATTCCAACTCGTCAGGGGGATAAGGTGAAGATTACGGGTATGTTTCAAGGGTAAAGTGCCGATAGGGGTGGGGATAGTAATAGAGCAGTTCGTGGACAAAGTGACACAAAAAGAGAGTGTCCGGGCTCCTGTCTTGAACTCTTCAAACTCCCTAACGAAGGAATGGCCTTTTACGGATCATAAAATGGCACCAATAAATGAGTGTTTTTCGTCTCAAAGGAACGTCAATCCTATAACAGCCCAGAAGGATGAAATCGAAAAAATGAAAAAAAAGGGACGGAAGGATGATGCTCCTGGTCCAGGTGGAATTCCTCAAGGTCTGTTCAAGAAAGATGCAACCTTTTGGGCTGCGAATCTAAGCACCCTTTTTAATTCAAGCCTGCAAAATAACATCATACCGCCCTCCTGGCGTGGATCCATTCTCGCACCGATCTTCAAAGGAGGGGATAAAAAAATCCCCAGGGAACTATCGCCTTATCGCACTCATTGACAACGAAGCAAAGTACTTTGCGGGAGTGTTGCTCAACTCACTCAGGGTATGGGCGGAATATAACTCTATAATTCCTCTGAATCAAACAGGCTTCACAACAAACACTGGTACCTCAGTCAATCTTATGACCCTTTCCTGCCTGATTGACCAAGCGAAGTTCTGTTCTTGCCCACTCTATTTGGAATTTATTGACTTCCAAGCGGCCTTCGACAATGTTAACAGAAGCAAACTCTGGCAGAAGTTGTCCAGACTCAATATTCCAGCGGACCGCCTAAGAGCCATACAACTTCTACACCAGGACACATGGGTCAGGATTAAGTTCGGGGATGGCTCAAGATTGTCCCGCCCAATTCCGACGGAAAAAGGCCTTAAACAGGGGTGTGTCTTGGCTCCGACACTCTTTAATTTATTTCTAGCCGACCTTCCTGAAGTCCTTAACAAGGTCAACTCCCACGCCCCCAAACTATCTGGTCTGTCGTTGACAAACCTACTATATGCTGATGATGTGGTTTTGTTAAGCAAAACAAAGATCGGAATGCAAAGGCTCCTGGATGCTACCTCTGAATACTCAAATAACAATGAGCTTCGCATCAACAACAGGAAGACGAAAATCCTAGCAGTTCATCTAAGTAAAGCTAAGAAACTTTCTTGGACTTTGAACAATGAAAGCATCGTCGAATCAAACTGCCAGAGGTATCTTGGAGTTATTTTTAACAACAATGAAAAATACAAATCTCACCTAGAAGAACAGAAAAGTAAGGGTGTGGCACTTGCTTTTGCAATTGGATTAATTCAAAAGAAGCTACAAGGCCCAACTCTCGCACCCACACTACAGGTCAACCAGGCTAAAATCATTCCTACCCTAACCTACGGCAGTGAAGCTTTAAAAGGATTAGACAGTGGCCAATTGGACACAATCATTACTAAGATCTACAGATCAGTGTTCAAATTACCATCCCATACATCACCGGCACAAATTAGGTTGGAACTAGGCATCTGCAAACAACAACTGGCCAGAGCCATGAATTTTCTAGTGTGCTGCCACAAACTGAGGCTATCAAAGGAGGGTAGTCTAGGGCACCATCTGTGGGCCAGTATTGACAACAACTCATGGCGAGCAGGTCATGACTACTGGTCAAAAGGTCTAACAACCCTGTGCCTAAACGACCTCTGGAATTTGCACGCTAGTCAGAAGGAATTCAAAAGGCTAGAGAAAATTAGCACCAAACAACTATCAATAATGGAAGACAAAGCCACCCTTGCAAAAAGAAGTCATGGGTGGATGACCCTTCATTCCTATGCCTCGTTAATTCCACAGCCGTACCTCACCATTTCTTTCAGTGCACCAACGAAACTAAGTTTCTTAAAATTAAGACTGGGAGTTATCAACCTGCTGATGCATTGGCCAAAATGGAAAAGAGAGCACGGACGAGATCTATGCCGACTTTGTGGGAATCACAAAGAAGACATTATACACATCATCTGTCTGTGCCCAAAACTGCTCACTGAGAGACGGGGCCTACTCAAGCATCATTGGAATAGAAAAATTATCAGAAGCTGTAGAGCAGCAGTTCTGGCCTGCTTTGATCCTAGGAACACTAAATTAAACTGTGCCCTAGTAAGATTTATGGAGCGCACTGTAAAAAAACTAAGTGAGGTGTCCACAGGTTGAAATTAAATGAAATGAAAAAGAAACTTAATAGAGCGCACTGCGGCCAAGCGGCTTCCTGGCGCTGAAGACTCATCCAGGCTCACAGAGGGAACCCAAGGGGACTAGCTGGGGAATGCCTGAGAGAACAGAAAGGTTTTGAGGGCCCTACGAAAGTGGGTATAGATAGGGATGGAACGTATGGAAAGAGGAAGACTGTTCCAGAACCGGGGGGCCAGAACCGAGAAACGGGTGCCCCCTGTACGTGATTTACGGAAACGGGGAACATGGAGGAGAGAAAGTGATGAATAACGGAGAATACGGCTGGGGGCGTGGAAGGTGATGAGAGAATTGATGAAGAGAGGGGCGGAGCGAGCGTGCGCCCAAAATGCCAGGCAGGCTAGCTTGAAGTAGGATCTGAGATGAACAGGGAGCCAGTGTAGGGACTTAAGTGCAGGGGTAATGTGAGAAGATTTGGGTAGGCGGAGGATAAGGCGGGCCGCTTGGTTTTGAATGGCCTGGAGTATGCGGGTTTCATAGGCGGGAATGCCTACGTATAGGCCATTCCCGTAATCCAGGCGAGAAATAATAAGAGCCATGACGATGGTTTTAAGGGCATCTACAGAAAAAAACCGGGAAATCTTACGTATTAAGCGAAGAGACAAGAAACAGGAGGACACAACGGAACTGATTTGGGCATGCATGGACAGGTCATGGCTCACCTTGATGCCCAGGGTACCGGTGATAGTTCCAACCCGGTCGACGGGTATTTAAAAGAGCCGTAGGTACGGCATGAATGGATGAAGGAATAAACACAGGCGGGTAAGTCTGTGTGGCCAAGACCTTGTAGTACCGTGTCTTGGTGGTGCTCGTCTCGTCTCTGATAGTAGGAGCTCCTACTATCAGGGTTAGAACTATCACCGGTAACTAGATCCGCTCATCATGCCTTTTCAGCCCTGAAGAGTAACAGGTATCCCCCTGTTGACGAAATACGTGTCGGCTGGCGTTGTATGTTCTGAATAATACATCCACATAAACAACGTGTTTATTACACCACCGGTGTCGACTTGTTTTTATGTAAATCTCTCAGTATCAATACTGTTTATCTCTAAACGTGTGCCCAGTACTTGCCATATTGTCTTTCCAGTATCAAGGCTTCTCATCTTTGGCTCTTACAGAGGTTTAGGGTATTCCTCTATACTTATTTCACCATCAAAATCTGCATAAACTAACTACTCCCTAACCACTTGTGTGACTGCTAAAGCGCCAGTGTCATGCTCTCTTCTAAACCCTACTCAGGCCTTCTATTGCTTTTGTGCTCTGCCTGAAGACTCACAGTCCCACAATCTTCACGTTCCCTGAGGAGGAGGGGCTGGCAAGTTGGGAGGCTCCACTGCTGCCAATGCGCTATAAAGTGCCAACTACATCCATGCAATGTGGGACGCCTTCTGGGTGCTTTTTGGACACTGCCTGTGGACTCACAGTCTCACAACCATCGCAAGCCATGAGGAGGAGGGGCTGGCAACTTGGAGGCCCTGCTGCTGCAGATGTGCTATAGAGTGCCAACTACATTCCTGTGGTGCTGAGCTCACCCAGGTGCGTGCCTGGATTAGGACTGGGCCAAGAGGGCGCCCATCTGCACCTCTCAGCAGCCGACAGAGGCCGGGTCAGGCCCTGTCTGTTTGTCCCGCGGCTCGCATCTGCCCTGTAGCTTGCAACTCCTTTCTTGACTATCTAGGTTTGCCTTTACTCCTGTTCTGGAACTATGGGGAAAAGGAACATTGCATGTGGTGCAACAAGGAGTGATATGACAACTACAATTGATTCCTTTCTGGTGCATGCAGCTAGTGTCCTTTCCAAGGAGCTGTAACTCACCAAAATACCCATCTCCCTGGAGGAGGTGAGGGGCAACTTGCTTGTTTCTAATAGTTCCAATAGTCTGGACATTCTCATGAGGCCACATGAAGGAACTGTCGACCCCCGATCAAGTATGGACAGTGTGTGTTTGCCCCTTGTGGAGAATTTGCCTATTATGGAGCCTTTAGTGAAAAAAGGGTAGGACACTGTGCAAGAAGGGGACAATTGACTGCAAGGGAACTAAACTGAAGAAGCATAATGTCATCCCATTGTGGACGTCCTCTAATATCGATGAATTATGCACTAGGATAGATGTTTTTTTCAAATTACATCTAAAGCCAGTACATGAGTGCCTTGATGCAATAGAGGAAAGTGCAACCCAAATATTGAGCCTTGCTAAACTCACACTGCCCCTGAGGTGCATTTGGCGTCCTCTTACCTTCCTAAGGATTTAAGCAATATGGCTAGTATGGCCCATGGTCCTAGCCTCATTCAAACCATGATCCCTATGGGTTGTGATTTGAGGTGCTGGGGGTTATGCCAGATCAGACTCAAAAGACATAAACATCATCTTCTCAGGTACAAGGGCCTATATCTCCCAATCTCTATTCCCAGGCAAACTGCTCCAGTGATGCTTCCTCGACAATTATGTGACAGGGGGACCAGAGATCTTGCTTCTGGGATGGCTATGGAACCGAGGGAGATGCGCAACCGTAGCTTTAGCAGGGAAGTTCAAGTTTTCAATCTCCCACCAGAAGTATGCCCTTGGGTCCTAAACAGACCCAGACTGAGAACACAGTCCTATTGATTTTAAAAGTATCTGACTGGCTTATGAAATTTAGGAGCAATGACCACTCCTTATTTGAACACATTTTGATGGCAAGGAGGGTTGACTGGGTAGGGCCATCCCATAAAACAATCCCTTGTAAATGTATAGTGGTCAACTTCGATGATCCAAAAATTGTTGCAACCCTCCTATGGCAACTTCCTCTCCCCTTTTCAGGAGTTTCATAAAGATCTGGTTTCCCACAAGGGTTCTTATCTCTCCCACCCATCCCTGGTGTAGGAAGACTAATATATAGAGATAATAACAGAGAGACTCACGCTTCTGGTCAAGCTGCGGTGGTGCTGTAACAGATATACACTCCTAGAAGGTTAGGATGAGTGTGATTGACTGAAAGCTCTACCCCAAAGTCTAGGTTCCTGATAGTAGGAGTGATACCGAGGCACACGTGGCAGATGCTGACACGATTGCTAACACCCCTGAGCCAGTTAAGGTTTTATCCTAGTAAATTGCAGGATTGACGCAATAACTAGGAGACCAAGAGTGGGTCAATTTAGTGGCTAGCTACCATGTGATCTGCCTACAAGAAACCTAGGACTAACACCAAGTTATTTAGGTTTTGTACATATCATTCCTCAGCTATCTATTCTAATGCTAGCAGAGCTAAAGGTGTTCTACTTACACTGATTGCAAATAAATTTTTGGGGGAAGTGATTACATTGTATAATGATTTGCCTTATTTTAACTGCTTTGTGTGTGATTTTGTCCAGGATTGGGGTAACTAATTGTTAATTACTATAACAATACCCATTGCCCACCCCTTTCATGCTAAGTATAGCTTGAAGGGGTGCCTTATTTACAAGGCGGTGTTAAGCCACATTGAGTGGCTTAACACAAGCTTGTAAATAAGGTGAAGCCCCCATCGCCACAGGAAACTCGATAAAAGTGACGTTCCTGTGGTGATAAGGGCTAGTAAATATGCCCCTTTATATTTATGCCCATCCCTTTCTTGCAGAACTCAGAAATGTACACTATTTTAGTGCAATGTTAAAGAATTGTTATGTTTATTGTAGTATGCCTTTTTCTTCTTATATAATTTTTAAATACAATATTGTGATTTTAATTGTTTTTATGAGATGGGGTATTTTAAGATTTGATACATCAAAGTGAGGTATGGGTTTAAATGAAGTCCCAGTGAACAGTGCGACGTAATATTTCACAGGGGTAAATGAAGTCTTTTTAATGTTTGTCTAAGCTTTTACATGTTCTTTAATGCTACAGAAGCGTAGCGAAAGTAAGTTTATTCACTGACTGACTGACTGCAAAATTTAAAGCTGATATGTATCAAAGACACATTGCAATTCACAAATGCACTGTTGTGTCATTATAAAGACTTTGGGACCCAGTAGGAATATTTAGGAAAAGAAGGGCACTTCCACTTTATGAATATTGGCTTCTGAGCAATGGCCGACGCACACTGTGCTCCAGGGAGCCTCTTCATGCTCCAGACAATGTGCTTTGCATCATGTCAGTTTTTTTTGTCTGTTTACATGGACAGGAGTTGTTCTCAGAAAACAAAATGCCACATAGCAATTTGTAATGCAGGGAAGGTGGTCTGATGGCACCTGCAGGAAATGTTTATGCATTTCCGCCCTTAAATTGCAGGATCAACCAACAGAATAATATTAATGGGGCAGAATTCTTTTGCAACCTGTATATCTAGTCCAAGGTTATAACATTCCTGGAAAGAATGTCGCTCACAATCCTATTTATCTGTAAATTTGTTCCCGTCCAGGTTAGCTTGTGTCTCCCTAAAATCACTAAATGAGTTAAAGCTGAATTGTCATGATGTGTAAAATAACACTCAGGCTTCTATAACAAATGGGTAACAAAATACCAATCTCTATGCAAACACTAACCTCTGCATTTCACCATTTTCCCCATGTCAAATTCAACAGGTAAAAATTGCTGAAATGTACCAGGGAGAAATCCCTGTAATTACCAAGATAAGCCACAGAGTTATGGCGCCCGGGCCAGGGTGACTGACTCCGGCATCTGGGGATCATGGTTCGATCCCCGGTGCCAGTGACAGATTAGCCCAGCACCATGTGACTCTG
This sequence comes from Lissotriton helveticus, assembly GCF_964261635.1. Taxonomy (NCBI): domain Eukaryota; kingdom Metazoa; phylum Chordata; class Amphibia; order Caudata; family Salamandridae; genus Lissotriton; species Lissotriton helveticus. The sequence goes on from NC_136057.1 coordinate 1,378,173,528, forward strand.
GGCAATAGCTTGCTTAATCTTCCCGACGGCCCCCAGCGCCTAGAGACCCTTACGGGTGATTGTTCGCACTTTACCAATGTGGATTATTATTAACCCTGGGCGTAGTGGGGCGTAGTGGGGCTCCGCGGAGCTACGCGGAGAGGGCGAGAAGCTACGCCCACTCCCGCACTCCGCGTAGCCCCACTACGCACCTCCCTCCCGCTCTCCCCTACATACTTTATTTAAGCATTTACACGGATTAAAACAACTTAAAAGCACTTACCTTGTCCGGGGCTCGTCCGGGTCTTCATCTTTGAATAGCGTCCTTTGCCTGGATACCAATGCGCATGCGCGGGCGGCCGCGCATGCGCATTTCTCCCGAGAAATGCGCATGCGCGGCCGCCCGCGCATGCGCATTGGTATCCAGGCAAAGGACGCTATTCAAAGATGAAGACCCGGACGAGCCCCGGACAAGGTAAGTGCTTTTAAGTTGTTTTTATCCGTGCAAATGCTTAAATAAAGTATCTAGTGGAGGGCGGGAGGGAGGCGGGTGGCGGCCGACTCGGCTACGCTCACGGAGTGGGCGTAGTGTTGCCGGCTACGCTGTCTACGCAAAATGCGTAGAAGGCAACACTACGCCTACTCCGTGGGCGTAGCCGATTCGGACGCCCACCCTTAATTATTATACATTTGGTGCAGGAGCGAGGAGATTCTACATATTAATTAACCCTTGGCGTAGTGGGTGTAGTGGGGCTTCGCGAAGCTACGCGTAGTGGGCAAAAAACTACGCCCACCCACGCACTTCGCGTAGCCCCACTACGCGCCACCCGCCTCCCTCCCGCCCTCCCTAAATGCTTAAATGAATATATAAATGAATTATAAAACCACTTACCTTGTCCGCCGCGTCCCCGGGGCTCCCGCTCGTCATCGCGCTGCCGGCGCGCGCGTCTTGGATACTAATGCGCATGCGCGGCCGCCCACGCATGCGCATTTCTCGTGAGAAAAGACTTGCGATAAATGATCTCTCCCAAAACATTGTAGTCCCCAATCTTCCTATTTGCACTTATCTAAACATTTAAACAAACATTTACTTGAAGTTGTAAATCTGTTTGTGCTATCTTAAGAGTTTTTGGAGCCCTGGGCAAGACATATTTTGTCACTCTTTTTGGAACGATTTGCTTTTATTATACATTTTCAACCAGTGCTTAATTTTTGCAGGCACTGGCTCTTAATTGCCGGAACCTGCAATTATGACAGCTGCCACTTGGTGGTGCTGTTTGTATGTTTTAAAGATGAGCAGGAAACTGTTGTTTTGTTAATTCAAGCCCAAATCATGCCAAAAGTATTGAGTAATACATTACACTTTTAGAAACAGAGCACACACAATCAGTTCCCAGCTCCAGCTACTCAGCCTCTGCTAACCAAATAGTACCAAAAGAAATGTTAGATAATCTACAGCGACAACTAGTCCATAATAAAATAAGAAACATGCAACTAGCACTTTCAAGTGTAGCTTTAAGTGCAAAATATTCTTAATCACTAATAAATTCCCTTCATAATTGCCATTCTCACTGCAAACGTGAAAATCATAGCACTGGAATGAGAAATTTTGTTATTTCATCAGAACTAGGTAAGCGTAAAATTATAGCAGGATGTGTAGTCGTGTAACTTGCGGGCCTGATTCATAGAACTAACTTAAGACAAAATCCTAAATTTACCACCATTTTGGTATTCACAGAAGGCACTTACTCATTTTGGTGTTCACAGAAGGCACTTACTCATTTCGGTATTCACAGAAGTTAGGAGTCCTGACTTTAGGACTCCTAAATGCCTTCTTGAATACCGAAAGTCTTGAGGATAGGATTTTTCTCAGTTTAGGAGTAGTAAAGTTAGGACTCCTAAACTGAGAAACATCCCAACTTTAAGACTTTCGGTATTCACAGAACGCATTTAGGAGTCCTTAAATTAGGACTCCTAACTTACTACTCCTAAACTGAGAAAAATTATTCTACATGAGGGGAAGAGAGTAGTTCTCAGGATTGGATAGCATTGAATCAGTGCTTAATTTGAGCCAGTGGTTTCCGGCACTCAATCATTATCACCGGCGCTTCAGCACCAGTAAAGGAGACATTTTTGGTAGGCACAGGGAGATTAAGTGATTCATAAGATATTGAGCCAACGCTAAGACTCGAACCTGGTTTCCAGCTCCGAGCTCGGTAGCTCTGGCCATTACTCCACATCCTCTCTCCACTTGTAGGGTTTCATGGCTTCTGTTTTAGGTGGCGCTAACAAGAGAAATGGGCTGACAGAAGCTACCTCCTGAAGAGAGCCCCAGCACTCATTTTTTTTTTACAAATTTGCCACAGCACTTGATGCCATCATCTTTGCCAATTTGTAACATTGCAAAAAAAAAAATTCACTGTTATCTAACCTAATGGCTTTAAATGTATTGTGCTCATGAGAATGAAAAGCTCAGACAGCCTTACCAGGGTTTTGAATCTATGAACTGCAGGTGACACAGACATGAAAGCAGTGAATATATACCTCACTGAGCTTCCCCAAAAAATTACTGGATATTACATAACACTATGAATAATCCTGAGGGGAAACATGATCTGGATTTAGGTAGAAATCAGTGGAATGAAAGTGAAACAAATCACTTCAAAACAAAAGCTATAACCATTGAATATAAATCTAACTAGGTTAGTAGTTGGGAAAAAAAGGAATTTATTATGCAATCATAACCTCACATTACTCTAGAATCTCAAGCTATGTGTAATGTGTGAAATTGTCATCGTTAAGCATAACATGACTTGCAGAGAATATTTTCTGAATTGACCAGTCAGTCTTCTGCCAGTATCAAGAGTAGATTTTCCACGTATGCATATGCAAAATACTTGCCCCAAACCATTTGAACTTCAAAAATGTAATCTTTCAAAATTGTTCCACAATTTTAGAGCACTAGAAAAAGTTTGACAACCCTGGAAGTTAGGAAAGGTGATAGGCCAAAGGTCAACCACTGCGGCGCCAAGCAGCAATATTATTGGTAAACGTCTTTAATTTTTTTTTTTTTAAAGCTTTTTATTAATTTTAAAACAAGAAAACAAAAGAACAATACAAAACAAGGCAGTACATTAAAGCGTGTCATCACGTGGCCCGTGGGGGGGGTATATAGAGGAATCAAGCAGTAGTGCAATCAATAAGTGGGGGGGGGGGGTAGAGGGGGGGGGGAAGGAGAACAAAATATATACAAAACAACTACATTCCTGCGGAGGAAACGTCAGGTTGGGAGGAAGACAAATCAGCATCAAATTTCGACATTGGGGGAGTACATATATCTCCACGGTATGCGTTCCATTGGGTCCACACTTTCCCCCATTTGCCTGGTCTGCCACGGGAAACATACACAGTTTTTTCTCGAAACATGCACCAATCCATGTTCTGTGTCCACCCCAGAAGTGTCGGAGGCTTCTGAGCGCCCCACAATTGGGCAATATCACGCTTGGCAACCATGTTGCCCAAGGTCGCCCAGCGGAGCTGCGCTTGATTGTAGTCATTCGGCTCCCAGACATTCAACAAGCATCTTCGCGCTTCAGGCATTAATCGCACTCCCGTGACCTCACTCATTACTTCATGCACGCGGTTCCAATAACGTATCACAGCAGGGCATTCCCAGATAATATGAAGGAACGTAGCCACCATACCGCATCCGCGCCTGCACAATCCATCCATCGAAAATCCCATTCGAACCAGACGTGGGCCAGTCACATACACCCTATGCAAAATTTTTAGTTGGACGAACCGAAGACGTGCCGGGATAGCCACTTCCTTCGGGGAAGAAATCGCGGACTGCCAGTCCTCATCATCGAGTTCTAGACCATCTCTGGTCCACAACCCTCGAAGACTATCTAGTAGATCAGTCCTGGTATTGATCAACTTTTTATAAATTAGTGAGATCGTGCTATCAGGGACGTGACCATCCAGAATCCGATCCTCTAGCGGGGATGCCTCCGGCACGTCCGAGCCTAGTGGAAAAACAGACAAGACCGCATGCCGGACTTGCGCATACCTGAAAAATTCCTTATCATTCAGCCCATACTCAACTTTCAATTCCTCAAACGTCTTGACCCTGCCCTTGATCCATACGTCATCTACCCTACTGATCCCGATCATGTCCCACCGATCAAATCCCTTCGATTGCCAAAGGGAGCCCAGTTTATCCGAAGCATATAGTGGGGTAGCCCGGGTCGGCCTGTCGGCCCATCCCGTGGCCGCCGTAGCTCTACGCCACACCTGCACTGCTGTTTTGGTGGGGCCCGTAAGAGTTTCGCCAGCTGATTTCGCATATAGAGCCCTATTGTAGTCCCCACCGGGTAGCAACCATCTGTCCATCGCAAAAGCCGGGTTTAGTGGGGGAGTGTAGGTGCCATGGTTGATGGCCCCCAATTGAGAGGCCCAATAATAGCGACGAATGTCCGGGAGGGCGATGCCGCCATCGTACCAAGGGAGTGTAAGCTTCGAGAGGGCGATGCGAGGACGGCCCCCCCATAACAATTGCCGCTGTAGACTCTCAATCTCACGAAAATATTCCGCTGGCACAGCATCAAGCGTGTTTTGAAGCGCATAAAGGAATAGGGGGAGCGACATCATCTTAAACAACGCAGCTCGTCCCAAGGGAGAAAGGGGTAGTCTGCTCCAAGTCCCGACATCCGCCCGAAGGCGTCTGAGAGGGGGCAGCAGATTGCGCTCATACCGAAGGGCGGGGTCCAAGGTGACAAAGATTCCCAGATATTTGAAACCATCAAGTACCACCGGAATAGGACAACCCCGGGGCAGGAGAGGAGTATCACCGGAGAGAACATAAACGCAAGATTTAGACCAATTTATAACTAAGCCGGAATTCTTACGGAAAGAAGTCAAAACGTCGAAAAGGACGATTAACAACTTTCGGGGCGATGTGAGGTACAAAAGGATATCATCTGCATACAGAGATACACGGTCTTTAAATTCCGGAGACCATCGAATGCCCTTCATGGATGCTTCCCATCGCAGCCAAGCCGCCAGTGGCTCTAAAGCAAGGGCAAACAAGAGTGGGGACAGAGGACAGCCCTGGCGCGTACCTCTACCGAGAGCAAAGGAGGCCGAGACACGTCCATTCACCACTACCTGGGCTAAGGGATTAGTATAAAGCAATCGAACCCAACGGATAAAGGTGGGCCCAAACCCGAATTTGGAAAGGACCGCCCAAAGATAGGGCCATTAATCGTGTCAAACGCCATGGTGGCGTCCAAAGACGCCAAGATGGCCGACTATCTCAATGTCCCCGCTCGCGCGAGGACTCCATGCAAGCGCCGAAGATTAAGCGCCGTATTGCGATGTGGTATAAATCCGGACTGGTCTGGATGAACCAGATCGCTTATAACAGTCACCAGACGATTAGCAAGAACTTTGGCCAGGATCTTGGGTTCAGCATTTATTAGGGAAATAGGCCTGTATGATTCGCAGCGGTCACGTGGCTTACCCTCTTTATGAATAACCACTATGGAAGCCAATCTCTGGTCAGGAGGAAGAAACCCGTCTGCTAGTGATTCCAAAAACATAGAGCGCATATATGGTGCCATCACATCCGGACGGAGCTTGTAGAGTTCTATAGGGAGTCCATTAGGGCCCGAGGCCTTCCCGGAGCGGATCGAACGGATAGCGGTCGCAACTTCATCCGCCGTGGGCGGAGCTTCCAGCCGGTCCCTCTCTGAATCAGACAAGCATGGCAGCGAGATATCGCGTAAAAGCATGTGGGAGTCCTGCTCCGGTCTATCGGACACAGGGGAGTACACTACCCGAAAATAATCAGCGAACCTCTCAACAATCCCAGCAGGGTCCGTGATACTTTCACCATTCGCGTCAACTATAACAGGAACCACTCGACTCGCACATTCTCTCCTATCCAACCAAGCAAGCAACTTCCCAGCCTTATCTCCCACATCATACAGACGTCCCTGCTGTTCACGATTCATCTCCTTCGCTGCATCAGTCACCAGAGCTCTGTACTCATGTTGTTTTAGGTCCAACAGATGAAGCCTCTCAGGGGAGACCCCAGCATCAAACTCTCCCTCAAGAACGGTAATTTCAGTCTCAAGACGAACAACCTCCTCTCGTCTACATCTCTTAACATTGCCAATCGACGAGAGGGCCTGCCCCCGAATTACAGTTTTGTACGCCTCCCACAAGGAGACAGAAGAGGATACTGACCCCACATTTTCGGCAAAGTATTGATCAATTGTCTTAAGTAGTTCCGCTCTAATCTTAGGATCACGGAGGTACCATGGGTTGATCGGGGCCACTCGACCCTCCGATCCCCCATGTGCGTTCACAACCAACCACAGTGGGGAATGATCCGAAATACCCCTGGCAAGATGTTTCACCTCCCCTATACGGGAAGCCTGGGAGGAGGGCATCAAAACATAATCTAATCTCGAAAGGCTGCCGTGGGCCCCAGAATGAAAGGTATACTGTTGTTGCCCAGGATGATGTAAGCGCCAACAATCGGTCAGCCCCCAGCGCCTCCATGAAGTCCCCAAGCCAGGATTGGAACTTAGCGAGAACTCGGGGAGGGTAACGATCACACATCCCAGATACCACGGAATTAAAGTCTCCCCCGACTACAAGCAAACCCTCGGGGACTCCCAGAATCACTCTTCCCAGATCTGCATAGGTCGTAGTTTGAAGACCTGGGGGTATGTAAACAGAAAATAATGTAACCACCCTACCCTCCCAACGCCCCACAATGGCGGCGTACCGCCCCCTATCATCAAGTATAATGTCGTCAACAGCGAGGGGGAGGGAGGTCCGGATTAGAATGCCCACCCCTCTGGAGCCAGAAGTGAAACCTGAGTGTGCAATGAGAAGATAGCCACGCCTATTCATGGCGTGGCACGTATTACCCAGCAAGTGCGTTTCCTGAAGCAAAACCACATCAGGGGACAAGCGTTTCAGTAACTGCAAGACCACTCCCCGCTTAATTCTGTCTCCCAGACCATTTACGTTCCAACACAGTATCCGTAGTCCCCTACCCCCCATCCCAGATTTCACCCCAAGTCCCCCCCACACCAGCCGCGACACCACAACACAGAAGATCATCAGCATTATGCCTTGAAAAAAACAAAAAAACACATCCCTGAACTTCTCAACCCCCCAGAACAACATCATACCCCCCACCCCGCACCCCTGCGTTAGACTCAAAAGCCACCCCAACTCGCAGCGTGCCTGTCGCCCTAACATACAACTAATCTACGAAAAGAACCCCAGAGGAGGAAGTCTCACCCGCCCCTCACCCACACCCCAGTAAGACAATGGAATAGCAATCATTATCAGTATAGCATCGAACCACTGCCGAAAGTCAAAACGTTGGTCCGGGAGCCGATGTCGCTCCCTATTCCTGCTCCGTCGGGCCGCCCTCTGCTCCATCGGAAGGTTCCGATTGTTCAAATCACCCTCGTCCCGTAGGCAGCGAGTCCAACCAGTCATTAGCCGCTTCAGGATAGTCAAAGAAAAATGGTCTATCGTTGTGGACGATACGCAATCGAGCCGGGAAAAGCATGGCATATTTCATGTCCCTGTCTCTCAGTCTCTTCTTTACTCCTTGAAATCCCAGCCGCTGCTTCTGGACTTGTTGGGTGAAGTCTGGGTAAAAGCTGACCGCAGCGTTCTCATATTCCGTGGGGCCCGATGTGCGGGAAGCCTGCAGTATCACATCTCTGTCACGAAAGTTGAAAATCCGCGCAATGATGGGGCGCGGAGAGGCACCCAGCTTGGGTGGGCCACCCGGGACACGGTGGGCCCGTTCTACTGCAAAAAACTTGCTCAGGCCCTTGGGCGCTAAATGATTTAGGACAAGATCCTCCACCAGTAGGTCCACAGCTGACGATTCCGTCTTCTCCGGGACACCGACCAGTCGGACGTTGTTCCGTCGTGCTCGGCCCTCAAAATCGTCCAAGCGACGGGAGAGATAGTCACGGGCGGATCTCAGATTACCGACCTCCGTCTGTAGGTCAGAGACGTCGGTGATAAGACTAGTAGTCTTCAGGTCGAGAGACTTGACCTTTTCGTTGGTTTTTGCAAGATCCGCCCTGATCAGATTGACATCTATGGCAACAGTGTCCAGCTTGTGGGTTAGGGCCTCATACTGTTGTCCAATCGCGGCCTTCATCCCAGCAATGGCGCACATGACGTCTTTCAACGACGGGTCATCACCCAGCAGGGATTCGTCTTCAATGCCGGCCGGGGGTTTAGCCATTCCGCTCGGAGAGCTCTTAGTGAGGGTATATCGGTCCATGACGTTGGATTGGACAGAACCTTCTCGAGCTGCCGGTCTGGTCTTGCGCCTCTCTGCTTCAGGCTTGGTGGCCATCTTAGGTCGTGTGCCCCGGAGGGTATTCTGAGACCTAGTGAAAATGGCTACACTCGATGTGCCCGCAGAAGCTCAGAGAATAAAGTGAGGACCAGTCACTTGGCAAAGAGCAAGAAAGTCCGGATCTCCGAGCGATGTTGCGAATAGTTGAGTGGAGCAAGCAACCAGGGCGACCAAGGCAAGGTCAATGACGTAGGTTCGTCAGAATCGAAACTGAAAGTAGAAGACCGGGCAAGGGAGGTTAGCGCAGGCCGTTGTTATTCAATTACTACCCGGCTGGCAGAGTAGGCAAGCCCGGGGCAGTGCCATGGAGCAGGCCGCAAATATTCAAAAATCCATATATTCGGTTCCCGGAGACCAAATCGAAATTCGCAAACGGATAAGTGATCAGCAGGTTCTCGACCACAAAAGCCCGTCGTCCAAATCAGGATTAGTTGCAGGATAGTCGATGGAGGTGGCGAAGGTCCGGGAGCTCTGAGCTCACTCGACCATCTTGGGTGCGCGCTAAGCTCCTCCTTAAACGTCTTTAATTTAACACACTTTGTTAACCGTTTCAGTGCTAATGACGGAATGGTTCCGTCTTGAGCACCAGTGCTAATGTGCTCCTGACGTACCCATTCCACCATGGTCACAGGCACGCTAAATCCCTCTGCTGCAAACAGATGAGGGATTTCCTTTTTTGGGGGGGGCCTTGGGAAGTGGCCTGTTTCTTATTTTCAAAGTAATGTCGATCACGCGCATGGCGCACTCTCGTCATTACATTGAAAACAAAACCCAACCCCGTTTCAGTTTCAATGTTTCGGTGATTGTGGGGCTATCTCAGCCCCCAAAGCACCCCAACACTTGGGAGAGGTATCATTTTTATTGGGTGACCAAGGGCAACGCTGCGTGGTAGGACATTTTTGCCGGCACAGTGATACCACAATGTACCATGGTATATTTTGGTATTAATACACCAATAATATTACTGAGTTACATTAAGGAGCTCCTGTCTGTTAGACCTGTCAGCCCTTTGGGTGGTCCCTCCTTATTATTTTTATTTCTTTTCCCTTTTTGCCTCAAATTATTTTTGTCCACTGTAATTTTTGCTTGTGTTAGCTTAAAATCTCTGGGCACACCATCATTACTAATTAATGGTGAGGCGCAGGTGCTCCTGTAAAAATGGAGGGTAGGTGCTCTAACACAAAATGGTGGCCTGTCAGAATTTACCTCAGAGCATGGGCCATTGGGTGACATGAGAGGTTCTGGAACTTTCTGGTCCACTCTAGTCACTTGGGCCCAGGCTATATATAGAGGGAGTGCGGGAAGGCCATTTTGGAGAGGAGAATGGACACTGAGGGGCTGGATGGAGTGCAGGCTGCTGAGTGAGGAGGCTGACGCACTGAAGGGGTTGACCGCCTTTAGGGGCTGCTACCCTTCACATTTGACGCTGCCCCCATCTGCTGATCTGACCCTGTCCTTATATAACACCTGGACCCTCTTTTTCCCCAGTGCTTCCACAGGAGAGGGACTTCTCAATTTACCAGATTGTGTATTGGCGTAGCCAGGACCCCCTTAAAGGTGGTGAGTGCGACTGCCTCCAGCTGGGGATGTAACCTGCGGGGAGTACTCACCCCCCTTTTTCGAGCCTCTACTGCCGCTTGGAGCGCCAGTGTTACAGGTCTTCCCATCACATTACCTCCGTGAACCCAGGGTCCTTCCCGGGCTGCAGGATCGCTTTAACAAACACCGCAGCCATCCGGCACTGTTTTTTTCTTTTCTTCCCCCCTTTCGTGCTACCAGCCTTGAATCTACTCACCACGGCAGTACCGCTGCTGCAATCCATACAGCGTGGCGGCCCGGGCTGGGAAAGGAAGCCGGGCCGCGCTGAAGGGAGGCTGAGGCAGGAACGGGAGAGACGAGGGCCGGAGTGGTCAAGTGATCGAGGCTCCAGCCCAGCGCGTCACTCTCCCTCGTCAGTGCTTCCGCCTCCAGCTTCCGCTGAGCACCACTGTTTTGGTGCCCCCGGCACGGGAAGCCTAGAGGGGACACCAAGTGAACCGGTGGTGTGACTGAGAGCCCCCCCCCCTTTTCCTTGTGTGGGCGCCAGCTTCATTTTATTGACAACAATCCACAGGTGAGGAGCTGGGAAAATCGCACACGCTGGGTCTGAGGTGTGGAGAACTGGTAACAGCTGCAGTTAACAGGAAATCGAGGAACTTTGTCCCCATCCCTTAAGGAGTGAGTTAGTCCTGCCTGACAGAGGCTTAGGAAGGTATCACCTGTTTTGTGTGGAAATGAAGTGCCAACTGGGGAAGAGGGTTACTATCTAAAATTCCCCATTTCAATGGTGACTCTGCATGGGCCTAATCTTTTGAATAACCCTGTGTGGACCATATATTTTTCTGCCTGACTGTAGTGAAGGATTTGGCCTATAATGTCTGTACTTTTCGGCCCTTGTTAAGAACTGTGAAATTTTGCTCGTTTTCTTTCCCCGGGTGGATTTGCCTGAACTGCTTCCACGGAATGGTACCAGGAACTGATTCACTGAGATAATACCAAATTCCGTAATGTGTAATGTTCTACCGAACAGAAGGGTAATAGGTTTGTGCCCTTTTCCTGAACTTTCACGTATGCCAATTGAATAGTTGACCAAAAAGACTTGATGGTAAACGTATTTAATCTTCTACCTTGGGACTATTTTTGTATTTATTTATTTATGTATGCAACTGAGGATGCAAATAACTACCTAATGCTTAACCAATGCTGCAGACTCCTGCTTGGTTATAGTGTCCTACATACAGCATATTGGCATGGTTACTGAATACTACGTGATAATGCTCTGAACCAAGTGTATGGGATATTCTTTTCCATATTTAAAGCTTATGCTGGAATTTCGCCTTGCTGTAAACTTAATTAATAATATGTATTGACAAAACCAAATATATTGAACTCAAGAAGATAAACATTTCTATTTTTCTAACCAGGTGTTGTGTCAATTTTTGAGTGGAGGTTCGCTGGGTTGCTGTGATGAGTGTGACGCAAGTACAACACAGTTGCCTTGGAGTTAGGCCTTCCCACTTGTGCCAAGCTACCCTAGGTGGACCGGTGACCCCGGGTCCAACATATTGGTGTTCAGCGGTGGGATTAGGGCTTGTGCTTGCGTTCACTTGACAGTGGCCCAGTGTGCACCACGCACCCTACACGTGAATCTTGGCTTTTCTGAATGGAGTTTTCTCCTTGTTGGTCTCCCTAATTGGATACCTTTGGTTTTTCCAAAATCCTTTCTGGTGGTTGTTAGAATTAGCGCTTATTTGACGCCTCTCTACTGAGAAACCCCAAATAAATGTCTGAGGGCCCGTCTGGCAAAATGGAGTTTGAGTTGGCTGAGTTAGAGACTTACTCAGTGGCGCAACTTAGGGAATTTTGCCAGAAGAAAGGGGTGTTCTTCAAGCGTGGTGCGAAGAAAGTAGAACTCCAAACCAGCTCGAGAGCATGGGTAGCAGCTCACCCAGGTGGGGAAAAGGGGGAGGAAGAAGGGAGTCGTGACACAATCATAGAAGTGGACATGCTGTACCAAACCGAAGGGGGGAATCTGTTACCAGGTCCTGGGACACCTTCGAGGGCGGGCAGTAGTGTGTCTGGCAGGAGCCTGTCCTCTGCAGAATTAGCGGACAGGAGGGAGACGAGACAACTAAAATTAGAATTGGCCCGATTGGAGAAGGAGCGGGAGGAAAAGAGGTTTCTCCATGAGCTTAGCTTAAGGGATTTAGACCTCAAAGACCTACAGATAGGGACCCCCAGTAATCCTATTGGTGGCAGCGTACCTAAGAAGGTTACCAGGGAGCCCAGACCCTACTTGCCCAAAGATGTAGTCGCCAGTTTTAGTGTAGGAGACCACATTGCCAAATGGTTGGCTAACTATGAGGTCCCTTTAAGAGCCCATGGGATTTCAGAGAGTCATTGGGGAGGTGGCCTGTATAAGTACATGCCTCCCGTGGAGGGGTGCTCTTTTAACTCTGGAGCAGGAGGAACAGACCAATTACCCCACAATGAAGATTGCCTTGATGAGAAAGTTTGGGCTGACCCCTGAACAATATCGGCAAAAATTTCAGAACAGCCACAAACTAGCTACACAAAATTAGGTGGACTTTCTGGACTACGCTAAGAAGGCATTAGAGGGCTGGGTGCAAGGCAGTGAGGTTACCAATTATGAGGGGTTGTACAATCTGTTCCTGAAGGAGCACCTCCTCGAGAAATGTTTTCCGGAGCTGCGTCAACACCTGGTGGACAGCAAGCTGACTCACTCTAGGAAGCTTGCAGAGGAGGCGGACATCTGGGCTAGTACCCGGGTGTCCTCAAAGGGGTCTGGAGGGGATTCCCAGAGGACTGGTCAGGGCGCTCCCCAGACGAAAGAGGGGGGAGATAAAAAGAAGGAGTTCTCGAAAGGCCCCCAAAATAGCTCGCAGGGGAAGGGATCAGGTTTCCCTCCTAAGGTTAATCAACAAAAATCCCCCTATCCTGACCCTAGTCAGCAGCCTAGGGTTGTCCGCTGTTATGAGTGTGGTGAGATTGGGCACTATAAGGGAGATGCCAAATGCCCAAAGAGACCACGCCCTCCCACTGGAGGAAAAACCCCTGGGGTGGCAAGTGTAGTGCTCGGGGAGGAATAGCCCTTAGACAAGGGAGGTGAGTGGGCAGGGATAACCTTAGTGTCCCTGGGAGACAGCGAGATGGTTCCTAAGATCCAGGTGCCCCCAAATACCACCAAGTATGGGCAGTGGGTCACCATCAATGGCCAGAGAGGGGAGGCTCTGAGGGACACAGGTGCCAGCATGACCATGGTGAGAAAACAGCTGGTGACCCCAGAGCAGGTGATTCCTAACGTACTCCACCCAGCTGTGATGGCTGACGGCAGAATAGGTCCCTATCCCGTGACCGGAGTTCCCTTTGAGTGGGGAGGGGTCGCTGGCCTTCTTCGAGTTGCGGTGAGCCCTGCCGTGCCAGTCGATTGTCTGTTGGGAAACAACCAGGAGCACAATGCTTGGAAAGAGGTGGAATTCTGGACACATACAGAGATGCTGGGTTCACCTGATTGGACATGTGCAAGCACACGGTCCGCGACTGCCCGGAGGGGGAGTTAGCAAGGGCTGGAGCCTTGAACAAAGGCACAGCCAGCTGCCAAAAAGGGGAAGATCCGGGGACAGGGAAAACCTGCCTCGGCATCCCTACCCCGTGAGATGGATGGGGCACCTGAGGTGGTGGTCCCGGAGTCCACGGAGGGGGATGTTGTCTCCCTGGAAGACTTACCGTTCCCTTCAGAGTGGCATGTGGAGGGAGGACCTACCACGGAAGAGTTTTGTTTGGGGCAGAGGGAGTGCCCTACCCTTGAGGGTTTGAGGCGACAGGCCGAAGCCCAGGCAGCAGGTAACATTGCAAGGAACTTTCACATCTACTGGGAGGATGGCCTCCTCTACAGCGAACACAAGGCTCCGGTGCATGGTTCGTCACGGGCCTTGGTAGTTCCCCAGCGTTACCGAATCTTTCTCTTGGAGTTGGCTCACGAGATTCCTTTGGCAGTACACCTGGGTCAGGACAAGGCCTTTGCCCGGCTTGTCCCCCATTTCTATTGGCCTCAGATGAGGGTTGCGTCCGATACTTTTTGTAGGACGTGCGTGTCCTGTCAAGCCAGTGGGAAAACAGGGGTTAAGCTGAAGGCTCCCCTGGAACCACTACCCGTCGTTAGTACCCCCTTTGAAAGGGTGGGCATCGACTTTGTTGGGCCGTTGGATCCACCTACTTCAGCCGGTCACAGGTTTATCCTGGTTCTGGTGGATCATGCCACCCGGTACCCAGAGGCTATTCCTTTGAGGACCGTTACTGCACCCGCGGTAGCTCGGGCCCTGATGGGGATTTTTACCCGAGTGGGTTTCCCCAAGGAAGTTGTGTCCGATAGGGGGGCCAACTTCATGTCAGCATATATGCAGGCCATGTGGAAGGAATGTGGAGTTACTTACAGGTTCTCCACCCCTTGCCACCCCCAGACCAATGGTCTGGTGGAAAGGTTTCACAAAACCTTGAAAGGCATGATCAGGAGTCTGCCTGAGAGCCAGTGGAGGAAATGGGACATCCTTCTACCCTGTTTGTTGTTTCATACAGGGAAGTACCACAGAAAGGAGTGGGCTTCAGCCCCTTTGAACTTCTGTATGGGCACCCTGTCAGAGGACCTCTCAGCCTGGTGAAATATGGATGGGAAAAGACTCCCAGGAGACTTACCCAGGATGTGGTGAGTGACATGCTGGCTTTCCATAGCCAAATAGCTAAGTTGTCGAAGCAAGCTTCTGACAACCTTGAAGCCAGCCAGGCAGTCATGAAAGAGTGGTATGACCACAATGCTCACCCTGTGGAGTTGGAGCCTGGCCAGAAGGTGTGGGTCATGGAGCCTGGAGAGCTTAGTGCCCTCCCGGATCGCTGGACAGGCCCCTTTGAAGTGGTTGAAAAGAAGGGCAAGGTCACTTATTTAGTGGATCTTCAGACCCCCAGGCAGCCCCATCGGGTGCTCCATGTCAACCGCCTCAAGCCCCACCACGAGAGGCCCGAGGTCATCTTGATGATGGTGACTGATGGAGCAGAGGAAGAGGAAAGTGAGCCTCTCCCTGATCTCTTTGCGTCCCAATAGAAGGTTGGATCGGTGGAGGGGGTGATCCTCTCACCATCCCTGACTCTCGAACAGCGGAGAGATTGCCGTCGAGTCCTTGAGCAGTATTCTTCGCTGTTCTCCCTTATCCCGGGAAGGACCCACCTGTGTACCCATGATGTGGACACAGGGGACAGCCCACCTGTGAAGTCCATGTCCTACCGGCTGTCAGATAAGGTGACGGCCAGCATCCACAGTGAAGTCACTAAGATGCTGGAGCTGGGAGTGATTGAACCTTCAAGCAGCCCCTGGTCCAGTCCGGTGGTTCTGGTACCAAAAGCTTCCCCGCCGGGCACCACTCCAGAACTCAGGTTCTGTGTGGATTACAGGGGACTGAACTCTGTGACAAAGACTGATGCCCATCCTATCCCAAGGGAGGATGAGCTCATTGACTGGCTGGGAGCTGCCCAATATCTAAGTACCTTTGACCTCACTTCAGGGTACTGCCAGATCTCCCTTACAGATGGAGCAAAGGAAAGGTCAGCCTTCTCCACTCCTGAGGGCCACTACCAGTTCTGTGTGATGCCCTTTGGGCTCAAGAATGCCCCAGCCACTTTTCAGCGGCTGGTGAACCAGGTCCTCTCCGGGATGGAGGCCTTCTCTGCTGCCTATCTTGATGACATCGCTGTCTTCAGCAGCAGCTGGGAGGACCATTTGTGTCACCTTCAGGCTATCCTTCAAGCCCTGAAGCAGGCTGGCTTGACGATCAAGGCCAGCAAATGCCAGATTGGGCAGGGGTCGGTAGTGTACCTAGGCCACTTGGTGGGCCGGGGTAAGGTGCAGCCCCTCCAGGCTAAGATCGAGACTATCATGGCCTGGGAACCCCCAAGACTCAAACGGAGGTCCGAGCTTTTCTGGGCCTCACGGGATACTACCGTCGCTTTGTCAAGGGATATGGCATGATTGTGGCTCCCTTGACTGAGCTTACATCCAAGAAACACCCTCGACAGGTAGTCTGGACTGAGGCGTATCAACGAGCTTTTGACACCCTAAAGCAACCAATGTGTGCGGCTCCTGTCTTAAGGGCCCCTGGCTTTTCCAAGGAGTTTATCGTCCAAACTGATGCATCGGAGCATGCCATTGGGGCAGTGTTATTGCAACTCAATGAGGAGGGTCTGGACCAACCTGTGGTTTTCCTATCTAGGAGACTGCTCCCCCGGGAACAGAGGTGGAGTGCGATCGAACGTGAAGCTTTTGCAGTGGTATGGGCCCTGAAGAAGTTGCGGCCATATCTGTTTGGCTCGCACTTCCTCGTTCAGACTGACCACCGGCCCCTCCGTTGGCTGATGCAATTGAGGGGTGAGAATCCCAAGTTGTTAAGGTGGTCCATCTCCCTACAGGGAATGGACTTCAGGGTGGAACATCGACCTGGAATGGACCACGCCAATGCAGACAGTCTCTCGAGGTATTTCCGCCTTAGTGATGATAACTCCCAAGGGGTTAGGTAGCTCTCCCCACTTTCAGCTGGGGGGGACGCGTGTTAGACCTGTTAACCCTTTGGGTGGTCCCACCTTATTATTTGTTTTGTCCATTGTGATTTTTGATTGTGTTAGCTTAAAAACTCTGGGCGCACCATCATTACTAATTAATTGTGAGGTGCAGGTGCTCCTGTTAAAATGGAGGGTAGGTGCTCTAACACAAAATGGTGGCCTGTCAGAATTTACCTCAGAGCTTGGGCCATTGGCTGACATGAGAGGTTCTGGAACTTTCTGGTCCACTCTAGTAACTTGGGCCCAGGCTATATATAGAGGGAGTGCGGGGCGGCTATTTTGGAGAGGAGAGTGGACACTGAGGGGCTGGCTGGAGTGCAGGCTGCTGAGTGAGGAGGCTGACGCACTGAAGGGGTTGACCGCCTTTAGGGACTGCTACCCTTCACAGTTGACGCTGCCCCCATCTGCTGATCTGACCCTGTCCTTATATAACACCTGGACCCCCTTTTTCCCCAGTGCTTCCACAGGAGCGGGTCTTCTCAATTGTCCAGATCGTGTATTGGCGAAGCCAGGACCCCCTTAAAGGTGGTGAGTGCAGCTGCCTCCAGCTGGGTATGTAACCTGTGGGGAGTACTTTCTCCCCCCCCCTTTTTCGAGCCTCTACTGCCGCCTGGAGTGCTAGTGTGACAGGTCTTCCCATCACATTACCTCCGTGAACCTAGGGTCCTTCCCGGGCTGCAGGATCGCATTAACAAACACCGCAGCCATCCCGGACTTTTTATTTTCTTTTCTTCCCCCTTTCGTGTTACCAGCCTTGAATCTACTAACCGCGGCAGCCCTAGGGAGATTCCTTGGTGTGCGGGACTTAAGGTGACGGTTGCCAGCCTCTGCTTCTGAGGCGAGTACCGCTGCTGCAATCCAGGCAGCGCGGCAGCCTGGGCTGGGAAAGGAAGCCGGGCTGCGCTAAAGGGAGGCTGAGGTAGGAACGGGATAGACGCGGGGCGGAGTCGCCTAGAGATCGAGGCTCCAGCTCTGCGCGTCACTCTCCCTCTTCAGTGCTCTCGCCTCCGGCTTCCGCTGAGCAACACTGTTTTGGTGCCCCCGGCACTGGAAGCCTAGAGGGGACACCAAGTGAACCGGTGGTGTGACTGAGAGCCCCCCCCTTTTCCTTGTGTGGACGCCAGCTTCATTTTATTGACAACAATCCACCGGTGAGGAGCTGGGAAAATCGCACACGCTGGGTCTGAGGTGCAGAGATCTGGTAACAGCTGCAGTTAACAGGAAATCGAGGGAGTTTTTCCCCATCCCTTAAGGAGTGAGTTAGTCCTGCCTGACAGAGGCTTAGGAAGGTATCACCTTTTTTTGTGTGGAAATGAAGTGCCAACTGGGGAAGAGGTTTCTATCTAAAATTCCCCATTTCAATGGTGACTCTGCATGGGCCTAATCTTTTGAATAACCCTGTGTGGACCATATATTTTGCTGCCTGACTATAGTGAAGGATTTGACCTATAATGTCTTTACTTTTCGGCCCTTGTTAAGAACTGCGAAATTTTGCCCGTTCTCTTTCCCCGGGTGGATTTGCCTGAACTGCTTCCACGGAATGGTACCAGGAACTGATTCACTGAGATAATACCAAATTCCGTAATGTGTAATGTTCTACCGAACAGAAGGGTAATAGGTTTGTGCCCTTTTCCTGAACTTTCACGTATGCCAATTGAATAGTTGACCAAAAAGACTTGATGGTAAACGTATTTAATCTTCTACCTTGGGACTATTTATGTATTTATTTACTTATGTATGCAACTGAGGATGCAAATAACTACCTAATGTTTAACCAATGCTCTAGACTCCTGCTTGGTTATAGTGTCCTACATACAGCACATTGGCATGGTTACTGAATACTACTTGATAATGCTCTGAACCAAGTGTATGGGATATTCTTTTCCGTATTTAAAGCTTATGCTGGAATTTCGCCTTGCTGTAAATTTAGTTAATGATATGTTTTGACAAAACCAAATATATTGAACTCAAGAAGATAAACATTTCTATTTTTCTAACCAGGTATGGTGTAAATTTTTGAGTGGAGGTACGCTGGGTTGCTGTGGTGAGTGTGACGCAAGTACAACACAGTTGCCTTGGAGTTAGGCCTTCCCACTTGTGCCAAGCTACCCTAGGTGGACCGGTGACCCCGGGTCCAACACTGTCTTCTCCTATGACTTAGATATAGAACTTTTTGTAATATTTTTTTTTCAAATTTTAAAAAACTGCAATTTTTAGTCCAGTTGTTGAGGGAGCCCTAATTCATTCCTCAAGAGATTATGCAAATTCCCTAAATTATTATTATCAGTCATACTTTAATCTCTGTTCCAAGAGTACATACTGCTGCAGGAAATATTCTCATGAATACCTTTCCCTTAATACCATCACTTTTAGTAAACTTCTAATTAAATCTAGAGTCATGCTTAAGGTAACGTGCTGGGTTTTTAAATGTGGAATGGAATAACTACAACACAGCTGAAAGGAAATTTCTGCAGTATTGTAAAACTGCAAGAGTTCATTGGTCTGTTGTTCTTAATTGTTAATTTTTCTTAATCATTTGCCATCTCATTAGGCGTGCCCTTTTATTTAATTTTATTTACTTATTGCTGTTAAGTCTGCCACCCCAAATTACCAATACCAGGGTGTTAGATTTGGGGGTCTCTAGTTGGCACAGGTAGGTGCGCCTGACAAATAGGGACCCTCGCCTCTAGTCAGGATAAGGGGATTACACTCCTAAAATAACCCCTATCTCACCCCCTTGGTAGCTTGGCACGAGCAACAAGGCCTTATCTCAGAGGTGTTGTAAGTTAAGCAGTTGTGACCACATACAGTAACCCAGTGACAACACTACAAATGGACACCACACAGGTTTTATATAAAAAATAAGTAGACTTTATATAGAGTTACCACAAGACCATAAACAATGAAAGTACACAATACTATTACTTTAAGATGATAGATTTAAGCTTAGTTCAGTTCAGTTCTTAGATGCAACACTCTGCGTCAATATACCTTAAGCTGCATTGGGCTTCCACGTCAAACAATGTCGCAGCGATGGGAAATGAGGCAAAGTTCAGATACAAAGAAATAAAGACGTGAAGATCTTCCAGATGCAGCACGCTTCTTGGGGATACGAAAAGTTCGTGGTTCGATGCGTGGACTGCAGTGGCGACACCCTGACGATGCGATGGCAGCAGCTCCAGCGGCGATAGTATTCTCCCACGATGCGTGAATCTTCCGCTCGATGCGACAACTGCAGCAGTGACATCCAAGATGCGACGGCAGCAGCTCAGACCTCGGGGTTGCGAGGTGCTCTTTGTCGATGAGGTGTAGTGCGACGGTTCTAGCGGCGACACCCTCCTTCGGAGTTGCGACGGCAGGTACAGCGACGGCAACACGCTCTGACTTCGTTGCGAGCTTCTTCTCCTGATGCGGTGCAGTGCGACGAATACAGCGGCGACACACTCCTTCGGAGGTGCGACGGCAGCAGCAGCGACGGCGACACGCTTCCTCTTTGTTGCGGCACGCTTCTCTCCGATGCGGTGCAGTGCGACAGTTCCAGCAGCGACACCCTCCTTCGGAGTTGCGACGGCAGTCACAGCAAAGGCGACACGCTTCTTCTCGTTGAGTCGCGCTTCCAGCTCCTTGCGACACGCAGTTCTTCAGAAGGACCAAAACAGCAGCAGGCACTTCCAAAGAACTCTGGGGAGCTGGGGGGTAAAGTCTGTTGTCCCTGAGACTTCAGCAGGAGGCAAGCTCTTCTCCAAGCCCTTGCTGATCCTTCACAAGTTGAAAGCAAAGTACACAAAGTTCCATTCTCCTTCCTTTGGCAGTAAAGCAACCACTGCAGGCCAATCCCCCAAGCAGCACTTCAGCTTGGGAATGGTCTCTCTGCAGTTTCTTCAGGTTCCTCTCATTAGTAAAGGTTTCTTCTTGTAGTCCAAAGTAATCTAATTTCATGGGATCAGGGTCCCAATATTTATACCCCAAAATCCTTTGTTCTCTGAGGGGAGAGGGGCCTGTGCCCAGTCCAAACCAGTTTTGAAGCACTCTGTTTACCAGACTTCTTCTTTCCTTTCACAGTGCAGGGCAGAAACATCAGATGCCCCACTAGAGGTGGAGCGAGCATTGTGGAACGCAAGTACAGTCCTGGAGCACTTTGTTTATAGGACTCCTTCTCTTCTTTCTGTGTGCAGGGCAGAGACATCAGCCGCTCCCCAGGGGGTGGAGCCAGCATTATGGGAGGCAGGCACAGCCCTATTCAAGGTTCAAGTGCAACTCCTCCCTCCCATCTAGATGCAGATCTCTCTATTCACCGCTGGGTGACTCAGCCTGTCTCTGGGAATCCCCCAGCCCTGTCACTCACAAAAACAGACAAAGGAATACACAACCTAGCAGAGGCAGGTTTGAATGGTTAGACAAGCAAATATCTACTTTCTAAAAGTGGTATTTGCAAACACAGAATGTTAAAACCAACTTCACTAAAAGATGTATTTTATAATTCTGAGTTCAGGCATACTAAACTCGAATTTCAACCATGTTCTCTGAGACAGTTAGGATTATAAAATGTAATAACTCTAACAGCCCATTATGGCCTATAGAGAACAGGTAGCCTTGCAATAGTGAAAAACGAAAATGGCTGTAATTCACTATTAGGGCATGCCACACACACCAGGGCTTGTCCTACCTTATACTTACAATGCACCCTGCCCTTGGGCCTACCATAGGGGTGACTGATATGAAGAGAAGGGAAGGTTAGGGACTGGCAAGTGGGTGCACTTGCCTGATCAGCATGACAGTACCAGACTGCACACAGGCTCTGCAATGGCAGACCTTAGACACACTTTACAAGGCTGCTTCTGTGGGTGGCACAACCAGTGCTGCAGGCCCACCAGCAGCATTTGGATTTACACGCCCTGGGCACACTCAGTGCACTAGACTAGGGTCTGACAAGTAAACCAAATAGCCAAACATGGAACCATGATTAATACATCAATTTATAATAGGGTGCACTTGCACTGTGGCACTGAATAGCAGTGGCACAGTGCCCAAAGCATATATTACCAGCAAAAACACATGAGGCAACAGAAGAAAATGGAAGGGAGAGCCACGCCAATGATGCCAGGTCTAACAAGTGTCCCCTCCAGCTGAAAAGTGGGGAGAACTGCCATAACTCCTTGAAGTTCTCATCACTAAGGTGGAAAAATCTGGACAGACCATCAGCGTTGGCGTGTTCTGTACCTGGGCGGTGTTCCACCGTAAAGTCCATACCCTGTAGGGAAATAGACCACCTCAACAGCTTTGGATTTTCACCCTTCATCTGCATCAACCATCTGAGGGGTCTGTGGTCTGTCTTAACCCGGAAGTGAGTCCAAAACAGGTATGGTCTCAGCTTCTTCAGTGCCCAGACCACAGCAAATGCCTCACGCTCAATAGCACTCCACCTCTGTTCCCGAGGAAGTAACCTTCTACTGATAAAGGCTACGGGTTGATCTAGGCCCTCCTCATTCATCTGTGACAGAACAGCCCCCACACCATGCTCTGAAGCGTCTGTCTGAACGATAAACTCACTTGAATAGTTGGGTCCCCTGAGCACGGGCGCCGTGCACATGGCAGCTTTCAGGGCTTCAAAAGCTTTCTGACAGGTATCAGTCCAGATCACCTTCTTGGGCTGCTTCCTGGAAGTCAGCTCTGTCATGGGTGCAACAATGTTGCCATACCCCTTAAAAAACCTCCTGTAATACCCTGTGAGACCTAAGAAGGCTCTCACCTCTGTCTGGGTTTTGGGTGGCTCCCAAGCCAGGATGATTTGAATCTTGGGTTGTAGGGGCGCCACCTGGCCGCTCCCAACTTGGTGTCCCAAGTACACTAGACTAGGGTCTGACAAGTAAACCAAATAGCCAAACATGGAAACACAGATTAATACATACATTTAAAATAGGGAGCACTTGCACTATGGCACTGAATAGCAGTAGCAGTGCCCAAAGCATATAATAGCAGCAAAAACACGTCAGGCAACAGAAAGAAAATGAAAGGGAGACCCACGCCAATGGTGCCAGGTCCAACACAGGGGTACAGATAAATCTGGTGGGATGGAGGGATGGAGTTAACAGTGATTACAAGGTGGACTCTTAGAATTGAAAAATTTCCATGGGTTCAGAAATTCTGGTTAACATGACATACCTAGGTATAGGCCCTGTACAACTCATCAATGGGAGCAGCACTGATATACAATGATAGAAAGTAAGGCTGATGCACTAAAAGACAGGTCACTGTGGCCACAAATTGCGCACACCAACTTTTTGGGGCCTGTTTGTGTTTTTTGATAATACCTTTATGATACCTTTGTCCCAATAGGTAGCATTGCAAACTATCCATTTGCAGGGCATCACAGAGTGATAATACAAGTTACATAGCCATGTAGCTAATTAACACCAGCTGAGACTGGCTACAAATGCAAGGACTTTGGCCTGCAACCAATCCCTGTGTTTGCATTTCTAAATGGGATTTTTGGTTCTATAAAGCAGGTGATGTTCCTTAAAGGAGCCACACTGGCAAAGCTTTTCAAGCCAAGGATTTGTAATTGAAGAATAGCTTTATATACCTTGTTCACAATCCTATAAGGTTCAAGGTTATAAGTAATAAGATAAACAGGGCTTACACGGGCACCAGAGAACAATTTCATAACAGCAACGTGCATGATGCTACATTTGATCTGTGTGAAATCATGACTAGGCTAAAGTGAAGAGAAGTGCACCTTCAACAGCCTTGCTCATTCTCCCTTTTGTGCAGAGGAGTTTCTAGGTCGATTTCAAACTGTGCACGGATAACACATTTTATGCATGAGCAGATTCATTTTTATTGGTTTCTGCATGAGCAAAATGTATTTTTCTCCATCTGCACTAGCAGGTGATGAAATAAATCGAGTAATCTGCCCTCTAATGTTCAATTATCTGCAGTACTTACTTATGGGGCACATAATATTACAGATAAAGAAAAATAAATCTACAGTTCTCAATAAAATCAATGAGGAAAAACAATACTTTTTGATGTATTAAAGTGCTCGATACATTGCTTAATTTTGTGGTCCCAAAGTCTTCACACCTGGATTTTGCAGAATCATATTCTTTGCGCCTTGTGTGTGCTTTTTGTGCTCTGCCTGAAGCCTCACAGTCCCACAACCTTCACGTTCCCTGAGGAGGAGGGGCTGGCAAGTTGGGAGGCTCCACTGCTGCTGATGCGCTATAAAGTGCAAACTACACCCATGCACTGTAGGATGCCTTCTGGGTGCTTTTTGAACTCTGCCTGAGGACTCACAGTCTCACAACGATCGCAAGCCCTGAGGAGGAGGGGCTGGCAACGTGGGAGGCCCTGCTGCTGCAGACGTGCTATAAAGTGCCAACTACATTCCTGTGGTGCGGAGCTCACCCAGGCGCGTCCCTGGATTAAGACTGGGCCAAGAGGGCGCCCATCGGCACCTCTCAGCAGCCGAAAGAGGCAGAGTCAGGCCCTCTCTGTTTGTCCTCTGGCTCGCATCAGCCCGCTTGCGACTCCTTTCTTGACCATCTAGGTTTGCCTTTTCTCCTGTACTGGAACTATGGGGAAAAGGAAAATTGCATGTGATGCAACAAGGAGTGATATGACAACTACAGTTGATTCCTTCCCAAGCAGCTAGTGTCCTTTCAAAGGAGAGGTAACCCACCAAAATACCCATCTCCCTGGAGGAGGTAAGGGGTAACTTGCTTGTTTCCAATAGTTTAGTCTGGACATTCTCGTGAGGCCAAATGAAGGAACTGTCGACGCCCGATCAAGTATGAACAGTGTGTGTTTGCCCCTTGTGGAGAATTTGCCTATTATGGAGCCTCTAGTGAAAAAGAAGGGTAGGACACTGTGCAAGAAGGGGACAATAGACTGCAAGGGGACTTAACTGAAGAAGCATAATGTCATCCCATTGTGGACGTCCTCAAATATGGATGAGTTATGCTCTAGGATAGTATGTTTGTTTAAATTACACCTAACGCCAGTACATCTTGCCTTGATGCCTTAGAGGAAAGTGCAACCCAAATATTGAGCCTTGCTAAACTCACTCTGCCCCTGATGTGCTTTTGGCCGTCCTCTTACCCTCCTAAGGATTTAAGCAATATGGCTAGTATGTTCTATGGTCCTAACCTCATTCAAACCATGGTCCGTATGGTTTGTGATTTGAGGTGCTGGAGGTTATGCCAGATCAGACTTAAATGACATAAACATCATCTTCACAGGTACAAGGGCCTATAGCTCCCATTCTCTCTTCCCATGCAAACTGCTCCAGCGACG
Organism: Lissotriton helveticus; assembly: GCF_964261635.1. NCBI lineage: Eukaryota > Metazoa > Chordata > Amphibia > Caudata > Salamandridae > Lissotriton > Lissotriton helveticus. Next base: position 1,378,198,375 of record NC_136057.1, read on the forward strand.
CTTCCTGGACAATTTGGTGACGTGGTGAACGGAGAGCTTGCTTCTAAGATGGGTAGTGAACCGAGGGAGATGTGCAAGAGTAGCTTTAGCAGAGAAGCTCAAGTTTTGAATCTCTCACCAGAAGTATGCCCTTATGTCTTAAACAGACCCAGACTGAAAACACTGTCCTATTGATTTTAAAAGTATCTGACTGGCTTACGAAATTTAGAGGCAATGACCACTCTTTATCTGAACACATTTTGATGGCAAGGAGGGAGTGACTGGGTAGGGCCATCCCATAAAACTATCCCTTGTAACTGCATAGTGGTCACCTTCGATGATCCAAGAATTGTTGCAACCCTCCTACGGTAAATTCCTCTTCCTTTTTCAAGAGTTTCCTAGATATTTGTTTTCCCACTACAGTTTTTTAACAAACCTTATCATCTCTCAAGACTAATAAATAGAGATCATAAGCAGACAATTGCGCTTCCGGTCAAGCCAGGATGGTGCTGTAACAGATATACACTCCTGGAAGGTTTGGATGAGTGCGATTGACTGAATGCTCTATACAAAGTCTAGGTTCCTGTTAGTAGGGGTGACACCCAGGCACAAGTGGCAGATGCTAACACGATTGCTAACATCATTAAGCCAGTTAAGGTTTCATCTTGGTAAATTGCAGGATTTAGGAATTAACTAGGAGTCCAAGAGTGGGTCAATTTAGTGGCTAGATACCATGTGATCTGCCTACAAGAAACCTAGGAGTGCAAACCAAGATAGTTAGATGGGTTTTGTACATATCATTAGTCAGCTATCCATTCTAATGCTAGCAGAGCTAAAGGTGGTCTACTTACCCTGATTGCAAATACTTTTTTGGGGAAGTGATTACATTTTATAATGATTCGTCTTATTTTCACTGCTTTGTGTTTGATGTTGTCCGGGATTGGATTACTAATTTTTAATTACTATAACAACATCTATTGCCCACCCCTTTCACGCTAAGTGTAGAGTGAAAGGATGCCTTATTTGCAAGGTGGCGTTAAGCCACATTAAGTGGCTTAACGTTGCCTTGTAAATAAGGCAAAGCGCCTATTGCCACAGGAACGTCGATCAAAGTAACATTCCTGTGGCGATAGGGGCTTGTAAATATGCCCCTTTATATTTATGACCCTCCCTTTATCGCAGAACTCAGAATGTGCAATATTTTAGTGCAATAGTGTTGCAATTGTAAAGAATTGTTGTTTATTGTAGAATGTCTCTTGTATCTTATGTAATTTTTAAATACAATATTGTGGGTTTTATTTGTTTTTTATGAGATGGGGTATTTTAAGGTTTGAAACATCAAAGTGAGATATGGGTTTAAATGAAGTCCTCAATGAACAGTGTGATGTAATGTGTTTCACAGGGGTAAATGAAGTCTTTTTAATGTTTGAATTATCTTTTACATGTACTTTAATGCTACAGAAGCATAGCGAAATAAAGTTTATTGACTGACTGACTACAAAATGTAAAGCTGTTATGTATCAAAGGCACATTGCAATTCACAAATGCACTTCTGTGTCATAATTTGCACTTTGGGACACAGTAGGAATATTTAGGAAAAGAAGGGCACTTCCACTTTGTGAATATTGGCTTCTGAGCAATGGGTGAAGCACACAGCAGTCCGGGCAACTTCTTCATGCTGCAGACAATGTGCGTAGCCTCATGTTCGTTTTTTTGTCTGATTACAGGGACAGGGGTTGTTCTCAGAAAACAAAATGCTACATAGCAATTTGTAATGCAGTGAGGGTGGCTTGATATCACCTGCATGAAACGTTTATGCATTTCCACCCTTCCTTTGCAGGATCCACGAACAGAATAATATTAATGGGAAAGGATTCTTTTGCAACCTGTCTATTTAGTCTCAGATTATAACATTTCTGGCAAGAATATAGTTCACAATCCTATTTATCTGTAAATTTGTTCCAGTCCAGGTTAGCTTGTGTCTCCCTAAATCCACCAAATGAGTTAAAGCTCAATTGTCGTGATCTACAAAATAACATTCAGGCCTGTATAACAAGTGGGTAATAAAATACCAATCTCTATGCAAATGCATAACCTCTGGATTTCATGATTTTCCCCATGTCAACTTCAACAGGTCAAAATTGTTGAAATGTGCCAGGGGGAAAGCCCTGTAATTACCAAGATAAACCACATTTGGTGCTGAGGCGACAAGGTTCTACATATTACTCCTCATTTCTGAGTTCAAACCTAAAATTGGATAATAAGCAGGGCCCAGCAAATACCTCAACTTGCGCTGTAGATATTTAACAAGTCCGATATATTTCTCATGACCCTCCATCACACTTGATATCAGCCTTCAGAAAAGACTTAAGATAAATGATCTCTCCCAAAACATTGTAGTCCCCAATCTTCCTATTTGCACTTATCTAAATATTTGATCAAACATTTACTTGAAGTTGTAGATCTATTTGTGCTATCTTAAATGTTTTTGGAGCCCAGGGCAAGACATATTTTGGCGCTCATTTTTGGAACGATTTGCCTTTATTATACATCTTCAACCAGTGTTTAATTTGAGCTGGTGGTTTCCGGAGCTCAGCACAGGCACTTAATTACAGGCACTGGCACCTCATTGCCAGAACCTACACTTATGACAGCTGCCAAATGGCGGTGCTGTATGTGTAATTTAAAGATGAGCAGGAAACTATTGTTTTGTTATTTTAATATACATTCAAAACAACTAATACCTGCCACCCAAGCCATTCTTGAAGCTTTGGGGGCCTCGAACAGTCTGAATTGTCACACTTGTTAAAGTGTGACGGGTAGTAGTTGTGTGTGTACAGTGGCAATGTGTGTGAATCCTGAGGTGGCTTCCTGAGGTGGGCCCGGTACCTTTTTTTTTACAAATTAAGCACTGTCCTCAGTTAATTCAAGCCCGAATTATGGAAAAAATATGGAGTTATACATTACACTTTAAGAAACAGAGCAAATAAAATCAGTTCCCAGCTCAAGGTACTCAGCCTGTTCTAGCCAATTAGTACCAAACGAAATGATAGATAATCTACAGCGACAACTAGTCCATAATAAAAAAAAGACATATGCAACTAGCACTTTCAAGTGTGGCTTCAAGTTCCAGATTCATAATCACAAATAAATTCCCTTCATAATTGCCATTCTCACTGCAAACTTAAAAATCAAAGCACTGCAACTAGAATTTTTGTGATTTCATCAGGTGAAATCTGCCAACTTTATCCTTATATATCCTTATTCCATGCTCTTTTCTTTTTACGTGTACACTTCTTTGGCTAGACAGAAGCGTCTGACCCAGCTTAAGTAAGAGAAATGTTAGGAGGTGGGATACAGAAGAAAAAAAAAGAGGTAAAGAGAATGATAAAGTAAGAGAGTTGAAGTAGAAGAACAAAAGATGTAGAGAAATAGGTGAGATAGGGTGAGAAGTAAGGTGAAGGAACAAAGCTGACAGTCAGAAGGAAAGAGACATAGAGAGGTAGAAAGGGGATGGGGTAGTTAGAAATATGTATATAAGAAGGTATTGTTGTAGAGTGAGGTAAATGGGCAGAAAAATCAGAGATAGGTAAAAGTAAAATTATAGTAGGGTGTGTAGCCGGGTAGCCTTGGTGTTGAGGAAAAGAAAAAGGTAAGGTAGAAAGAACTTGAAATAATTAGAGGTGGGGGAAAGTTAGAAGTAGACAGACGAGATGGTAAGAGAAGATAGAGAGGGTGGGTTGAAGTGGAGAAAGAGGGATGTGGTATAGAGAGAAAAGAAATTCAGTAGAGAGACAGGGTGTGGCAGAGAAAAAGAGAAGAGGTTACAACAGAGAGACATAGAGGGGGAGAGGGAGAGAAAGGTGAAGTAGTGAGATATAGTAGGAGTGGTAGAGATAGAAAGGCATGGTACAGAAGGTGAGTTAAAATAGACAAGGAGATGCAGAGAGAGATGAGGACGAGACAGACATCAGATAATGGAAGAGAAGAGAGGTACAAAAAAGAGATAGTGAGAAATGAGCAAGATAGTATGAGAGTTGAGGCAGAGGAAATGAATGTAGAAAGGTAGAGAAGAGTTTGGATAGGTGGGACAGCGGGCAAATAGTGAAGTAAGGTTAGAGGTTAGACATTGGGAAAGACGAAAAGAAGACAGTCTGAGAGAGAGAAAGGCAAAGATGAGGTGAAGAGAAAGAGATGTGAGGTGAAGGTAGGTGAGGTAGAGACTAGTGAGGTAGAGAGGAAGATGAGAGGGGTGGAAAGATGAACTCTTGGGAGGTGGAGAGATAGAGAGGTGAGATAAAGAAAGAGACGAACTTGAGAGAAAGATTAAACACATGGAAGAGAGATAAAAAAGGATGTGATGGAAATACAACAGAGAAGTGTAAAGAGATTAGTGAGGTAGAGGCAGCATTGAGGCAGACAGAGGGGTAGAATAGAAGAGATGTAAACTAAGATAGGTACACAGTGTAGTAGTGAGTGGGGAGGTTGTGAGTTAGAATTAGAGAGACGGGGTAGAGAGAAGTGTACTGAGTAAGAGGAGTGGAAGAAATAGGTGAGGTGTGAATACTGCGATCGATGGGGGAAGGTACACTGAGATGTAAAGAGAGAGGTATGGTGAGTTGAACTAAAAACAGGGACATGAGCTATTTAGTTGCCACCGACTGCCTGAGAGCACGTGGATTATGGTTGGGAAGCCGGGCTTGTATACTAAACGTCAAGAAATGGACATGCTGAGCTGTCAAGTTTATGCACAGTATTTACAACAGGGTTTCTGACTAACTGGATCACCTCCCCAGGACACCCTTTGGAGCTGAGGGTCCTGGGCAATTGCCAACTTTGCCCATGCATTAAATTGGCTATAACATTTCGAGCCGTATTCTGCATAGTATCCAAGGGGGCAATGGGAGTATGTATCCCCTTTGTTAGTATTACAGAAGGAGGTGCAGATGATTGTGCGGCAGCATCTGTAATACGAGTAGCACATGTAACACTAGCGCTATCTTGTGAGAACATTCACTAGTTATCATGGGGTCTGAGCCCATGCAAATAAGGGAAACAAGTTTGCCTTTGCACTTGTATCCTATTACAGATTCAGACACAAAGACAAACATGCCCTTAAGAGATGCACTGAGAGTGCACTACAAAAAGGTGGCACCTTGTCAGTGCGCTCCCAGAGGGCACCCTCTGGATGGGACAAGGGAATGCCATGGACCCACCAAACATCGCTCTGCTGGTGCTTGAAGTCACCTGCACTGTGAAACACAACGCAGCTTATAAGCAGTGGCTCCATCTCTAGCTTAATGAGCTGTTCCAGGGGAGGTACAAGTTTGCAGCTGCCCTTGAGCAGGACATTTTTGATAATAGGGTACACTGTCCCAATCTGTGCCGGGCACATTTCTTGATAATGGTGCCAAGCACTTACATCAGCCGTCTATCTGTTCTGTAATCAAAACCCAGGTCTATGCAGAAGTCACATATTCATTTGTTTAACCAGTTATGTTTGAACAATGTATCTTTCAAAATTGTTCAACAATTTTACAGCTCTAGAGAAATGTTGACATAACTAAAAGTTTGGAAAGATGAAAGGCCAAAAGTCAACCACTCCTGTTCCAAGCTGCAATATCATTGGTAAACGTCTTTAATTTGATACACTCTGTCACAGTAAAGTTGACTTTACTCAGTTCAACTAAGTAATGAAAAGAGACAGCACCTCCATATGCTGATGTATATATCAAAGGGTCAACTTTTTCCCCGTGGCCACAGGGTAGTAAATGTTACATGTTAGAGGGCACTTGCTTAATGCACATTGCATATTCAAACTATCAAAAACTGGACATCATTAAAGGGCAACTATTCTGTTTCAAAAACTTCCAAGACATCAACTCAAATATTCAGGACTAAATTGGAAACTTGACCTTATACATCACCTTTAAGTCCAATAATACTCTGTCATGATCAACTAAATCCTACAGTGAGCCATTACATTTGGAGACAGGACGGTTCCAAACTCGCATTCATGTAATGCTGCACGTTTTGCTTCCAGTATGTTTTAAATACATTTTGGTAATACATAGATTTTCAAGTTGGCATAATGACTACACACGAAACAATAACTCGTAGGTTTACATCTTTGGGCCAAGTGTAAGTATTTTGAAATGCTGCTATTGCTATTCCTTTATAGTCTGTTGAAATGTAGTTTAAAAGTCACTGCTAAATATTCTGTTCATGTCTTTGAAGTTCTCTTACCTTATTTTCCTCCATTTGATGGAGGACAGTATCAGCTGCTGGGAAGCAGAGGTGTCCTTCACAGTCCCCTATCCACTACTGTGGCGGATTTGAGGTGATGAAAAGAAGTCTCCAACAATAGGTAAATGTCAATGACAGTGAAATGCCAAATATAAGAAGAAATATACACCTTCTCAGCAACAACCGTCCTGTCTCCAAGGTAAGAAATGACAACAGAAGCCACATTCCGGAACAGTAAGCCATGACGCAACAATGGCTGCATCAGAGTTCCCTGAAGATTCTGCAGTGCTAAGACTCCAGAGGTTTCCATGGCCCCAGAGACACATCATGGCAACAAGATTCCAATCTGTCTCAGAACTCTGTTTTTTAAAAATAAAACATGATTAACTGTTGTCTACATAGCTAATGGTGGATATGGCCCTGCCTTGTGCAGAGTAAAGCAGGGGTATCACCAAAGTGTTAATTTGGAATATCTGGGGCAGCTGGGTTAATTTCCTCTGCTTGTCAGATATACGCAAGAGTAATCTCATTAGGAGTGTGAGTAAATATTGCAGGTTTACATTAGTGAGATTAAGGCTATAGTTTTATTTTACCAGTGGATGAACTCGATTTTATTGGGACCAGGCTTGGGAATTTCTACTTCAGCTTCAGCACCTCTCCCTGGAGCTCTGAAGCCTGTGCACAAAGGCTGGAAGGAGTAACATATGCCTCCTGTAAATAAGATGGAACGGATATGTTTCATCCTATGTGCCTGCAGATTTGTTGTGCTTTTAAACTGACATATGGTAATCCCATGTCCATTTTGTGTTCTTCTTGTCAATATCTTATTGGAAAGAGGATCTGCTGATACAACTAACTGTTAAACTGGAAAAGGTTTTGTGTGGGCAGCAAAAGAAGGACCCCAAAGAAGAGAACATGAGGGAAGAATACATGATTAAATAATGATTCCACATGATGGGAAGACAGCAGTTTTCAGGACTTGGATAGCATTGAATCAATGCTTAATTTGAGCCAGTGGTTTCTGGTGCTCAACACTGGCACTCAGTCATTATCACCAGCGCTTAAGCACCAGTTAAGGGCACATTTATTTTTGATAGGCACGGGGAGATTAAGTGAGTCACAATATATGGAGCCGATGCAAAGACTCAAACCTAGATTCCCAGCCCTGAGCTTGGCAGCTTTGGCCATTACACCACATCCTCTCCCCTCTTGTAAGGTTTGCCTCCTGAAGAGAGCCCCAGCACTTATTTTTTTTACGAATTTACCACAGCACTTGATGCTATCATCTTTGCTAATCTGAAGCACTGCAAAAATAAATTTCACTGTTATCTAACTTAATGACTTTAAATGTACTGTCCTCATGAGAATGAAAAGCCCAGATGGCCTTGTCAGGGATTTGAATCGTTGAACTGCAGGTGACACACAAATAAGAGTAGTGAATATATAACTCACTCATCTACCTCAAAATAGGGAAACATCACTTACAACGCAACTTTTACCACGTGATGCTTTTACATCGCAACTTTTACAATGCAAACCATTACAACGCCTTGCGCTGGGGGGCGCTCTAGGAAAGGGAATATATTTAATTTACTATCCAACACCTTCCCTACTATCCACGGGGACTGGAGTTGGAATAGTAAATTAAATAATTCACTATCCAGCGCCCCAAAGCACTATGCGTTGTCATGGTATGCGTTGTAAAACTCGTGTTGTAAAAGCATGCGATGTAAAAGCATGCGTTGTAATGTCGTACATCCCTCAAAATACTACTTGGTAATATATAACACTATGAATAATTCAAAGGGGAAACATGATCTAGATTTAGGTAGCAATCAGTGGAAAGAAAAGTGAAAAAATCACTGCAAAACCAAAACTATAACCATTGAATATAAATCTAACTAGGTCAGTAGTTTGCAAAGTCGAAAATCTGAATTTATTATGCAATCATAACCTCACATACCTCTAGAATCTCGAGATATGTGTTATGTGTGAATTTTTTGTTTTGAATAATGAGACATTTTTTACGTGAATATTGCATGTGGAAGACTGATTCGTGCATTACATTACTTGCAGAGAATATTTTATGAATGGAGCAGTCAGTCTTCTGTCGGTATCAAGAGTAGATTTTCCACTTAATGTATGCAACATACTTGCCCCAAACCACTTAAACTTCAAAAATTGAATCTTTCAAAATTGCTCAACAATTTTAGAGCGCAAGAGAAATTTGACAACCCTGGAAGTTAGGAAAGTTGATAGGCCAGACGGCAACCACTTCTGCACAAAGCAGCACTATTATCGGTAATCCTCTTTAATTTGACACACTCTGTTAACCCTTTCCGTGCTCATGGTGGAATAGTTCCGGCATGAGCACCAGTGCCCTGTGCTCATGACGGAACCATTCGGTCATGTGCACAGGCGCACTAATTCCCTCTACTGCTGACAGCAAACGGATTTCCTTTTCTGGTGGTGGGGGGAGGCTCTGGCGGTGGGGAAGAGCTTCCCCAACCTCCTGAGGCCTTTTCTTATTTTCAATGTAATGTTGATTGCGAGCATGGGGTGCTGTGGTCAGTTTCAGTTTCAATGTTTCGGTGCTTGTGGGGCTATATCATCCCCCGAGCACCGAAACACTTGGGAAACGTATCATTTTTATTGGGAGACCAAGTGGAACGCTGGGTGGTAATCATTTTTGCTGGCACGGTGATCCCACAATGTACCATGGTATTTTTTGTATTAATAGACCAATAATATTAATCTGTCAGTTTAAAGAGCTTCTATGAACTGTGTTGCCCCAGGGTACAGACCGTTCCTCACCAACTCCTTTCTTCTTCTATGACCTACATATAGAACCTATTGCAATATATATATTTTTTTAATCAAATAAAAAAAAATATCATTTTTAGTCCAGTTGTTGAGGGAGCCCTAATTCATTCCTCAAGAGGTTATGCAAATGCCGTAAATTATTATTATCAGTCTTCTTTTACTCTCTGCTCCAAGAGAACACACTGTTGCAAAAAATGTTCTCCTGTATACCTTTCCTTTAATACCATCACTTTTAGTAAACCACATTTTTGTTTTTAATTAACTCTAGGGTCATGCTTAAGGTAATGTGCTGGGTGTTTAAATAGTGGAATGGAATAACTACAACACAGCTGGAAGGAAATATCGGCACTATTGTAAAATTGCAAGAGTTCTTTGGTCTGTTGTTCTTAATTGTTAATTTTTCTTAAACATTTTCCACCACATTAGGTGTGGCCTTTCATTTAATTTTATGTATTTATTGCCGTTAAGTCTGCCCACACCAAATTACCAATACTAGGGGTACAGATAAATCTGGTGGGATGGAGTGATGGAGTTAACAGTGATTACAAGGTGAACCCTTAGAAGTGGGAAATTCCCATGGATTCAGAAATTCTGGTTCACATGACACACCTAGGTATAGGCTCCGTCCATCTCATCGATGGGAGTAGCACTGACATACAATAATAGAAAGTAATGCCAGATGTACTAAAAGACAGGTCGCATTTGCGACAAATGGCGCGCGCCAACTTTTTGAGACCTGTTTCTGGATGATACCTTTGTTATACCGTTGTCCCATTAGGTGGCATTGCAAACTATCCATTTGCAGGGCATTACAGAGTGACAAGCTTAATACAAGTTAATTAGCAGTGTAGCTAATTATGACCAGCTGTGAAAGGCTACAAATACAGGGACTGTGGCCTGCAACGCAATCCCTGTGTTTGCAATCCTAAATGGGATTTTTGTTTTTATAAAGCAGCTGATGTTCCTTAAAGGAGCCACACTGGCAAAGCTTTTCAAACCGAGGATTTGTAATTGAAAAATAGTTTTATATACCTTGTTTACAATCCTGTAAGGTTCAAGATTACAGTAATAAGATAAACAAGGCATGCACGGGCACCAAAGAACAATTTCATAACAACAATGTGCAGAAAGCTACAGTTGATCTGTGTCAAATCATGACTAGGCAAAATGTATAGAAGTGCACCATCAACAGCCTTAATCATTGTCCCTTTTGTGCAGAGGAGTTTCCAGGTCAATTGCAAACTGTGCACGGGTAACACATTTTATGCATGAGCAGATTCATTTTTATTGGTTTGCGCATGAGCAAAATTTATTTTTCTCCATCTGCACTAGTAGGTGATGAAATAAGTTGATGAATCTGTCCTCTAATGTTTAATTATCTAAAGTACTTACTGATGAGGGTCATTATATTCCAGAGAAAGAAAAGAAATCTACAGTTCTCAATAAAATCAATGAGGAAAAACAATACATTTTGCATTTATTAAAGGGCTCGATACATTGCTTGTTTTTGTAGTCCAAACGTCAAGGAGGGGCAACTACATTCCCTTGGTGCGGCACATTCCCAAGCGCGTGCCTGGATTAAGACTAGGCCAAGAGTGCGGCCATCTGCACCTGTCAGCGCCCGGAGGAGGCCGGGTCAGGCCCTCTCTGTGTTCCCCATGACTTGCATCAGCTCCGTAGCTTGCGACTCCTTTCTTGACCATCTAGGTTTTCCTTTTCCCCTGTACTGGAACTATGGGGAAAAGGAAAATTGCATGTGGTGCCATACGGGGTGTGATAGGTCAACTAGATTTGATTTCTTCCTGGTGCGTGCAGCTAGTGTCCTTTCAAAGGAGATGTACCTCACCAAAAGACCCATCTCCCTGGAGGAGGTAGGGGGCAACTTGCTTGTTTCTAATAGTTCCAATACTTTTGACATTCTCAGGAGGCCAAATGTCCCCCGATCAAGTATGGTCAGTGTGTGTTTGCCCCTGGTGATGAATTTGCGTATTATGGAGCCTCTAGTGAAAAAGAAGAAGGGTAGGACACTGTAAGAAGGGGACATTAGACTACAAGGGGACTAAACTGAAGGAGCATAATGTCATCCCATTGTGCACGTCCTCTAACATGGTTGAATTATGCACTGGGATAGAATGTTTGTTTAAATTAGATCTAAAGCCAGTACAGGATCGCCTTGATGCCATAGAGCAAAGTGCGACCCAAATATTGAGCCTTGCTAAACTCACTCCGCCCCTAAGGGGCCTTTGGTGTCCTCTTACCCTCCTAAGGATTTAAGCATTATGGCTAGTATGGCCCATGGTCCTAATCCCATTCAGACCACGGTCCTTATTGGTTGTGATTTGAGGCGGCGGGGTTATGCCAGCTCAGACTCAAATTATATAAACATCATCTTTTCAGGTACATGGGCCTATAGCTCCCATTGTCTCTTCCCATGAAAACTGTGCCAGCGACGCTTCCTGGACAATTACGTGACCGGAGAGCTTGCTTCTAGGATGGGTTTGGAATCGAGGAAGACACGCAAGAGTAGCTTTAGCAGGGAAGTTCAAGTTTTGAATCTCCCACCAGAAGTATGCCCTTATGTCTTAAACAGACCCAGACTGAGTACACACTCCTATTGATTTTAAAAGTATCTGTCTGCCTTACGAAATTTAGAGGCAATGACCACTCTTTATCTGAACACATTTTGATGGCAAGGAGGGAGTGACTGTGTAGGACCATCCCATAAAACTATCCCTTGTAACTGCATAGTGGTCACCTTCGATGATCCAAGAATTGTTGCAACCCTCCTACGGTAAATTCCTCTTTCTTTTTCAAGAGTTTCCTAGATATCTGTTTTCCCACTACAGTTTTTTAACAAACCTTATCATCTCTCAAGACTAATAAATAGAGATCATAAGCAGACAATTGCGCTTCCGGTCAAGCCAGGATGGTGCTGTAACAGATATACACTCCTGGAAGGTTTGGATGAGTGCGATTGACTGAATGCTCTACACAAAGTCTAGGTTCCTGTTAGTAGGGGTGACACCCAGGCACAAGTGGCAGATGCTAACATGATTGCTAACATCATTGAGCCAGTTAAGGTTTCATCTTGGTAAATTGCAGGATTTAGGAATTAACTAGGAGTCCAAGAGTGGGTCAATTTAGTGGCTAGATATCATGTGATCTGCCTACAAGAAACCTAGGAGTGCAAACCAAGATAGTTAGATGGGTTTTGTACATATCATTAGTCAGCTATCCATTCTAATGCTAGCAGAGCTAAAGGTGGTCTACTTACCCTGATTGCAAATACTTTTTTGGGGAAGTGATTACATTTTATAATGATTCGTCTTATTTTCACTGCTTTGTGTTTGATGTTGTCCGGGATTGGATTACTAATTTTTAATTACTATAACAACATCTATTGCCCACCCCTTTCACGCTAAGTGTAGAGTGAAAGGATGCCTTATTTGCAAGGTGGCGTTAAGCCACTTTAAGTGGCTTAACGTTGCCTTGTAAATAAGGCAAAGCGCCTATTGCCACAGGAACGTCGATCAAAGTAACATTCCTGTGGCGATAGGGGCTTGTAAATATGCCCCTTTATATTTATGACCCTCCCTTTATCGCAGAACTCAGAATGTGCAATATTTTAGTGCAATAGTGCTGCAATTGTAAAGAATTGTTGTTTATTGTAGAATGTCTCTTGTATCTTATGTAATTTTTAAATACAATATTGTGGTTTTATTTGTTTTTTATGAGATGGGGTATTTTAAGGTTTGAAACATCAAAGTGAGATATGGGTTCAAATGAAGTCCTCAATGAACAGTGTGATGTAATGTGTTTCACAGGGGTAAATGAAGTCTTTTTAATGTTTGTATTATCTTTTACATGTACTTTAATGCTACAGAAGCATAGCGAAATAAAGTTTATTGACTGACTGACTACAAAATGTAAAGCTGTTATGTATCAAAGGCACATTGCAATTCACAAAGAAGGGCACTTCCACTTTGTGAATATTGTCTTCTGAGCAATGGGTGAAGCACACAGCACTCCGGGGAACTTCTTCATGCTGCAGACAATGTGCGTAGCCTCATGTTCGTTTTTTTGTCTGATTACAGGGACAGGGGTTGATCTCAGAAAACAAAATGCTACATAGCAATTTGTAATGCAGGGAGGGTGGCTTGATATCACCTGCATGAAACGTTTATGCATTTCCACCCTTCCTTTGCAGGATCCACAAACAGAATAATATTAATGGGAAAGGATTCTTTTGCAACCTGTATATTTAGTCTCAGGTTATAACATTTCTGGCAAGAATGTGGTTCACAATCCTATTTATCTGTAAATTTGTTCCAGTCCAGGTTAGCTTGTGTCTCCCTAAATCCACCAAATGAGTTAAAGCTCAATTGTCGTGATCTACAAAATTACATTCAGGCCTGTATAACAAGTGGGTAATAAAATACCAATCTCTATGCAAATGCATAACCTCTGGATTTCATGATTTTCCCCATGTCAACTTCAACAGGTCAAAATTGTTGAAATGTACCAGGGGGAAAGCCCTGTAATTACCAAGATAAACCACATTTGGTGCTGGGGCGACAAGGTTCTACATATTACTCCTCATTTCTGAGTTCAAACTTAAAATTGGATAATAAGCATGGCCCAGCAAATACCTCAACTTCTGCTGTAGATATTTAACAAGTCCGATATATTTCTCATGACCCTCCATCACACTTTATATCAGCCTTCAGAAAAGACTTAAGATAAATGATCTCTCCCAAAACATTGTAGTCCCCAATCTTCCTATTTGCACTTATCTAAACATTTGATCAAACATTTACTTGAAGTTGTAGATCTATTTGTGCTATCTTAAATGTTTTTGGAGCCCAGGGCAAGACATATTTTGGCACTCATTTTTGGAACGATTTTCCTTTATTATACATTTTCAACCAGTGTTTAATTTGAGCTGGTGGTTTCCGGAGCTCAGCACAGGCACTTAATTACAGGCACTGGCACTTCATTGCCAGAACCTGCACTTATGACAGCTGCCACATGGCGGTGCTGTATGTGTAATTTAAAGATGAGCAGGAAACTATTGTTTTGTTAATTTAATATACATTCCAAACAACTAATACCTGCCACCCAAGCCATTCTTGAAGCTTTGGGGGCATCGAACAGTCTGAATTGTCACACTTGTTAAAGTGTGACGGGTAGTAGTTGTGTGTGTACAGTGGCAATGTGTGGTGAATACTAAGTGGCTTCCTGAGGAGGGCCCGGCACCTTTTTTTTTAACAAATTAAGCACTGTCCTCAGTTAATTCAAACCTGAATTATGCCAAAAATATGGAGTTATACATTACACTTTAAGAAACAGAGCAAATAAAATCAGTTCCCAGCTCAAGGTACTCAGCCTGTTCTAGCTAAATAGTACCAAACAAAATGATAGATAATCTACAGCGACAACTAGTCCATAATAAAAAAAAGACATATGCAACTAGCACCTTCAAGTGTAGCTTTAAGTGCCAGATATTCATAATCACAAATAAATTCCCTTCATAATTGCCATTCTCACTGCAAACTTAAAAATCAAAGCACTGCAACTAGAATTTTTGTGATTTCATCAGGTGAAATCTGCCAATTTTATCCTTATATATCCTTATTCCATGCTCTTTTCTTTTTACGTGTACACTTCTTTGGCTAGACAGAAGCGTCTGACCCAGCTTTAGTAAGAGAAATGTTAGGAGGTGGGATACAGAAGAAGAAAAGAGAGGCAAAGAGAATGATAAAGTAAGAGAGTTGAAGTAGAAGAACAAAAGATGTAGAGAAATAGGTGAGATAGGGTGAGAAGTAAGGTGAAGGAACAAAGCTGACAGTCAGAAGGAAAGAGACATAGAGAGGTAGAAAGGGAATGGGGTAGTTAGAAATATGTATATAAGAAGGTATTGTTGTAGAGTGAGGTAGATGGGCAGAAAAATCAGAGATAGGTAAAAGTAAAATTATAGTAGGGCGTGTAGCCGGGTAGCCTTAGTGTTGAGGAAGAGAAAAAGGTAAGGTAGAAAGAACTTGAAATAATTAGAGGTGGGGGAAAGTTAGAAGTAGACAGGCGAGATGGTAAGAGAAGATAGAGAGGGTGGGTTGAAGTGGAGAAAGAGGGATGTGGTATAGAGAGAAAAGAAATTCAGTAGAGAGACAGGGTGTGGCAGAGAAAAAGAGAAGAGGTTACAACAGAGAGACATAGAGGGGGAGAGAGAGAGAAAGGTGAAGTAGTGAGATATAGTAGGAGTGGTAGAGATAGAAAGGCATGGTACAGAAGGTGAGTTAAAATAGACAAGGAGATGCAGAGAGAGATGAGGACGAGACAGACATCAGATAATGGAAGAGAAGAGAGGTACAAAAAAGAGATAGTGAGAAATGAGCAAGATAGTATGAGAGTTGAGGCAGAGGAAATGTTTGTAGAAAGGTAGAGAAGAGTTTGGATAGGTGGGACAGTGGACAAATAGTGAAGTAAGGTGAGAGGTTAGACATTGGGAAAGACGAAAAGAAGACAGTCTGAGAGAGAGAAAGGCAAAGATGAGGTGAAGAGAAAGAGATGTAAAATAGTGAAACACGTGAGGTGAAGGTAGGTGAGGTAGAGACTAGTGAGGTAGAGAGGGAGATGAGAGGGGTGGAAAGATGAACTCTTGGGAGGTAGATAGAGAGGTGAGATAAAGAAAGAGAGCAACTTGAGAGAAAGATTAAACACATGGAAGAGAGATAAAAAAAGGATGTGATGGAAATACAACAGAGAAGTGTAAAGAGATTAGTGAGGTAGAGGCAGCATTGAGGCAGACAGAGGGGTAGAATAGAAGAGATGTAAACTAAGATAGGTACACAGTGTAGTAGTGAGTGGGGAGGTTGTGAGTTAGAATTAGAGAGACGGGGTAGAGAGAAGTGTACTGAGTAAGAGGAGTGGAAGAAATAGGTGAGGTATGAATACTGCGATCGATGGGGGAAGGTACACTGAGATGTAAAGAGAGAGGTATGGTGAGTTGAACTAAAAACAGGGACATGAGCTATTTAGTTGCCACCGACTGCCTGAGAGCACGTGGATTATGGTTGGGAAAGCCGGGCTTGTATACTAAACGTCAAGAAACGGACATGCTGAGCTGTCAAGTTTATGCACAGTATTTACAACAGGGTTTCTGACTAACTGGATAACCTCCCCAGGACACCCTTTGGAGCTGAGGGTCCTGGGCAATCGCCAACTTTGCCCATGCCTTAAATTGGCTATAACATTTCGAGCCGTATTCTGCATAGTGTCCAAGGGGGCAATGAGAGTATGTATCCCCTTTGTTAGTATTACAGAAGGAGGTGCAGATGATTGTGCGGCAGCATCTGCAATACGAGTAGCACATGTAACACTAGCGCTATCTTGTGAGAATATTCACTAGTTATCATGGGGTCTGGGCCCATGCAAATAAGGGAAACAAGTTTGCCTTTGCACTTGTATCCTATTACAGATTCAGACACAAAGACAAACATGCCCTTAAGAGATGCACTGAGAGTGCACTACAAAAAGGTGGCACCTTGTCAGTGCGCTCCCAGAGGGCACCCTCTGGATGGGACAAGGGAATGCCATGGACCCACCAAACATCGCTCTGCTGGTGCTTGAAGTCACCTGCACTGTGAAACACAACGCAGCTTATAAGCAGTGGCTCCATCTCTCGCTTATTGAGCTTTTCCAGGGGAGGTGCAAGTTTGCAGCTGCCCTTGGGGCAGCACACTTTTGATAATAGGGTACACTGTCCCAATCTGTGCCGGGCACATTTCTTGATAATGGTGCCTAGCACTTACATCAGCCGTCTATCTGTTCTGTAATCAAAACCCAGGTCTATGCAGAAGTCACATATTCATTTGTTTAACCAGTTACATTTGAACAATGTATCTTTCAAAATTGTTCAACAATTTTACAGCTCTAGAGAAATGTTGACATAACTAAAAGTTTGGAAAGATGAAAGGCCAAAAGTCAACCACTCCTGTTCCAAGCTGCAATATCATTGGTAAACGTCTTTAATTTGATACACTCTGTCACAGTAAAGTTGACTTTACTCAGTTCAACTAAGTAATGAAAAGAGACAGCACCTCCAGATGCTGATGCATATATCAAAGGGTCAACTTTTTCCCCGTGGCCACAGCGTGGTAAATGTTACATGTTAGAGGGTACTTGCTTAATGCACATTGCATATTCAAACTATCAAAAACTGGAGACCATTAAAGGGCAACTATTCTGTGTCTAAAACATCCAAGACATCATGTCAAATATTCAAGACTAAATTGTAACCGTGACCTTATACATTACTTTTAAGCCCAATAATACTATTCTGTCATGATCAACTAAATCCTACAGTGAGCCATTACATTTGGAGACAGGACGGTTCCAAACTCGCATTCATGTAATGCTGCACGTTTTGCTTCCAGTATGTTTTAAATACATTTTGGTAATACATAGATTTTCAAGTTGGCATAATGACTACACACGAAACAATAACTCGTAGGTTTACATCTTTGGGCCAAGTGTAAGTATTTTGAAATGCTGCTATTGCTATTCCTTTATAGTCTGTTGAAATGTAGTTTAAAAGTCACTGCTAAATATTCTGTTTATGTCTTTGAAGTTCTCTTACCTTATTTTCCTCCATTTGATGGAGGACAGTATCAGCTGCTGGGAAGCAGAGGTGTCCTTCACAGACCCCTATCCACTACTGTGGCGGATTTGAGGTGATGAAAAGAAGTCTCCAACAATAGGTAAATGTCAATGACAGTGAAATGCCAAATATAAGAAGAAAGAT
The DNA here is from genome assembly GCF_964261635.1 of Lissotriton helveticus. NCBI lineage: Eukaryota > Metazoa > Chordata > Amphibia > Caudata > Salamandridae > Lissotriton > Lissotriton helveticus. Next base: position 1,378,216,223 of record NC_136057.1, read on the forward strand.
ACACTTTCTCAGCAACAACCGTCCTGTCTCCAAGGTAAGAAATGACAACAGAAGCCACATTCCGGAACAGTAAGCCATGACGCAACAATGGCTGCATCAGAGTTCCCTGAAGATTCTGCAGTGCTAAGACTCCAGAGGTTTCCATGGCCCCAGAGAGACATCATGGCAACAAGATTCCAATCTGTATCAGAACTCTGTTTTTATTTAACAAAAACATGATTAACTGTTGTGAACATAGCTAATGGTGGATATGGCCCTGCCTTGTGCAGAGTAAAGCAGGGGTATCACCAAAGTGTTAATTTGGAATATCTGGGGCAGCTGGGTTAATGTCCTCTGCTTGTCAGATATACGCATGAGTAATCTCATTAGGAGTGTGAGTAAATATTGCAGGTTTACATTAGTGAGATTAAGGCTATAGTTTTATTTTACCAGTGGATGAACTCGATTTTATTGGGACCAGGCTTGGGAATTTCTACTTCAGCTTCAGCACCTCTCCCTGGAGCTCTGAAGCCTGTGCACAAAGGCTGGAAGGAGTAACATATGCCTCCTGTAAATAAGATGGAACGGATATGTTTCATCCTATGTGCCTGAAGATTTGTTGTGCTTTTAAACTGACATATGGTAATCCCATATCCATTTTGTGTTCTTCTTGTCAATATCTTATTGGAAAGAGGATCTGCTGATACACCTAACTGTTAAATTGGAAAAGGTTTTGTGTGGGCAGCAAAAGAAGGACCCCAAAGAAGAAAACATGAGGGAAGAATACATGATTAAAAAATGATTCCACATGATGGGAAGACAGCAGTTTTCAGTACTTGGATAGCATTGAATCAATGCTTAATTTGAGCTAGTGGTTTCTGGTGCTCAACACTGGCACTCAGTCATTATCACCAGAGCGTAAGCACCAGTTAAGGGCACATTTATTTTTGATAGGCACGGGGAGATTAAGTGAGTCACAATATATGGAGCCGATGCAAAGACTCAAACCTAGATTCCCAGCCCTGAGCTTGGCAGCTTTGGCATTACACCACATCCTCTCCCCTCTTGTAAGGTTTGCCTCCTGAAGAGAGCCCTGGCACTTATTTTTTTACGAATTTACCATAGCACTTGATGCTATCATCTTTGCTAATCTGAAGCACTGCAAAAATAAATTTCACTGTTATCTAACCTAATGGCTTTAAATGTATTGTCCTCATGAGAATGAAAAGCCCAGATGGCCTTGTCAGGGATTTGAATCTTTGAACTGCAGGTGACACACAAATAGGAGTAGTGAATAAATAACTCACTCAGCTACCTCAAAATAGGGAAACATCACTTACAATGCAACTTTTACCACACGATGCTTTTACATCGCAACTTTTACCATTACAACGCCTTGCGCTGGGGGGCGCTCTAGGATAGGGAATATATTTAATTTACTATCCAACACCTTCCCTACTATCCACGGGGACTGGAGTTGGAATAGTAAATTAAATAATTCACTATCCAGCGCCCCAAAGCACTATGCGTTGTAATGGTATGCGTTGTAAAACTCGCGTTGTAAAAGCATGCGATGTAAAAGCATGCGTTGTAATGTCATACATCCCTCAAAATACTACTTGGTAATATATACCACTATGAATAATTCAAAGGGGAAACATGATCTAGATTTAGGTAGCAATCAGTGGAAAGAAAAGTGAAAAAATCACTGCAAAACCAAAACTATAACCATTGAATATAAATCTAACTAGGTCAGTAGTTTGGAAAGTCGAAAATCTGAATTTATTATGCAATCATAACCTCACATACCTCTAGAATCTCGAGATATGTGTTATGTGTGAAATTTTCGTTTTGAATAATGAGACATTTTTTACGTGAATATTGCATGTGGAAGACTGATTCGTGCATTACATTACTTGCAGAGAATATTTTATGAATGGAGCAGTCAGTCTTCTGTCCGTATAAAGAGTAGATTTTCCACTTAACGTATGCAACATACTTGCCCCAAACCACTTAAACTTCAAAAATTGAATCTTTCAAAATTGCTCAACAATTTTAGAGCGCAAGAGAAATTTGACAACCCTGGAAGTTAGGAAAGTTGATAGGCCAGACGGCAACCACTTCTGCACAAAGCAGCACTATTATCGGTAATCCTCTTTAATTTGACACACTCTGTTAACCCTTTCCGTGCTCATGGTGGAATAGTTCCGGCATGAGCACCAGTGCCCTGTGCTCATGACAGAACCATTCCGTCATGTGCACAGGCGCACTAATTCCCTCTACTGCTGACAGCAGACGGATTTCCTTTTCTGGTGGTGGGGGGAGGCTCTGGCGGTGGGGAAGAGCTTCCCCAACCTCCTGAGGCCTTTTTCTTATTTTCAATGTAATGTTGAATGCGAGCATGGGGTGCTGTGGTCAGTTTCAGTTTCAATGTTTCGGTGCTTGTGGGGCTATATCATCCCCCGAGCACCGAAACACTTGGGAAACGTATCATTTTTATTGGGAGACCAAGTGGAACGCTGGGTGGTAATCATTTTTGCTGGCACGGTGATCCCACAATGTACCATGGTATTTTTTGTATTAATAGACCAATAATATTAATCTGTCAGTTTAAAGAGCTTCTATGAACTGTGTTGCCCCAGGGTACAGACCGTTCCTCACCAAGGGCCAGATGTAGGTAATTCTTATTTACCACTTCTTAAATACCGAATTTTACCGATTCGGTATTTAAGAAGTGGTAAATATGGAGGGGGGAGATGTAGGTATTTCCAGATGTGGAAATACCGAATCGTTAAGATTCGGTATTTACCGAATCTGGAAATACCGAATCGGTATTTCCTATTGATTCCTATGGGCTGTGAAGCCCATAGGAATCAATGGGCAATACCGATTCTGTAATTACAGAATCGGTAAATACCGATTTTAGCAAGGGTGCAGGGGGTGTCACTTTGACACCCTCTGGCACCCCAAAAATAGGCATGTGCGCCATGTGGCACACAGACATGCCCTAAGGGCATGTCTGTCTGTCACATGGCTAGGTGTGCATGCACACATGTGCATGCACACCTGAATTCGGTATTTTAACACCCAATTGGACTGGGTGTTAAAATACCGAATTTGTAGGGCCTTTGGGACTCTGAAGAGTCCCACCTACATATGGATTTACAGAATCGGTATATTTACCGATTCGGTAAAATACCGAAGTGGTAAATTTACTGAATCGGTAAATATACCGATTCTGTAAATTCAGAACCACCTACATCTCAAAAGCCAAATACCGGTCGGTAACGGCCGAATTCGGCCGTTACCGACCGGTATTTGGCTACCTACATCTGGCCCCAACTCCTTTCTTCTTCTATGACCTACATATAGAACCTATTGCAATATATTTTTTTTTTAATCAAATTAAAAAATATATCATTTTTAGTCCAGTTGTTGAGGGAGCCCTAATTCATTCCTCAAGAGGTTATGCAAATGCCGTAAATTATTATTATCAGTCATCTTTTACTCTCTGCTCCAAGAGAACACACTGTTGCAAAAAATTTTCTCCTGTATACCTTTCCCTTAATACCATCACTTTTAGTAAACCACATTTTTGTTTTTAATTAACTCTAGGGTCATGCTTAAGGTAATGTGCTGGGTGTTTAAATAGTGGAATGGAATAACTACAACACAGCTGGAAGGAAATATCGGCACTATTGTAAAATTGCAAGAGTTCTTTGGTCTGTTGTTCTTAATTGTTAATTTTTCTTAAACATTTTCCACCACATTAGGTGTGGCCTTTCATTTAATTTTATGTATTTATTGCCGTTAAGTCTGCCCACACCAAATTACCAATACTAGGGGTACAGATAAATCTGGTGGGATGGAGGGATGGAGTTAACAGTGATTACAAGGTGAACCCTTAGAAGTGGGAAATTCCCATGGATTCAGAAATTCTGGTTCACATGACACACCCAGGTATAGGCTCCGTCCATCTCATCGATGGGAGTAGCACTGACATACAATAATAGAAAGTAATGCCAGATGTACTAAAAGACAGGTTGCATTTGCGACAAATGGCGCGCCCCAACTTTTTGAGACCTGTTTCTGGATGATACCTTTGTTATACCGTTGTCCCATTAGGTGGCATTGCAAACTATCCATTTGCAGGGCATTACAGAGTGACAAGCTTAATACAAGTTAATTAGCAGTGTAGCTAATTATGACCAGCTGTGAAAGGCTACAAATACAAGGACTGTGGCCTGCAACGCAATCCCTGTGTTTGCAATCCTAAATGGGATTTTTGTTTTTATAAAGCAGCTGATGTTCCTTAAAGGAGCCACACTGGCAAAGCTTTTCAAACCGAGGATTTGTAATTGAAAAATAGTTTTATATACCTTGTTTACAATCCTGTAAGGTTCAAGATTACAGTAATAAGATAAACAAGGCATGCACGGGCACCAAAGAACAATTTCATAACAACAATGTGCAGAAAGCTACAGTTGATCTGTGTCAAATCATGACTAGGCAAAATGTATAGAAGTGCACCATCAACAGCCTTAATCATTGTCCCTTTTGTGCAGAGGAGTTTCCAGGTCAATTGCAAACTGTGCACGGGTAACACATTTTATGCATGAGCAGATTCATTTTTATTGGTTTGCGCATGAGCAAAATTTATTTTTCTCCATCTGCACTAGTAGGTGATGAAATAAGTTGATGAATCTGTCCTCTAATGTTTAATTATCTAAAGTACTTACTGATGAGGGTCATTATATTCCAGATAAAGAAAAGAAATCTACAGTTCTCAATAAAATCAATGAGGAAAAACAATACATTTTGTATTTATTAAAGGGCTCGATACATTGCTTGTTTTTGTGGTCCCAACGTCAAGGAGGGGCAACTACATTCCCTTGGTGCGGCACATTCCCAAGCGCGTGCCTGGATTAAGACTAGGCCAAGAGTGCGGCCATCTGCACCTGTCAGCGCCCGGAAGAGGCCGGGTCAGGCCCTCTCTGTGTTCCCCATGGCTTGCATCTGCTCCGTAGCTTGCGACTCCTTTCTTGACCATCTAGGTTTTCCTTTTCCCCTGTACTGGAACTATGGGGAAAAGGAAAATTGCACCTCACCAAAAGACCCATCTCCCTGGAGGAGGTAGGGGGCAACTTGCTTGTTTCTAATAGTTCCAATACTTTGGACATTATCATGAGGCCAAATGTCCCCCGATCAAGTATGGTCAGTGTGTGTTTGCCCCTGGTGATGAATTTGCGTATTATGGAGCCTCTAGTGAAAAAGAAGAAGGGTAGGACACTGTAAGAAGGGGACATTAGACTACAAGGGGACTAAACTGAAGGAGCATAATGTCATCCCATTGTGCACGTCCTCTAACATGGTTGAATTATGCACTGGGATAGAATGTTTGTTTAAATTAGATCTAAAGCCAGTACATGATCGCCTTGATGCCATAGAGCAAAGTGCGACCCAAATATTGAGCCTTGCTAAACTCACTCCGCCCCTAAGGGGCCTTTGGTGTCCTCTTACCCTCCTAAGGATTTAAGCAATATGGCTAGTATGGCCCATGGTCCTAATCCCATTCAGACCACGGTCCTTATTGATTGTGATTTGAGGCGGCGGGGTTATGCCAGCTCAGACTCAAATTATATAAACATCATCTTTTCAGGTACATGGGCCTATAGCTCCCATTCTCTCTTCCCATGAAAACTGTGCCAGCGACGCTTCCTGGACAATTACGTGACCAGAGGGCTTGCTTCTAGGATGGGTTTGGAATCGAGGAAGACGCGCAAGAGTAGCTTTAGCAGGGAAGTTCAAGTTTTGAATCTCCCATCAGAAGTATGCCCTTATGTCTTAATCAGACCCAGACTGAGAACACACTCCTATTGATTTTTGACAAGTATCTGTCTGGCTTACAAAATTTAGAGGCAATGACCACTCTTTATCTGAACACATTTTGATGGCAAGGAGGGAGTGACTGGGTAGGACCATCCCATAAAACAATCCCTGGTAACTGCATAGTGGTCAACTTCGATGATCCAAGAATTGTTTAAATCCTCCTATGGCAACTTCCTCCCCCGTTTTCAAGAGTTTCCTAGATATCTGTTTTCCCACAAGGGTTTTTTTACAAACCTTATTATCTATCCCACCCATCCCTGGTGTAGAAAGACTACTATATAGAGATCATAACGAGAAAATTAGCGCTTCCGGTCAAGCCGGGATGGTGCTTTAACACATATACTCTCCTGGAAGGTTTGGATGAGTGTGATTATCTTTAATGCTCTACCCAAAGTCTAGGTTCCTGATAGTAGGGGTGATACCCAGGCACAAGTGGCAGATGCTGACTTGATTGCTAACACCATTGAGCCAGTTAAGGTTTTATCTTGGTAGATTGTAGGATTGAGGCAATAACTAGGAGACCAAGAGTGGGTCAATTTAGTGGCTAGATACCATGTAATCTGCCTACAAGAAATCTAGGAGTTCTAACCAAGGTATTTAGATGGGTTTTGTACATATCATTCCTCAGCTATCCAATCTAATGCTAGCAGAGCTAAAGGTTGGATAATTACGCTGATTACAAATAACTTTTTTGGGGAAGTGATGACAATTTATAATGATTCGCCTTATTTTCACTGCTTTGTGTGTGATGTTGTCCGGGATTGGGATTACTAATTGGTAAATACTATAACAACACCCATTGCCCACCCCTTTCACGCTAAGAATAGCATGAAAGTGTGCCTTATTTACAAGAGGGCGTTAATCCACATTAAGTGGCTTAAAGCCGCCTGTAAATAAGGCAAAGCTCCTATCGCCACTGGAGCGTCAATAAAAGGGTTGTTCCTGTGGCGATAGGACCTTGTAAATATGCCCTTTTATATTTATGCCCCTCCCTTTATCGAGGTAGAGAGACAGGGTGTGGCAGGGAAAAAGAGAAGATGTTATAACAGAGAGACATAGAGGGGGAGAGAGAGAGAAAGATGAAGTAGTGAGATATAGTAAGAGAGGTAGAGATGGCAAGGCATGGTGCGAAGAGTGAGTTGAAATAGACAAGGAGTTGCTGAGAGAGATGAGGACGAGACAGACAGCAGATAATGGAAGAGAAGAGACGTAGAAAAAAGAGATAGTGAGAAATGAGTAGGATAGTATGAGAGATGAGGCAGAGGAAATTAATGTAGAAAGGTAGAGAAGACTTTGGATAGGTGGGACATCAAGAACATGGTGAGGTAAAATGAGGGGTTAGACATTGGGAAAGACAGAAAGAAGACAGCCTGAGAGAGAGAAAAGCAAAGATGACATGTAGAGAGATGCAAGATAGTGAAACATGTGTGGTCAAGGGAGGGAGGTGAGCAGAGACTAGTGAGGTGGAGAGAGAGCTGAGAGGGGTGGAAAGATGAACTCTTTGGAGGTGGAGAGATAGAGAGGTGAGATAAGGAAAGAGATGAACTTGAGAGAAAGATTAAATGCATGCAAGAGAGATAAAGAAGAATGTGATGGAAATACAACAGTGAAGTGTAAAGAGATGTGTGAGGTAGAGGCAGAATCGAGGCAGACAGAGGGGTTGAATAGAAGAGATGTAAATTAAGATAGGTACACAGTGTAGTAGTGAGAGGGGAGGTTGTGAGTTAGAATCAGAGAGATGGGGTAGAGAGAAGTGTACTGAGTAAGAGGAGTGGAAGAAATAGGTGAGGTATTAATACTGCGATCAAGGGGGGAAGGTACACTGAGATGTAAAGAGAGAGGTATGGTGAGGTGAAAAAAAAACAGGGACATGAGATATTTAGTTGCCACCGACTGCCTGAGAGCACATGGATTATGGTTGGGAGAGCCGGGCTTGCATACTAAACGTTAGGAAACAGGCATGCTGAGCTGTCAAATTAAAATAAAAACTGTTTTTTATGCACAATATTTACAACAGGGTTGCTGAGGTTGCATCACCTCACCAGGACACCCTTTGGAGCTGAGGGTCCTGAGCAATTGCCAACTTTTCCCATGCCTTAAATTGGCTCTGCCATCTCGAGCCGTATTCTGCATAGTGCCCAAGCAGGCAATGGGAGTATGCATCCCCTTTGTTAGTATTGCAGGAGGAGGTGCAGATGCTTGTGGGGAAGCATCTGTAATACCAGTAGCACTTGTAGCACTAGTGCTATCTTGTGAGAATATTCACTAGTTGTCATGGGGTTTTGGCCCATGCAAATAAGGGAAACAATTTACCTCTGCTCTTGTATCCTATTACAGATTCAGACACAACGACAAACAGGCCCTTAGGAGATGCACGGAGAGTGCACTAGAAAATGGTGGCACATTGTCAGTACGCTCCCAGATGGCAGCCATCTGGATGGGATAATGGAGTGCCATGGACCCCCCAAACATCTCTCTGCCGGTGCGTGCAGTCACCTGCACTGTGAAACACAACACAGCTTATAAGCAGTGGCTCCATCTCTCGCTTAATGAGCTGTTCCAGGGCAGGTGCAAGTTTGCAGCTGCCCTTGGGGCAGCACATTTATGATAATAGGGTACACTGTCCCAGTCTGTGCCGGGCACATTTCTTGATAAGGGTGCCTAGCACTTACTTCAGCCATCTATCTGTTCTGTAATCAAAACCCAGGTCTATGCAGAAGTCACATATTCATTTGTTTAACCAGTTATGTTTTAACAATGTATCTTTCAAAATTGTTCAACAATTTTAGAGCTCTAGAGAAATGTTGACATAACTAAAAGCTTGGAAAGATGAAAGGCCAAAAGTCAACCACTCCTGTTCCAAGCTGCAATATCATTGGTAAACGTCTTTAATTTGATACACTCTGTCACAGTAAAGTTAACTTTAGTCAGTTCAACTAAGTAATGAAAACAGAAAGCACCTCCAGATGCTGATGCATATATTAAATGGTCAACATTTTGCTCATGGGCACAGGGTGGTAAATGTTACTTGTTAGAGGGTACTTGCTTAATGTACATTGCATATTCAAACTATCACAAACTGGAGACAATTAAAGGGCAACTATTCTGTGTCTAAAACATCCAAGACATTAAGTCAAATATACAGGACTAAATTGTAACCGTGACCTTATACATTACTTTTAAGCCCAATAATACTATTCTGTCATGATCAACTAAATCCTACAGTGAGCCATTATATTTGGAGACAGGACTGTTGCAAACTCCCATTCATGTAACGTTGCACATTTTGCTTTCAGTATTTGTAAATACTTGTGGTAATACATAGATTTTCATCTGGATCTAACGACTACACAAGGAACCAATAACTTGTAGATTTACATCTTTGGACCAACTGTAAAGTATTTTGAATTGCTGCTATTCCTTCATTTGTGTTCAAATGTAGTTTAAAAGTACCTTAGAAACAGTGTTTGCAGTCACAAGAAAACAAAATCACTGCTGAATGTTCTGATTAAGTTTTGAAAGTTCACTTACCTTATTTTCCTCCATTTGATGGAGGACAGTATCAGCTGCTGGGAAGCAGAGGAGTCCTTCACAGTCCCCTATCCACTACTGTGGTGGATTTGGGGTGATGAAAAGAAGTCTCCAACAATAGGTAAATGTCAATGACAATGAAACAGCAAATATAAGAAGAAATATACACCTTCTCAGCAACTACCGTCCTGTCTCCAAGCTAAGAAATGACAACAGAAGCCACGTTCTGGAACAGTAAACCATGACGCAACAATGGCTGCATCAGAGTTCCCTGAAGATTCTGCAGTGCTAAGACTCCAGAGGTTTACATGGCCCCAGAGACACATCATGGCAACAAGATTCCAATCTGTATCAGAACTCTGTTTTTATATTTTTTTTAAAACATGATTAACAGTCATGTACATAGCTAATGGTAGATCTGGCCCTGCCTTGTGCAGAGTAAAGTGTGGGTATCACCAAAGTGTTGATTTGAAATATCTGGGGCAGGTGGGCTAATTTCCTTTGCTTTTCCGATCTATGTATGAGTAATCTCATTAGAAGTGTGAGTAAATATTGCAGGTTTACATTAGTAAAATTAAGGGTATCGTTTTTGCTGGTGTGTGAACAGGATTTTATTGGGACTAGTTTTGGGATTTTTTACTTCGGCTTCAGGACCTTTCCTTTGAGCTCTAAAACCTGTGCACAAAGGTTGGAAGGAGTAACATGTGCCTTCTGTAAACAAGGTGGATGGGATGTGTTTCATCCTATGTGCCTGCAAATTTGTTGTTCTTGTTAAACTGGCATATGGTAATCCCTGGGCCATATTGTGTGTCCTTCTTGTTAGATAGCCTATTAGAAAGAGGATCTTCTGATACACCTAATTGTTAAACTTGAGGGAAGAATTCATGAGAAAATAATGTTTCCACATGATGGGAAGACAGTAATTCTCAGGACTTGGATAGCAATGGATCAGTGCTTAATATGAGCCAGTGGTTTCAATTGCTCACCACTGGTACTTAATCATTAACACTGGCGCTTGAGCACCAATTAAAGACACATTTATTTGTGATAGGCACAGGGAGATTAAGTGAGTCACAAGATATTGATCCGACGCCAAGACTCAAACTTTGATTCCCAGCTCCGAGCTCGGCAGCTCTGGCCATTACAACACATCCTCTCCTCACTGGTAGGGTTTCATGGCTTCTGTTTTAGGTGGCGCTAACAAGAGAAAAGGGCTGACAGAAGCTGCCCCCTGAAGAAATCCCAATCACTTATTTTTTTACAAATTTACTACTGCTCTTGATACCATAATATTTGTCAATTTGTAGCATTGCAAAAACAAATGTCTCTGTTACCTAGCTAATAGCTTTAAATGTATTCTCCTCATGAGAATGAAAAGCTCAGACAGCCTTACCAGGGATTTGAGTCCATGAACAGCAGATGACATAAGATTAGAGCAATGAATATATAACTCACTGAGCTACCTCAAAATATTACTGGATCTTACATAACACTATGAATAATCCCAAGGGGAAAACGTGATCTGGATTTAGGTAGAAATCAGTGGAAAGAAAAGTGAAATAATCAGAAGCTATAACCATTGGAAATAAATCTAGCTGGGATAGTAGTTAGGAAAATACCAAGATTGAATGTTAATATGCAGGTATTTCCTCACATAACTCTAGAATCTCAGTTTATGTGTTATGTGTGAAATTTTCATCAATTTGAACTTTGCATGTGGAAGACTGGCTTAACCATAGCATGACTTGCAGAAGAGCATTTTCTGAATGGGCCAGTCAGTCTTCTGCCGGTATCAAGAGCAGATTTTCCACTTAATTGGGATTGAGATAAGGTTTCTTTAACACAGCGTGTCTGGTAGCTTTTTCCCATTCGTAGGAAACTGTCCAACAGTAATAATGCTGATCAAAAAGGTAGTAAGAGGAGCTGCTACTGTCCCAGCTATATCATGAAGAATTTTCGGGAGGCAGGGGTCTGAAGGAGACCCTGATCTGGTATGTGCCATATGCCTGAGCACTCCTTCTTTAGGGAGAGGGGGAACTTTGGCCTTGTGATTCATTTCCTGAAACACAAAAGTTGATATTGGAACTCCAGTCCAATCTCCATACACTGCCTCAACTTTATTCTTAAAACATCTTGCAACATTATCACATAGAGGCTAGAAAGCGTTTTTACTGTTTTAAGAATTTCTCTTGATGAGTTTTTTGCTTGGTTTATGTTTTCAGTGAAATGCTGAGTTTTCTTGATGATAATTACATTTTTGTAATCCTGAATATATATTTAACATTTACTTCTTTCAGTTGAATCATAGTTTTTTCTCCAGATCTTTGGCATTTTTGTTTAAGCACCCTAAGATCCGTAGAGCACCAAGGGCCATAAACTTGGTTCTATGACCTTTTATAAGTTTGAGGGAGGCCAGCTGTGAGACTACAGTATTGATCCATTCGGCATAATTAGCTGCATCTACCTTTGGATGATTCGACAGGGTGACGGAGGGGCTGTTGTACTCATGCTTATGAAAAATAATGCCCTTGCTGCAAAGAGTTCACTTTGGTCATAACATTCACCGTAATCCAAGATCCCGGGCTAGGCAGAGCTATATTTAAGTGGTATTTGACAAGTATGTTAATATTGAGGTGTTGGACGAGGAGGACTTAGAAGACATGGCAGATTGGAGCTCTGGCAACACATATTCAGTAGGACCCCCATGACATTATTAGCTTACCCTGATATCAGAGCGGCTGCCCAATCATGACCACCACTGGACGGACTAGTGAGCTGCGGCAGTGGAGGGCAATGAGGCCTACTGAGCCGGGACCTTAAATGCGGACATCGGCGCACCTAAACTGGCACAGGAACTGATGACAACTCACAGGATTGGTGCTTGTTAAACTTTCAGAAGGTGTGATCGGAAGATGGTACATACGAAGGCAGAGGCCAGCTCTGAGTCAGCCTATAATTGGAACAGATCAGAGTAGTACCACAGCAGACTTGAGTGGCATTGCAAGACCAGGAGGGCTTAGCCCTATTGAGAGTAGACACGGGGGAAGAACGGTAGGAGTGCTGCAGCCCCGCTTACTGATCGGCAGCCTATCCTGCGAGAGTTGTCACTATTAATATTACATTGCTGAAGCGAGTATTTAAGAAGAAGAAGCCCCAGCCTCCAGGGATTAGCGAAACGGTTGGGTCGCCTGCAATTAACCCCATGTGTGCCATATAAGACTAACATTAGAGTATTGTGCAGATTGATAATATGTTCTACAACCAGCTTTAATGGCAGTGCGATAGAGTGGCTGTTCTTTCAAGCAGACCCTTTATTGTATGCTCCTCTTTCCACTGAATTACTGCATAGGGTTGTCCCATAACTGGAATATTCTGGGTGAAGAAAGAGGGCCTAATCGAGACCTCAATATATATAACAGACTGTGCCGGGGGGATATTATAACCTTCTCCATTGATTGTGAACACCGGATTATACTGGATTGAATTTAGAACTGAGCTGTTGATGTTTGGGATGGAGGCTGCCTCCCTGTATGCCAGCCAAACTCAAGGGATTTCGGGCGCATTCTCTAAAAATTGCAATACAATTAAGGAGAGCATTGCTAGTATGGCACAGTCTGGGGCCACACATGATACTGATATTGTAGGAGAACCTGACCCGCCGTCTAATCTGGACATTAAGAATTTGATAGTGGAAGGGAACAAAATTATTACTGAAAAGATAGATGGTGTGATGGTAACATTGACTTTACAGCATCCAGATATGGATAAACTCTGCCGGTGAGTTAAGGACTTCGGATCAAGGATTGATACTGAGGAGGAGCTACTGAGTGTACATGCGAGTCAATTAAAAGATCAGGAATTACGCGTACAACAACAGGAAATGAAGACTGGGGACTTGGAAGACCAATCAAAGAGAAACAACATGCGTATTCTTGGACTACCAGAGAAAATAGAGACAACAGCATTAAACTGTTTTTTGAGAGCTGACATCCTAAGGTAATCCCAGAGCTAAGTGTTGAGGGATATTGCATGTGGACAGAGCTCAAAGAACTCCTGGTGGTAGGCCTAACCCTGGCGCACCTCCCCATTTGTTGATTGCACGTATATTGCGTCATAGAGATATTGTTCTGATTTTGGCAGCTGCGCGCAAACAGCAGAAAATACTATGGTAATAAACTTTCATTTCATCCAGATTATGGCAAGGCTACTCATAAAAAAGTAAATCGTTCATAGAAGTTAGAAGAAAACTGAGATATAAAGGGTGGGATTATTCTCTGCTCCCTTTGACATGTTTAAGAATTGATTGGCAGGGTAAGAAATATTTCTTTGAACAACCAGAGGAGGCTTTGCAGTTTCTTCAAAACCATTGATTATGCATAGTTGTTGCCTGCTATCTAAGAGTTACCAGTCAATAAGACTGGATAAGGGGAGGAGGGTTGATGCTCTTTAAGATTACTGAGGGGGGGCAAATGATGTACGATTCTGATCAGGGTGAGTGTTGGCCGTAGCTGAGATGGGTAAACTGTGTGTTCTGCTTATGGAATGCTTGTTGTAACCATACGATGAGCATCTTAAAAACGGCTGCAATCAATCCTATTGTGTTTGGTGTCAAACATGTTGGAATTATACCCACACACCGTTACTGGTGTGGGAGGTATGATTACACCCACCAGGAGGGATCGTCTATTAGGCTCTCAGTGTTTCCGGTACCAGCCTTCTAGTCCCGTACAGCACAAAATGGTTGCTGCTGACCAGAGACACATTTCTGCCCTCCTGCTGCAGAGCCAAGCTTGAGCAGGGGAAGGCTGGACAATAGGCACCCTGTCACAGAGAGGTGTGACCGCCTACCAGACAGGATTTAGAGTATTAGGGCTGGGTGGATGCACTTGCCAGTGCCTAAAATATGCATGAGGGGCACATGTGGAGTCCCTGTGCATAGTTCAGTTCAAACCAGTCCTATTAGCTGTTAGCTCCTGCTCTGGTGTGAAACTGGAAAAAGGACATGGGAGTAACCTCTGCCCTGTCCTGACATTCCCCTGGGAGGGTCCTCTGAATATTCCCAACCCTTTCCTTAGGGTACTTAAGGGCTTACATGAGTGTAGCTCCCTAGATTCGGTGTGGACAATATTCAGACCTGAAACCACTGCACTTGTACCATCTGGGCACTCTGGACATTGCTGCACTTCATTTGAGCCTAACGTTGTCTCCCCTCCAGTCTGCTGCCTCGTCTGTGCCTGTGCACCATACAGGATCCATGTAGGGTGGTGGAGCATCCAAGACATCTGAAGATAATCTCCCTTGGAGTGAAGGAGTCACTCCCCTGCATTCGCAAGCAACGCAACACTGCTGACTGTTCTGCTGATCCTGAGCTCCTACGGACTACGAAGGGTTCAACAACACAGGAGGTGTGTTCTATGTCTCTTGAGGCTGAGCTGCCCTCTCACCCACTTTGAGGCCAGAATCCCTTGTGGGGGCTGCAATACCTGAACCCCTGTGTACAACCAACTTTTTCAAGTGCAAATGCTTGTTGGCAATTCTGCAGCAAGTGCATTGGGCTTCAAGTCGCCCCAACCTCTGGCAACTTTGCCTGGAAAAATCTTTGAGCACATTGCATGTGTGCTCCGTGGCCTGTTGTTTTGTAAAGAAGCACAAGGTCCTCCTGCGACTCCAGTATCTACTTCCCTGATTGCTCTGGGATTGCCCTGACTTCCCTGCTTATGGTGATTCTCCTTGACCTTGCTGGTCCTCTTCTTGCAATTTCTTGACCTCCTGTGTGGGTTGCTTTTGCCAAGGCTTGTTGGTGCTCCCGCCGGACACCGGCCCCTCAGCACTCTACATTCTTCTTGGGACAGCTCATATCTAGCTCCTGGTCATCCTCAGCATCGCCTGGTCCCCACAGCTGCAGAGTCAAATTCATCGATATCTATGCTGCAGCACCGGACATCGGTGGGCATTCGTCTACCGAGCCCATGGTCACTCTCAAGTGACCCAGACGCTGTCTCCTCTGCTTTCAGGTAATCTTCATCAAGAATCCATGTTTCGATTCCCATGAGCACTTTCTCCTCTTCCAGCAGCGGCGCTTACTGAGGTCCTCCATTGGGTTCGATGGCGGTTACACCTAGGCACCTGGGTTCCCTGCGATAGGTAACTTGGGTACCATCGTATCCACAGGAGGGGTGGCTCTCCAACCTTCTTCATGCTATTGGGTTTCCTCAGGGTCCACTGGGAAGGGTTCCTAGTCTACTGCGACTTACACGTAGAGTTGTACGGAGCCCGCTGTCGTGTTCTCACACTGCATGCGCCCTCCATAGAGTCCCTGTCTACTCACTTTGGGTGGTTGCTTGGGTCCCCAGCCATCCTACAACCTCTCAGCATTGTCCTGACTCAAGTCGTGGTTCTTATACCACATTCTTAGTATATGGTTTGGTCTCCTCTGAGGCCCACTGTGTATTAGTGCTATTTACTATGATTTCTTTGCTATAGTATTGTGTGCTTTGTGTATATCTCTGTTTGGGAGATATGGGAACGTACTAGAGAGTATTATATACTAAATGCATATTTTATTAAATACCTTGTGTGGTTTTTTTCATTTAATATTTACTATAGGATTGCATTCTGGAAATACAAACTGCTTTACACTCCTTGAAGACTAAGCCTGAAGTCTGCTCTCCACAGATACCACTTGGATAGCTTTCTAAGGTTGCCTGAGTCCTCCTAAATCACAATAAGGATTGTCTGAACTGGTGCAAGGTGCCCACTTACATTAGTGTTCATCATATACCAGGCCAGCTTCTCACACCTCCTCAGCATGACGGGTATTGCTGTGGGTAGATAATGGTGTTCCACTGCTTGTTACTGCAGAACTGAAGGCCTCAGAAGAAAGGTATGTGGGGGTAGTAGAAGGGATGTTCTTCAAACTTACAGTGCTCTTCCCTTCATATGCACCCAATTCAGATACTCCTGTTTTTTTAGAAGGGCTGACGAGTGTTCTGGCCTGCTATGCCTACTATACTATTATCTGGAGAAGGGATTATAATTGCATATTGGAAGGGAGAATGGATAGGTCCAGGCAAGTATAACAGCTGTTAGGTAGAGCATCTAAGACACTCTTTGAAATTATTGACATGTTAAATTATTTGGAGCTATGGAGGGATGGTCCAACTAGGGGATATTCTTTCTATTTGGCACCCCACGGTACATTCTCCATGATTGACTACTTACTGAAACACCCTGAGCAAGCAATTGAGTTTGAAAAGTTATAGTACCTAGATAAGGCGCTAAACTCTAAGCTGTCATAATTATAAAACATTTACAGAGATACAAAACAAATAGGGGAAACTCCAGGCCGGCTGCTGGCTTGGCTGGTCAATAGAGAACGAGCTGGGAATGCAGTAGCCACAATAAAGGATTAACAGGGAAACATGCTTACAGCTCATGATGATATATGAAAGCGTTTTGCAGAATTTCATTCGGAATTATATACTCAACAGGGAACCCATAATGAGGCGGGTATGACAGTACTCCTAGATGCAGCTCAGCTGGCAGAAGCAAATGATGAGATGCAAGAGGTATTAAGTTCCCCAATAGAGCTGAGTGTGCCACCTCCGCTGCAAAAAAAATTCTAACAGCAGTCTTTAATTGGCTGTCTGCTGCTCAATTAAAATGTAATGAATACAAATCTGAAATCCTCCTTTAACCCCTTCCATGCTCATGACGAGCTCTGCTCATCATGCAGTACACTGCTTGCGTGCTCATGACGAGCTGAGCTCGTCATGAACAATGGGAATCATGGATCTGCAGCACAGAGGATGAATTGCTGTAGCATTCATGTGGTTAAGGAAGTTTCCCCCCTCGGTTTAGGGATGCTCTTTGGCCGATTGATTATCCGTCGCCTGCCTCAACAGGGCAACCCGCTAAGAATCTGGGGATCTGGTTTGAAGAGAATCTCACCTTTTCCATGCAGATCAAGAGGCTCTCCAGGAACTGCTTCGAAATCCATAAATCCCTCAGGAAATGTCTTGCACTCCTCCCTAGAGCAGCTAAAGAAACGGTTACCCGGATGCTGATTCTTTCGCGTATAGATTATGCCAACGCTTTGTACGTTGGCATACCAGGCTACTTGCCTAACAAACTGCAGGTGGTAAAGAATGCAGCGGCCAGGCTTCTGTTTAACATCCCAACTAGAAGCAGTGTAAGACAGCATCTGCACTCACTTCACTGGCTGCCCATAACCTAGCGAGTTAAGTTTAAAGGTCTGGTTATGGCACATCATGCCCTATATGATTCTTGCCAAATCTACTTGCGGAAATGCTTTATGTTCTATACTCCAACCAGACATCTGCGCTCTGCCTCTCAACTCTTAGCCCATGTTCCTCACTTTCGTTTGAAAAGGATGGCCGGCAGCTCCCTTCCTCTTAAGGCCGCTCAGGCCTGGAATTCACTTCCTTTTGCCCTCCGTTGCACCCAGGACCACTCCCATTTTAAAAAGAATCTGAAAATTTACCTTTTTATTTAATGTATTTCCCTTACCCCCTTAAGGCTCGCGCTGGGACACTCCCTGGAGTATCTGTGCGTGGTACAAATTCCATTAACATAACATGACATGACAGATGATACAGATATACGATGGGCATTGCATATCTGTGTCTGTGGAAAACCCAAGGAGATGGTGGTCTGGGAGCCAAGTTTTATAAGGAATATGTTGATTTGCTATGCAGGCTACTTTTAAATATCCATTGGGAGACACTTGATGGATGGGTTTTACCTGATGCACTGAGGGCTGCATATATTGTGATTCTGCCAAAGCCACTATGTGACGCACCTGAATGTGAATCATATCACCCGTTATCCATGATCAATGTGTACACTAAGCTGTTAGGGAAGATTTTGGCTCATTGTTTGGCTAAATCGAGGGGGGGCACTAGTTCACCCTGATCAAGCAGGTTTTGTGGGAGGATTTACTATCACTACTAATATAAGGAAAGTGTTTCTTATACTAGAACAGGTTCAAAACGGAGAAGAGCCTTGCGCATTTGAGAGTTTGGATACACATAAAGCGTTCAATACCGGCAGAATATGATGAGTTTGTTGAAATGGTACAATCTGGATGATACTTATTTAAAATGGATTCAATTACTTTACACTAATAGCCAAGCCAGGGTAAAAGTAGGAAATAGGTTCGCTAACATGGTTGAGCAGGGGACCAGGCAGGATTGCCCCCTGTCTCCACTGATATTCGTGTTGGTTATTGAGCCTGTTGCAAGGTTGAAACGAGCTCAACACGAGGGAGAGAGGGTAATGGTAGGAATGCAAAGAGAAATTGCTTCTTTATATGCTGAGGATATCTTGTTGACTTTACGGGACCACGAACAAGCGAGGCCCATACTATGTAACACCATTAAGGAAATGGGGGCCCACTCAGGATTCATGTTGAATACAGATAAATCAGTTATTTACTTGATACGAGCACCGTGACTAGGGGATGAAGCTGTCAGCGATATTAGATTGCAGAGGACACCTATTAAATATTTGAGGGCGTACCTGTGTTAGGGAAATATATGAGGCCAATTTGGGTAATTTATTAAAAAATGCAGAAAGTAGTGTCCAAAGATGGCTAAAGTTTCCTCTGTCCTTAATGGGGTGAATGGGGATTAGTAAGATGATTCTTCTGCCCTGAGTATTGTTTGTTCTACAGAATATGCCAACATTGACAAGCCCAGAGAAATGGCAGTCCGGTGCTGGGCAGTGCCCGACAGCACAGCAGTGACCCAGCAGCGGCAGAAAGATCCCGGCAGGGTGAGCCTGTAGTCCGGTGCGAGCTGTAAGGTGAGCTGCTGGGGAGGAACAGGAATGGCGGGACAAAGAGCTGCTCACTGTAGGAGAGTAGGATCTGCTTCTTATAGTTACCCCCACTTTCTGCTGATTTTTTACTGTTTTTTTACTTTAGTCTGGTTGGGACCCAGCTATCCAGAGACCCAGCCTAGCAGCTTCCTCTCTAAAAGGATTGCATGTACGTTAGGTATACCACAGATTGGATTCTGGGGTACCCTTATAAGTCCCTAGTATATGGTATCCTATATACCCAGGGCATAGGTACCCCAGAGGCCTCTCAGGGGCTCCAGCATGTATTATGCCACCCCTGAGAGACGACTCAAAATGACACAACAGGTCTGCTGCAGCAGCCTGTGTAAGGTGATGTATGCACCCCTTACTTAGATATAGGTTCCCTATATCTACCTTATATCACTACACATATAAACCTATCAGTCAACCCTATGGCAGGCCTTATCAATCCTGAAGGTAGGGTGCCAGGTTTTGTGTGAGAGAGTGCCTATGCATGAGCAGGGCCCCTCTGCAGCCACCAGAATCTATCCTCCGGTTTTGTTCTGTGATGCAGCCATACCATATACTCTTAAGTGCATTATAACCTCGCTGTAAATGGTAATTTTGAGATGGCTGCAAGATAACATATCGTGTTTGATGCCAAACACCTTGGAATCATACCTCCCCAGCAGTCCTGTCGGGGGAGGTATGATTCCACCCTCCTAGAGGGAGAAATATGACTACACCGGCACACCCAGTACCAGCTTAACAGAACCCAGACATCACAAATGGACACTGCCAGCCACAGACACACGTCTGCCCTCCTGCTGCTGGACGAAACTCCGGCAGGGGAGGCTGTATAATAGGTTTCCTGTCACAGGGAGGTATAATTGCCTCCCAGACAGGCTTTAGTGTATTGGGGCTGAGTGGGTGCACTCCAAGAGTGCTTTGATGTCTCCACTGGGGCACATTTGGTGTCCCTAGGCATAGTCCAGTTCAAACCAGTCCTGGTAGCTGTTAGCTCCTGCTCTGGTGTGAAACTGGAAAAAGGACAAGGGTGTACCCACCCCTCTGTCCTGACCCTCCCATAGGTATGTCCCCAGAGTTTGTCCCATCCCTTCCTTGGATATAAAGTAGGAACCCCTGACTACAGGACTTTAGATTTGCCTGGACGAAACTCTGCTACTAAATCCCAGAACTTCAACTATCTACACTTCATTGGATGACCGAAGAATC
The DNA here is from genome assembly GCF_964261635.1 of Lissotriton helveticus. NCBI lineage: Eukaryota > Metazoa > Chordata > Amphibia > Caudata > Salamandridae > Lissotriton > Lissotriton helveticus. The sequence goes on from NC_136057.1 coordinate 1,378,236,680, forward strand.
TCCCTTGAAGTCAAGGAGTTACGTTCCTGCAAGGCAGGCACCATAGACATATCTGTCTGGTTTGCAACTACGCAGCTCCTGAAGGACTCTGAAGACTTTGCAACACAGGAGGTGGGTTTCCAAGCTTCCCCGAGGCAGATCCATACTCTCAGCAAACCTAAGATCCAAAGCCCTCGTGGGGACCGGGCAACCAGAACCCCTGGACACCGTGCACATTTGAAGCAGCATATGCTTCTTGGCAATCCCTGAGGCTGGCTTTGGGCTACTTGTAGTCTAGACCCCGAGCAGTGATTCCACTGAATATTACTGGCCTACACTCCATGAGTGACCCGTGGGCTGGTATTTAGTGATTCCTCTTGAGGTCCCTTTGTGATCCCTTGTTCGTCAACTTGTGGGTCCCTAAGAAGGGTACTGTAACTTTGAACAGGCTTACCTGGTTGCTCCAGATGTGCCCTGACTCTCCATCGCTTGGGGAGTCACCTGGACCTTGCTGGTCCACCCCAAAGCCTTTTTACTCTCACCACGTAGTTTGCTGTTGCCAAGACTTGTTGGTCTCCAATCAAGACACTGACCCCCCCTGCACTCGACATCCTTGGTGGGACAGCTCGCCTGCAGACTCTAGTCATTGTTGACGTCTCCTGGTCCCCATGGCAGCGGAGTCAAACTTCACCTCATCACACCTGAAACACCTTACATTGGTGGGCATTGGTCTATCATGCCCCTGGTCACCCTGAAGTGACCCCTCTGCTATCAGGTTCTTTACATCGTCTATCCTGACTTGGATCACACCGGACACTTTTCCTTTCCATGGCAGCAGCACTTTGCATCAACTCACCAAAACAGCTACGATTCCCGACATCATTTGGCACCTATGCACCTGGCTTCCCTGGGTGAGGTAACACAAGTACTTCTGTGCTCACATGGGTGCTGGTCTTAGAACCTTCTAAGTCTAAAAGGGTTTGCTCCAGGTCTTCTCTGAAGTGTCACTAATCTTTAAAATTCCAACAGCGACTTTCCCATAGGACTGTACGGAGCTCGCTGCTGTGTTCTCACACAGCACGCGTCCCCCGTGGGTCCCCTGTATCACTACCTTTGGTAGTTCCTTGGAGTCCCAGTGATCCTATGTGCTCTAGGCACTGTGTCTAGTCCAGTCGTGGTTCATATACCTCTTTCTTAATATATCGTTTGGTCTCCCCCTGGGGCCCATTGTATATTGTGCTATTTACTTACATTCATGTGTGTTGATATTGTGTATCTGGCTCTCTAATCTCATAAAGAGAGAGTGTTTAGTAATAAATACATATATTTTACACATACCTTGTGTGATTCTCCTTTCATTTGGTCATTCAAGAGGTATCTGGTAAACCAATCTGCTTTACACTCCTTCAAAACTTAGCCTGAAGGCTGCTCTCCATAGCTACCACTAGGATAGCTTTCATTAAAGGTTGTCTTAACCTGTTCATCAATAGGAGTTTTTTGGATTGGTGCAAGGTGCCCACTATAACTAGTGGACAGCATGTACAAGGCCAACTTCCCGCATTGGTGGCAGCGGTGGGATTCAAGATTGCTATTTCTTTACCAGATAATCTCATTGAGTGACTAACTGAAAACCACTATAGGTACTTAGGTACATATAAAACAAGTCCAGAATAAAGTAAGTTCTATTGAACTTAGAGTTGGGTAAGTCAAGGGTCCAGTACACCCTTTCTCCAACTCAAGAGAGAGTTTAGTAGGCCCACTAGGTTAGGTAGGTGCCTACTCCACATAACACTAGTATGTCTTAAAGAGCTGAAGCCAGTGGCTCTATGCTGACTAAGTATGACCATCTGCCGTTCCCAGAATTGAGGAACACATATGTATCTAGGAAACTGAAGACAGGGAAAAACCCTAAAGCTCAACGCCTCATAGAGGTATAGCTTTAAGATGACCTCAGAAAGACCACAGGGTTTGATGAGGCAGGCAGGTTGGGTGGAGAAGCAGAAGAGGAAAGGTTAGGAGGTGAACACATCCAAGACCTAGACTCTCAAGCTGACCAGGAGGAACATGATGATTCTAACTTGGAAAATCCAATTCTTCCCATGGGTGGGGGGGAAGGCCCCATGGGCCCTCTCTTTACTCCACCTTGAAGGGTTAGTAGTTTACCAAGAAGATCAAGATCTCCTTCTCAGCAATCTCATCATTCTGGTAATTCTGTAGGGACCTCTGTTTCTCATAGGACTTCCACTTCTCACAAGAGAGAGACTTCTTTTGATAAAAAGTGCAAACTGCTTGAGTTTGAGAAAGCTCAGCTTAGAATCAAGAGAGAGCAGTTGGCCTCAGACAGGGAATCCCTGGAGCTCCAGAGAGCTTCACAAAGGTTGGAGCTAGAGCCCCATGGTGGCAGCTACAGTGTCCTGAACAAGATTGCCCCTCCCTACCAGAGTGGGCATGACATCCACAAATGGATAACTGCACTTGAGAGAGCCTGTAAAGTATAAAGGGTAACTCAGGAGCAGTGGGCAGCAATCTTGTGGCTCTCCTTTGCAGACAAGGGTAGAGACAAGCTCCTCAATGTTAGATAAGAGGATAAGAGGATGGTGATAACTACAAAGAGTGCTCTGATTGATGGGTTTGACTTACCCACTGAACAATACAAGATTACGTTCAGAGACACCCAAAAGGCACAGCCTCAGGCTGGGTTGACTTTGTAGATTGTGCTACTAAGGCTCTGAAAGGCTGGTTACTTGGCAGTAAAGTGTGTGATTTTAAAGGATTGTACAATTTAATTATGAGGGAGCAGATCCTTAATAATTGTCAAAATCAGCTATTGCATCAGTACTTGGTGGACTCTGATCTGACCTCTCCCCAAGAATTGGGCCAGAAGGCAGAAAAATGGGTCAGAACCATGGTGAGGCAGAAGGTTCGGAACCAAGGTGGTGACTCAAAGAAGCAAGATTCTAAAAACGCTGATAAGGGTGGGGAAAAGGGTAAAGACCAGAAGTCTTCTCAAGGGCCCCAAAAATCTGCATCTGGTGGGGAGTCACAATCCAACAAGGGTAAAGGCCAAAATAAACCATGGTGTAAAATCTGTAAATAGAAGACCCACAGGGCAAGTGATTGTAGTAAGTCCAAGGACTCAACTCCAGCCACCATTGCCCTGAAGGCAACTGTTTCCCCTAGTTCAGTTCTAAGTGGTGGTACTCAGAATAAGGGTGTAGTAGGGTTAACCCTGGGTTCTGAGGTGGACTCTGGCCTAGTCAGAGTTCCAACTCAGGCTGTACTGATGCAGAGGGCATACCCAAGCAGAAACAGGCAATAAGGAGGAGATAAATGCTACAGACTCATTCTTAACACCAAGTCAGTATCAGCTACATGATGATGAAGACAAACCCAAGGCCATATACTCAGACGCCACCAAAGTTCAACCAGAGAGTCTCCATGAATTTCGGGGCACAGAGCTAGTGGCACCAGACCTGAAAGGGGATGCAGTCTGCGATGAGGCCTGTACAATGATATAAACTCTGCCATGAATAAATCAAGGCTCAGTTCCAAATGTGTGACCTACTTGACCGCAGTGTAGGCCGAAGGCAGTAGTAAGCAAGGGCCCACAGCCATGTGTCGTTGGCTTGCGATGCACAGAGTTAGTGGCACCAGAGCAGTTATTGGTAGTGTTCAATCACCTCTGTAACTAACCTTTTTTCCTCTGGACTGAACCACATCTTCTTCTTACTCCTCTCCTTAATAAATCAAGACTCAGTTCCAAATGTGTGACGTACTTGACCACAGTGTAGGCTGAAGGCAGTAGTCAGCAAGGGACCACAGACAGGTATCGTTGGAATGCTATGCACAGAGTTGGTGGCACCACATCAAAGGGAGTACAGTGATATCAAACGTCCCATTAACATATGAACTCTGCCATAAAGAAATCAAGACTCAGTTCCAAATGTGTGACCTACTAGACCACAGTGTAGGCCGGAGGCAGCGGTGGAATACGTCAATGAGAAAGGAGTGCTGGGGGACTGTGTCGCAGAGGCCGTGATGGTCTGAGGAGGCTGCCAAGGTCGCTGGCCTTGGACTTGGAGCTTGCAGCTTGCACCCGCATGTGGTGGACCCTCTTTGACACACGCCGGTCTCGGCAGGTGAGCAGTGAGGCCTGGGTGCACAGGGGCGGGCAAGACGGGTCTGGGGACCAGCGGCCTGGGGTGCTTCAGGTGCACAGGAGCTCAGGCAATACCACTCACAGTGTTGGACTCATGGCAGGATGAGAGGCGCCGCCCTGGCAAACACATTGGCCATTCCGGAAGAGATCCACGCCCAGAGCTACGTGCTTTTTATTCACACCCCTACGCTAGCCTGGCGTACACTGGGCCAGCCCTGTCTGCTCACACTTACAGGTGGGGGGGGGTAACAAGCTACATTCCCAGGATCTTCCCCACTGGCTGAGGTAACATGGTTGCGTCCACTGTCCACTACACTCCAAACACCAGCAGTGTATGTCGACACAGATATGTCTGTGTTCTGCATACTGCAGTCTGTCCAGCACATCCACGCCACACTTGACATTGTGTACATTCTCATTCATGGGTCACTTGCCTCCTACGCACATGCCTGGTTCCCACCTCTCCCTACAATCTGCTATTGTGTGGCTGAGGTACCATGCCGTTGAAGGCTTATGTACATGGATAGCACAGGTTACCACAGTAAGTTGCGCTGTTGTGTCTGGTAGGTGGGCATGTTGTTTGGCATGTTGTATGTGAGTTTATAACAAAAGTATTGACTCGACGCACAGCGAATTTTTATGAGATATGTAAGACGTGTTTTTGGGTGCAGTCACAGTATCGTCGCGTATCCCACGGCGTAGACTATAAACTGACTGGTAGTAGGATCAGTGGGTCACTGTCCCATCCTGTGTTGCACACCCTAGTTCCTCTCCTGAAGAAAGAGGTTCCAAACTTTGTTTTGAAGTTTCAAATATGCTTTTATTCAGCAGTATTTCATTCTTTTCTTTTTTAGTAGCTCATTTATTTCGTTTTTTGCAGCATTTTGGCAGGTATTCACTACATATTTAATATGTCAGCACTGTCCTTTTATAAACATCCAATGCATTTCGAGGCATATCCGCCTCTTCATCAGGGAAAAGGATACTGAAATGGAATAAAACATAAATCGTGATGAATGTTGGGCTGGGTTTGTGGAGTGTAAGTGATGTTTGGGGCTTAAAGGTGAAGGAAAGGAAAGGAGGGAAGGTTGTGTTTGGAAACGTGTTGTTTTACAGTGGCACCTTAAAAAATGTCCCGCACCCTGTGTAACGTGGTCAGAGATTATCGTCACCATGCTTACGTGTAGCGCTGTTCTATGTGCTCGTACAATCTGTGGATTACAAAGTAGCGGTAAGGGTAATACTACAGTTCTCTTGGGAGAAAGTTCTCAAAACGTTAGTGCGCCGGAAGGCTGCCGGGGTCTCTAAGGACTGACCTGTTAATGGGTGCTGGTTTCGCTGAAACGGTTCCAAGCTGCCGCGGTGTTCCGAGCGGGAGTGTTAGTATCGGTTTGGTGATCAGCTCATGTGATGTTAGTTGCGATGACGTGGTCATAGAAAGTGAAGAAAGCCTATAAGTATCCGTGTTCGAGCGTGTGTTAGTGGAGTGTCCTATAATTCACTATTATATTTAAAATCGGTGGGCCAACCAAAGTAATTATCAGAGAAGTTACATTATAAAGATATAACGAACAAAGATAAAAATAATATAAACTGAAAACGGTAACAAATGACAGTGAAAAACAACTGTGTGGGGGTCGACATGAGAATACACAGGTGTCCCATTGTTGCTCCATTCATGAGATCACATTGTTCCTAATCATAAATAGCAAGAGAGTTCAATTCTTTCATTGAGCCCAGATGGCTTCTGGGTCGATAGTCTTTGAATCCATACATTCTCACGTTGCAGGAGATATTTGGTATTGTCTCTACCTTCAACTTTCACGATGGTTTCCAATACAATAAATTTCAAATGGGAAATGTTGTGGGAGTGTTCCTGAAAATGAGTAGCCACAGTGGATTTACTGTTCTTTAGCCGTATGTTTGATTTGTGCTCAGTTAGCCTTGTCTTGATTTTTCTCTCTGTTTTCCCGATATAGAGTTTACCACACGGGCATTTTAAAGCGTAGATAAGGTTGCTCGAATCACATGTAGCATTCACTTGTAATTTTATTGTATTGCCTCTCATGGGGTGGCTAATTACATTTCCCTTCATGACGTTGTTGCAGTTCCCGCAGTTCATGCAAGGTTTGGTGCCCGTGTACTTTGTAGTTAGTGTGTGTCTGTATTGAACTAGTTCACCAATGTTCAGTGCCCTTGTAAACGCAAACAGGGGAGGTTCCTTAAATATCTGGTTGAAATCTGGTTCCAGATTGAGTAGTGGCCAATGTTGATGTATTATACTTTTAAACTTGGAACTGGCTGTAGAATATTTTGAAACCGCCACTATGCGGGCTTGTACTTTTTCCTTTCTGGGTTCTAGGAGTTTAGATCTTTCTATTGTAAGAATCTTGTTGGTGGATTCCTTAATAATTTCCTGGGGATAGCCTCTTTGGTGGAATTTCTGAGCTACTTCAGTGATTCTCAACATAGATTTGTGGGGATCTGATGTTATTCTTTTGGCACGCGCCATTTGGGAAAATGGGAGATGTTTTCTGAGGTTGGGTTCATGGAAGCTCGAAAAGTGAAGCATGTTGTTCCTGTCTGTGGGCTTCGTAAATAGGTCAGTTTCAAATCCTTGAGGGTTGACTGTGACTTTGACGTCCAAAAAATTAACACTTGTGTCAGATATTTCCCAAGTTAATTGGATCCTTTCATCAATCGAGTTAAATTGGGTTAACAAGTTTGTTAGTGTCTCTTTACTGTTTTTCCATACGATAAAGATATCGTCAATGTATCTGGTTAACAGTTTCAGGTTATCCGTCCATTCCTTTTTTGTGAAGATGTGGGTTTCTTCGAATTGTTGCATGAATAGGTTAGCATAGACGGGAGCTGCCGAGTTGCCCATAGCCATGCCCACCAGTTGTAGATACCAGGTATCTTGGTATTTAAAATAACTATGATAGAGAGTGAACAGCATAAGTTCCATGAGAAATGTTTGGAATCCACTGTCTATGGAGGAGTCTAACAAAGCTTTCTCAATCGCTTCGATGCCCAAGGAGTGGGGTATAGACGTATACAAGGAGCGTACGTCTGCTGTACATAGAATTAATTTCTCTTCCGGATTAATTTCAATGCTGTGTAGTTTGGAGATAAAATCAGTAGTGTCCCTCGTATAAGTCCTCATCGATTGTACTGCGGGTTGTAGATATTTATCTATTAGTTGTCCCACGGGTTCGTGGATGCTTCCACATGTGGAGACTATTGGTCTCATGGGAGGGTCCATTAGGTTTTTGTGTATTTTCGGCACCATTCTCAGAGTGGGACTCTTCGCATTTGATTTAGTCAAGAATTTTTTTGTGCGTTCATTGATAATACCTTGATCGTATGCCTTTTCTAAAAGGGTTGTCAATAGTTTAGTGAATTCCATGGTTGGATTGTTGTCCAATCTCATATAGGTGTTTGTATCAGTAATATGTTCCATGACTTTTAGGTTATACATGCTTTGGTCCATGATGACTAGGGCTCCCCCTTTGTCAGCTTTTATGCATTTGATTTGTTCATTTGATGAGATCCTTTTTAACGTGTCTGTGTCTTTTTGTGTGATGTTTTTGTGATGTTTCTTTCCATGTCTGATCTTAGTAAGATCTTGCTTGACTCTATTTTCAAAGAGATCCAGTGTTTTATGGCTTATGGGTGGTTGGAATGTACTGTGAGGTCGTAGTCCTAATAGTTGATCTGGTTCATCTTTGGGTGGTTTGGGCACCACGTTCTCAAAAAAATGGCGTAGTCGTAACTTCCGCATAAGTTTAAAAAAACTTACTTCCAGTTCTAGGTTATCCGTGTGGGTGGTGGGTACAAATGAAGTGCCTTTTTGTAGGAGTCTTTTTTCGTGTTGGGTTAATTTGTATTTACTAATGTTAATGACTAATTGATCTGGATTTATTTTTTCGTAGATTTCTTGTCCTTAATCGTTGCCGCTGTACTCCTCGTGATAGGAGGTTTTCTCCCTCTCTTTGTCTTTTTCTTTCTCTCTGTCCTTTGCTCTGTCCTCTCCTGGGTCGCCTCTTTGTGACTGGCCCTGCTCTAAAAAAGAATTTGGTTCTACAGGTTGACTCGTGGTTGGTTGCTGTGCTTGATCAGTCTCTGGATAGGTTCTTGTGGGTTGAGCTCGTCTAGATCGTTGTGAGTTGTCACTACCCGAAGAGGATGTATCTGTCTGCGAGTTATATGGTCTGTTCCTTCTTTTTTGGGCGTATATATCTGCCCATGTATATACTTCCCCCAGTCGATAGTCTAGGGTATCCCTCTTATACTTTCGGATTTTGCGTTCGTTTATTTCATTAGTGTGTTTATCCATTTGTGTTTTTATATCTTCTAAGATGGTATTCAACTCTTCCTCTGATAGCCTTTTAGATAATTCTGTAGACGTTTGTGTAATCTCAACGGTTAGTTCTTCCAATATTCCGGATAATTCCTCGATAATTAAAAGGATAAGGTCCAAGGAACATTTATTTAGGATTTTGTACCACTTATCCTGGAATTTTTTAGAGTTCTTACACAGGGATGGCTTGAGGGCAATCCGTAGGCCCCTAGGTATGCGTTGGTTCCGATGGTATTTGACCAATGTGGTGGCATGCAATTGTTGATTTATACGTCTCTTACTTAGATATATCAGTTGTCTGATATGTTGTTCTTTGGAGCGGATAGTGGTTTCCTGTGCATTCTCTTCCCTGATCAGTGCATAAATGCGGTCCGCTTCATCTGGTTTGAATGCAAATGTTGAGGCTCTGGCCTCCGTGCTTTTGGCGATGTCCTCATAAGTGTTCATGTTGATCTTTATGGCGTGCTGTCGGTTGTGGACACGAGCTGTATAACAAAAGTATTGACTCGACGCACAGCGAATTTTTATGAGATATGTAAGACGTGTTTTTGGGTGCAGTCACAGTATCGTCGCGTATCCCACGGCGTAGACTATAAACTGACTGGTAGTAGGATCAGTGGGTCACTGTCCCATCCTGTGTTGCACACCCTAGTTCCTCTCCTGAAGAAAGAGGTTCCAAACTTTGTTTTGAAGTTTCAAATATGCTTTTATTCAGCAGTATTTCATTCTTTTCTTTTTTAGTAGCTCATTTATTTCGTTTTTGCAGCATTTTTGCAGGTATTCACTACATATTTAATATGTCAGCACTGTCCTTTTATAAACATCCAATGAATTATCTAAAATGCTATCAGAGGAAGAGTTGAATACCTTCTTAGAAGATATAAAAACACAAATGGATAAACACACTAATGAAATAAACGAACGCAAAATCCGAAAGTATAAGAGGGATACCCTAGACTATCGACTGGGGGAAGTATATACATGGGCAGATATATACGCCCAAAAAAGAAGGAACAGACCATATAACTCGCAGACAGATACATCCTCTTCGGGTAGTGACAACTCACAACGATCTAGACGAGCTCAACCCACAAGAACCTATCCAGAGACTGATCAAGCACAGCAACCAACCACGAGTCAACCTGTAGAACCAAATTCTTTTTTAGAGCAGGGCCAGTCACAAAGAGGCGACCCAGGAGAGGACAGAGCAAAGGACAGAGAGAAAGAAAAAGACAAAGAGAGGGAGAAAGAACCTCCTATCACGAGGAGTACAGCGGCAACGATCAAGGACAAGAAATCTACGAAAAAATAAATCCAGATCAATTAGTCATTAACATTAGTAAATACAAATTAACCCAACACGAAGAAAGACTCCTACAAAAAGGCACTTCATTTGTACCCACCACCCACACGGATAACCTAGAACTGGAAGTAAGTTTTTTTAAACTTATGCGGAAGTTACGACTACGCCATTTTTTTGAGAACGTGGTGCCCAAACCACCCAAAGATGAACCAGATCAACTATTAGGACTACGACCTCACAGTACATTCCAACCACCCATAAGCCATAAAACACTGGATCTCTTTGAAAATAGAGTCAAGCAAGATCTTACTAAGATCAGACATGGAAAGAAACATCACAAAAACATCACACAAAAAGACACAGACACGTTAAAAAGGATCTCATCAAATGAACAAATCAAATGCATAAAAGCTGACAAAGGGGGAGCCCTAGTCATCATGGACCAAAGCATGTATAACCTAAAAGTCATGGAACATATTACTGATACAAACACCTATATGAGATTGGACAACAATCCAACCATGGAATTCACTAAACTATTGACAACCCTTTTAGAAAAGGCATACGATCAAGGTATTATCAATGAACGCACAAAAAAATTCTTGACTAAATCAAATGCGAAGAGTCCCACTCTGAGAATGGTGCCGAAAATACACAAAAACCTAATGGACCCTCCCATGAGACCAATAGTCTCCACATGTGGAAGCATCCACGAACCCGTGGGACAACTAATAGATAAATATCTACAACCCGCAGTACAATCGATGAGGACTTATACGAGGGACACTACTGATTTTATCTCCAAACTACACAGCATTGAAATTAATCCGGAAGAGAAATTAATTCTATGTACAGCAGACATACGCTCCTTGTATACGTCTATACCCCACTCCTTGGGCATCGAAGCGATTGAGAAAGCTTTGTTAGACTCCTCCATAGACAGTGGATTCCAAACATTTCTCATGGAACTTATGCTGTTCACTCTCTATCATAGTTATTTTAAATACCAAGATACCTGGTATCTACAACTGGTGGGCATGGCTATGGGCAACTCGGCAGCTCCCGTCTATGCTAACCTATTCATGCAACAATTCAAAGAAACCCACATCTTCACAAAAAAGGAATGGACGGATAACCTGAAACTGTTAACCAGATACATTGACGATATCTTTATCGTATGGAAAAACAGTAAAGAGACACTAACAAACTTGTTAACCCAATTTAACTCGATTGATGAAAGGATCCAATTAACTTGGGAAATATCTGACACAAGTGTTAATTTTTTGGACGTCAAAGTCACAGTCAACCCTCAAGGATTTGAAACTGACCTATTTACGAAGCCCACAGACAGGAACAACATGCCACACTTTTTCGCGCTTCCATGAACCCAACCTCAGAAAACATCTCCCATTTTCCCAAACGGCGCGTGCCAAAAGAATAACATCAGATCCCCACAAATCTATGTTGAGAATCACTGAAGTAGCTCAGAAATTCCACCAAAGAGGCTATCCCCAGGAAATTATTAAGGAATCCACCAACAAGATTCTTACAATAGAAAGATCTAAACTCCTAGAACCCAGAAAGGAAAAAGTACAAGCCCGCATAGTGGCGGTTTCAAAATATTCTACAGCCAGTTCCAAGTTTAAAAGTATAATACATCAACATTGGCCACTACTCAATCTGGAACCAGATTTCAACCAGATATTTAAGGAACCTCCCTTGTTTGCGTTTACAAGGGCACTGAACATTGGTGAACTAGTTCAATACAGACACACACTAACTACAAAGTACACGGGCACCAAACCTTGCATGAACTGCGGGAACTGCAACAACGTCATGAAGGGAAATGTAATTAGCCACCCCATGAGAGGCAATACAATAAAATTACAAGTGAATGCTACATGTGATTCGAGCAACCTTATCTACGCTTTAAAATGCCCGTGTGGTAAACTCTATATCGGGAAAACAGAGAGAAAAATCAAGACAAGGCTAACTGAGCACAAATCAAACATACGGCTAAAGAACAGTAAATCCACTGTGGCTACTCATTTTCAGGAACACTCCCACAACATTTCCCAATTGAAATTTATTGTATTGGAAACCATCGTGAAAGTTGAAGGTAGAGACAATACCAAATATCTCCTGCAACGTGAGAATGTATGGATTCAAAGACTATCGACCCAGAAGCCATCTGGGCTCAATGAAAGAATTGAACTCTCTTGCTATTTATGATTAGGAACAATGTGATCTCATGAATGGAGCAACAATGGGACACCTGTGTATTCTCATGTCGACCCCCACACAGTTGTTTTTCACTGTCATTTGTTACCGTTTTCAGTTTATATTATTTTTATCTTTGTTCGTTATATCTTTATAATGTAACTTCTCTGATAATTACTTTGGTTGGCCCACCGATTTTAAATATAATAGTGAATTATAGGACACTCCACTAACACACGCTCGAACACGGATACTTATAGGCTTTCTTCACTTTCTATGACCACGTCATCGCAACTAACATCACATGAGCTGATCACCAAACCGATACTAACACTCCCGCTCGGAACACCGCGGCAGCTTGGAACCGTTTCAGCGAAACCAGCACCCATTAACAGGTCAGTCCTTAGAGACCCCGGCAGCCTTCCGGCGCACTAACGTTTTGAGAACTTTCTCCCAAGAGAACTGTAGTATTACCCTTACCGCTACTTTGTAATCCACAGATTGTACGAGCACATAGAACAGCGCTACACGTAAGCATGGTGACGATAATCTCTGACCACGTTACACAGGTTGCGGGACATTTTTTAAGGTGCCACTGTAAAACAACACGTTTCCAAACACAACCTTCCCTCCTTTCCTTCACCTTTAAACCCCAAACATCACTTACACTCCACAAACCCAGCCCAACATTCATCACGATTTATGTTTTATTCCATTTCGGTATCCTTTTCCCTGATGAAGAGGCGGATATGCCTCGAAATGCATTGGATGTTTATAAAAGGACAGTGCTGACATATTAAATATGTAGTGAATACCTGCAAAAATGCTGCAAAAAACGAAATAAATGAGCTACTAAAAAAGAAAAGAATGAAATACTGCTGAATAAAAGCATATTTGAAACTTCAAAACAAAGTTTGGAATCTCTTTCTTCAGGAGAGGAACTAGGGTGTGCAACACAGGATGGGACAGTGACCCACTGATCCTACTACCAGTCAGTATGTGAGTTTATTACATGTACATCCCCAGAGTTGTGAGTTGCATGATTGTGTAGTTGAGGTGTGTGGTGTGTTCATTTGTTGCTTACCAACAAGCAGTGCATTCCCATAGGTGCCATCCTGGAAGCGCTGGTTGATGATGGACTGTCGGAAGATGTAGGAATCATGCACACTGCCTGGGTAGTTGGCGACGACATTGGTGAAGAGTCCACGGTGGTCCACTATTGCCTGCACATTGATGGAATGCATGTGCTTTCTGTTGCGGTAATTGTGCGCAGTGTCGGCAGGGGGCACAAGTAGGACGTGTGCACAGGCAACTGCCCCCAACACGTGCGGGAGCCAGCTATGGCATAGGAGCCTTGAATGGTCTCCAGATGTTCCTGCTTAGTGTGGGGGAAGTAAAGGTGCTGGGGTACCAAGCTGATGATGGCATCCAAGACAGTTGTGATAAACTTTGATAGGGCTGACTGTGACACTAGTCCGACTCTGGCGGTTGTTGGTTGGAAGGTACCAGAGGCCAACAAGTGCAGCACAGCCAGCAGCTTTGTCTGAGGTGGGATTTTGGTTGTCCGCTGTGTTGGTACCGTCAGCCTGTGGGCAATGATGTTCAGGATGCGGAGGATGGATGGTTATCCTTTTGAACCTGTAGTGGGGAATGACATCCTCTGGTGTTAAGTCTGTGAGGCTAGTGTGTTTTCTGAAAGGCCGCTGTCTGTGTCTGCGCTGCCTCTGTGGTAGTCTTGGGGGTTTGGGCGGGGGAATCCGGGGGGGGGGGGGTGGCGGGCCTGGGGTTGGTGGCAGTGGGTGTTGTAGCCCTCCTGGGGCTCCGAGCTGCATGATCAGTAGCTCCATGGCATCTATTGTTCTTCAGGTGTGGCTCTGGGCTGGGCTCCCTTTTATGGTGCAGGTTATCGTCTGACTTTACACCAGGTAAGAGCAGGTGTTCAATTACTGCTGCTAACGTGCCTTATTGCCTGTTTTGTGATCTTATCGCTGATCTGGATGGTTGTTGAGAATGTTGTGAAGTGGCCATGTTGCAGCTTCTTGCACGGGAACCCCTACTCTGCATCTCATCAGCCATAGTTGCCGGTGTCATCAGTGGCGATGTTTTTTGCGGCTGCTATCGCAGGGAAACTTGTGATATCGGATGTTAGCACCAGCTTGTGAAAGGGATGATACATTTATCGCGACTTTCGCTGCGATAAAGTGCTGCTAACTTGGCGACAAGTCCTTGAGAAAATGCCCCTAAATATGCTGTGGGTTTACTCTTACTGCATGGAAGAATTCCTTTTTTTTTTATATATATCTTTATTAAGTTTTTTTGAGGCAGCAAGCAGGAAAATAATATACAAGTTACAATTCCAAAAACATACATTTTGCGTCATGTTCCATTACTGTCCTATCCAATTTGTTATAGGGAGCCAAATATTCCTTCCAAAAGTTTTTTTCCTTATACCCTTCAGCTTATACAGAGCAGTTTCTAAGTGAAACATATACAAAAGCTTCGTTTGCCACATTATAAAGTTAGGTGGTTCCTCATAAAGCCAATGCGATGTAATACATGCACGATATGCAGACATGCAAATAAATATAAAACATTCCTCTGAGTCAAAAACTTGCTGAGTCGTGCTCTCTTCACATCCAAAAATAATCAGTGGCGTTGTTAACGTAATCACAATACCCAGATTTCCTGAGATTAAGCGCTCTATATCAGCTATCAGTTGGCCCAATTTTGGACATAAAACAAACATATGTGCAGCGTCCGCTGCATAAAGGTTACAACGATTACACTTTGTCCCACTCCCGGAATTCCATTTGGCTAATTTGCCCGGTGTATAGTATAACCCAAAGATTGACATGTAATGCAGACTTATTAGTAAACCATTCAGTAATACCTTGCCGGCAATCGCCAAGCTTCTTTCTAAATTAACGCACTCAACTCCCAGTTTAGTTTGCCACATGATGTCTTTTAATTCTAAATCTTCCTCAGCTTTCTCCATAAATAGTTGGTATAAGTGCCCAATTTTCTGCCCATCCTTGATTGCTTCAAGCAAAATAATTTTTTCCAATACCAATGTAGAATTAGATATTTTCTGAGCACAGAAACTTCGTATCTGTAGGTATTTTAAAAACTCGACTCTCGGTACCTGATATTCATTCCTTAAATACTCAAAAGATACGAACTCGCTTCCCTGGAACAGGTCCCCCAGATTCTTAATCCCCAGATTATACCACCTAGAAGTAACTCCATCATGAAAAATTTCAGGTAAAAAAAAACAGTTCCTTAATGGAGTATATATATTCATGTTGGAGCCTGGCTGAAATTTCTTTTTTTTTAATAGTCCTCCATATGGCAAACGCAGTTTCAACAATTTTAAACTTTGTTTTTTTAAAGTAGCTGGGTTCGATAATTCGGTTAAAGCATTGTTTGGCCTCCGAACCCAGAAGCATCTCATAGATGGATGGCATCATATAATCCTCCATAGAGTCTTCCGGTAAAATTAAGAAGCCCATATATTGCAGTATCGCACACCAATAATAAACCTGAAAATTTGGTATGCCCCATCCCCCTTTTTCCCTTGACAACACACAACTTTTAAGTGATCTCCGGGCCCGGTGGTACCCCCAGAGAAATCTCGAGCACATCCTTTCAATTCGGCCAAAATAACCAGAAGGTATCAGTAGAGGTATTGAACGAAATATATACAAAAACTTAGGGAAAATGAGCATTTTTATCACATTACTGCGACCTAAGAGTGAGAGCTTCAAGTTGTTTAATCTTTCCAGGGTTTTATTCGAAGTGCCAATAATAGGATCTAAATTGATAGGGACAGTTTTTTCCATGTTGGCAGTGATCTTAATGCCTAAATATGTGGCTTCATTATTGAGTTTTAGATTTTCTGGGCGTCCGGCCGCTGAATGGAAAAGCTGTGTCTTATCGATATTTAATTTATATCCAGAGAGCCGGCCGAATTCCTCCGCAGACTTCACAAAAACTGATAGTGCAGTATTCATCTCTGATGTCACTATGGCGATATCGTCTGCGTAAGCACAAACTTTAAAATCAAAATTATTTATCCGCACTGGTTTAATTGCCGAGTTGCTCTCCAAATGTGCAATAAACAGCTCGATGTATAGTGCGAACAGCAAGGTCGAGCAGGGACAGCCCTGCCTCGTCCCGCTTGCTATCCGCACCATCCCCGAGCTCCTTCCTGAGATACGAATAGTGGCAAATGGTTGACTATACAGTGATTTTATTCCATTTACAAATTTCTCTGGAATCCCCTTTTTTGCCAACACAGACCACAAAAAGGTCCATGTGACCCTGTTGAACGCTTTTTTCTGCGTCCAACAGGGCCACACCTACAGGGGAAGCAGTCCCCTGTGACCAATCCAACAGAGATATTATTCGTCTTATGTGGTCTGTGGTGCCTCTTCCTTGTATAAATCCATGTTGTCTTATAGAGACAAAACCTGGCATCAGATCATTTAGCCTATTGGCAATCAATTTTGAATAAATTTTACTGTCTGAATTTAACAGAGAAATAGGTCTATACGACCCCATTTCATCTACTTTTTTGCCATTCTTTTAAAAAACCACTATGGTAGCTTCTGCCCATGACCGTGGAGCCTTTCCTATAAATGCTTGCTGACATATATACTCTAATTCTGATTTTAACTCATTGCTAAATATCCTATAAAACTCCAAGGGGATATTATCTGGCCCCATGGCCTTACCCTAGGCCAAACCCAGAGTTGCTAACTTTACTTCCCCGCAGTCTGGAGGTGCCGTTAGTATCGCTCGTTGAGCTTCAGAAAGAGTTACAGAATTCATATCACTTAAATATTCGCTAGCATCTACCTGACCAATCTCGTCACTATATAGCCGCTGATAAAACTCTTGAAAAGCAGTTAACACCCCTTGTTTTGTCTCCTGCATAACTCCCTGTAAGTCCTTAATTTTCGATATGTCTCCATATACAGCTTTCTCCCTAGCCCTCTTCGCTAATATCCTACCTGTCTTTTCTCCATATTCATATGCTGCTTCCTTATGTTGTATATAATTAGCTGCTAATTGATCTGCAATATTGGTATATGCGTTAGCCCTTTTATTAGTAAGATCATTCGGAGGCAAGATGGCGTCCGTGGCGTGGGCTGTGTAGACAGCTCCGCTCCTCTCTCCTGTTCCCGGACCCATGGAGGAGTTACTGGGCTCGCCTTGCACTCGCTGAAAATTAAAAACGCGCTGTCACACAGAAGAGAGAGGAGAGAACATGTGAAGCTGACCCGGGCTGGCAAAGGCGTGAGGAAATAAATTAGTTTGATGTTGGTTTGATGTTCAGCTCGAAAAGGAGAGCACCAACTCGAGCAAAAAACGCCAAGCGGTGACCAGAAGGGCTGAAGAAAGCTCCGGCTGCATTACAGACAGCTGGGGGCGGCTCGGAGCGCAGGCTGTGCTCGGAGTTTGGTGCTCGGCTCGGCTTGACGACTCGACAGCTGGGAGCATTTTTGTCTTTTTCTGGGCGGAAAAAGGAGAGAAAAAAAAGAAACCGGCAACTGCGGCTGGAAACTTTTTGGAGAAAGAGAGGCTACCTTATCTGGATCTGTTAACGGATGCTTGGCGAACTGATTACGCTCCGGAGGAGAACGCCTCTTTGGAGATTCCCCCTTCTATTATTGAGAGGTTACCAAAGCAGAGTAGTTCGTGGCCGAGGAGGCACCAGGAAGAAAAAGATGCCAGCAAAAGGAACGGGGAAAGTGAACGAATCTGTGAAGGTTACCACCCGGAGTGAAACAAACAAAGAGTCAGGTATGGGGGAGAGCAGTGAAAAGACGGACAGAGAAATAAATGGGAGCGTTGATAATGTTGGCGAGACTGTTACCGGCATGAATAATTCCTCTACTAGCACTCAGGGGGTTCGAAAAAAAAATAGTGAATGTAAGGGGAAGGGCGCCGTGGGTTTACGCTCTTTGAAGCCAGGCGTCCAGAACTTGAATTTGCCAGCTCTGTTTGAGAGGCAGAATGCCCGTAATGCTGAAACCATGGCTGAACCAGTAGAAATAGGGGATGTAACTGCTGTTTTAATGCAAGACTCTTTGGCTTACTCAGTAGAAGTACCAATGGAAACTTCAGTTAGTCCGGTAGCTTCTGTAATGTCTATAACGCTTGATACGGATTTAAACGCAGAGTTACCTTTAGCGGGACAAACAGTGTGAATTAGCCTTGAAAATAGTACGCCTAAGGCATTATCTAGGGAGATAAATCTACTTGCTTCTGATACTAATGCACAGGAGGGCTCAAGTACATCAGAATTAGTCGAGAACTTCTATTCGTTATCTGAGGCATCATCGGATGAAGGCTCTAGTATGAGCAAGGACTGGGCAGAATTCAGTGGAGGCAGCAGTCCGGATGACGAAGGAGAAGGGAGTGGGATCTCTCCTAATTGTAGTATCACCACTGTTAAAAAGAAAACGAAGAAAAAGAGCTCTCAACAAGCTACATCAGAAGGGGCTCTAACACCTTGCGTTGAATTAAATGGAGCCCAAACAGCTATGGTAGTTTCAAAGGAGATGGAGCAAGGGGGGAAAACCCCAGCAGATACACCCCTACCGCAGGAAATTACCTTGGTAACTATTTATGAGACAATGATGAACCATAGAGCTGAAAGCAAAGCTGAAAATATTCGTATGCAAGCCACCTGTAGCAAGGTTAAAAATGCAGTTCGGCGGGCAATAAAATTGGGGACAGAAACCGCGAACAGAGTCACGGAGGCTGAAGCTCGGATACCAGCCTTAGAGGACGAAGCAGTTGTACAGAGGGAAGAACTAGATCTCATAAAGGCTCATCGGGACGATTTGAGCTATAAGTTATCTGAACTTGAAAATTATTCACGAAGGAATAATCTGCACTTTTTGGGGGTCCCAGAAAAGCGGGAAGGATCAGATATCCGCAAGTTTGTTGCAGAATTATTGACAGAAGCCTTCCCCCAGCTCACGACATGGGACTGGTCCCGGGAAATACACCGGGCGCACCAGTTCCCGTTTTCCATGAGAAAGCGCCGTCAAGGCGAAGAGAATCTTCCAAGGGCGATACTGGTCTGTTTTAATAATTTTTTGGCTCGGGAAGACATTTACACCCTGGCAAGACCAGATCGGAAGGCCACCGCGAAGGACTGCAACTTTTTTGTAAGGCCAGACTTTTGCCAGGCTACGGTCTCCAAGCGCTGGCATCTTCGGCAACTTATACCGGACTTTCAAAAGAAGGGGGCGGTTGTGTATTTACAGAACCCGGCAAGACTAAAATTCATTATGAAAGGGCAAACCAAGTTTTTTTGGTCAGAGGTTCAGGCCAAAGAGTATTTGGCTGCTATATAGGGGGTGGAGGTTTATAAGATGATACTTTGATGATCTAGTGAGGATATGTGATAACCTGGTTTGACAGATTGCTATGTTTTTTTTTTGTACTTTATCTAATGTTATGACTTGGGTGTCCTTCAATAATGGCAGTCTAGATTGGTTTCGTTTAATTTAAGGTCCTAAGGGATAGGGGGGGAGACACGGTACTCCATTACACAGGGACTAATGGTCCTTGGGCCTCATACGATGGGAAGGAAGGGTGGGGGTGGGTGGGGAGGGCTGGGTGGTAGGGGAGGAAAAGGGGGGGTTGGGGGCTTTGGTGGTGGGGGTGAAAAAGGCAGCAGCAGGCAGTAAGAAAATACCGTGGGGCAGTGCAAGGGAGAAAGTGAGGACACAATGTAGAAAATGTTATTCCAAAATGCAAAGAGGGAAGAAAAGGCTTTGTTTTTTTATGGGTTTGATTGTTAATAAATCTAATGGATAGGAAGATTAAGATTTGCTCGTTAAATATATGTGGTTTAAACGATCCTAGGAAAAGACACATTTTGGCCAAAATTGTTCAGCTATTACGTATTGATATACTCTGTTTACAGGAAACCCATGTGGCTTGGGCAAATAGAGAATATTTAAAGGATATGGGAATGGAGCTGGTTGTTTGTATTAAACAAACGGGAGTCAAAAGAGGCGTAGCGATGATAGAGATCGCAGGTCACCCAACCAATATTTTCACCACTTAGGTTTCGGGCCCATATATTTCATTTCACCATATACATTGATCAGATGACCATACAATCTACTACCAATAATTGTGAGTCCCTTCCTGCTATTTCTAGTGTACCCGACTTACCATCCACCGATACGGGTACCTATAACCACGATGGGTGAGGGAGCTAGCTGTAAAAGGAAAGGCAGCAAAATACAAAACCCAACATAAAAATGATTTCAATGTTTCATCAAATGACCACGGACAACTGGGAAGTTTTAAGTTTCTTTATCTAGAATTCAGTTTTGGAAAATCATAGCGTTTACAGTATAACAGTCAATAGTCAGAATTTATACTATGGAAACAATTTTCATGAATATGAATGGGACATAAGGATCCTAAACAGCTATAGTAAGGGTGATAAGTGAAATCAAGATATAACTCTAATAAAGTACTTCAGTCAATGTTATAAGAGCATTTTTATAGACCACAATAGGAAATATGTAAACTGCAATGGAGAAAATGATTTCTAAAAGGTAGGGTAACATAGGAACACGCTATGAAATTAAATGCAAATCATTTTATGATATGCAATGGTTGCGGAAAGCATGGAAAATTATCATATGCAAAGTATGTCTTTATTGAAGCAAAGACAGAAAAATAGAAAGGTGCAGTTTAGAGTTTTCTGCAAGATATTTACCTAGACTGGTGTGAAAACCAACCCTGGCCACGGGTCAGTTAAAGACAGGAAATACCCCAAGGAATAGCAGTCATCAATGGGACAGCAGGTGCAGTAGGGACACCTCAGGACAGGACAGGAAACCCAGATTAGGATCAGGACAGGACCACCAGGACACGACCAGCACCCGCAGTTCGGAAGCAACGCCTGCGCTCCATCCTCTCTGCAGCTATCAGTCAGAACCCCGATTGGGTTAGCGAACTTCCCAGCAAAGTGCTCCGCCAGCACTTAAGGTTTAGTAAAACCTTAGTCTATGGTCAAATTCGGACAGAGTGCTCTGCAGTGCTCTGTATATTCAGTCACCTATTGAGTGCGTTGGGTCAGTGACAGGTCAGCTATTCAGACAAGTCGGACAATTTCTCTAGCTAAACCTAGGCTAGATATACTCTTTTGGGTCAGTGTACCACCCCCCAATGTTGCAAAGTGTCGGAATCCCCAATTTCGATTGGTCCTAAGGTAGGATTTGGTTAACACACCAATCAGAACAGTCTATTGTAAGACTTATTTTGCATGTTAAGGTACCGCCTAGCAAGATTGGGGTTCCCATGAGAGAATACACAGAATACAATAGCAGAGTATACATTTGTTGCAAGTGCAGTACAAATTCTGTTTCTCCGGCTGGGTGAAGGTGCATCTTCCCAGGCCCTTCTTGGCAGTAACCTTCTCTTGGCTCGGTTTCAATGTCACCTCGCCATGGCTGGTCCTGCGCAGAACTGCACTCCAAGATGGACGCACAACCCCCATCACCCCTCCGTGCCGAGGATACATGAAAAGTAAGCGAAAACAAATTAAAACATAGAAATAAATGAATAAACTACATAACATGACCGTGTACTTATGAAATATCACTATAAAAATATACTATGCAATTATTTATTAGTGCAACAGACAAAATCACAAAAGCAGCGGTGCAAGCTTCACCTCGCTATTAGAAAGCGCAGCCATTTTATTGGCTGTTACGCATGCGCACCCTTTCCCTCCAAATGTGACTGCGTCGTGTCACGTGATTATGCCTAACGCATGCGCAGAATAAAATTTCGAGCAGCGTCCATGTTTTAAAGACAAGGGTTATTCGTATTAGTAAAACACATAGGCAAGCATCACTATGATACACACGCACATTCAAAATTCATAAATTTAGTAAAACAAACAATTGGAATTACGGGATTATAACAAATTTTCGAGGTTCTTGACTCGAGCAAGTCGCGATGCGAAATCTTGCTCTATCAGCGATACTTAAAAAAAGAGGGGTGGGAGAGTGCGTCAAGACCTTATCGGATAGGTGGGGTCGATGGGTTATCGCAGAAATCAAGTTGGGACATCATAGATTCACTTGGTGCAGTGTTTATGGGCCAAACTTAGATGATGCCGAGGTGTTTAATTTTCTTAATTTAGAACTAGCACAATGGGTTACCCCTGTGTTGCTATGTGGGGATTTTAACATTAATATTGGAGCAGATCTGAACGTTAGATCCACTCAAGCGTATACAGGCAGAAAGAAATTAGTGTATGCGGCGATTCAGAGATTATTCTTGGACCATGGTCTCTACGATGTGTGGCACGCAAAATATCCCAACGATCCAGGGTTCACCTTTTTTTCTGCCCCTCACTCTAAATTCGTGAGATTGGACTATTTTTTTTACAACCTCTGTCTTTTTAGCTAAGAGTACTATCGAAATCCAACCTAAACTGGTTTCCGATCATAATCCAATTGTACTAGATCTGGCCCTAGATATTGAAGGGAAAATAGAATCCCCTCAGTGGTCTTTCGAGCGGAAACTACTTTTAGACGAGGAGTACTGTCAAATCATGAAACAAATAGTTAAAGAATTTTTCGAAATTAATAGGAATACGGCAGCACCGGAGGTAGTTTGGGACACATTTAAATCAGTGGTTCGGGGGGGAGACTCTAAGTTTTTCTGCATCTAGGCGTAAACAGATGAATTTTAGGCAACAACAAGACTTCAAGCAGGTTTTGAAGGCGGAGAAAAAATTGGCAGAGGCTATTAGGTTAGGATATGAGAAGGAAGAATGCAGTCTTGCCCAAAATGATCTTACTATTAAAAGGGCATGGAAGAATTCCTAATGTTTAGAACTGAGAGGAAGATCCATAATAAACTATTATCCACAATTGCAAATTTTCCAAAGAGCTAAACATGGATATCTGTTCACTAAAACGGTTGGGGTAGTAGACAGGACACCACACCAACATCACAAATAACAGCACATGATTTACGCCTTCTTCCACAGTTGGCCGTTAACATCCTCTTATTTGCTGCTCAGGCTAAGGACACAAGTGAAAACAGCAGGCTAAAAACAGGTCTCTCAGAGCCCTATTAACTTTATGTCCCAGCCGCTACCTTCATGATCTCTGCAAACATGGGTCGTAAGTGTCAGTTTTTGGTGTACCAATGGCCAAGCCAAGGATTGCAGATGTTATTGTTTCATAGATATACTATTAATGGCATTGACTATTAATGGCATTGGCAGTTGATGACACCTTTTAGTCAAATTTCACAGAGGTAACTTCTTTGCCTATTGGAGGTTTTATTCTTCCCAGAATGACACAAGTTCTTCTCTAAAGAAAGAGGTGTGTCATACATTATGTGCTATATTTTCATAAATCTACCTTTAGACAAAAAGAGGAATCAAAAGTGACATGATTTCTATGTTATAAGATTGCTTTACAAACCTCCACAAAGAGGATATTTTCAGAGACTTATTAAAGAATTGATGCAAAGACCATGTTCAAATAAGATAAGTAAAGTTTATTTTGTGAACAAATACTGCATGAAAGGCCATTGTATGACTCTATAGATCGTGGAGTGCGATACTGGAGATTGTACATTCTGTCACCAGATCCTATTTGCGTTGGAACAATCTGGGTGTAATATCAGAAGGAAGGCTTTGCATAATTACGCTCAGCGCTTTGCTGTTGGGCGCTCTGTGTATTTTTAAACTTTCGTTTTTTTTTCTTTGTAGGATTTGTTAATTGGATTTCCCGTTTTAAACTCACCGTCACATTCCTGTCACCGCCGCATTTCTGCACTTAAAGTGTGCCCTGCACCGCTGGTTTGGCGGATTGACCACCGAGCCTTCCTCCACTTTGAGCACCATCTTGGGGGGGACTCTGGGACGCTGACGCTTCTCGTGGTGCGCTCTAGCAGTCAGGTTTGACTGGTTAGAGGCAATTGGCAGTGCTTACTTATAGCCGGTAAGACAGGACCACCAGGACACGACCAGCACCCGCAGTTCGGAAGCAACGCCTGCGCTCCATCCTCTCTGCAGCTATCAGTCAGAACCCCGATTGGGTTAGCGAACTTCCCAGCAAAGTGCTCCGCCAGCACTTAAGGTTTAGTAAAACCTTAGTCTATGGTCAAATTCGGACAGAGTGCTCTGCAGTGCTCTGTATATTCAGTCACCTATTGAGTGCGTTGGGTCAGTGACAGGTCAGCTATTCAGACAAGTCGGACAATTTCTCTAGCTAAACCTAGGCTAGATATACTCTTTTGGGTCAGTGTACCACCCCCCAATGTTGCAAAGTGTCGGAATCCCCAATTTCGATTGGTCCTAAGGTAGGATTTGGTTAACACACCAATCAGAACAGTCTATTGTAAGACTTATTTTGCATGTTAAGGTACCGCCTAGCAAGATTGGGGTTCCCATGAGAGAATACACAGAATACAATAGCAGAGTATACATTTGTTGCAAGTGCAGTACAAATTCTGTTTCTCCGGCTGGGTGAAGGTGCATCTTCCCAGGCCCTTCTTGGCAGTAACCTTCTCTTGGCTCGGTTTCAATGTCACCTCGCCATGGCTGGTCCTGCGCAGAACTGCACTCCAAGATGGACGCACAACCCCCATCACCCCTCCGTGCCGAGGATACATGAAAAGTAAGCGAAAACAAATTAAAACATAGAAATAAATGAATAAACTACATAACATGACCGTGTACTTATGAAATATCACTATAAAAATATACTATGCAATTATTTATTAGTGCAACAGACAAAATCACAAAAGCAGCGGTGCAAGCTTCACCTCGCTATTAGAAAGCGCAGCCATTTTATTGGCTGTTACGCATGCGCACCCTTTCCCTCCAAATGTGACTGCGTCGTGTCACGTGATTATGCCTAACGCATGCGCAGAATAAAATTTCGAGCAGCGTCCATGTTTTAAAGACAAGGGTTATTCGTATTAGTAAAACACATAGGCAAGCATCACTATGATACACACGCACATTCAAAATTCATAAATTTAGTAAAACAAACAATTGGAATTACGGGATTATAACAAATTTTCGAGGTTCTTGACTCGAGCAAGTCGCGATGCGAAATCTTGCTCTATCAGCGATACTTAAAAAAAGAGGGGTGGGAGAGTGCGTCAAGACCTTATCGGATAGGTGGGGTCGATGGGTTATCGCAGAAATCAAGTTGGGACATCATAGATTCACTTGGTGCAGTGTTTATGGGCCAAACTTAGATGATGCCGAGGTGTTTAATTTTCTTAATTTAGAACTAGCACAATGGGTTACCCCTGTGTTGCTATGTGGGGATTTTAACATTAATATTGGAGCAGATCTGAACGTTAGATCCACTCAAGCGTATACAGGCAGAAAGAAATTAGTGTATGCGGCGATTCAGAGATTATTCTTGGACCATGGTCTCTACGATGTGTGGCACGCAAAATATCCCAACGATCCAGGGTTAACCTTTTTTTCTGCCCCTCACTCTAAATTCGTGAGATTGGACTATTTTTTTTACAACCTCTGTCTTTTTAGCTAAGAGTACTATCGAAATCCAACCTAAACTGGTTTCCGATCATAATCCAATTGTACTAGATCTGGCCCTAGATATTGAAGGGAAAATAGAATCCCCTCAGTGGTCTTTCGAGCGGAAACTACTTTTAGACGAGGAGTACTGTCAAATCATGAAACAAATAGTTAAAGAATTTTTCGAAATTAATAGGAATACGGCAGCACCGGAGGTAGTTTGGGACACATTTAAATCAGTGGTTCGGGGGGGAGACTCTAAGTTTTTCTGCATCTAGGCGTAAACAGATGAATTTTAGGCAACAACAAGACTTCAAGCAGGTTTTGAAGGCGGAGAAAAAATTGGCAGAGGCTATTAGGTTAGGATATGAGAAGGAAGAATGCAGTCTTGCCCAAAATGATCTTACTATTAAAAGGGCATGGAAGAATTCCTAATGTTTAGAACTGAGAGGAAGATCCATAATAAACTATTATCCACAATTGCAAATTTTCCAAAGAGCTAAACATGGATATCTGTTCACTAAAACGGTTGGGGTAGTAGACAGGACACCACACCAACATCACAAATAACAGCACATGATTTACGCCTTCTTCCACAGTTGGCCGTTAACATCCTCTTATTTGCTGCTCAGGCTAAGGACACAAGTGAAAACAGCAGGCTAAAAACAGGTCTCTCAGAGCCCTATTAACTTTATGTCCCAGCCGCTACCTTCATGATCTCTGCAAACATGGGTCGTAAGTGTCAGTTTTTGGTGTACCAATGGCCAAGCCAAGGATTGCAGATGTTATTGTTTCATAGATATACTATTAATGGCATTGACTATTAATGGCATTGGCAGTTGATGACACCTTTTAGTCAAATTTCACAGAGGTAACTTCTTTGCCTATTGGAGGTTTTATTCTTCCCAGAATGACACAAGTTCTTCTCTAAAGAAAGAGGTGTGTCATACATTATGTGCTATATTTTCATAAATCTACCTTTAGACAAAAAGAGGAATCAAAAGTGACATGATTTCTATGTTATAAGATTGCTTTACAAACCTCCACAAAGAGGATATTTTCAGAGACTTATTAAAGAATTGATGCAAAGACCATGTTCAAATAAGATAAGTAAAGTTTATTTTGTGAACAAATACTGCATGAAAGGCCATTGTATGACTCTATAGATCGTGGAGTGCGATACTGGAGATTGTACATTCTGTCACCAGATCCTATTTGCGTTGGAACAATCTGGGTGTAATATCAGAAGGAAGGCTTTGCATAATTACGCTCAGCGCTTTGCTGTTGGGCGCTCTGTGTATTTTTAAACTTTCGTTTTTTTTTCTTTGTAGGATTTGTTAATTGGATTTCCCGTTTTAAACTCACCGTCACATTCCTGTCACCGCCGCATTTCTGCACTTAAAGTGTGCCCTGCACCGCTGGTTTGGCGGATTGACCACCGAGCCTTCCTCCACTTTGAGCACCATCTTGGGGGGGACTCTGGGACGCTGACGCTTCTCGTGGTGCGCTCTAGCAGTCAGGTTTGACTGGTTAGAGGCAATTGACAGTGCTTACTTATAGCCGGTAAGAGGCAGTGTCTGCCTGTAAGGCTTTGCATAATTACGCGCAGTGCTTTGCTGTTGGGCGCTCTGTGTATTTTTAAACTTTCGTTTGTTTTACTTTGTAGGATTTGTTAATTGGATTTCCCGTTTTAAACTCACCGTCACATTCCTGTCACCACCGCATTTCTGCGCTTAAAGTGTGCCCTGCACCGCTGGTTTGGCGGATTGACCACCGAGCCTTCCTCCACTTTGAGCGCCATCTTGGGGGGGACTCTGGGACGCTGACGCTTCTCGTGGTGCGCTCTAGCAGTCAGGTTTGACTGGTTAGAGGCAATTGGCAGTGCTTACTTATAGCCGGTAAGAGGCAGTGTCTGCCTGTAAGGCTTTGCATAATTACGCGCAGCGCTTTGCTGTTGGGCGCTCTGTGTATTTTTAAACTTTCGTTTGTTTTACTTTGTAGGATTTGTTAATTGGATTTCCCGTTTTAAACTCACCGTCACATTCCTGTCACCGCCGCATTTCTGCACTTAAAGTGTGCCCTGCACCGCTGGTTTGGCGGATTGACCACCGAGCCTTCCTTGCTTAGCTCGGCACGACAGAATCGGCCGTGTAGGAGGAGGATTAGCGATTCTCTATAAGGACAGTTTCCACTGTCACACTATACCAGTCTCTGACCCTAAGGATAACTTTCAAGCCTTATATTTCTCTTTAACAGGCTTTCATAAGACCGCATTTAATGGCATCCTGGTCTATCGTCCACCAGGCCCTAGAGTGGACTTTGGACAACAGTTGCTCCACGCCCTGGAACCCTATTTTGGTCGTGAAAATTTAACTGTCCTGGGAGATTTTAACTATCATTTGGAGTTGCTGGAGACCCATGATACTCTATCCTTGCTGGATGTTACCTCAGCATGTGGACTCACTCAATTGGTAAAAGGGGCCACCCACCTAGCGGGGCACACGCTCGACGGGATCTTCTCCAATGATGGGAGGCTCATGATAAAAGACCCCTTTTTCCTCTCATGGTCAGACCACCTGGCCGTTCCATTTGATGTGTCTGGTCGACCTCTGACAGGACTGAAAAAGTTCCGAGTAAAATGGAACTACGCAGGAATTTTAAGAATATTTCGAAAAGCTCCTTTGCTCCTTGGACATCGAGTCTGTCCCTATCTCAGGAGGACAATATCCAGTTGGCGGTCTCACAGTTTGAAAAGACCGTTACCGAGGCACTGGAAGAGCTGGCTCCTATCCGGTTGCGTTACTCAGCTAGGAAAAGGCCATCCGCCCCGTGGTTTTTGGAGCATTTAAGACTCCTTAGACAGGAAGTTAGGAGACGGGAGCGCCTATAGGCATACTAGCTGGGACCTAAGGGATAAGGAAGCCCATAAGATCCTGATAAGGAAATATAAGACGCAGGTAATAAGGGTTAAACAAGAATATTTCTTGGCCCTTACTACCTCACTCTCCTCTCCTAAAGAGCTTTTTAGGATAGTGGACTCCCTTATAACCCTCCAGACCCCGGATCCTGTCATTGCCTCACAGGAGCTCTGTAATAGTATAGCCTCCTTTTTCCAGACTAAAATTTCGGATATCTACACTGCCTTGGAGTTGGAGAGATCTTCCACCACTGAGCCCTCAGTCCCTGTGGATGTAGATCCTGTTCTCCTGGAGAAATCCTCGCCGGTATGTTTGGAATCCTTCCCTTCTCTCTCTGTACAAGATCTAGAGACTCTCCTTAATAAAACCAAATCCGGCTCTCCTCTAGACGTTTGCCCGCTCAAGATCCTTAAGCAGTGTAGTGAATCCCTCCTGCCCCCCCTTGTTGACATCATGAATATGGCCATGAGGGATGGTATTTTTCCTCCTCAATGGAAAAATGCAGTAGTAAAACCCTTACTCAAGAAACCTTCTCTTGATCCTGGGGTATTAAAGAACTTTCGCCCCATCTCACTGCTCCCAGCTCCGGCGAAGATGTTAGAATCACATCTGAATAAACACCTCGCCGCCTTCGTAGAAAGTTCGGGCTGTCTGGACCATTCCCAGCATGGTTTCAGGAGGGAACATAGCACTGAGTCAGCCCTCACCATAGTGCTGGATAATATCCGCACCCGAGTTGATGGGGGACAGACCTCCCTCCTGATACTTTTAGACCTCACGGCTGCATTCAACACCCTTTCTCCCTCAGTCCTAACATCTCGCCTGAGGGAGATTGGGGTTCAGGGGGCGGCCCTGAGGCTTCTTACCTCTTTTCTCGATCAACGAGAGCAAAGAGTGATGCTGGGTAAATTTCTATCTCCATCCCTGTCTGTGCAATGTGGGGTCCCCCAGGGATCGGCGTTAAGCCCGACCCTTTTTAACATATATGTGACCCCTCTTGCCAGACTGATTAGATCTTTTGGGATGGAGGTAGTCTCTTATGCGGATGACACGCAGATCCTCGTCTCTCTCTCCCAGTCAGCTACTTCGACTGCCTCCAATTTTAGATCTTGTATGGAGGCAGTCGGTCAATGGATGATTTACAATTCATTGAAACTGAATGGGGAGAAGACGGAGGTGATGGTGTTTGGAGGAAAGGAAGAAGTATGGTCAGCCGATTGGTGGCTAGACTCATTGGGAGCCTGTCCTGTTCCTGCTTCTTCTGCCAAAAATCTTGGGGTCATGATCGATTCCACCCTCAGTATGTGTCAACAGGTCAATAGAACTATCTCTACCTGTTGGTTTATTATTCACATACTGAGGAAGATTAGGCATTATCTTTCACAGCAGGCTAGGAAACAACTTGCTAATGCCCTCATTGGCTCCCGCCTGGACTACTGCAATGCGCTGTATGCGGGACTGAATAAAAGTCTGCTGCAGCGCTTGCAGGTGGTCCAGAATGCAGCGGCCAGGTTTGTCTTGGACTTACCCCGGCGCACTTCGGCTACCTCTGCCAGAAAACTGCTTCACTGGCTTCCCATAGAGGACCGCATACTTTTCAAGACCATGTGCATGACCTACAGGGCCTTAGCAAAAAGCAGCCCTACTGGAATTGGATCCATTCTATCCCGTTACATTCCTTCTAGGAACTTGCGCTCCTCTAACAGACTCCTTCTTGCAGTCCCCCGCATTCGGAAAACCAATTGGTGTGGCAAAGCCTTTTCCTTCCTGGCACCCAAGTGGTGGAATGCCCTCCCTTTGGAACTAAGGTCCCTTCCCTCTCTTCAGTTATTTAGAAATGCCCTGAAAACACGTCTGTTTGTGAGGACTTATTTGTAGTTGTGCTTTGCCTTTTTATGATATTGCCTTTTTATGATATTTCTGGTAGGCGCCTTGATGCCTTCGGGTTTTAGTCGCGCAATATAAATTGTTTTTCAATTCAATTAAATTCAATTCAATTAGGTGGGATGAGGCATAACCATGGTCAGCAGAACTAGATGATTCTACGGCTACAGCCTTTTCCGCATAGCTATATATTTTTTGCACTTGCCACATAATCCATCATCTACTGCAAACTTATCAAAAAACTGTTTGTAGTTGAAACAATTCAAAAGTTAATAAAAATGCTGCCAAACATGTTGCCACACAATGATGGCAGGGCATTTACAAAGATTAACTGACCATCTTTCAATAGCAAACTGCTTTGTTTAGGTGATAAGTTGATATTAATGAGGTTAAATATTTGTCAGATAGTGTTATCATGCATAAAATAAGGAGGTATATGCCTCAAAATATGTTGTATTACACAATATAATTTACATTTTCTTGATGCATCATTTAGTTAAAATTTGCTACATAATGTGATTATCTCTGCCATATAATTCCTGTAACACTGGACAGACCAAACATTTGAATTCGGTATAGTTAGATAATGCTTGGCTAAGTATGAGCGACCTCACTCAGAAGATCCTGGTGCACCCAGAAGAAATTGAGAGATTTATACTTATCTGGTAATACACTTGAAATGATGTAAATCCATCCTATTTCATCAATGCATGACCACTGAATTAGAATATAAGTGGCAAATCCTTACCCTTTGGTTTCCTGTATGGAAAGCAGGCACCATGGTGCAAGGGTGACTGTGTTGGCCCTAGGCAGCTCCTTGTGCACCAGTGCAGAAAAAAGGACAGGAATTCACAGTATTGTAATAAATATGGTGTATTCTTGCCCTTTCCCGGTAACACAGCACAGCTAGGTGACCCTAAATCTCAACATCAATGCAGCAGCTGGCATGTTTTGCTCATTGAACCCTTTTTCACAGTACAAATGCTGGACCGCACAGGGCTTGATTTCTTGATAGTAGTGCCCTGTGCGAAAACCTGTTCTGGCGCCTCCTCCCTCCACAGATCGCTTCACTACCGCCCTCAACAGTGCCCTTCACATCTCCGTAGCACCTCTTTCACACAGTGGTGGCTGCTACTGGGAAGCGGTACAAAAGGGGTTGGTGAAAAAGGGGGTGGTGATGGACGGAGCATCTGAACCAATCAAACACTCACACCCAGTCAACAGATCTGGGTTTAATCCATCACCGTTCTTTAGCCCACTCCGCCACCCCAGTTCAGGCATGGCCATATGCAAATCAGTCTGATGCTGTGCCTCATGGGAACAGTCCAGCCCGAACTGCCAAGCCATGCCTTCCCTGGACCGGATTCAAGCTGCCTAGGACCGGTTTCTGGCATTACAGCCGTCTTCAGCCAGGCTTGCTTGAATCCAGTGGCAAATTGAGCAAGGGACTCACGTCTGAGCATACCCTGCCAACTTATGGCGAACAAAGCGGTACAAAAGGGGGTGGTGATGGACGAAGCATCTGAACCAATCAAACACTCACACCCAGTCAACAGATCTGGGTTTAATCCATCACCGTTCTTTAGCAAACTCTGCCACCCCAGTTCAGACATGGCCATATGCAAATCAGTCTGACCCTGTGCTTCATGGGAACAGTCCAGCCCAAACTGCCAAGCCATGCCTTCCCTGGACCGGATTCAAGCTTCCTAGTACAGGTTTCTGGCATTACAGCCGTCTTCAGCCAGGCTTGCTTGAATCCAGTGGCAAAGTGAGCAAGAGACTCACGTCTGAGCATACCCTGCCACCTTATGGCGAACAAAGCGGTACAAAAGGGGGTGGTGATGGACGGAGCATCTGAACCAATCAAACACTCACACCCAGTCAGCAGATCTGGGTTTCATCCATCACCGTTCTTTAGCCCACTCTGCCACCCCAGTTCAGACATGGCCATATGCAAATTAGTCTGACCCTGTGCCTCATGGGAACAGTCCAGCCCGAACTGCCAAGCCATGCCTTCCCTGGACCGGATTCAAGCTTTCTAGGACCGGTTTCCTGCATTACAGCCGTCTTCAGCCAGGCTTGCTTGAATCCAGTGGCAAAGTGAGCAAGGGACATAAAGAAGCCTGAGTCGTGCAAATACTACCTGAATAGAGAGCCATCCAAGAGCGAGTGCAACTCAAGTAGGGGGGGGGGGGGGGGGACTGGGGAGGGATGGTATAGTTTAAGTTACTGTTAAGAGAACCGACTTGCATGAAGACAAGAATACACGACTGACACTAATGTGTAAGATATCTGATGCGAATACTTTGAAAATCAATCAAATCTGGTTTAAAAAAATAAAATCCATAGCTTATTTATGTATGCTGTTTTATATAGCGTGGACTTTCCCTGGTGGTGTGAAAGCACTATACAAAGACATAGTAAAATGGAAAAATGAAGCTATGGAAAAAGGAGCTAACTTAAGTGTGACACTTCATCACTTAGAATGTCACCGCGACCAGCGTTCAGGGCGAGCGCCGGTGACTTGAGTGAAGCTGCCTCCGTTGGTTGCTGTGGCTGAGGTCGTCAGGTTATAGTCAAGCTTGTAAACCTATTAAACGACTTATGTTTCCTCAACGCATCGTCTCTGCGTTTTATGGCCATTTCTTGACTGGCGACGAGGGTCCTAAGGAAACTGCGACCTCAACACGCTCGTGAGGACGGAAGGTGAAGGTAGCTGGGAAGCTAATCACATGCACCCATGGCGGACTGAAGCACTTAGAAAGAATCGGAATAAGGAGCGACAGCGGGTTCAAGAGATAAAAAGCACCTTCCTCCGTTTAAGAGAACACAAGGTAACGCAAGGAAGTGCCTAATGTCTTAAGGCGCGCTATACTTATAACCGCGTATGGAAAGCAGACTGCGGGAGAATTTGTGTCAGGGGTCAAGGAAGTGTGTGAGGCGGCCGTAAATAACAAGAGTCTGACAAACTAGCGGTGAAGCGCCAGCAGAGGTCGCATGAAATCGGCATGTAAATGTCAGCGCTGTGCCCACGCCAAAGACTCAACAGGAGACTGCTTGTGAACTGGTGACTGGGGGTCACGGAAGCGAGTGGAGCAGAGGGTAACGAATTACGAGCAATATCGCAGCATAGTGCATGCCTCGGAAAGTAGGAGGTGCCCTGGTTGCCCGGGGTGTTTGCGGAGAGTGACTACGGGGATGAGAGACAGTAGCGGAATTATGTCATTCTGACAAGCTCTTCTCCTTCATAACTTTTACGTTGCCCTCCTCAGGAAGCTGCCAGCGCGCCTAGGAACATTTCGCTGTGTCAACTCCCTGTTCTTACTTGGATATCGAAGTGACAGGCGGTTTAGCAGCGCGCTGCTTCCTGGCGCATTGTAGATTTGGGAAAGTGTTAACGTTGCATTCACCACTCCACGAACTAGTAATCTGCAGCGGCCATGTGAGCTTCAATCCTTGTGCAACGCTGGAATCCCCTGAATCTCCCACTAAGTATCCTTCGACATTCTGCTCACAGGGGTGTGGGCCAGTTGAATATCTACGGTGTAGCATGTAACTGTAACTGTGAGCCACCCTCTTCAGTTGGGTATCATTCTGTGCACGAATATTGAAGAGACAACCTTCTGGTATTCAACCCGTCTCTATGTGAACTGGTCTGCACGCTACAGTGCCTTCAAAGTGGTTTTCTATGCTTCATGAATACTAGATGTAGAGATAAGGCAAAAACTGATTCTGTATGTAAAAACTCTCTGTAGAAGTGGTGCTACCTCACTTTACTAGTGGTTGTGGGTAACACTGTTTCTTACTTGTACCCCATAGCGCCCAGCACTATATTCTTCATACCCATAGTACCCTGTGACACTTTACCATGCAGAGCGTGACACCCCCACCTTTTTTCCTGACTAACCCTGGGGAGCCCACTATTCAGTGGAAAAAGTGGAAGAAAGTATTTTTGAATTATGCTACTGTGTGTGGACCAAACCTTGGACTAGAACGGAAGGTAGCATTGTTGGCGTATTACCTAGGGGCAGAAGGGGAAGAAGTCTTAGATCACCTCCCTGACCTAGGGGCGCAGGAAGCAAGGGGCCTCAATGAGCTAGAAGTGAGTCTGAAGAAATTGGATTTACACTACCTCCCTAAGACGAGCACCATAATGGAGAGGTACCATTTTGGGAAAAGAGTGCAGAAGGAGGGGGAATCTATTGAAGATTTTGTCTCTGAATTAAGACGTCTAGCTGCAACTTGCAAGTTTGGTGGCGCAAGTGAGGAAAGAATTAGGGACCAGTTCGTATTAGCTTGCAGAATGGAGCGTGTACGTGAGGAGTTATGGCTGAAGGATGACCCACCTTTGAGAGAGGTTTTAATTATAGCAAAACAAGTTGAGCACATGCTACAGTGTGTCAGTGAAATAAAGCAAGACACTGGGGAGAAAAGAAGCAACGGAAAACCCAGTGTAAGTGAAGTTGTAACTGAGAGTGAGGCTGTGTCTGTGATCAAGGGCCAGAAAATAGTAGGTAGAGAGCAAAAAGAGAGCAAGTTGGGAGGACAATTCAAGGGCACCTGCTATAGATGTGGTAAGCAGGGGCATCTTGCCAATGACAAAGAGTGTCCTGCCCTCAGGTTCACATGCAACAAGTGCGGAAAGAAAGGTCATTTCAGGCAGTATTGCAAGAGGGGACAAGGATTCAGTAGACAGAATAGAGACAGGACGAACGTGGTGTGTGCTAAATAGTTGTGCAAGTGAATGGAAGTCAGATCCATGGCCCCAATGACATTACATGTGAGGAAATTGTTGTACAGGTTGATGAAGATCAGGTCTGCAGCCCTAAAGACACCATAAGAGTGGGGGGTACTGAGTTGGAAGCATTATTTGATTCCTGTTCCAGAATTACTATAATAAGTGCAAAGGAATTCTCCCGAGTTTCCAAGGGAAAGATAATGTTGAGGAAAATGGATGTGAGGCCCGGAGGGTATGCTGGTCGCCCTATCTCAATGAAAGGTTACTTTTGGGACAAAATTGAATACAGGGACAGAACAACAGTGTCAAAGGTATATGTGTCTACTGTCGGGGATAACATTTTGGGTTGGCAGGCACAGAAGGAGTTGGGGGTCTATCTCAATCCCAACAGCAGCCCCCAGATCTTAATACAGGAGATACGTGAACAAAGAGGGGACTTAGAGTCCGAGTTCAAGGAAGTATTCAGAGAAGAGCTAGGATGTTTGAAGAACTACTGTCACAAGCTAAAATTGAAAGAGAACGCAAAGCCGGTCGTTGCCAAGGTCAGGAAGCTTCCGCTTGCTAGCCAAGAAGAAGTAAAAACAGAACTAGAGAGACTGTGCAAAGCAGGGGTCATCGAACCGGTAGAAGCGGCAGAATGGCTGGCGCCCATTGTGGCCGCCAAGAAAAAGGATGGGTCGGTTCGGCTGTGCATCGATCTGAGAGCGTTGAACAAGGAGGTCGTGGTTGGTCGATTCCCTCTACCCAACATCACCCAGATGATGAGCATGCTAGAGGAGGCAGAGTGTTCTCCACATTTGACCTCACCTCAGCTTACTTCCAGATAAAACTGCATGAAGAGTTGCAAGAACTCACAGCGTTCGTGACACCCATGGGTGCGTACAAGTTCAAAAGGATGCCCTTCGGGTTGGCCTTGGCGGCAGCCGTATTTCAGAGGCTCATGGGGAACATCCTGAAAGAAATCCCGGGTGTTGTATGCTACCAGGACGACGTGCTGGTATTTGCGAAAAACCAAAAGGAGCACGATGAGAGGCTTAGACGAGTGCTGGCGAGGTTTAGGGCGCAAGGATTAACGGTGAGAAGGGAAAAGTGTGTATTTGGCTGCGCAGAACTGGATTTTTTGGGACACAAGGTGACAGCAGAAGGAATCCGTCCCAAAGCGGAGCTCCAGAACACCATTGTAAATTTGGTGCCTCCCAAGAACAAGGACGAAATCAAGTCTTTTATGGGAATGCTGGAGTTTTACGGCAAGTTTATACGGAACCTTGCAGGAAGGACATACGCCATCAGGTTGCTACTAAAAAAAGAGTCGGCGTTCAACTGGAGTCAAGAGTGTCAGAGAGAGTTTGAAGACGTGAGGAATGCACTTGCAGAAGCTCCCAGTCTGAAGTCCTACATACCCAACCGTGCGACAGTAGTCACAACCGACGCAAGTGCAAAAGGGTTAGGAGCGGTCCTCACTCAAGTAGGTAAAGACGGAGAAGAAACGATAGCTTTCGCCTCAAGATCCCTCCAGAAGTCTGAAAACAACTACTCGGTGATCGAAAAAGAGGCTTTGGCTGTGTCCTGGGCATTGGGAAAATTCAGAGACTTCCTGTGGGGTACTCAATTCACCCTTCGTACTGACCACAAGCTGCTAGTGGAAGTTTTCAGCAGAAAGGGCCTGGATGCTATCTCTAGCAGGATCAGGCGTTGGGTGGTTGGTCTCCAGGAATACACCTTCAGTGTCGAGTACGTCCCGGGAACACGTAACCTGGCAGCAGACTGCCTGTCAAGGCTTGTAAATGAAGATGAGGCAAATGGAACACGTGACAAGACGGAGGATGAAGTGGATGACCATCAGATCGAAAATGTTTGTGCAATCCAGAGAGCAATAGGAGAAGAAACATGGAAAAGTGCACTGAAGGAAGATGAAGTCTTGGATGAAGTGTGCAAAAGAGTAAACGTGAGGGGGCAATGCGGCCATACTGGATTGTCAAAGACGAGCTGTCCGTAGTCGATGGATGCCTGTTCAGGGGAACGAGATTAGTACCACCCATTACTGTGAGAGAGAACATTGTGGAGTTAGCTCACGAGGGCCACCTGGGCATCACCAAGACCAAACAAAGGTTCAGGGAAAGCTAATGGTGGCCAAGTATGGATCTTGCTATTGAAAGGAAAATAAGAGACTGTATTCCGTGCAGCAACAGCGACAAAGTCTTGAAACGATTGACACCTCCAATGGTGTCCAGGCCGCCACCATCAGGACCATGGGAGGAATTAGCGTTGGACATTGTTGGTCCATTGACTGGAGAAGTGCGCACACCGTACATTCTGGTACTCATGGATATGTACTCTAGGTGGCCGGAAGTGAAATTGGTGAGTGAAGTCACAACAAAGGTCGTCATTGAATTCCTTCAAGGATTGTTCGTCAGAGAAGGATTACCAAGCAGCCTACTCACGGACAATGGGGTGCAATTATGTTAGAAAGAGATGGAGGACTTCCTTAGGGAGAGAGGAATCACACACAAACGTTGTGCTCTGTATCACCCTGAGACCAATGGCATGGTCGAACGCTTTAACAAAACCCTCAAGGAGAGTATTCAATTAGCCAAGGCCAGTGGCATTAGCTGGAAGGAAGAAATATGGAAAAGAGTAGAAGCGTACAGGTTCACCCCGCACCAAACTACAGGAGTTACCCCTTTCGAGTTGCTCCGTGCAAGAATACCTAACACCAAACTTTCCCCAGGGTGGATGGGGTGGCACAAGGGGTGGTCGGATCACTCCAAGGAAGCGAGGGGATTGGTGAAGCAAGAGGGAGTTATGGTGGGGAGGAAGGAAAGATATGACAGGCTCAACTCTACACAGGAGGCCGGGTTCAAAGTAGGGGATGACGTTAAGATCAGGACACCTACTGGCAGAGCAAGTTGGTCAGGATACAGTAGTCCCACCAAGATCACTAAATTGTTCAGGAATGCTGTGAAGACCCAGGAGGGGAAAATCTGGAACCTGGGAAGAGTAGTGAGGTTTCACCCACCCGGGCAGGATCCTTCTAGAGAAGGGGAGGACGTAAGCTTTGCCGGGGGGAGCAAAGGTGTAAACCCCAGTAAACAGTTGCCGGTCCCTCACCCAGATGGAAGGATTAGGATTAGCCGAAGAATGACCAGACCACCCAGATATTTTGAACAGTATGTAATGATGTGATACTCTCTAGTACATATGTTCCTTGTTCTGTTCTGATGTACTATTCCGCAGGGAAGGGGGATGTGTGGTATCTTCCACCTGTTGCGCCCCCGGCGTATCCGCTTGTAATGGAGCTGCCCGCGGTGACATCACTTAGAATGTCACCGCGACCAGCGTTCCAGGGCGAGCGCCGGTGGCTTGAGTGAAGCTGCCTCCGTTGGTTGCTGTGGCTGAGGTCGTCAGGTTATAGTCAAGCTTGTAAACCTATTAAACGACTTATGTTTCCTCAACGCATCGTCTCTGCGTTTTATGGCCATTTCTACATTCAGCAATTACATTGAAACACAAAATAAAAGAACTGTGATCATGAATACAGTAACGGTGCATATGTTCAACAATAAACAGAAAGAATGTCATGAAAGAAGATAGCGGGAAGCCCCCCAATAATGGGTGTCAATGAAGATGTCAGAGATTACAAAGGAAAATGAGATGACTTGTGACGTACTTATGACAGCAACACAGAAGAAAAGGTAGTGTAGGAGGCATTGGAACAGTCTGAAAGATAAAGATGAAAGTTGACAGCCAAGGGAGGCTGGCTAGAGAAGTATACAGAATACAACAGGGCAAGGAGTTCTCAGAGGAGGAGAACTTGGGACTAGCTGTTGTCTCTTTGAAAAAACAACATTTTCAAGTCAGTCTTGAATGTAGAGAGCCAGGTGGTAGAACATAAACCTGGGGATGGCAAGTTCCAGATTCCTCTTGAAATGCAAGAGGTTCGAGAAGCAAAGTTTCAGCACTGCTTAACGATCTGAGGACACTGGAAATGCTCTGCTGTGAGGTTAAAGTATTGAGGAGTTGGTCATTGCTGGAAACGTGCAATAAAACGGTAGGTCATTCCAATAACAACTGAGAAAAGTGTGGACCTCCTGGAGAGCCTGCCTTGGAGCCATGACCTCTGATGAACCAGCTCTATCTAAGGATCCTCACATCAAGAACTGGTTTGGATGTACTGGAGACAGTAAAGTATGGTGCTTGTGGATGACCCTGCACAGCCTTCTCAACCTACTCCCTGGTACACTTGCCTACAGCTGGTATAGACTGGGAGGTGCAGAATAGGGCCTGGAACCATAATTTGAAGCTTGAGTCTTCCTGGAATATCTGTATTTTATGTTTATAGGTCTATGATGAACACAGGGGTTTCTCCCTTAAACTCTATATTTGGGGCTGCTTTCCCTTGTGTGTGGCCAGTCTTGCTGAAATTGAGACCATTTGAACCATCATCCTATAATGTGCAGTTTCCAAGATAACAAGATTGAATATTTTGGTGTCACCGTAACAATAAATCATGGTCAAGCATTTAAGAAACAGACCTCCAATGCAAGAATAAGTGGTGATATGAAGGCAGCATTTGTTAAAAACAATAATGCTGTTTACAAAAGCACCCACTACATTAAGAAAGTCTTTGTCAAATACCTCTAACTGCTGGTTTTCTGATGTGTTGTCCAGAACAGAGTAACTACTAAACCACAAAATTAAGTGTAGATCAGAAAAAAAAACTCATGGACTCTCCCAGCCTTAAAAGTAGCAAAGAAGGATTACAAAATGAACATGATCAATGACAAAATTAAATATTGACACACTAAGGTCCGCAATTCCCTGAATATTTGTTTATGATTTGTACAGTGCGTGGCTGCTTTCCAATTAAACATCCCAGTGCTGGGATTCTGTTCTATGAGTGCTCCCTAGATACACAGGTTGCTAGACGAGGCGGATTAGTTGAAGAGCCATGTTTCAGCGGTTTTCTATAGACTGCTTCAGAAGGACTTTTCTGAAGACTAAGCCACATGCTGTTTCAAATCTTAGAGGCAACATATTTAAAGGAGCGGTCCCCAATTCTTGTCTTGTGAATCCGTGTCAAAAGATCACAGGGATCTTGAAGGGATATTAGGTTTCATTGGCTTTTGAAGATAGCACGTGCTGGCATTGACAAAAGCCCTATATGTGCAGCACATTGCTTTGAATTGGATTTGCTTGTCAATTGTCAGCCAGTGAAGTTCTCTAAGACCTATCCTAATGGAAGAGAGACTGGGAATGTTCAATAACAGACATGATGACGAGTTGTGAATCCTTTGTAAACGTTTAAGTGGAGTCTGAGAGAGGTTGAAGTAGAGTGCATTACTGTTGTCCAGTTGAGAGGTTACCATGGCCTAGACCACAGTTTTTTAAGCTGACGGGGACAGATGCCAAAACACCTTATTCTGACATCTCAATGCCCTAAAACACATAGCTGACAGCGTATTAATTTGGTCATCATAGGTTAGGCTTTGGTCGAGCCAGAAACGAATGGGTCTCATGGATGAAGCCTAAGGTACTCCTTGCAACAACGGTAGAGCTTTAGAGCAAAAAGGCTTTATGGCTCCTTGAAATGATCTTGCAGATGTGAAGTTAGCTACAATAAAGCCTTATTGGATACACCCAAACACCTTTTCTAGTCTTTCTTGTGAATCTCATCCAGTTAAATTATACGATAAATGCAAGGAATTTAGAGTCTTCTCATTTAACACAATTTCATTACTTAAAGAAACAACTCAGTAGCTACCACTCATCTGGAAGGCAAGTACTAACCCTAGAGTGAATCACTCTTAACTTCAAGCTGACCCCAAAATAATCACTGATTGCTGCTGTCACGGTTTCCCTGGCCACTGGTAAGTCACTGCCTGCATGGCTGCGGCAAGCGGTTCTGGAAGACCGAAAGATGCAAAACTACATTTCCCAGCGGTACTTGCGGGTCGCGCTGCAAATGGCACTACACGACCCGGAAACAGGATTAGAGGCGGCTGCAGAGGAGCCGCGGCGCCGATAATTCTTGTTCCAGAGATACGGCGGGCTCCTTTGGTGATTCTTCGTTCCCTTGGTATTGCGGTAAGAGTGCACATTGCACTGTTCCCAAGGAGCTCTTAATTTCGGCTTGGACGAGCCTGATATCGTCCCCCTGATAAAGTTATTTTGTCTTTTGAAGTTCGTTGATTCCTCCTGTATCCACAGAGGTATCCTTGCCCTGACAGTGTTCACTGACCTGTTCGCTTCTCTATTGGCTGGGACCTTCTTTGGGGTCTCATGCAGAGGAGTGTGTTATTGGCTATCACCACCCCCTTTTGTACCGCTACTGGGAAGCAGCAGTGGGGCGGGGAGGGGGGAGAGACGAAGGAGGACGTGAAAGAAAATTCACCTACCTACCGGCCGACCAGCCATCTGGCTGGCTGGCCGCTGCCTCTCCTCCCTCCTCTCCCATCCTTTTCCTGGCTTCTCGAGGGAAAACAAGAGGCAGGAAGCATCCGAGCTACCAGGCTCCCCATCACCAATCACAACACTGCAATGAAGCATTGTGATTGG
Source organism: Lissotriton helveticus (assembly GCF_964261635.1). Lineage (NCBI taxonomy): Eukaryota > Metazoa > Chordata > Amphibia > Caudata > Salamandridae > Lissotriton > Lissotriton helveticus. The sequence continues at coordinate 1,378,278,363 of NC_136057.1, forward strand.
TCTGAATGACATGGTTGGGCGCTCAGCCAGGGAATGGGAGCCTGCTCATGTTCTCCAGCCAGGCTGTAATGCAGCTTGGGTGGAGAACATGCTAAGTGGGCATAAATGTTTTTTGCTGGACTGAGAGTGCGGGCCAAACATTCATGCACACTTAAAGAGTGCAAACCATTCCTCCCCTGCTCTGTCGGCAAAGCAAAACCGCCCCACCCCTCCAGGACACTGAAGCAGGAACAAATAAAATGATAGTAACAGTTATCATTTTAATTTTTTATTTTCTTACACTGCGGAAAGCAGTGGGATGACGCTCCTCCACCTAAGCGGAAGAGACACCACTGCTTTCACATACATGTTATTTGTTCTATAGCACTACTCATACCAAAGTAGGGGTTCAGAGCACTTTTCATCACACAAACATTTTCCTGGGACAATGAATGATACATGTGTAAACCAGTCTATAGAAAACGTTACATAAGGCAATGAGGATTAAAAGATGTAGGAATCACTTCATCCATACTAGTAGGCAGTTTACTTTAAGAGTTTCACCTAGAGAAGCACAAACTCAGGATTTAAAATTTACCAAAGTGCTTGGCGTTGGTTTTACTAATAAGAATGTATTTCAATCCAAACAAACCCGTTTTAAGCAGCATTAGGATAATGAAAGACCGGGGATAAAGCATATAACATTCTAACGTATACTGTGCACTTTGCATGCAACTCTTTAATGACAGCTCATAGATCACTGTGCAATGTTAGGATTGTAACTCATGAACTACAAGTAACAAACAGTTCTCTGTGACAAAAGCAATAACCCACTGAGCTATACACATAAAAGATTGGTCTGTGATCTGCATGGTACACGTTCTTTGCAGCTGGCGTAATAACACTCTGCACTACTTTTTTATGAGTCAAAACTGCCACTAGAAAAATGTCCATCCTCTCTCTATAGCAGAAACCTTAATAAGCAAAGATATCCTGACATTTTTATTTTGAGCTGAAAATGTCTGGACACACAAGGAACTCTGCACTCGGTGCTTTTAAACACATAATGAATTCTAAATGCAGTCCTGCCAATGGTCAGCGTCAGATACAATACAGCTAAACCAGCTGCACCACCCTAAAAGCTGGCCTTGAGACCAAGTGTCACAGTAAAAAAAAGTTAGGACTGGAATATCTACTCACATTGGACAAGGGACAGACCCTTGCGAAATTGCGCTGCTCTCTAGGTGTTTTCCTTTACTGCTCTCTACGAAGTTTCTGCATTCCCTGCATTTTGCCTGTATGCCCCTCTCCTCGCGTTAGTCCCTGTATCTTTATTTCCTTCAGAAGCTCTTGCTTTTCCTACCTTTCTGCCCAGCTATTTGCTTGCCAGTACTGCGTGTTTACTGTAGCTGCTACTTTCTTTTAATTACGATTTTGCGCATACCTCTCTCAGCTGATCCTATTTTTCATGGTCTTCCCTATGTGATAGCCCTGATTCTCCTGGTGTTCCAACTCTCTCCTCCTCTTATTCCTCTCCATGTACTTGTTCTACGATTCCCTTTTCCTCCTTGTCTCCATTCGTCTTCTCTCTTTCTTCCCCATTTGCCTTTGTATTATGCTCATTTTATGTTGGCCACGCTTTTGTTCAGTAAGAGCAATGTTTTACCGAAATGAAAGGGCTGTTTATTGTGTTCATTCTCCAACAGAGCTAGTCACTATTGTCTCGAGAAGAATACATTGTTAAATATATAAAAAAAAAGGAATCCAAATCAGGGGCGACTGGTGACATTTGAAAGTGGTGGGCGTAAACTAATTTGCATATTGCACCGCAGCGAGCGAGTGCAGCGAGCGAGTGCAGCGAGTGAGCGAGCCCGAACCACCTTGCATCCATCCATACATCATTCATGCATCCACCCATCCATCCATCCACCCACCCACCCATCCTGCATCCATACATCATTCATTCATGCATCCACCCATCCATCCATCCACCCATCCATCCTGCATCCATCCTGCATCCATCATTCATTCATGCATCCACCCACCCACCCACCCATCCTGCATCCATCCTGCATCCATCATTCATACATGCACCCATCCATCCATCCATCCTGCATCCATCATTCATTCATGCACCCATACATCCATCCATCCTGCATCCATCCTGCATCCATCATTAATTCATGCATCCACCCATCCATCCTGCATCAATCATTCATGCATGCATCCACCCATCCATCCATCCACCCATCCACCCATCATTCATCCTGCATCCATTCATGCATCCACCCATCCACCCATCCACCATTCATGTATTTTTATGACCATATAACTTGCACACAGCTTGTCAGTGTTCAATACCAGTCTCACACCTTGTACTCCAGCACCAATGATACATGATTAATATTAATTGTTTTTAAAACATGTATTTATTCGACACCAATTTCACACCTTAGTCGGAACATCATTTTTATTTGTTTTTTAAAATATCTATTTATTTAACACCATAGTAAGTCATGTATACATTTTTATGGCTTGATAAGAGGCTCGAACCTGGTTTCCCAGCACCAAAGTCAGCCGCGCTAACCGTCAGACCACATCCTCTCCCCTTTGGTGTGGCCCTGAAGTTTTGATGGTACATATTCACACCAAAGTCATGTATACATTTTTACAACTTCACACCAAAATCGGAACATACATATTGAGCCCAAAGTCATGTATACATTTCTACAACTGAACTACACACCAAAATGGGAATCCCCGCTTTCTCCCATGCGAGCTCATTTTGTAATGCGCTGATAGTCACTAAAGAGGGCAGCATCTGATGCTGCATGGACTTAGGAGGCTGTACTCTACAGTGTGAGGTGGTGCCTGAGATGCTGAGGACTTAGCGAATTTATGTTTATGTTATGTTATGTTTATGCACCTCCTGTGACACGCCTCACCGCGCTCTGCATTGGCAGACACGGCGAAGGAGCCAGGGGCACGCTTTGTGACTGCTAAGAGGTCGCTTTATTGTCGAGGCAGAACAGTGCTAACTTTTGTGCTCCAAACTTGAGTCCTTACTTTTCCCGACCACTGTTCCATGAAATAGGCCCACACAAGAGGCAGGAGCACCATAGTGCACATTCATTATTTATGTGGCGGTGATGGGGTTCGGCGGGGCAGTATCTTAGCACTCTGAATTCTGATCATACCTGAGTTGAGTGTGAACGCCGGGTCTCCCTGGCCGAGCGGTTCCTTCGGTACTTGTCGTATTCCTGGGTCCGGTCAGGTCAGAGGTCAAGTCTTCAATCAAACCCCATACAGAGGCCGCAGTACGAGGGAGGGAGAGAGAGCTCTGCCCCCCCAGACAGGGGGTTATGTACCCGGGCTATGTATTGACCAGCCAATCCAGCGCCAGGATTGGCTGGGGGGGCACCATGACTCCTCGCCCAGTCGCCCTGTGTAACCCCGGGGGCTGCGGCCCGCCCCCTGGTCCTCTCTCTAAGGGGGAATTCACAGGAAAACGATCTGCGCATGCGCGGGCATGTTTGTGCCCAAAAATACACTTGCGCAGCTGCAGCAGGCCCATCCCCCGCCTCCCCCCCCCCTCCTGCGCACTCCGGGAAAGTCGGGTGTCTCCCGGATTCCCGGCCGGCAGATAGCGCAATTTTTTAAAATATTTGTATTTGGCTTTTAGTGACGACGCGGTAGGTCCATGGGGCTTAGTGGGGCTACGCCCCTACGCGCCAATGGACGCACCGCGCCAAATTCCTCCCAACATTCTGCCTTTAAACCTTTCACAGAGCGCAAACTCTGCCACATGTGCACCTAGGGAATGGTTTTGTTTGGAATGCAATAAGTAACACAGCAATTGTAGGCACCCACGTTGATTTTTGTATGGCGCCTGCAAATGTTATTTCATTTTGTTTTTGTAACCGTAATTTTGGAGTGAGGTTGAGGCAATAACCACTGAGAGTCTCTGTTTGGGTGCTGGGCCCCTTTCTTGCCATTCTCATGGCAAACAAGTTGTATGCCATGCTGCCTCTCTGTAGACCAAGTTTAGCAAGGTGTGCTCTGTTGCAAATGGCCCATCCCCCCTCCAGGAAGCTTTTCCTGTCTTTCACCGTCTTCAGGGACGAGCCTCTTGTCATGCTAATTAACCTTTTGAAATGCACAATCGCGCATTTGCACTTCTACGAACAGCCATCCTGAAACACCTTTCAACAGAGCAGTAGCGGGCGCTTCGCCTGACCTGAGACACGGAGACAGAAAGGATCGCAGGCCTCTAAATAAAAGCAGACACCAAAAACAGACTTTCGCTCAGCGTACTTTAAGAATTACAACAATAACTTCCAGGTGCACATGTAACTATAATGCACAAATGGCAGAGGTGATTATTTTATCATTTAACAAAATATTCACGCTGCCGCTTCATCTAAAGATAAGGATGAGCAATAACATTCAAAACCTGTTTATTTCTAGCAGTTCCCAAACCGGACAGTTTATGAAAACACCCCACAGCAATTTGTTTTTCCCTTGGATATGCTTTATTCAGATATTGACTTTATGATATGCAAAACTCTCTTGTTGCCAGTGGTCGAAGTGGGGAAAAAAAAGTAGGGGAACTGTGGGCGGAGAATCAGAGGGCGGCATAAACTGAAGATTGGATCAGTGGGCGGAGTCGGAGGTGTGGCTAGAAATAGCAAAACATATCAATTTTTAGTATGTTTGACATTTCACTGACCAGTTACAGCTTATAATGTTATTTAATTCAAACAATGGATAAACATGTTTATTTGAGGTCTATTATATACGTTATTTACATTTAATACATTTACAATCTGGGACTCGTTTCCAATCACAGAATGTTCCAAATACGCTTATAATTGGAATCATAAGCCATTTGTGTCCAAGCCATGCAGTTTCTTTCATCGGCACTTCTCCTCCCTTTTTCGAACCATTTCTGAACATAAAATTCAGGTTTAAATTCTGTGACAGGAAGCCCCACAATATTTCTGAACATTATATAAGACAAACAATTTATTGATATTCCGTTCTGCAGTGGTTTGAGCACCTCATTCATTACACTAAAGCCCCGTTCACATTCAGCAGTGGAGGTACTAAAGGTGTCTATAATGTGCACTAATGGTTTCAGGCTTCCAGGGATGCAATTTTTATTTTCTTTGTACTCTCTGAAACCAAGGATGTACTGCCTAGTATCAAATACATGCAACCTGCTACAAAGGTTTTGTAATTCTCCCTCACCATATAAGTTGTCTACTGGATCTGGCTAATAAACTGGTTGTAGGAGTTTCATTCTATGTACCAACTCTTTTTTTTCCATTTCGTCAATGTTTGTGGTTGTGCATGTAGAAACATTTGATGCATTAGTCATTGTCATCCTTTTTCACAGGTTATTTGCTAAGCTTCTAAAGAACTGTGCCCTATTGATGCTAACACAGCCTTTGTTCTGTTGCAGTCCTACACAAGTAAACTACATCCGTTCAGCAGCATTTAATGCAGTTGTAGCAAAGGGCCCAGGTGATTCAAGCACTAAAACCTGCATCTGTATTGAACGATCCGCCTCATATATGATCATATCATGCCGCAGCAGCATTCTAGATAGGTCCCCCAGCTGGAACTTTGCGTTGTGCATGTACCACATTGCAAGGTGCAAGAAGCATGATGCAAGGCCCTTGTAAACATTCCCCTTACTCTGGTGTGCATGCAAATCCAGCATTGCCAATCCCTGGTGAGTTGCATTAGTGCTGCTGGAACAAGGCAAATGGAGGCACCAGTGGGTGAGGCGGACTGGCCTCAAGGGCCCTGTGACCTCAGTGGCAAAGTCACTGCTGCTCTAGGGTGTGCTGCTTTGTAGGCCTGCCCCATGACTGGAGGTGACCTTCAGTATGGATTGTGGTGGACAAGGCTTCAAGGTTAACCAACACTGGCCACCGGTAAGGTCCACCTGCTGGTACTAAGAGACCAGGGCTTCTAAGGTCTAGTGGGTCTTCTAATGTGTAGCAGGGGTATGTGCTCCCTCGGGAGAGTGGTCTGATGGACTAGTCATGAAGGTTGAATCAGGTTTCCCAGTTCCAAATTCTGTAGCTCTGGCATAGTGCCACATCCTCTCCCCCGAACACCCTTCTGCTCCACCGAGTGAAAATCGCACTGTCTTCAGCTACAACCCAATTCTGCCCCAAAATAAACACCTGGATGTGACTCAATTCAAATTATGCACTGCCTATAAAAAGTAACAACATTCTGGAAAAGGCAAACACTCATAGGAAATGCAGGATTATGTAAAGCATGAGAAATATAAGCAGGAATGACTGTTACCTTAACACTTTTACTCTCATTGGTCAGAAATCAATGAGTATTTTTTTGTCTCAAACATTGAGGACATGAATACAGGGCTCCTCCTGTACACATGTGTTAAGCAGGGCTCAGAAGAGAAACGGCCCCTTCAAGAGAATTTGATCGGACTCACAGAAACCCACATATTCATGTCAGCCAAATAGCTGCTCAAACATAGTATAGTACATATGTATTCAAGTGTCCTACAAAGGATACCTTTTGAATTGCCCTGCTTGGCCAACTCTTCTACTCACAAAAAACGAGAGCGATATTGACAGTAAAACGCAAAATTATATTTTCATTCAGGAAGTGAAAAAAAAGCAGTAACCCACTGAGCTATGAACATAACATATTGCTCTTTGATATGCATGGTACACGTTCTTCGCAGCAGGCGTATTAACCCTGTGCGCTACATTAGATAAGTCAAAACTAAAAACTGCCAACAAACAAAACTCCAATCTCTCTCCAGCAGGAAGATAAACAATCTTAAGACTTTTATTGTTGCAGAAAAATGACTCTGCAGTGATTTGTGTGTTTTTAAAAGTGAGTCATTATGTTCCTCGACTAATGGCCCGCAGATCTCCACGGTGAGTGTTTAACTCATGGAATAAACCTTCTGAATATCCGCACTTGCAACCACCTGCTTAAATTAGGCACTGGCTTCAGGCTTCATCATGAACTGAGCAGGGACAGCACAGTCACTTTACTGGCTGTCTTGAGCGCAGAGGCTCAGGTGCGAAACTCTATGGACCAGGCCTCATGAGCAGAGCTGTTAAGGAGGGGCTGGGGACCTCTGGGCAGGCAATGGCATGGAGAACAACTTCCAGGAGAGGCTGAAGGGGCTGGGTCAGCTGAGGGTCTCTTGTACAGCAGCCTCCCTCCTCCTATTTTTCAGTTCTGGCTGGGTGGAGAGCTGATTTAAAGCAAGCCACTCAGGCCTCAGTGAAGCCCTTTTCTTTAGATCTCACGTGGAATTGCAGCGCAAAGCTCTGTCGCTGGGTGTGAGATTTTGTAGGAGAGTAGATTTGAGATGGGGACTTAAAGGCCCGTCCCTCATTTTCATTGGCTGGCATCGGTGGCCTGCCATTGGAAATGAGGAGTTTTTGTTGACGACCTTTGGCCTCCGATCTGGACTGGGTCACCTGCTTTGCTGTTGTTGCAAAGCACTTTCTTATCTTTATGGGGCCATGTGTTTCGCAATAGAAACACATGGCCCCATAAAGAGAAAAGATCAATGCTTGTTTTCTTAACCATGGTGGTCTGGAGTAATCAGCTGGAAGGTGATGATAGGTCGTTACTTGGGAAGATAAGAGGCTGTGCGTTGTAACTAACTTGTAACACTGAACAAAACTGTTGAATATTAAAGAAACCACGAAGCAGGTTGCCGTTTTACAGCGCGTGCATTCCCACAGTGACGCATGACGCCGACGTTGCTTTAGATGACTCGTATGTTGTAGTTTAGGAGTCCCCTCGCGTTTAGCAAAACCCCCCTATGACCTACGCAGACTAACACGAAACCCTAATGTATTTCTGCACAGAACCTTACATGCACTTTGCGTGCAGAACACCAGCATTTGTCACCCATGTACATAGCTGAACGGAGGCGTAGGCGCATACAGTCCAACCCGGAGTGTCTCATAGGAAGAGAATTCACGTATACGTACAGTATCAGATAAAGCTTAAGGGGTATTCGAGAGATGATTTTAAGATGGACAGAAGGCTGTATGGGTGAATAGATGTAGGTTTCATGTACACTTTATGCACCGGAAATAGAATTCGAAGTAGAGAACAGAGCAGAATGCTGGCGCTCATACAGTCATTGGCCTCTCCTTGGTATGTCCTTTCACATCGAGTAGTCAAAGGCCATAAAGTGGAGGAATTTTTTTTTAGAACTTGGGGAAAAAACAGTCACCATGAACAGCAGGTGCTAGCCTTGGGCTATCTTGTAGTTTGTGTTTCTATCACCTGGTCCTGTTTGATTCTTACTCGATACTCTCTGATTTTTTTAGGGCTTCCCACATGCTTACTGGCAAATCTGAACTCCCGTTTAAGATTTCTTTGTTAGGTGTGGCGAATCGGAGTGTCCAAAGGATTACTGAGTGATGTGAACGTTAGAAAAAGAAAATAACTCAGTTGTTTTTCAAAATGTTGCCCTTGTCATCCCTTTTTCAGTAAGGACTCACTACCAAGCAATATGTAATCTGGGAAAGTCTGAAACTGTTCCTTGAGCAAGAGGGATGGAATCCAAAGATTGGGACAAAGAAGAATTGGGGTAATACAGACTTTCATTCCTGCACTGGGGCGCTGGTACATTCAATACTCAACTGAGCCCATTTGCCGAGAATGAGTAAAATATCATTGCCCATTCCGTCCTTGGCCTCTTATAGTAGACATCCCTAGCACAGCGTGATAGAAGGCTTTGCTGCAAGCTGAAATTTCAGGGACCCCAATAGATTTCCTTGGCTCCAGGCTGCAAAAAATAGATAGGGGCCTCATTACTGCTCCATCAAATCTGACAAAGTACACATCATTTGCGTTGGACAGTCCTGTCAGAGAATGCAATGGTTGTTGGCCTACCCTCCTGGTTAAACACACATCTGAAAACGTATTGTAGCGTGGCTTGGAATACTAATGGCTTCACCACCATATAAACATATGTACCAAAATAGAAAAATTACAAATAAATTACTCACACCAAAGTTAAACAAAAATTTGCAATGCAATAGGTCTCGCATTTACGCGAGTTTAAGCTATTGGCATTGTAAATGGCAAAGCTTTTTATTTATGTTTCAAAAACATAAAATAAAAGGCATTGTCATTTACAATGCCAACAGCTAAAACTCGCGTAAATGCGAACCCTGCTGCATTGCAAATGCTTGTTTTTTCCTGGTGGCGACCGGCAGTCTGCGTGAGCAGAAAATAAAGGGCAGAGCAGGTCAAGGGCGGGGAAGCCAAAGTATCCTGATGTGATCATTGCATTGGTCACAGTGGGTGCAGGCAAGTAGCGACCCCACTAAATTAGGTGTGAATCACGGCAGCAGCAGGGCCATCAGAGGAAGCAGTTTACATGCTAACCTAAGACTGATGGCCTTTTGGTGTTGTTTTGCAGGCCCCCAGACACAGAGGGGAAGGGGGAGGAGGTCGGGCGCACTGCAGAGGCATCCTCAATGTGAACCACACAGTCTGAAAGATGAAGTTGCACTTTTAAAAGTAGGGCTATTCCTACAGTCCCGGGACGCTTTTTTAAAACAAAGAAGTAGGGGAACGGACTGACATAATTTTTAAAAGTAAGGGCACGCCGTGCCCTTCCGTCCCCACCCACTTCTAACACTGCTTGTTGCTAATGTCGCAAGAAACGTAGCTGCAGAAAAACATCCTGCTGAGGGTGCTTTGCTAACTCAGCCTTCAAACTGTAAGCAATTTCAGCAATTTTGGAGCACCCCAACAATAGCGTTGCTTCATGCCATCCTTATCTTTATTGCCCCATACATTATATTGTTGAGATTCCTTTCCGAGCCAAAGTATTTTAGCCTGGCTATCTGCTTGGCTTTTGCGGAGAGCTTCTGCTTATACAAAATGTTACTAAAACAGTAAAATCCTCTGCTCTCTTTTTTTTTCTCTGAAACGTGACTGCTACAGTTAGGGACACTTAAATCTGTGAAGCATTTAGGTTCCTGGCCAGTACATTTATTTTGTATCGTGTTCCACAACTCTTTCCATTAGTTGAAATATTCATAATGCCAAATAAGAACAAGCATTTACAATGCAACGGTCTCGCCTTTGCAAAAGTTAGAGTTATTGGCATTGTAAATGACAAACATTTTATTTATGTGTTGGTTTTGAAAACAGATAAATAAATGGCATTGTCATTTACAATACCAATAGAGTGAGTAGTAGTGAGTAGTGCAGTGAGTAGTAGAGAATGAGTAGAGAAGTAGCTTGTGTTGTTCAGGCTGGGCTGAGTTTAAACCACGCACGCGATAAGGTCGTCAACCTCCTACCGCAACCCACGAGCGATTCAGCCCTTTACATTATGTGTAGTCCCCGTTGTCACCAGGCAGCCCTGGAAGCACCAATGGGCCAAATGATAGCGCTGAAAAGCTGGGGCTGTCTCTATGCATTGTTACATTGAATACAAAGCTGCAGTGCTGCTCCTGGTGCACTGCAGAGAAGCACACTGACTGGCACGCAGTCATCTAACCTGTGCTTAATTTCAGCCGGAGTGCTTATTTTCCCCATTTGATACGAACATACGCAGGGGTGGATCTGAAAGGCGGACAAACTGCCACAACGTGAGAATGCTGCAACCTGCAATAGTTAGATGAAGGGTACGCGAGTGGTAGGTAATGGATTCAAGACAGATTAAGTGGGCTAAAACAGAGGCATAACAAAGGCAGAATATCGGCGGGTAATGGTTCAGAGGTGTTGGCATTCGGCGCGCTGACGTTTAATTGAGTTGGCTACGAACAGCTGAGAAGAGCTTTAGGCACCTCACAAATTAAGCACAACTTCAAACCGCCTTGAGTCGGGTTTGAAGCACAGCTGGCGTGATCTTTCATAGGTGTGACGCCTTCAGTCAGTGCTGGCGTTTTACCCAACAGCAGCTTGCATTCTGGGACTTGGAGTTTCTATGTTATTGCTGCAAGTAGAGGCCCAGAAATATCAGCATGCAAAGTGCTGTTGTGTTAAAGACCATGAGTGCCTGAAGTTAAAAGCTTGGGTCGAGGTAAAGAGAAGCTCTCCAAGGACGACGAGGGATCATGGGGGTCAAGTACACAAATGTTTTGGTGGACTCGAGGGAAGACGCAGACGAGGTGGACAGAGCCACCGGCTGCCGGGACAGTGCAGGTATTAAAGGGCCGATTCCAACATAAAAGGTCCACAGAGAGATGACGTGAAGCCGCACGCTGGAAGGGACAAGCAGGCAAGGCAGGAGATCCCGAACTCAGTGAGCGCGGGTAGGACGGGAAGTCAGGCAAAGTCGCCTGTGACGGGGGTGGGGCTGCGTACGTAACCGGAAGAGAAGGCGGAGTGAAAGCCTCTCGCGACGCCAGAAGGAGAGCGGAGTCCCTCAGAATTGATCTGGTAAGTTACAAAGGGCTGGGGGGGCTCGGTTTCCTCGTTGTGTGTGTGCCTGTGTGTGTATGCATGCATGTGTGCGACGGCGGGGGAGAGGGGGGGTGCACTCGTGTGTGTGCGCGCGCGTGTGTGTATGTCTGCGGAGGGGGGGTGGGTGTCTCTGTATGTATGTGCGTGGGCGCTTGTGTGGGTGTATGCACATGCGTGTGTGCTTCCCAGGAGACAGCGCCAGGCCGCAGCGCTCGTTCGCGTGACAGTTTGAAATCGCCTCCAAGGCGATGCGCGCGGCCAGGATTGTCTCCTGGGAAGCACACATTCCGACAAAAGAGCTTCGGCGGAGACGCGCTTCCGCGCGTTCAGCCGAGCCCTAAAAAAGGAAATCCTTGTGATAAGGCAAAGAAGGCAACAAAACTGCTTCAGCCAATCCCAGTATTGCCGTTACTACAAGAGAGCTGCTTGGTTTAGAACTTCTCCAGCTAGGCTAAACAGGGTAAAAATCCGTTTATGTTGGTTCGCAGTGCAGTGGACCCTCATTCTTTATTTGAAGTTAAGGATAAAATGGCAATAGTAAAGTATTCAGATATTCAAACCTGACCCAAGTTGCTTTTAGCAATATTTATAAAACTACTCACAAGCTTCAGCCACAAAAAGTCTTAATTCAATGGCATATTGTAAATATAGTTTTATTTTAATAAAAAGAGAAAAGGTTAATTTGCATTAAAAATATTTGAACAAGCACATATTTATGCTTCTTTTCCTTTCAAATGTCTGTCCTCTGCTTCTACTCTGTGTTTCTGGTGAGCAAAGTGTGTTTAAAATGCAAAGTGTGTTTCAGCCTGCAGTACTGCCGCCTGTCTACAGGGACAGAGCGAGCAGAAATATAAACACACTTGATGAAACACAGGTCCCCACAAGGCAATTTTTAGGTTTTGCCTAGCAATGCGTACGAAGTACGCATGCGCTAGCAAAACCTCTTGAGTTCTATGTCGGGTGATGACCCGCCTCTGTCTATCATTGGCTAGCTCCATAAATGGAGGCTAGCCATTGGGAGACAGAGGCTGTCAATCGCGCTTTCTCTTGAAAACGCGATTCGGGGGCGTTTCTGGTGCTTTTTTTAAGCCCCGCCCCTTTGTCCCGGGCCGCGCTGCGATTGGCTGCCGGCCCGGGACACCCCCGTGACGTCATTCCCGGGCCGCGCTGTGATTGGCTGCCGGCCCGGGACACCCCCGTGACGTCATTTCCCGGGCCGCGCTGTGATTGGCTGCCGGCCCGGGACCTGACTTGTTTCTTGTTTTAATATTTATTTTTAGTTAATACTAATGCTAATGTGTGTTTAATGCTGACTCTTTACTAATGTTTTTATGTTGCTAATCTTATGTTTATTTCTGTGTTTTTAGGTCCAATATGGCCCGTGGCGTCTCCGTGCAGCTGGGTGCACTGCTGTGCACGAACTGGTCCCGATATGCTGCTGTTTTGCTGTTAGAGGTAAGGCATTTTGTTTATTTTGCTAATCTTATGTTTATTTCTTTGTTTTTCAGGTCCAATATGGCCCGTGGCGTCTCAGTGCAGCTGTGTGCACTGCTGTGCACGAACTGGTCCCGACATGCTGCTGTTTTGATGTTAGAGGTAAGGCATTTTGTTTATTTTGCTAATCTTATGTTTATTTCTTTGTTTTTTAGGTCCAATATGGCCCGTGCCGTCTTCGTGCAGCTGTGTGCACTGCTGTGCACGAAGTTGTTCCGACTGGTATGTATGCTGCTGTTTTGCTGGTGCAGGTAAGGCATTTTGTTTATTTTGCTAATCTTATGTTTATTTCTTTGTTTTTCAGGTCCAATATGGCCCGTGGTGTCTCCGTGCAGCTGTGTGCACTGCTGTGCATGAACTGGTCCCGATATGCTTCTGTTTTGCTGTTAAAGGTAAGGCATTTTGTATATTGTGCTAATCTTATGTTTATTTATTTCTTTTTCAGGTCCAATATGGCCCGTGGCGTCTCCGTGCAGCTGTGTGCACTGCTGTGCACGAAGTTGTTCCGACTGGTATGTATGCTGCTGTTTTGCTGGTGCAGGTAAGGCATTTTGTTTATTTTGCTAATGTTATGTTTATTTCTTTGTTTTTCAGGTCCAATATGGCCCGTGGCGTCTCCGTGCAGCTGTGTGCACTGCTGTGCACGAACTGGTCCCGATATGCTTCTGTTTTGCTGTTAAAGGTAAGGCATTTTGTTTATTGTGCTAATCTTATGTTTATTTATTTCTTTTTCAGGTCCAATATGGCCCGTGGTGTCTCCGTGCAGCTGTGTGCACTGCTGTGCACGAACTGGTCCCGATATGCTTCTGTTTTGCTGTTAAAGGTAAGGCATTTTGTTTATTGTGCTAATCTTATGTTTATTTCTTTCTTTTTCAGGTCCAATATGGCCCGTGGCGTCTCCGTGCAGCTGTGTGCACTGCTGTGCACGAAGTTGTTCTGACTGGTATGTATGCTGCTGTTTTGCTGGTGCATGTAAGGCATTTTGTTTATTTTGCTAATGTTATGTTTATTTCTTTGTTTTTCAGGTCCAATATGGCCCGTGGTGTCTCCGTGCAGCTGTGTGCACTGCTGTGCACGAACTGGTCCCGATATGCTGCTGTTTTGCTGTTAAAGGTAAGGCATTTTGTTTATTGTGCTAATCTTATGTTTATTTCTTTCTTTTTCAGGTCCAATATGGCCCGTGGCGTCTCCGTGCAGCTGTGTGCACTGCTGTGCACGAAGTTGTTCCGACTGGTATGTATGCTGCTGTTTTGCTGTTGCAGGTAAGGCATTTTGTTTATTGTGCTAATCTTATGTTTATTTCTTTCTTTTTCAGGTCCAATATGGCCCGTGGTGTCTCCGTGCAGCTGTGTGCACTGCACGAACTGGTCCCGATATGCTGCTGTTTTGCTGGTGCAGGTAAGGCATTTTGTTTATTGTGCTAATCTTATGTTTATTTCTTTCTTTTTCAGGTTTAATATGGCCCGTGGTGTCTCCGTGCAGCTGTGTGCACTGCTGTGCACGAACTGGTCCCGATATGCTTCTGTTTTGCTGTTAAAGGTAAGGCATTTTGTTTATTGTGCTAATCTTATGTTTATTTCTTTCTTTTTCAGGTCCAATATGGCCCGTGGCGTCTCCGTGCAGCTGTGTGCACTGCTGTGCACGAAGTTGTTCCGACTGGTATGTATGCTGCTGTTTTGCTGGTGCAGGTAAGGCATTTTGTTTATTTTGCTAATGTTATGTTTATTTCTTTGTTTTTCAGGTCCAATATGGCCCGTGGCGTCTCCGTGCAGCTGTGTGCACTGCTGTGCACGAACTGGTCCCGATATGCTGTTGTTGTTGTATAGCTTTATTTCGAAATATTTCATTTCATAAAAGCGTTACAGTAAAAAACGAATGCAAGAATGAGAACAGTTATACAATTTGGCCATCAAAACTGACAGATCTCAAAAAGACATTATAAAATATACAACATTAGTAAATAACATCCATCTAAAAGCATTTATACAAACACATAATTATCATCTTTGAAAAAAAAAAATAAATAAATAAAAAAAAGGAAGAGGGACACAACAATAAACAGCGGGGCCGGTGGAGTGTGGATTGGTACCCTTACTGGAGGATCATTCTCCTCGCGGATCTTATCCTCCAAGCCCACCCCAAGAATTTTGCCAGGCCACAAGCAAGCAGTGGGTGAGGGTCTGATCTTAACAACTGTAAGGCCTCCAAGTGTGACCGGGTGCCCAGCCTCGAACAGAGCGGTTTCAACCATCTGCGGCGTGGAACAGCATAAGCTGGACATTCGAACATCAGATGGGGAATGGATTCATCCCTATTCGCACAAAAAGGGCAAGTTGCTATGGTTTGCCAAGGTGGTTTCCAATTGGCTGTCCTTGTGCCTAAAGGCAGAACCCCAACCCTGAATTTAAAATACAACGCCCTGTCTGCTGGGTTCAAGATCACATCAAGGTACGGTTCTCTGAAAGGACGGCATTTGGTAACCAAAAACTCCCCAGCAGATCTACACAAATTGGAGTGGTTCGCTCTCTCATTGTCCACCCATGACCAGAATATTTTCTTTAACAACTGTTTGGGTGGTGAGGATCTATTAGCCCAAGCGTCATCCAGGCCTAATTCACAAAGAAGGCGCTTTACTTCCAGGAGCCAACCGATCCTACACCAACCCGGGGTTGAGAGAAGTTCGCTTAATGCATCCGCATAACTTGAAAGTTCGGGGACATTCCATATGCGGGCCCACAAAAGAAGAGGACGTAGCTTGGCCTGGTCAGCTATGGATCGTGTACCTGTATCAAGTAGTAAAGGGAGAGTGGGAGAGCTATGGGGGAGCCTCATTAGATCTTTGTGGAACTTGTTCTCAAGATGGAATAGAGTGTCAAACTTCTGAGTACCCCATAACTCAGCCCCATACAGTGCCGCACTCACAGCTTTTGCCTTATAGATATCTAATATCACCCCGATGGGTTTCAGGGATGAGGCGCGGTGTTCTTTTAGTAGGGCGCCCGTGACCCTCCTATGTGTCAAGATGATTTTTTGGTGGTGCGCCTTCCAACTCATGGAGTCACAGAGTCGGATTCCTAGGTAATCAAATTCCCTAACCCTTTCTAATGGAAATGAGTCCAGAGATGGTGGGTGGACTGTCTTCCTGGGGGGATTCAACACCAGGAACTTGGTTTTACTGATGTTGATAGCCAAGCCCCTGGCGTCACAAAAGCCCTGGAACCTCGTTAGCAGGGTTTGGAGGCCCATCGGGGATTTCGAAATCAACAGGGTATCGTCTGCAAACAGGAGTGTTGGTATCTTCCTGCCCGCCAGGGAGGGAGCCTCTGCTGGTAGTTGGAGAAGGTGCTCCACCACTCCGTTTAGATATAATGAAAACAGAGTGGGGGCTAGCACACACCCCTGGCGGACACCCCTGTCTACAGGAATGCGAGAGGTTTTTTGGCCCTGCATACCCCATCTGATTTGGGCGAAATTGCTTTCATGGAATTTGATGGTTAAAGCCAACAAATACGCGGGCATACCCATACCCTCAAGTACAGCCCACAATTGGTTGCGTGGGACTAGGTCAAAGGCAGTCCGCAAATCAATAAAAGCGAGATACAGACTGCCTTTGCCTAGTTTGACCACTTTCCAATAAAGCATTAGGAAACGGAATGTCTGCTCAATCGTGCCAGTTCCGGATCTGAAACCGGCCTGAAAGTCAGACAAAACCTGCATTTCCTCAGCCCACTGTAGAATCCTCCCCAAAACTACCTTCCCTGCTACCTTCTGGGTGGAATCAAGCAGGCTTATAGGTCGGTAGTTAGCAGGGTCGTCCCTGCACCCTTTTTTAAAAATGGGGACGACTTCCGCACCCCTCCAAGAATCCGGGAAGCCACCGCCCTCCAAGGCCTCGTTCAGGAGTTTGGCGATAAATAAGCTCCACACCTCTACATTACTCCGAAGCAAGTCACCGGGGACTCCATCTGGGCCTGCCGCCTTATTGGGCACGATACACCTAATTGCTATTTCAACCTCCCTAGGTGAAAAAGTGGGGTCTAGGTGAGGGCTATTGTCTGGTACTATATGACTAGGACCCCTACTTGGACCCAAGGCCCCCAAAGAGTTGGAGTAAAGTTTTGAAAAATGGGCCAACCAGACATCCCCTGTGATGTTACATGTTAGCAGTGAATCGACAGGCCTGTCCCTGCCTCTAAGCAGAGCCCAGAAAGCCCTTGAATCCTTTCTGGAGCCAGCCTCCATTAGTTCGCTCCAGAAATTAGTTTCGTGCGTGTCCCTTGCCACAGCTTGGGTCTTTTTATATTTTTTCCTAGCTAATGAGATCAAAGCCGGGTCTTTCGTACTAACCGCCAGGATAAGATCACTTTTAGCCAGGCGGCAGGCGAGGGAGTACCATTGGTCTCGACCCCTAGACACAGTTCTCCGCTTGGCCCTGCCCATCCCCTGGGGAGCCAAGAACAGATTGCCAAGCGATGCAATGGTCTCCGTAAATGTCATAAGAATGGCAGTATCGGAATCCAGCGCACCCACGAGACACTTTGCTTCCATCATTATGGACTTTGCCTGAGCCATTCTTGATACGTCAGAAACAACCTTAGCCCATTTCAAACGCCTACCGCAATTAGATGGGACAACTTCAAGGGATGGTCCCGATATGCTGCTGTTTTGCTGTTAGAGGTAAGGCATTTTGTTTATTGTGCTAATCTTATGTTTATTTCTTTCTTTTTCAGGTCCAATATGGCCCGTGCTGTCTCCGTGCAGCTGTGTGCACTGCTGTGCACGAACTGGTCCCGATATGCTTCTGTTTTGCTGTTAAAGGTAAGGCATTTTGTTTATTGTGATAATCTTATGTTTATTTATTTCTTTTTCAGGTCCAATATGGCCCATGCGTCTCCGTGCAGCTGTGTGCACTGCTGTGCACGAACTGGTCCCGATATGCTTCTGTTTTGCTGTTAAAGGTAAGGCATTTTGTTTATTGTGCTAATCTTATGTTTATTTCTTTCTTTTTCAGGTCCAATATGGCCCGTGGCGTCTCCGTGCAGCTGTGTGCACTGCTGTGCACGAAGTTGTTCCGACTGGTATGTATGCTGCTGTTTTGCTGTTGCAGATAAGGCATTTTGTTTATTTTGCTAATCTTATGTTTATTTCTTTGTTTTTCAGGTCCAATATGGCCCGTGGCGTCTCCGTGCAGCTGTGTGCACTGCTGTGCACGAACTGGTCCCGATATGCTGCTGTTTTGCTGTTAGAGGTAAGGCATTTTGTTTATTTTGCTAATCTTATGTTTATTTCTTTGTTTTTCAGGCTGTCTCGGCTTTCATAAGGTAATTGCTATTTTGTGCCAATGTTTTATTGAAATTGTCAACATAAGATGGTTTTTTGTTTGCATTTTATTTACAGGCGGCTGCAAAACTGATCGGACTTTACTGCTAATGTGTGTTTAATGCTATTGAGGCTTTCTGTGTCCCGTCGTCGACTTTACTGCTAATGTGTGTTTAATGTTCTTAAGAATGTTTTAGTCAATGTGTTACTATTGGATGTCTTTCGTCTAACTTTTTGTAAGGCGGAACCGTTGCATTGTAAATGCTTGTTTTTAAAGTTGTAAAAATTAACACAGATGTTCCTGACGCCATTTTTTATCATTTAGAAGACATTGCCTTGTGGGGACAAAACAGGGTATGTTGCCTTCAGAGCTTCATGTGATATGCCCAGGTTAAGAACAATAATCCACGCCCTGATATGAGGGCGCATTTTGATCCATCGGTGTACCAACAACAGATACTCCACTACTATATACTCACCTGGGCCCATAAACACACACTCAAACTTGGCTGAGTAAACCGCTGGAGTCAAAGTTTATACATTTCTTTTATAGTTTTCAAGATTAGCTGTTGAATACTCCTAACTAACCTTTCTCTGATCAAAAAGTTCTTTCCTCTGGTCGATGGACCATTAGTTGAACTAGTTGATGGTGAAATGACATAAGGTAACTTATTCTTTACCTAATGTAAATAACCACAGACTCAGGAGAGTTTTAAATCTTTATCTAAATTTCAAAACGCATGTGAACCATCTCAAATACACAGTGCAGTCACCGTCATTCGTAGGAGAGAAAATTCAATTAAATATTCAAACATATACTTTGGACTCATGCAATGATCAGTGCTCAGAAACGGAGAGGACAGAGATAAAAGAACATCTGCAAATAGCATGAAATTATAGTTACCAAGAATGATGTGAAGACCAACCCCCTGGCCAAAGGGCTGGTAACGGTTCCCCGGGATAGATCAGACGGCAAAGACTTCAGGACAGGAATCAGGACAGGATAGATGACCTCTCTAGAATATCGACGACTGCATCGCACCCCTCTCTGACACTCTCTTCCTCCTCGAGATTCTTCTGCGATCTTTTCTCTAATCCTAATTAATTTAGGACAGAAGGCTCTGCATTCGATTCTTCATCAACATCTCACAGCATCTCTCCCCCAGCAACAGCATCTCCCGCTCAGAGCATCTGTGTCTCCCGAACTCTGCAGCATTCAGCAAATTTCCATCTTCTTTTTCTGACTAACTAAAGCTATCTCAATTATACCTTTCGTTCTGCATGTTCCACCCATTAATGTTTCAATGTCATAAAAATACTAAATCTGATTGGTCAGGCAAAGGGGAAGATCATCACACCATGCTTATATGTCATTTAATTCAGTAACCCCATTGTTCACATACCCATCCCCTTAATTGTTATTCACAACTTTTTTTTCCCACCCACATTCATGTTTCATTTGCAACATTTGTTCAAATTCTAACATGCAGGTCCATTCAGTTGAACTTTTCGCCATCCGTTCTCAGGCTCGGGCATTCTGCGACCTTGTTCTCTTACCAACCTTTGTTTCATCATTGCAGATTAGCTTTCAGTACCCCTGCGCTATTATCACATGGCTCAGCCCACTCCAGTCATACATGAGAGGCCCAAATACGCACTAGTAATAAAGTCAGAAAGACAGATGTTACTTTAAAAAATAAATGGTTTCACCATAAACCACCCATCTCTACTCTATCCCAGTTTATTTATTAGACTTATCCCCGCATTAGCATTTAGTAAAATCACTCGATTTAGTTTCAAACAAGCAGATGCCAAATACGCGAGTCTTCAAGACTCCATAGTAGTACCTTCTACTCATGCGCAAGAATTTCCCTCCAAGCGACAGCTCGTCATACTACGTAAATGCAGTTGACGCATGCGCAATAAAGATTTCTCAGTTTAAAGCAGTTTAATCCTTCATTCATACTATTACCGTTAGTAAACACATAATCAAGCTTGACTCACCTGCGTGTTAGTGTAGTGCGCATTATTGTTACACAAAACAGTTTTTAGGTCAAGCAGACCTACATTCAATGCGTAAGCATTGATTGTGTCTGCTTCAGCCCTATTGTGATCCGTATTTGGGAATGTGGACAACAGTCAGACGCGCGCTTTTGCAGTCTCAGTTTTGACCGCGGGAGCGCGCGTCTGAGCTGCGCTTGCGCACACGAACTCAATGCCCCTGCTTTCGCTTCCCTCGCATGCATTATCGGCACGCACACACACAGACACAGCCAGCCCCCACCCCTCTGCATGCACGCACACACATACACACGCTGCCGCCCCCCACCCCCCTGCACACACACAGACACGCACGCATACACCCGCCGCCGCCGCCCTCTACCCCCCCCTCTAACAGGCGCGCTGGGCCTACCTCCTTATTTAGCCCCCCCGATGCGCATCTCGCTGCACTCTTCATTACAGCCGGGTGCTTCTGCCGGTGTGCATCTCGGTTACGGCACTTTCAATTCCAGCCGTGTGCCCCTCAGTGTCCCACTGGTAATTTAAGGGGGCTCCTCACCCAGGCAGGTCTATTTGGTAACAGTCTTCCGGCCCAAGGGTCTACAGCCGCATCTCCTCGCCCCCAGGGGCCCACGCAGCAGTCCCAGGCTCACAATGAGCGAGAGGGAGGGACTTTGGCGATCCTTACCGGGGCTCTTCAGATGGCTGCGGCTGCCGGTGCCTCCGTCGTCCTCCACAGCTACCTCGGAGGAGCAAGTGAGAATCCACTGAAGGAAGCTCCACTGGAACAAATCTCCGGCCACCCCGCCGATCTACCGTCGGGCTTTACTTCAGATGTGCCGACATCGGCCATAGATCGCCTTATATAAGGTCAGAATCATCATCGCATAACAAAAGCTCTGGAGCGAAGGGTGTATGCAAGCTTCGCTGAGGAGATCTCTGAGCCGGTTGTGTGATAGGGCTGCCAAGGTGTGCTTTGCTGAGGCACACTTTCGTTTTTGGTGTGTGTTTATTTATTAGTTTTGGGATCAGTTTCTATTTTGTGCACGATTAATTGGTGTGAAGAGAATTTTGCCTCTGATTAGCATTCTACGTTCTTTATGAATGCAAGCACGTATATCTCAACTTCCTGTTATCACAGTTACAGCTTATATGAACAGATCTTTCATGGCCAAATCTGTTGGAAATGTACGTGCAAAAAATGTTGTGAAGTAAACAAACGGTCCTTTAATGGCGCCATTGAAGATGAAATGTAAAAAATAATTTCCCCTTTCTGAGGGTCTATGTTTTGAAGTTGATATGTGATAATGACCATATACAACTGAACATGGTTAAAAAGCATATCAACTTGTGCACAGTTTTGCGTGTTCTACTGAGAAATTAAATGTTTTGTATTGAATATTAAAAAGGGGTTTGCAGGTTTTTTATAGTAGTTAGCTGAACAGTATTAAGTTGACTACCTGTGCCCTCAGCTCTTACCCCTGTGCCCTCCGCTCTTACCCCTGTGCCCTCCGCTCTTACCCCTGTGCCCTCCGCTCTTACCCCTGTGCCCTTCGCTCTTACCACTGTGCCCTCTGCTCTTACCCCTGTGCCCTCCGCTCTTACCCCTGTGCCCTCCGCTCTTACCCCTGTGCCCTCCGCTCTTACCCCTGTGCCCTCCGCTCTTGGCCCTCTGCCCTCAGCTCTTTGCCCTCTGCCCTCAGCTCTTTGCCCTCTGCCCTCAGCTCTTTGCCCTCTGCCCTCAGCTCTTTGCCCTCTGCCCTCAGCTCTTAGCCCCTCTGCCCTCTGCCCTGACACCTGTGCCCTGTGACCCTCGCCGGTGACCATGGCCAGCACGGCGGGGGAGATCGTGGCCTTCCTGCTGGCCCTGTCGGGCTGGGTGCTGGTCTGCTCCACGCTGCCCACTGACTACTGGAAGGTGTCCTGTATTGACGGCACGGCCACCTTCTGGTCCAACTTGTGGAAGACCTGCATCACCGACTCCACCGCCATCTCCAACTGCAAGGACTTCCCGTCCATGCTGGCCCTGGAGGGTGCGTCCCGACGGGGGGAGGGGGGTGCTGTGTGTGTGTCTGTGGCTCTGTGTATGTGTGTGTGGCTCTGCGTGTGGCTCTGTAGGTATATATGTGTGTGGGTGTGTGTGTTTGTGTGTTGCATTTGCGAGAGATTAAGCTATTGGCATTGTAAATGACAGCCATTTATTTATCTGTTTTCAAAACCAACACCTAAATAAAAATGTTGTCATTTACAATGCCAATAGCTCTAACTTTTTCAAAGGCGAGACCGTTGCATTGTAAATGCTTGTTAATACTTGTTAGTGAGTTAAAGGAGCGGATTGCTTCTGAGTAAATCTCTTTTCTATGAGTCCTTGCTCCATCAATCCCCTCTCTGATGGCATTTTGAGCCATCACAAAATTACCCATCCCATTCAGATGCCAACTTTAGCACATCTCGGTTTCCTTTCCTTCTTTTTTGTTCTTAAACCATTAGCTGCTGCGTCGGCCAACAGCCGCCGCGAGCACTTCTTTAGTAGTGCTGCGCACGTCAGTTGGCCGACGCGGCCCCACCCGCGCAATAGAACACCCGTAGCACAGCGGATTTTATTTCATTTCCTCTAGCTGAATTTCCTCATACTTTCTTTTCTTTCCCTTTCCATTCACTTCGTATCTTCCCTTTCCTTTGTTTCTGCAGCATTGGCACCAAATGATTACTGTTAAAACTATTACTATTATACCAACTAATGGAAGAACTATTTGACCTAAAATACTTTACCCTACATCAGAAAACCAAGTCACACACGTAGTAACCCCCAGGAAATACTAGATCAGTTCTCCCTTTTAGTTCCCAACCTCCCAAAATTAGGAAGCTTTGTTCACATTCACTGGAACCAATACGTTATAATAATCTGTCTTTAACCTATGGAGGCAGGTTTTCCCTTACTTCTCAAAGTCCATGAACATCGCAGCATGAGCCTTGCCAGTTGCATAAACTCCCTCTTTCCCAGCCCATGGAGGTACATGGGTTTTCTGTTCAGCAGCTTTCTTTTGGAAATCCTGTCTCCTTTCCTCAACTAAATTAAAAAACACTTTCTCTTCTTCAATCTAATATACATGTTAGATTATTCTTGTGTGCCTTGACTAAATCTATTGATTTCATTGTTAAGAAAAATTCACCCATAAACTGTGAATCTTCACTACTAAGTACTGGATTCATATTCCTTCAAATAGGAAGTTCTGAAAATACTACATCTAAGAGTTTTAATAATAATACTGAACTTTTCCCATTGCATAAAACAGGCTTGCTTAAACACTATATGATATACCATATGTTAAAGGTAAGTGGTGATATGTAACTCCTTCTGATACAAAAGCTGGTAATTTCATACAAACATAGCAGTAACTTCTCTCCATTGTATCTGCATATTGAAATAACAATTTTGTGAAGACATTTAAAGATGTAGCATTATCTGCCATTGTGTGATGAAAGTCTATCTCATCTGCTGCTTCTAATTCTTCTCTATCTCCTTTTATTGCAGCTATCTTTCTATTAGTAACTGTATCATCCTTCCTATTTGTTATCATCAAATAAGGCACCACCACTGTTAGAAATATCCATACTGTAATCACTAACAAAATGCTACATATGCAAGCTCTACAACATCTTTGGGTGCAACTTCGTTTCAGTTGCTCAGAGACTCTATTTTTCGTCATCTTAATCTGAAAAGAAAGTTCTCCTCTTTCTTTCTTCACTTGGAAATTCAGACTCTGAGTTTGACTAGTAAACTCATTCACTTGCTCTGGTCTTTCGTTTGTTTTTCTTAGATAATATCTTACTCTTTTCACTCCACCTGGCCAATTATCGCCATTTGACTTTCACTGCACTTTCACATTCTTCGTTTCTTTCTAAAGTTCTTTTCTTTTTGATATGTCTAGGCACAATCTGTTCTTCTACTGAACCACTCTCTACCTGTTCCTGTTTAGGTCTTCTTATTGTCACCTCATCCACCTCAATTTGTTCTTCTTCTTTTGTCTGGTCCTGTTCAGGTCTTATTTCAAATTTCAAATTCTTCCCAAACTTGTTCTTCTTCTCCTAACTGGTCCTGTTCAGGTATTACTACAATTTGCTCTTCTGTTGCCTGAACGTGTTCTTCTTTTCCTGTCTGTCCCTGCTCAGGTCCCCGCTCCGCCTGAGTATCTTCTTCTTTCCCTGTCTGGGTCTCCATTAGCTTTGTTCACTTCTTCCTGAGCGTGTTCTTCTACACCTATCTGATCCTCACAAACTTTCCAGTCTCTCTAATCTGGTTCTTCTTTTTGTCTGAATAACAACTTCAGGAATGTCAACCACTGGTACCCAACCCTCCTGAATTGTGCTAGGTTGTTCTTCGTTTATCACTTCAGAATCTATCACTCTAGATTCTTCGACTTCACAACCTTCAGCTGCTTCAACTGGTTCACCCCGTTGTTGTTCTTCAGTAGGGCCTGGAACTCGTTTGGTATGACTTTCATGTATACAATTGGGTAAACCTGTGCACTTCACTGCTGTGGTAGTGACCAGTATGACTTGACATGGTTTATCCCACCTCGGTGCTAGGCACGACTTTCTGGCATGTTTCTTCACTACCACCCAGTCTCCAGGATTCAAATCATGTGCCTGTGTTGGGTGCCTGGCAACTGCGTCTTCTCCAACCTGGTGAGAGACAGAATGCAATAGGTCAGCCAATCCTTTGCAATAGTCCAATACCAAATTATCAGTTATATTAATCAATTTATGTCCAGGAATGAATGCTTGTCTCATTGCCCTTTCCATGAGTATACCATGGGAACTCAATCCTGTTTGTCGGTCAGGAATACTTCAAATCCCATCAACATAAGAGGCAATGCATCTGGCCATTTCAGTGATGTGAGTGCACACATCTTCCCTAACCTTGACTTGATTGTGCCATTTAGTTTCTCAACTATTCCAGAAGCTTCTGGACAATAAGCACAGTGCGGTTTCTGTTCAATTTTGAATGCTTCACAGATTAATCAAATTATTTCATTATTAAAATGAGGTCCTCTATCTGATTCCAAAGTGACTGGGAAACCGAAACGAGGGATCAATTCCCTCAACAGTAATTTAGCAACTGTGAGGCTGTCATTTCTCCTATGGGATATGCCTCCACCCATTGTGAAAACAAACACACTATGACACGGACATACTTCATTCCGTTGCTTGGAGCCAACTCTATGAAGTCAAGCTGCAGTCTCATGAATGGTCCTTCTGCTTTTCTAATTTTTCCCCAACTGACCACTGTCTTCCTTCCTGATTTAACTGCTGACAGATCAAGCATCTTTGGCAGAGGCTCTCTGTGACTACCCTGAACTTCGGATTGTACCAATTCTGTCTGAATAGTCTAATCATGGCGTCCCTACCGACATGTGTGTCTCCATGATTCATTCTTGCCATTTGAGAAAGTAAACAGTCTGGTATGACTGGTCTGCCATCAGTGTATACCCATACATCATCACCTGTCCTTCTTTGACAACCTGTTTTTACCCAGATGTCCTTTTCACTTGTCTCAACTTCATCCTGCAACTGTCTCACCTCATCCCATGTTTCTGAAGCTGAGAAAAACCTAAGTTGGCAGCTGATTTCACTTGTTTTAACCTTTCGGTTAAGTGTCATATTGTTTCTTGCACAATATTGAGAAATTTGGTCAGCATATCTGTTTCCTGTCGCCACATAGTCATTTCCAGACTGGTGAGCAGCACACTTGACGACTGCTATTTCCTTTGGCAATTGTATTGCTTCCACCAATTCTTTTATATCTTTGCAGTTACTAATAGGAGATCCTGAAGACGTCAGAAATTCCCTCTGCTTCCAGAGCTGGCCAAAATCGTACACAACCCCGAAACCGTATTGACTGTCTGTAAATATGGTTATCCTCCAATTTTTCCCAATTTTGCATGCCTTTGTTAAGGCTACCATTTCGGCTACTTGTGCAGATTTGACACCTGGTAAACAGGATGCTTCAATAATTCCCGAAATGTTACAGATAGCATAAGCTGCACTGACTCCTCCTTTCTCTGTTCTCAAACAGGATCCATTTACGAATACTTCATGATCTGATTCTTTTAAGGGAGTTTCCTTTATGTCTGCGCAAGCCTTAGTACACAACTCAGTTACAACCAGACAATCATGATCAACTTCATCTTTCACTTCTTCACAACATGGATCTGGCAATAATGTGGTAGGGTTCTTTATTGTACATCTGATTACAATCACAATTTCTGCTCCCAGAATCACTCTTT
Organism: Lissotriton helveticus; assembly: GCF_964261635.1. Classification (NCBI taxonomy): domain Eukaryota; kingdom Metazoa; phylum Chordata; class Amphibia; order Caudata; family Salamandridae; genus Lissotriton; species Lissotriton helveticus. Next base: position 1,378,304,897 of record NC_136057.1, read on the forward strand.
CATACTTAGTAATCCGACTAGGGGTAAAGTGCTGTGTTTGAGTTCTTGTTAAAAGAATCTCTGCTGAATGAGGAACATAGACTTTGACTGAATGTCCCATCACAATCGATCCACTGTGTTCCAGACTCATACAAGTAGCAGCTACTGCTTTTAAGCAGCCAGGTAATGCTGAAGCCACCGGATCCAAAGTAGCAGAAAAATATGCCACTGGACGTTGGCTTAATCCATGCCTTTGAGTCAAAACCGAAAGTGCACAACCTTCTCTCTCACAACAGAACAGTGCAAGTTCTTTTGTGTAATTATGCATAATAAAAGCAGGGGCCTCACACAGACAATTTTGTAATTTCACAAACGCTTCCACGCACTCAGCATTCCAACAAATCAGGTCTTTTGCTCTTTTCCAGGTTACCAGAATTACTGGCTTTGCCAGCAGGGAAACCCGAACTATCCATTGCCTACAGTACCCAACTACTCAGAGAAACATTCTCAGTTGCATTTGCTTTATTATTTTTTATCTTTCTGGGGTCACTTTTCTAACTCCTCTTTCTATTTTATGCCATAAGTATCTAACTTCTTGTCGGCAGAACTGCATTTTCTCTGGAGATATCTTGTGTCCTCCTTCGGCCAAATGGTTTAATAGTGCAATTGTGTCAGTGATACAATCTTCTTGCAATTTTGATGCCACTAGTAGGTCATCAATGTACTGAACCAGGACTGAATCTCAATGCATGACCAATGTTTCTAGATACTTTTTCAGGATTTGATTAAAGATTGAGGGGCTTTCCGCATACCCTTGAGGAACTCGGCACCATGCAAAGACATGATCTTCGAACTTAAATGCAAACAAATACTGACTATCTGGGTGCAAAGGAATAGAGAAAAAGGCATGGCATATATCAATTACTGTAAACCAGCCTGCATTCCTGGGTATCTGATTAAGGGTCACTGCTGGATTTGGCACTACTGGGCATCAAGGCACTACAATTTTGTTGATCTTTCTCAAATCCTGCACTAGTCTGTATTTTCCGCTAGGCTTTTTAAGTCCCATCATTGGCAAATTACAAGGACTACTCATTATTTCTTTTAAAATGCCCTGTTTAATCATTCGGTCAATTTCTGGAGCAACTCCTGCTTTCACTTCTGGACTCATTTTATATGGTCGGGTGTTTGGATAAACTGCACCTTCTTTTACTGTCACTTTCACTGGATCTACATTTGACATGAACCCAATATCTTTTCCTGTAAAATCCCACACTTCTGGATTCACTGTTGTTTTCAGTTCTTCTGGTAATTCATTTTCAGACATCAAGGAGTACATCTCATCCATTCAGTGCCTTGCTTAGCTAACATCATTTTGTATACAACGTCTTCATCAGGAGTTTGGAAAGCAACACCATCCGGTGTGCAATAGATCGTGCAATCCATTTTGCACAGTAGGTCTCATCCTAACAGGTTTACTGGACTGGAATCACATACTACAAACCAGTGCATGTCTTTAAAATTTCCAATATGTACTTCCATTGGTTTTGTGATGGGGGTTCTAATCTATTGATTCGACACTTTTGCAACTTGGATTGAGACTCCCCAGAGGGGTAGGTTTGGGATGTCTGCTGTTCTCACAGTAGACCGGGTAGCCCAATATCCAATAGAAAAGTGATATCACTACCTTCCACGTTCCCATCAATAAATGGACCTGACTGATCTACCGGCAAGGATGCCTCAAACATGCAGTCCTCTTCCTCCCCCCTCAGGCACCGTCATTGCGCATGATCCATCTCTTCATCATCATTCTGTAAAAAATATTGTGTAACCACAAAAATTTTCTTTCCACTTTCTCCTTGATCACCGGTGCTTGCACTGTATTTCTGAAGGTTCACACATTTTGCCATAGGAGCTGGTGGCACCTTATACTGTGGATTCACTACCTGCTGCGGCTGATTCATAACCACTTCATTCTGCATCTGTAGATTAAAATTTTGATTTTGCCCATTATTATTCTGAACGCTCTTACACTCTTTCCCTAATGTCCAAGCTTTCCGCACGCTTGACAAGGAAACTTCTTCTTCACTTCCTCTCTATTCACTCGACTTCTTACTCTACCACCATTCGTCACTTGATCATTCTGATTCTGCTCTTTCACCTGATTATCAGTCACCATTGTATTCAATTTATTCTCCTGCTGTTCTGCCAATTTCACTTGCGTGCACATCATTTTCTCCTTTAATTTTCTACGCCTTGCCTCAATATGGTCCCCACAATACTTGCCATATTTCCAAATGTCATCGATCGGTTTACTCTGCCAACACAACATGTGCTGTTGAATCATCTGGCTAATCTCCTGTTTCAGACCATACACAAACCGATACACAAAATGTCCCATATCGTTATCGCCAATGTTCTCAAAACCACTATACTGCGTAAACACTTGTAACAACTGCTCAAAATATGCATGCACAGACTAATTTGGCTCCTGAGTTGTTCTATCTATCTTTACCCAATCTGTTTCCTTAGGCGGTATTTTCCCTTTCAGAAATGTAATTACTTGGTGATATTTCTTCATCACTTCCTCTGAGGGTGCTCCTGTTTTTGAGTCTCTAGCATACTCCTCATTTGGCCAATCAACAGTCATCTTACACTCTGTCCATAGGTCAGCTGGTACCACAATATCAAATAAACAATCCAGACCCTTCAACAAAACCTTCAAAACGTTCACAAACCTTTCAACCTGTTTGTACCACTCAACTGGTTTCTCTCTTAACCTAGGGAAATCGTTTGTAAATGACAAAGTATCCTGTCTGCTCCATGGAACATGAACATAACCACCACCAGGAACTTCTCTCATGGGACACAATCTCTCTGCTTTTTCTGAATCTTTTAGCACGTATGCCGATGATGTTCCCTTTGTTTGTGCTTCCTCCTTTTTCCTTGTCCATCTAGTCCTCCACTTATCAATATCTCCCCACTTCTGCAAAATGTTCATCAATTATTTTTATCTGTAGTCTTTTACCAGACACATTCATATTCTCCAAATCCTTGTTAGTAAGCTCCACTCGATATGGTTTTTGCAATCATTTTGATTTCCCTATATCTACTCCAATCTCTGAAGCAAGCTCTGTCAATCTTTCATGGAACAGCCTTGCATTTCGGGTTATACTCCTACATATAAACAAGAACTCTTCATCATTGTAAAGATTCAACCTTTCTACTCCCACATTTCCAGCTATCATCTCTTCCAATTCCACTTTCAATCTGTAAATGTCTAAATTCTTTGGTGTTGAGCTTTGTTTTTCTATTCCCTGTGCTCCCCTTTCTAAATCTTCTGGAGTGACTGCTGTCGTACTTCTAGTTCCTGAATGTACCATTGATCCCTTTTCTTTCAAACTTCCAGATGTGGCTCTTTTTGGTGTTTCAGTTACAGGTTCTCTTATTGGAAGGTCCATTAATGAAATGATTGAAATACACTCACTGGCCTGATCATCAGATATTATTATTTCTTTTCTGGGATTACTCAAAGGAATTGTTGCTTCTTGAGGTTTTGGGCAACTCGTTTTATCTCCATATAACAGGATAGCAGGACCTATAGTCACTGGTACTGGTACTGTCAATGCCTCATTATTTAAATTCAATGTACTTATTTTCTGTACTGTTTGCTCCCTATTTTTACTTAAAACGTCTTTCTTTATCCTGGAGCACTCTATTGACTGATGTATCATGTAAAATGTGAGGTATTAAGGGTGTTCCCATTACCGGTGCACTTGGGGTGACTCTACTGGGTCCTTCTTGATATGGTGGTGTGTTTTTAGTTAAGATATCCTCCAACAATTCATCATCTGATTCACCATATCCTGTCACATGCATGTGTTTTGTTTTCTCCTTACACTTGCTCCCTGACTGTTCCTCAGCCATTAACACTGGATATAATCCTTCCGATATCATAGCTCTTCTCCATTGCTACATCTGACCTTCTCGGGATTCATGCAAATATCTGGGGAAAAACCCTTTATATATTTCACCTCTGCATTTCTCTCGTTCAAATGACAAAAGTCTCCCATTCTTCCAAAGCCTCATACTGAGTTAACCTAGGTCTTGGTTCCAAATCATTCATTCTCAAATTCTGTAGGATTCACCCATTAAACGTACGATTATCTGGGAAAGCTAGAATTCCATCACTTTTTGTATATTCTATCCGATTCTCCAACCACACACAAGTATGATATCCTCTTTCCATCATCAGAAAGGAAGCAGGCGTTTTCGGCGGTGGAATAGGAATTCCCTCTCTAGTCAACACAGGCTTATCTTTCTTAAAGAAATTCTTAATTTTCTTTATTAATGAAATGTTTCTCTTGTCTCTATACATTCTAGATGCACGATATATGAAAGAATACTCCGCAATCCTTGAAGTCTGCTGTCAGTGCTACTCACACCCGCAGTCAAATAAGAATCTAACATAGAATTTTCTTCCTAACCAATGCTAACAAAGCTTCTATCTAATGACCAATCAAAACTCAGACTTGCACTGTTTATTTAACCAATACTAGCGCGTCTTCCATCTAACAACTAACCAGACTCAGGCTCACACGCGTGGTCTGACCAATGCCAGTGCAGCCTTTTGTAACGTCAGTTTTGCTTGTTACTACTGCCCCCTCCTTTACAATCTGCTTCAGTCTCACGCCCGCTGTTTCAACCAATCCCAGTGCAGCTCCCTGTGACGTCAGCACAACTCTCGTGACTGACCCTCTCTTCACAAGGTAACATGAAAACGTACTTCTTTACTTTCTTTAAAATAAAATCCGTTAGTACCAACATAAAAACATTCGCTACCCTGCATGTTCCACTAAAACAAAGGATAGATTTTCGACTTATTCTGGAGTTTCAGACTTGCTCCTCTTCTATTGCGAGTAAAACCTCTGTTTACCCTTCATTCAAGCTTAAGAGTACCTGTTACTCCTTCAGTGTTACCCTTACTAGGAGATATAAGACCAAAGTTTCACCACCCAAACCTTTTGCTATCACTCACTCTCAACTTCTATACGAAAATACTCCCTAATTTAACACTGCCAGCCCTGCATAGCTTATCAGTATTATTCCAACAGACGAATAACCTCAGTGCAGTGTGGCTTCTGTCACCACCCGCTTCATTCCCCGGGTTTTTCTTGACAACATAAAACAAGACGCTAACTCTTTTTGTTAAACATAAATCAATTATCAAAAATCTATATTTATCATCAAACTAATCAATAATAACCATAGCTCTGCTACCAGAAAACTGATCCAGATGCGTATCAACAACAGATACTCCACTACTATATACTCACCTGGGCCCATAAACAAACACTCATACTTGGTTGAGTAAGCCGCTGGAGTCAAAGTTTATAAATTTCTTTCATAGTTTTCAAGATTAGTTATTCAATACTCCTAACTAACCTTTCACTGATCAAAAAAGTTATTTCCTCTGGTTGATAGACCACTAGTTAAACTAGTTGATGGTGAAATGGCATAAGTTAACTTATTCTTTACCTAATGTAAATAACCACAGACTCGGGAGAGTTTTAAATCTTTATCTAAATTTCAAAACGCATGTGAACCATCTCAAATACACAGTGCAGTCACCATCATTCGTAGGAGAGAAAATTCAATTAAATCATCAAACATATACTTTGGACTCATGCAATGATCAATCCTCAGAAAGGGAGAGGACAGAGAGAAAAGAACATCTGCAAATAGCACAAAATTATAGTTACCAAGAATGGTGGGAAGACCAACCCCCTGGCCAAGGGGCAGGTAAGGGTCCCCCGGGATTGATTAGGCGACAAAGACATCAGGACAGGATAGATGACCTCTCTAGAATACCGAAAACTATGTTGCACCCCTCTCTGACACTCTCTTCCTCCTCAAGATTCTTCCGTGATCTTCTGCCTAATCCTAATTAATTTAGGATAGAAGGCTCTGCATTTGATTCTTCATCAGCATCTCACAGCATCTCTTCCCCAGCAACAGCATTTCCCGCTCACAGCATCTGTGTCTCCAGAACTCTGCAGCATTCAGCAAATCTCCATCTTCTTCTTCTGACTAACTAACGCTTTCTCAATTATACCTTTCGTTCTGAATTTTCCACCCATTAATGTTTCAATATCATAAAAATACTAAATCTGATTGGTCAGGCAAAGGGGAAGATCATCACACCATGCTTATATGTCATTTAATTCAGTAACCCCATTGTTCACATACCCATCCCCTTAATTTTTATTCACAACTTTTATTTCCCACACACATTCATGTTTCATTTGCAACATTTGTTCAAATTCTAACATGCAGGTCCATTCAGTTGAACTTTTCGCCATCCGTTCTCAGGCTCGGGCATTCTGCGACCTTGTCCTCTTTCCAACCTTTGTTTCATTATTCCGGATTAGCTTTCAGTGCCCGTGTGGGAATATCACATGGCTCATCCCACTCCAGTCATACATGAGAGGCCCAAATACGCACTAGTTTTAAAGTCAGAAAGACAGATGTTACTTTAAAAAAGTAAATGGTTTCACTGTATACCACCTATCTCTACTCTTTCTCAGTTTATTTATTAGACTCATCCCCGCCTTAGCGTTTAGTAAAATCACTCAATTTAGTTTTAAACAAGCAGATGCCAAATACGCGAGTCTTCAAGACTCCATAATAGTACCTTCTGCTCATGCGCAAGAATTTCCCTCCAAGCGACAGCTCGTCATACTACGTAGATGCAGTTGACGCAAGCGGCATAAAGATTTCCCCGTTTAAAGCAGTTTAATCCTTCATTCATACTATAACCGTTACTAACCCGCGTGTTGGTGTACAATCCAAGTGATATTCCCATCTCAACAGCTCTGTATTTCAAAGCTGTTCCAAAAAGACAGGAAACATTCAAAGATACATATATCTTCCCTCCATATTGCATTCATGAGAGTGATAAACGTGGATGAATGGGTAGTAGAATCTAACTGCTGTTCTCTGTAAGCTGAAGGAGTGAGGAAAGTTCCAAGCAGAGGACAGATGTGAACTACGTCAATTTAAGTTTCTATTGTAATTTCATAAACATAGCTCATGCTAGCTTCACAAATAGGCATCATGACATTTGTAGGTATGTTGAGACCAGTATCTGAATAATGTAGCTCGCTCCATCCACACCTCCTGTGGCATTCTTTTATCTAGAGGCTCCTGGAGGTAAATCAAACTGTCCTGAGGTGTACTTTCATTGATTCTCCTGGATGACCAGTTTACTTCCATTTTTGAAGGGGCAGGACTGATATGGATGAGCATTTGGTACACCCACCCTAACTGGCTTGCAGGTGCTTTTCGATCTCCATTACCCAATACATGTGTGTGTTCCCCCGGGCTCAGATTATTGACAGCCCCATGCCCACTGGGTCAATGTGTATGTCATAGAAACTAACCACCAAAACATGAGTGCAAGGTGTTCAATTCATACAGTGACATACAATTTAATTTCATTCATATACGTTCAGGGTTTTTAAAAAAAACCTAAATGTTGGTATCCCCATTATCTGCCCGAGGATATGGTACCAGAATATTGTGGCCTAAATACTGTCTGACAGAAATATTGTGTTGTAAATATCGTTTGCAAAAATATTGTGCTCTTGTTGTCAATAGTAAATAAAATTACAGCCAATGGAATGATATTTTTGTAAACAATATTTAGACACTGGAATTATGGATGGGGGGGAGTGCTGCAGCACCCTCTTAAATAATTATACTGGCTGAAAGAGCACGATAGATGTCTTGAGCTTTTGTGTTTATCTTGTCACATTTGATGCTGTTCAAAGACAAAGGTCAAATATCAGGCTATGTTATTTGACAAATTACTAATTTTTGGCAAACTGATAGTACTTTTAGTTATCCAACGGCAAAGTCGGAGGATTTTGTAAAATTGATCTAGGTGGCAGTCCTCCTGGGGTACAGGAGAGGAAAGGCTGTAGGATATCAGTTTATTTCTAACACACAACATTTAAATATGGTAAGTGAACTAAACAGATATTTCACATTATATCAGCAATTAGGAAAGCACAAATGAAGCATTGTTTTTGTCATTCTGAAGTGCAAAATAGAGATTTTGATCAAATCAAAACAAATCGAGGCACTATACGTGGTGATGTGCAAATGATAAATATTCACTGAAACCCGATTTCCACATATTATCGTTTTTATGCTATATAGCTTTATCAGTAAAATTGCAAGTCTATGCATACTAGTGGCCATTCCAACTGAAAATGTAATGTCTATAAATGGCAGTGCGCTACCTCACCGGTGCTCCAAAATGCACCGCTGGCTACATACTACACCCTTACTACTCTCCCCCTGAACACGCATGGCACATTTGCTACACTTATGTTGTGTGTGAAGCTTGGATTTTTCTCAGTCCTTATGACCTCGTTGTTTTAACATTAATGGCAGCCCCCCCCACTTCGAAAATCGTTCCTACCCCACTGTATTTAGGTGACAATATTTATGTCACACAGTATTTTTATTATTTATATCCATATATAAGCCTTTCTGCTTCTTGCGTGTCACTCTCAACCTCTCGTCCTCCTTGCAGAGAAATGCAATAACATCCTCTCTGAGGCTGACACTGGGAGTGAATGGTTGTTCAAAGCTGGGCAGTTTAATCAGGGATGCAGCATGGAGTAGTAGGAAGGTGCCGGCCACGATTTAGACGTCTTTGGCCGCTGCCCCATCCAAGACATAGCGGATTTGCTTTGTGGTGTGTGGGACCTTTGTTGTGGTGCATTAACGCCTTAACCGCGCCGGTTTTTCCGCCGCGGTGCGGGCGTTCTAAAGGGTGGGCAGGGCCGCGTCAGTCGTTGGACGTGCGCAGCACCAAGGAGGTAACTCGTGCGACGTCCAACGGCCGAAGGCAGCAGCGAACAGGTTAATGGTGCCCGCCAGACTTACCCTATAAAGTCTGACCCAAGACGAATGAAAAGAGTTGCGAAGCTAAGCAGTGCATTTCAAGCCAGTAGCCAATTTTTCTGACCGGTTCTTCGCCCTGGTTTTCAATTTCGTTCCATATACGTTTTCTTAATTTACTTTGTCTGCCTTCTTTTGATGTTCCTGGTTGGAGTCCTCAGTTGTGCCAGATGTACGAACATTCAGTTTTGCGAGTCACAAATTGCGTCAAATTGCGACTTTCAATTTGCGACTCAAAAAATGTAATGTACAACAGTGTCTCAGACACTGTTTGCGATTCCTAATGGGGTTGCAAATTACATGACTCATTATTATTCATGAGACAGTCGCAATTTGCGGCCCCATTGGTATAGGCTAGCACTTCCAGGGATGGTCGCCTGCTGGGGTCAGCAGGCCATCGTGTCTGGGACTGTTTTTAAATAAAGCAGTTTTTTTACGCTGCCCGTTTTACTTAAAGGAAAACGGTATGTATTTAAAAAAGAAAAAGTGAAACTTTTCAGTTTTATTTTTTAAGGGCAGGCAGTGGTCCCTGGGACCACTGCCTGCTCGCACACACTCACAAAGGGGAAGGGGTTCCCTGAGGACCCTTTCCCGTTTGCTAGTGGTTTACCACCTACTTGAAGTAGGTGGTAAACTGCGAGTGTTTTGCTACTGCACATGTGGTCGCAAAACAATAGTTCATGGCATTGAAACTCGCTATTAGGAAGGGACGCCCCTTCCTAATAGCGAGAGTTGCAAACGCTATTTTACGAGTCAGGGACTCACAAAATTGCTTTTGTACATGCATAGACACCTTTTTTGCAGTTGCAATTGGGCTGATCTCCTGTTTGCGACTGCAAAAAAGGGTTGTACATCTGGCCCCTGGTGTATTATTATACTTCCAAAAACATCTATGTTGGGACTTTTTTATGCCTGTGCTCTGTCTTCCGCTGTGAGATCTCCTTGAGGAAGCTTACTAGTTGTACATTTTTGAGGTCTTCCAGGCAACTTATGTTCTAGAAAGGGTTGCCTTTAGCTTAGTGCATGAAAAAATTAAGAAGTTAAAGTGCAAACAGTGCATCTAGACATTGACACTGATTAATCTGAGCTGTGAGATGTCAAGCTGTGAAGATGGGCAGCGACTAGTGATCAGGTTTGAGATATCCGACGTAGCTTTCTGTAACTTAAAGATCAATAATTTTATGTGCATATGTGGGGAACGCCTTCATATTGCCTATTAGACTTGCCACATATAAGTGCATTCCAGGCTAGGGAGAGGATGCCAGTCACTTATAGGGTGCAGCTGTTATTGACAGCAAGTAGCCTGAAGTCAGTCTGCCAGTCTAGTGTAAGAGCATACACAGTTCAGTGGAGCTGACTCAGGCAAGAGGAGTTTCAGGCCCAGGGTCCTGCTGGGAAGACGTGAATAGTCGACTGTGGGGTCAAATAATATCTTGGTTGAGCGGACGGGGGCAAGACAACTGTAGTGTCCTGCTGGGCACGTCATGCGGGCTGTACTAACACACACCTCACACCCATCCGACGTATATGTCACTTTTCAGGTAACCCTGCTAACAAAAGGGGCCGGGCGCACATGCTCGCTGCCAGTTATGGACCCACCACACTAGTGTCCTTGTCTTTATTTTACTTAGTATGTGGGCCTAGGGCACACTGTGTTACATTGGCGATGAGGCAGACAGGACCCTGGCTGCCCAACAGCCTGACCATGAGTTTGAATACTTCGCTTTGGGCTAGGTAGGAGAGGTGGCTGCCACGAGGATCGCAGCCCTGCACCTGAGGAGGGCGTCGTGAGGCGGATCAAGCAGATATCGCTTGAGGACTGGGCAGCACAGTGTAGTGCATCGTGTTGGGCCATTGTTGGCAGTGTGCTGCCTGAGAAGCCATTCAGCATTTAAGCCCATCCGGTCTGTCCATCATTTGATAGCGTAGCACTTTTCCCCCTAAGTGGGATGGGTATGCCCAGACGTGCGTCTCTTGCTGACTGTGCCACTGGAATCAAGCTAGCCTGGATGATGAAGGGTAATACCCAGAAACCGGTCCCAGAATTCTTGTTTCCGGTCAAGGGAGGACCTGGCTTGGCAGCTCGGTCTGGACTGTTCCCATGAGGCACAACGTCAAGACTGATTTGCATATGGCTGGGTCTAAACTGGGGTGGCATGGTGAGCAAAAGAACAATGGATTCAACCCAGATCTCTTGACTGGGTGGCAGTAATAAAATATATATTTTTTTAAAGAAACGTACCTGAAGTTTACGGCACCTTGCCTCCTGCATTGTGTTTCCTCTTCTCTTCCCGGCAGCCTCTAGGACAGCTACCATCCAATCCCCTAGCTGCTCTCCTGGAGCAGCATGGGGATTGGCCTGAGCAAGATGAAATGACGCTCCGCTCAGGTCATTGAGTCTGTGAGGTTTCTCCAGCCCGGCTGCTCAATGCAGCTGGGATGGAGAAACCTAAGTGTGCATGTGTATTTTGGTCGGCCTAAGACGGTTGGCCAAAACCGGCAATAAAAAATAAAACGATGTTACAACATCGCTTCATTCTTCATTTGCTGGCTCTGAGCCAAGCAGTGTGGCGGCACCCCTCCACCATTGTGAAGGAGCCGCCGCTGGTGTACACCCCGTATGAGGGGGGAGACTTGCTTGTGGTGCAAAGAGGGATGCATCAGCATCGCACTGAGGAACAGCACAGCAGGGTAGAAAGTGATCCCATCGCGGGTGAAGTACAGAAGCCGGGAGGTGCAATGTGCGCCTCCTGCTGGTCGCCTGATACCATTGCAAGTTAAGTAAATCTATTGTCTCCTGCATCAGCTGTACTGTTCTAGGGCTCCGCCACCCACACAAAGAAGGAAGCAGTGAGTCACTGGAGTCAAGGCAGTGCTTCTGCAAGACACAAGGTGTCTGGGCTCAATCTGACTTGGGAGAGAAGAGGCAGAGTGCAGTATTAGACAGGCCACAAAAGAGAGCCTATGGCAGGAAAAAGCAGGTGTAAAGCACCTGAGAGATGAACAGACCCCCCACTGTCTGAAAGGACAGCAGCTTACCAGGACTGAGGGAGCAAACTTTCCCGAGCGCAAGGAGTGTTGCGCATCTCAGGGAGTTGCCTGCCTTCACTGCCCAGAGAAAAAATGTCTCAAGTGACAACTGGATAGCACCAGCTGAAAACAAAACAAATGAGAGAAGCAGGTCATCCACTTCCAGCAAACCACTCTGGCAGCACCGCCAAAGTGCCACTAAAGGTTGCACGGCAGCGAAGCAGCACCAATGCAAAGTCTAGGATACTGGGTATGTAGGCGCCCAGAGCTGCTCGCCATTGCAGATTCTCATCCATACCAGAATCTATGGGCTCACAGCACCCACAGTGTACTCTGCACCAGCTTATCAGCTAAGACAGAGCCCTTTGAGAAGGAAGATTTCAGAGGGTAAGATCTGGTCGAATGGAAGGCGCTGAGACCCAGCACCAGCCATGTTGCCAAAAGTCAATGAGAGGATCACCCTCTAGCAAAGAAGAGACATCAAAGGAAGACACACAGATAACGAGTTACAACCCATTGAGTGCCACCCTCCAAAGACACTGGGAATCCCAGAGACACCTGCCAGATGGACACAGCTACAGGCAGGAAAAGGTCCAAAGAAAGCAAGGGTAGACCAGAAGGTGGACAGAAGCACACAATGCTGCGAATGTGGTCCAGACACTAGGGCCACACCGTGCCACATGCCACTAGCCTTGTCTAATGTCTGTGACGCCTTAAGCCGCAATTCATGTGCCACCTAGAAAGAAGAGGCAGAACCACTGCTCCCTACTAACCACAGAAGGTGGTCCCCAAGCAGGAGTGCAACACCCGAGGCCTGTGATGGACTATAGAGACAGGCGACCACTGAGCGGCCCTGTTGGCTGGCCCTAAAGAAGGTCCTTACAGCTTCACCCACAAGAAGAGACTTAATTGACTAGAATTCTCACCCGTATAGTCCGGAAGATGCTGCATGCCACTGCACCAAGAAGAATCTAGCTACAATAAGTCTCAACTGCATTATTGGAAAGAAGATGCATGAAGAAGCACCAAGGGGAAAGCAGAGGAGGAAGTGTAAGTGTGACTTGTAAGTTCACACTGGGAAACCTGTTGACCAACCAAACCCAGACGGAGGGAAGATCAAGACTGGCCGGGGCTGGAAGGCGTGATTGAGAGGACTTGAGCCACTGATGGAAAATGCATCTATCCACAGAAAGAAGCCACCGGTGGCTCAGAAACCCAGAGTATCCAGGCTGTATGATACAGAGGCCTCCACAAGTAGAGAAAGTAAACACATGGCCACCATCACTTCAAGCTGTCAATGACCCTACAAGGAATGCTTGCAACCATCAACGCAAGTTGTCGCCATCTGTAATACAGGGTCATCTCATGACTGGCAATCCCATAATGCCAGCCCCTGCCTTGTGCGTCATCATTACCACCCACGAATCATCGAACAATCACAGTGCAGTTCAACACCATTGTAATACCTACAGAAAAGAAGCACCAGTGAAACTTTGAAGTATCAGTCAGCCAGCGACTACCTGCTCACCCTGCCTGCATTCCGCTCACCTGTCTTGAGAGCGTGTCTTGACCAGGATCCATCTACCCCTGTGGTTGCACAATTGACTAGGCAGTGGCTCAACGGTAGTCTTGCAACGGCCCATATCTCTGCAGGAGCCCGTGCAGGTAAGAGCAGTGGGGCCAGGTGGGGAGGATTTCGACAGAACTCGAGGGAAAATTATTTCTTTATTTCATTTTCCCTCATGGTCGTCTGTCAACTCCCCTCCGCCCCCCAAGCCCGCACCACCACTCTTACCTGCACGGGCCATGGCTTTCAGATGTGGCACACACGGAGCCCCACCGCAGACCACATGCACTCCTGTGACAACCCAATCAAGGGGCCTCCTTAAGCTCGAGAGATGGACTTGATACTGTACCACTGACTGATGCCAAGATGTAGTGAGGCCTAAGAGCGGAGACTTCAACAAATTACAGCACACCAAACCCATCTTCAAAGAGTCAAGCAACATCACCAATGCAATCTTCGCAATGAACTCGAACAATGCTCCTGACTCACACTGATTTTGAACTGTTCACACCAAGCACAAATAGTCTGGAGCATCAGCAGAGTGAGCCCACTCCACAAAAGGGACATGACTCCAGTTGTCATACAACCTAAAGATTTTGGACATCCTTGAACCAGTGTTAGTGTCCTGTCACATAGGTTATAGTATGAGTGCGAGCAGAGATGTTCTGTTGCAGTCAGCATCATCTGTCCATGCGCATTCTGCTGTCTAGAGACTGATGGACTATCTGGTATCCATTTTGTTTTCTTTTGTTTCCACAGGTTGGACTTGTTGTCGTTTTCGTTTGGATTTTCATAGGTTCGACTTGTTGTCTTTGGAAGGAATGTAGTTAATCCAGTTTTGGGGTATCTTTCATAGATTCACATGCCTGAATCATTCCCCGTCGCCGAGGTGGGAGTCCCATGGTAATAAATAAACAAAAGCAGTGCCTTAGAATACTTTTGTAGTAGGCTGACAAGACTATAGGCCCTAAAAGGCCCACAACTTAGAAGCCTATCTACCTCATTATATGAAAAGAACTGAAAGTAGTCCCAGTCAATCAGCTGTCAGCACCCTCTAGAACCTTCCCAGCAGAGGCAGTTCTCCTCAGATTTTCACCGCACGTCGTGTGGAAGGGAGTCTCCCTGAGTGCCTACTCAGTTTTCAACCTTTTCTTCATAATGTCTGAGAAGAAAGCTCTTTTCAAGACCTGCAGGACCTGTGATAAGAAGAGGGTCCATGTAGATGATCAGCACAAGGACTGCATCTACTGCCTGCATCCCTCTCACATTGTGAAGGATTGCAGGATTTGCCGCACCTTCCCTGCCAAAACCATCAGGGACAGGGAGGCAAGGTTTCTACTTTGGCTCAAATCATCTTCCACAGATGATGAGGACAGAGCTTCAACATCCAGCAAAAGAGCCAGATCCAGAGATAGATCTTCTCCTGAGAGGAAAAAACAACACAAATCCTCTCATGGAGTGTCTGAACCCTCAAGGAGGTTGTCCTCTCCTATGGAATCTCCAGCTTCTCCGTCTCCAGGATTTTCATCTAAAACTGTGAGTAAAGCCTAGACTAAGACCGTCTCTCTGGTGTCTTCTCACACAGTCTCTGTGACTTCTGCCATCTCAGCTCTTCTGTAACAGAATCTACATCTGCCATTACCTCACCTATTGTATCAGCTAAAGTTTCCTCTAAGAAATCTTCAGGGGCTAAGGATGCAAAATCATCGTCGGCGAAGAGCCCGTCGACAACGAAGACCCCATCGACGATGGCCCCGTCGACGAAGAGTCCATCTACAGTACCAGCGTCAACGACGATCCCATCGATGACGAGCTCGTCGACGGCACTTCCACCAATGAGCCAGCCGCCTTCAGCGCAGCTTGTTAAGATGCCTAAATCCACAAGGAGTCCAGTTATCACCAAGACTCCGCCAACAAGACCCTGGCCTGTTCCACCTCAGGTGTCTCATGTCTCACCTGTGGCCTATACACATTTTCAGCTCAAGACCTATCATAGGCAAGACTACTCTAATATTTCCCCACTGCTACCATCGCAGATTTTAGAGTCATATTGTGGAAAAGTAAATTTTGCCATGTTCTGTGTCCCTACGCGTCCTCCATCATATGTTATGTGTGCATGATTAATATGCATATGTATTCCCCATGTTCGATTAATGACGCAATTACAGTTGTGACCATCTCTAGTATGTCAGTTTCCAGTTCTCGTGAATACTACGAATATCAGGTCTATGTAAAGCTACGTTGCCACGTTTCTCAGTGTGCACGTTATTCCATTGTAAAGTCCCCGTTTCTAGGCCTCAAAAGGGCCTGGACACCAGATTCAGCTTCTGTCTCCTGAGCCTCGCTGAGGAGCGATACAGCCCCCACCTGTATCCTCGACCCTTCACTTACTTCCTGCCTCACAGTGCCCGGTTCAGCCTGGCTCTGCCTCTGAGTCTGCCAAGAGTATGTTATGATTCCAGTTATCAGTTAGTCCTCCTTCTCTGCATTCCTAAGCTACTGAATCGCATCAATAGTTACCATCATAGTCTAGCCTTTGCGTCTCCATGTTGGAGAAATACTGTATTAATGATCATTTAATATTCTTCATCACGCACTACATGTAGAATAATGCATGCTCCAGTCTTAGAGTCTGTTCGCCTTTACCCCGATAACTTTTGGATTCCATCAACATGTTCTCTAAACATCAGATACTAGATACTGCTTAGGTACATGTCGCCCTGACTCTCCAGACTTCAGTCTCTGCTCCTAGCACAGAGTTCGTAGCCCCCAGCTTCTTCTAGTAACACGTCATTGCCAGTTTGCGCGCACCATTAGGTCAGAGGTCCCGGCTCCTTAGGTAGCCCCCTCCATGTTTCCGCCCCATTCATGACATATTCTGTTACGTTTGCATCACATGTCTATGTATACGCCCCTGTTACACCCATTTTTCACCCTTATCTTTCGCGACTGCTATTGACCACACCCACTGCTCCGCCTATCATATGTATTGTAATGCAACTGTTTTAGTATATATGATCGTGTATTGTTATTAAATGTTAGCGCGCTCATCCCAGATCCTGCCCGGCAGCTGTCGGGGCCCCCCTGTCAGGCCCTGCCATCCTATTCCCGTGCAGATTGTCCTGTTCCTGTCCTTTATGCTGTAATAAACCTGCAAACTCCTACTACCTCGAATCTTGACTCTTATTTATTGAGCTATCTGTTATTGCTATGCCTAGACAAAAATAGATCCGGTATTATTTATTTATATACCACATAATGGCGCCCGAATAGGGACTTGCCCTTTCCCCACGCGTCGGTGAAGCCACGCCGACCCCCTGACCCTCTGCAGTCGTGACGGAACTCTTCTGCGCACCGGCAGATATTTCTCCTTTAAGTATCCCTCAGGCCCACGGAGGAGACGGAGGAGGCGGTCCAGCATCCAGACGAGACGGTGGAGGAACGCGGCGAGTCCCGACCAGAGCCCAAGCCGAGAGTCCAAGGTCCGAGGTATCCGGAGGCCCACCCGTAACAGAAGTCCGAAGTTCGTCCGTCCGGCGTCGAAGCAGTCCAGTCCAGTCCGAGGCCTTCCGTTCTTGCTGCCCGGTGAGTACCGTTGCTGGGGTAGTATCTAGACAGGGTCAATCTAATTGACTCTGGTCCGTGGGTTGGTGGTACACAGACCCACAAAACGAAGTGTCCACTTCGGTGGATGCGGGTCCTGACGTGTCTCTTTATGAGACCGGTAAGTTTCGTACTGTTTCAGCAGTGCATCTAGTTTCTGTTCCAGTCAGTTCTGTTCTCGAGAAAATTCATGTATTCTGTTTTCCGTATTCCAGGTAGTATTCTGTTCGAACTGTTATTCTGAATGTTATTCATGTATTTTAATGTCGTGGTATGAGTGTGAAGTAATTATCGTGTTTATTGTGTATTGTGTTGTGTCCAGATTATAGTTCAGTCATGCCGCTCTTTTCAAAACTGCGTCAGTTAAAAACCAGAAAAGGTCTGCTAGAAGCAGCAGTTCCTGTTCCGCCTAGGGACAGTCCAGGTCATTTTATGTATCAGAAGCATGGCATAAGTGCCATATTATATCTAGATTTATGGGTAGAGTATACCAAACAGTTAGAAGAAAAGTATAGATGGCCTGTATCAGGTACGTGGGATGCCGAGTGCATCATGAGAGTAGAAGAAGCATTATGGAAAAAGAAAGCCAGACAGTCACAGAAAGATGCCATTGAGTTATGGCGCAAAGCATCTCATAAAAGAACCGAAAAAGAAATCAGAAAGTCAGAACTAAGTAAAGAATCCTTGGAACGAGCCCAAGAAAGGGAATTAATCGAGATTGGTGAACGAGTTAAAACCGAACAGTCAGACAGACAGAGGCATGCTCTTATTAAGGGTATGTATCCTCTTCTTGCCGAGGGCTTGCCAAAAGCGACCCCAGAGGCATCCAGTAGTTTCCCGCCACCACTAGTTCCGACCAAGCTACGTCACAAACCGACCGCAGCTGATATTTTCATTTCGTCCTATTTGGACGACACAGTCCCAGAATATGCAAATCCCGCTCCGCCAGTCCCTGTAAATCAGGCACTCCCCGCTCCTCCAGACACCGGAGTACCTGTTACGGTACCCCCGGTCCAGCCCGCCATACAAGTCCAGCCTGCATTTCCATTTCCCACTCTGCCAGGACGAAGAGCATCAGTAGACGACTCTAGTTTAGGGGCCGCAGGGGGAGGTCCTCCAGGAACCCCGCCGCCACACAAGCGTTTAACGTTAGCCGAATTACATGCACAAGCGTCACAGCGTACGCCCAGATATCAGTCTGTTGCAGAAATAAGAAAAGCCCTTACTGAATGTGGCTATGATCCAGTCCCAGGCGAGGATAATATGGTTTTATATTCATTACGCGTGAGAAAGGTGACCGAGTATCTAGTCACCCTACCAGATATGAAAGAAGATCTAGACAGAATATATCGTTTCATCCGTACAGGGAATGATCCAGAAAGTATTAGTGAAGTCATGTCTCAAAGGAAAGCTGAGATCCAGCTCATGTTATTAAAGTTTCTGATTAATTGTTTAATACGAGAACAAGATTATCCGACCAAAGATCGAGCCGAAATGAAAATCCTGACAAGGTGGAGTGATAATATAGCCGAGGGTAAGCATAAGACCATCAGTAGTATAGAGAGTATGTACAAGAAGATTCGTAAAGAAATAATAAGGATACACGAACAACGCAAAGAAGCACGAGTAAGCGAGAAAGAAAGTAACTCTGATACTGAAGAGGTAGAGGACGAGAATCCCGCCAGAATAGCGTATGTAGGAAAATCTAGATTTCCAGACCGACATTCACATCTAGACTACAAGAAAACTGTTCCTCATCCGGCACCAGAGCAAGGTTCTCTAGAACAAGTATTTCAAGTTACCGATCACATTCTGAAATCACGAATCGGTTATAGTGAGTTAAGTACTATGCATGAACAAGAACTAGTCCGATCAGCAGTCCGATGGATTACTGATTCTACCACTTTTCCAGACGAAATAGTGGCACAAATGTTTCTGAAAATGCCCCCAGCCGAGCAACGACTGGCGGGTATGTATATGATCCAGCACCTCATCACATTGTATGAGGATCAACATTCTGATCCAGGTCCGTTACATGATGTCCTGAACGAGTTACTCCAGTATAAATGGAAAGGTTTAGGTACCGATTTGATTAGTGTCATTCTAGAACAGCGCCACAAATACAGAACGTTTCTGAACCCACATTTTGTTCATGTCTCACCCCCAGAAAGTAAACCCTTTTAAATAGACAGACAGAATCCGTTACGAGAAGTGCATCCAATTAAGACAGACGGTGGTGAAATGCAACGAGTGTTTGTTTACACCCCGATCACAAAGATGGAACTCTTAGAGATGAAAAAATTAATTCCCTGTCATGACAAAGATCCAGCAGGGTTCCACCGAGAATTAAAAGACATGCTCCGTATGGGAGAATACACGTATCCAGATATCATTAAAATGTTAAAAGTCTTGTTGCCCGCATATGAGAAACTCAAAGAAAAAGAATGGGAGGTGGGAGAGAAAAAGATCGATTGGGCAGTTCTAGAAGCCGAAGATAAGGCACGAGTACCAGGTACCGGTCTTGGAGATAAATGTAAAGAATTACCAGAATTATTAATACAAGTTTTGCCTAGATTATTGACAACTAGAAAAGAAGACTGGGATGCAATCTCAGCCTGTAAACAGAAACAAGATGAAGATATTAGTGATTATTATTCCAGATTTGAGAAATGTTTTAGCATCAACAGTGGCCTCAAGACAAGTAGTGAATCATACCCTCATCTTTTTGTTACTAAATTAGTCGAGAATTCAAGTCCACAAATTAAAAACCGAGTTTTGAAAGTCGAAAGTACCTGGCAAGCTAATACCCCGTCCCAAATGTTACAGATGCTTCAATATCACCAGAATAGAATCAGAGAAGAGCAAGATCACGAGAGGAAACGTATGAAAGACACGAAAATGAAAGTACTAGTTGCACAATCCGTTCCTCAAGACAGTCAGAAAAGGGGTCCGAATCAAGCCAGTCATCCTGCAGCTCCCGTTAAAGGGAACTGCAATTATTGTAAACAGCCAGGTCATTTTATAAACGAGTGTGCAGTTCTGAAACACAACATAGCTACCGGTAAGACTAAAGAAAGACCACGTCCGCCTAGACAAGAACAAGTTACACAGACTCCTCAGTCACAGAATGCACCACAGACAGTTACAACACCGCAGCCTATCGCTGCAACACAGCATGTTACACAGCAGATGTACCAGTATGCACAGTCTGAGTATCCAGAGTATCAGCCATATTCATGAAACAGCCTAGAGAGGGAGGTAGGCTTGCCTCTCATCGAGATACCTGTAGATCAAGAAGGTCCCTATGTTCACAGTCAAGTATTAGGGAAAGACAGAAAGTTTCTGATTGATACAGGGGCAAGTAGGACCACTATAAGTCACGCCGAAGTTCCAGGGGCTCCGCTCTCAGGCTCTAGAAATGTTTCCCTTGGATTTTCAGGAAAACCTATTGTAAATGAAATATCAAAGCCAGTTACTCTAGAAGTAGGTCCATTGTCCCGCACTACTGACCTGTTACTTACTAAGTCATGTCCAGAAAATCTATTAGGCATTAAGACACTGAAAGAGTTAGGTGCAGTTATATGCTGTTCCCCAGAGGGAATACGATTGTTCCTACGCGACTTCAAGGGTCACTATGTATTACGAGATTTTGATCCCAGATTGTCCAATGTTCCGCAGCATCTATGGGCGCAAGGTCCAACTGATGTTGGCTTTATGCAAATCACACCCCATCGTGTGACTCTCAAGCCAGGTGTAGTGTTACCACGAATAAGACAGTACAGATTGCCACCTGAGGCTGTAGCAGCCTTATCCAAAATTATTGACGAGCTCATCGCTCAAGGAGTAGTTGTAGAAACTGACTCCAATGTATGCAATTCTCCGATCATTCCTGTTATGAAACGTACTGATCCAAATGCACCTCCAGTATATCGTTTAGTGATTGACCTTCGAGAACTTAATAAATGTATTATTCCCCAGTACCCAGTTGTTCCAGATATCTCTTCCCTATTGACAGCCATTGATTCCGAAGCCACATTTTTTACAGTCATAGACCTCAAGAATGCGTTTTTCAGTGTCCCCATTCATCCAGACAGCCAGTTTCTTTTCGGATTTTGTTTAAATGGAAGGAGCTATATGTTCACACGAGCTCCTCAAGGTTTCACAGAAAGTCCTAGTATTTACAGTCAAGCACTCAAGAGACAACTAGACAACATTCACATGCCAACTGACACTGCCCTGCTCCAGTATGTCGATGATCTACTGATCACAGCCCGTTCTGAACGTGCTTGCGAACGAGCATCACTTACAGTCTTGTATTTCCTAGCCGAGATGGGACACAAGGTGTCCCCTTCTAAGCTTCAATTCTGTGTCCAGCAAGTGGTCTACTTAGGACACTTACTGTCCAAGAGGGGTAGGCAGTTGACACCAGACCGTATCCAGTTAATAGCGAGTCTTCCTCAGCCCAAGACCCAGAAGGAGGTACGTGCTTTTATCGGCCTCACTTCCTACTGCAGACAATGGATTCCTCAGTATGCATTTCTAGCTAAGCCACTGATACAGTTAACGACACAGGAGGCAGCCGTATCGACTGTCCTCCCTTGGACATCTGAACATGCACTTAGTTTCAATAAGTTAAAGAAAGCCCTATGTCAAGCTCCAGTTCTAGCTACACCGAACTACAGTAAGTCTTTTACACTTTTTGTCACTGAACGCGAAGGTACAGCATTATCTGTTCTCACACAAGATCAAGCAGGACAATACAAGCCTTGTGCTTATTTTTCGAGCACATTAGATCCTGTAGCCCAGGCTCTGCCTGCGTGCCTTAAGTCAGTTGCAGCCACAGCACTTGCTATCAGACAAAGTGATTCCATAGTATTAGGACATTCCTTGACAGTACAAGTTCCACACTCCGTGGAAGTTCTTTTAAACCGAACACAAACTCAGCACTTGACAATTGCACGTTTAACAGGTTATGAATTGACACTGTTCCAGCCACACATAGAAATCAGACGCTGCAACGTTTTAAATCCTGCTACATTGTTACCATCAGTTACTTCGAATTCTGCCACACACGACTGTGTGGAAGTAGTTAACATCATGACAAAGCCAAGACAAGATCTGACAGATATTCCATTACCAGATCCCGACCTGACACTTTATGTGGATGGTTCATGTATGAGAACAAGTACAGGAGAACTAGTAGCCGCGTATGCAGTGACTACTGACACTGAAGTTATTGAAACACACCGTATTGACACTCTGTCCGCTCAAGCAGCAGAGCTAGTTGCTCTGACTCAAGCCTGCATACACGCCAAGAACCTGAAAGTTAATGTTTATACAGATTCACGTTACGCATTTGGAGTTGTACACGACTTCGGAGTGCTCTGGCAAGAGAGAGGTTTCATGACTTCTCATGGAACCAAGATTCAGCATGGTCTCCTTATTCAAGCTCTGTTAGATGCAATACATTTACCGACATCCATTGCTATCATGAAGTGCAAAGCACATACGAAAGTTACTGACACTATTTCTCAAGGTAATGATCTAGCAGATCGCACAGCCAAGCTTACAGCTCAGACACCAGACATTCCAGTTAATAAGACACCGACACACACTCCAGATCCAACTACCTGTATGACAGTTAAAGACCCCACTCAAGATGTCATAGATATCCAGTTACATGCTACTCCCGATGAAATCAAGAAATGGTCCGAACAAGGAGGGGTCCAGACAGATCAGGGATGGGTAACAAAGGGTAAAGCCACTTGGTTTCTCCCCGACTCCATGGTTCAAGTCATTATCAATACCGCACATAGTCCAGCACATTTAGGAGAAAAAGCTATGTTAGACAGTATCCAGAATATTTGGTTCAACAAGCATTTACGAGCTGCAGCCAAGCAGAAAGTCCGTACCTGTATGATATGTTGCCAGTTTAATCCAGGTAAAAGTGTCCCGGTGGAACAAGGTGGATTCCAGCCCCCTGACCACCCTTTTGAAGTCCTCCAGATGGATTACATTCAGATGGAGCGATGTCGAGGTTTCAAGTATGTCCTTGTAGTTGTATGCGCTTTGTCCAGGTGGACGGAGGCATATCCAGTTCCAGACTACACAGCCGCGACCACTGCCAAGCAGTTGGTTCGTGAGTTCTTCCCCCGTTACGGACTCCCTAGGGTCGTATATTCTGACAACGGCCAGCCATTCTCATCTGAACTCATGAAACACGTGTCCCTGTTGTTAGGGTACCAGTGGAAGTTCCATTGTGTACGCCATCCTGAAGCAGCCGGTCTCGTAGAGAGACATAATCAGACTCTGAAAATTCGAATTGCAAAAGTTTGTCAAGAGAAAGGTGTGGACTGGCTAGTAGCTCTGCCGGTCGCCCTGTTCTATATGCGCATGGTCGCACATTCCAGATCAGGTCTGTCCCCGTATGAGGTCGTTTTCGGCCGCCCCCCTAACATGTGGGGTACTCCTAGACCCCGAAGTATTACCGATGTTTCAAGTAATATGCTGACAGATTACCTAGCTTCCTTGATGTCTGCCCTCAACTCTTGTCGTTCACAGGTTGCCGCCGCATTTCCAGACAATACCGAGGTGGCACCGCATGAAATCGTTCCCGGATCCATGGTCCTAGTGCGAAATTTCGATCGTTCAAGTCCGCTGGAGCCTCGCTGGAAGGAGCCCCGACAGGTTCTCCTGGCCACCCGTACAGCCGTGAAGTTGGAGGGACGCAAAGGCTGGGTGCATCTTTCACATATCAAAAAGTTTTATGGATTGAAACCAATTTCAAAGAACATTTCCGAGGATTTAAAGGACTGCCAAAGTACTATTCTTAAGGACTGTCCCGCAAAAGACAATGATACTGCACCCTCCCTGTTAGAGGAAACTCCGCAACAGGAGTATAAATTAAAGTTAAGGTCTAGTAAAATAAGTCAGCCAGTTTGATTGTCTAAGTCCTCCCCTAGGTGAAACGGTTAGACCGGTTTCTGACATGTATAAAATAGACCCCCATAGTGAGAGAGTTAGTCAAAACTCAATCCGATGTATCGTTTTTCTATGTTTCATATTATTTCTCAGTATTATGATTTCCTGCACCAGTTATGCGTTTTATCTGTATTTTTCAGTTCCTCATGTAAATAAGTCTTCTAATGTTACAGTAGAGCACACGTTTAGTGATCTGCCTCCTCATGAACTCTCTTACCGCCTTGCTATGCGTAACAATTCTTTTATCCGCATGTTACATTATTCACACCAGACCAGCAATGCCACTAATTGTTGGGTGTGTGGTCGACTCCCCCCTTTCCAGACACCGAAGGGAGTTCTGCCACTCTTTCCTTATCCATTTTCACATAATGGTTCGTGTGGAGCATGGTCCACGTTAACGTCATCTTCAACAGATATGTCTTTTCTTAACAGTACATGTTTCCCAGACAAGCAAGGTCTTCCCCACAGAACAGGGTTAGATCTAGAAAACGAAGTTTACAATTTAGGTAATTATTCTTCGAATTTCATGGTCCTGAATGTTCAGTCTGATTCCACTCCAGACTTACCTGCTATTTCAGTACTACCAGTCAAAGGCGAATTATGTGTTAGAAATAATGGTTCCGTACATGTAGGACACAGCGATTGTACTACTATTGTCAAGTACAGTGACAGTGGGAAATCTATTTTCAAAGCTTCACGTCATTCTTATTTTATTTGTGGTCAGACCGCATATGTTCGTCTGCCCCTCGATTGGGAGGGAACCTGTTACATTGCCTTCCTACTGCCACCTGTTTTCCTAGCTCCATCTGATTATCACAGAAACACACATCTAGTACACCTTAGACATAGAAGGGAGATTAAGTCCCCAATTGTCGATTATACTGAAACTGCTCTAGAACAATATACAGATTTCAATAGAGGTTTCTTCTTCTTTATAGGACCTATCCAGAATAGTAAGCTAATTCGTAGGTTAACCAGAACCCTTGAAGCAGTAGTCAATGAGACTACCTCTGCCCTAGGTAACTTAACTGAAGAGCAATCTGCTATGAGATTTGTCGTTTTACAGAATCGTCTCGTCCTTGACGTCATATTGGCCGATAGGGGCGGGGCTTGTAGAGTCATCGGATCTAGTTGCTGCATTTTCATTCCAAATAACGCGCCGTCTGTTTATTCAGCTATAACCAGACTCCATAAAATTGCCCATCTGTTACACCAAGATCCAGGCACCTGGACATGGTCCGGTTGGTTCTGGAATATAATTTCCGCTTGGGGATGGAAAGTCTTGTCCTTTCTAGGTATTGCAGTAGCGATCATATTCAGCTGCTGCCTCTGTATACAATGTGGCCCTGCGATTTGCGGCATTTGTGCTACCTCTTGTATTCCTAGTCCCAAGCCCCGTTCTAAATCCCGTTCCAAGAAAATTCGAGACGAGCAAATGATACTGTATGAAATGATAGATGGTATCATGAATATTGATGTTTCCTGATGGAAACGTAGTGACAAGGAGGGAATGTGGAAAAGTAAATTTTGCCATGTTCTGTGTCCCTACGCGTCCTCCATCATATGTTATGTGTGCATGATTAATATGCATATGTATTCCCCATGTTCGATTAATGACGCAATTACAGTTGTGACCATCTCTAGTATGTCAGTTTCCAGTTCTCGTGAATACTACGAATATCAGGTCTATGTAAAGCTACGTTGCCACGTTTCTCAGTGTGCACGTTATTCCATTGTAAAGTCCCCGTTTCTAGGCCTCAAAAGGGCCTGGACACCAGATTCAGCTTCTGTCTCCTGAGCCTCGCTGAGGAGCGATACAGCCCCCACCTGTATCCTCGACCCTTCACTTACTTCCTGCCTCACAGTGCCCGGTTCAGCCTGGCTCTGCCTCTGAGTCTGCCAAGAGTATGTTATGATTCCAGTTATCAGTTAGTCCTCCTTCTCTGCATTCCTAAGCTACTGAATCGCATCAATAGTTACCATCATAGTCTAGCCTTTGCGTCTCCATGTTGGAGAAATACTGTATTAATGATCATTTAATATTCTTCATCACGCACTACATGTAGAATAATGCATGCTCCAGTCTTAGAGTCTGTTCGCCTTTACCCTGATAACTTTTGGATTCCATCAACATGTTCTCTAAACATCAGATACTAGATACTGCTTAGGTACATGTCGCCCTGACTCTCCAGACTTCAGTCTCTGCTCCTAGCACAGAGTTCGTAGCCCCCAGCTTCTTCTAGTAACACGTCATTGCCAGTTTGCGCGCACCATTAGGTCAGAGGTCCCGGCTCCTTAGGTAGCCCCCTCCATGTTTCCGCCCCATTCATGACATATTCTGTTACGTTTGCATCACATGTCTATGTATACGCCCCTGTTACACCCATTTTTCACCCTTATCTTTCGCGACTGCTATTGACCACACCCACTGCTCCGCCTATCATATGTATTGTAATGCAACTGTTTTAGTATATATGATCGTGTATTGTTATTAAATGTTAGCGCGCTCATCCCAGATCCTGCCCGGCAGCTGTCGGGGCCCCCCTGTCAGGCCCTGCCATCCTATTCCCGTGCAGATTGTCCTGTTCCTGTCCTTTATGCTGTAATAAACCTGCAAACTCCTACTACCTCGAATCTTGACTCTTATTTATTGAGCTATCTGTTATTGCTATGCCTAGACAAAAATAGATCCGGTATTATTTATTTATATACCACAATATGTGGAGGAAAAGGATTCTGAGGAGGATGACGGAGATAATGAAGGTCCCTTTGGGATTGCACGCCATCCATCCGAATTGCACATAAAATGCCAGGATGAAGAGGACGAAGAGGATATGCAAGAACATTACTACCAAGAGGAGTTGTCTACACCTTTCTACAGACAACCATACAGACCTCCACGTTCGGAGGAGACAAGTCATCTCCCTCCTTCTTTGATACAGGATTTGCAAGCCATGTTGGCAGACTATCGCCAAAGGTTCCCACCGACACCGTCCACGCCAAGTGTACCTCCGGTACCAGCGGACGTACCTGCACCTCCTCCACCGCAGCTTCCAGTGTCACCAAGACACACTTCAGAACCCGCACCACAAGAGGATCGGGATACTTCCTCTTCGGATGAAGACGGAAGAGAGGAAGGTGAGCTGCCTCAAGACAACCCACATGCGGATCCATGGGATGATTACGTAATACCCATGCCTTCGCCTCCTTTGCCACAGCCCTCTGATTCTCCGCCGGAGGACATTGGAGGCTTTCATAATATCATGCAAAGGGCTGCTACAAGGTTTGAACTGCCAGTTACCATTGAGCAGTTGGACTGCTTTTCACACGATTTTAAAGAGGGGTATAGGAAGATCACCAGGGCCATACCCCTTATAGACTTTATTTGGGAGGAAGGTCTAAAGATTATGAAGACACCCGTTTCTATCCCTGCAGTCCTTCCTCGTATTGGGAAAAAGTACAGAGCACCGCCAGACACTCCATCCTGTTTGATGGGCCACCCACGTCCAGACTCTGTGATATCTCGAACCGCTCAACAGAGGTCCAAGAATCTGTCCACTCCAATCTTGACGCTGCCGGACAAAGAGGGCAGAAAATTGTACCTTATAGGCAAGAAGTTTTCCTTCAATGCTGCATCCTCTATCAAGGCGGCAAATTCTCTTGCGATTCTTGCCCGCTACGACCGACAGATGTGGTCGGAGCTGTCTGAATTCCTTGAATTGATACCGGAGGATCGTCAACAAGAGGCACGTACGATACTGCTTGAAGGAGAAAGGGCAGCTTCAGAAATAATAGATTGTACCCTAGACATTGCAAATACTAATTTACGTCAGTTAGCGGGTGCTGCGGTGCTCAGACGCCAAGGCTGGCTCAGAGAAACCTCCTTCAGACCTGAGGTTCTAACAAAGATCCTCGATATGGCTTACGACGGGGACTCGCTCTTCGGTAAGCACATAGATGACGCCTTGCTCACCATAAAAATTGATACTGATACCGCAAAATCGCTTGGTACCCTGCAATACAAGAGAGGTTCTTTTAGAGGAGCAAGAGGTTGTGGTTTTTCTTCTAGAGGAAATTACCATAACCAACAGAACAGGCAATACCAATCGCAGTACAAGCAACCGTATTACCAGTCATCATACCGTCAGTCTACCTCCAGTAATTTCTCTCATCAGGTAGGGAGACGAAGATCAAACAATCAAGGACAAGATTCAAACAAACATCAATAAGTTTTGCCGGACGCCAGTCCAACATCCTTTCCTCCTTGTGGGCGCGAAGATCTCTGCATTTTACCATCAATGGCGGAACATCACATTGGACCGGTGGGTCCTCGATTTAGTGAAAAAAGGACACACTCTGGAGTTCTTAAGGAAACCACCTACGACTCTGCCGAAGGGTCCCCCTCCCCCTCGTCTTCACTTACTGTTCAAAGAGGTCTTAAACATGTTTCGCAAGAATGCGATAGAGAAGGTTCCAATCTCGCAGAAAGGAAGAGGATTCTACTCTTGCTTCTTCCTAATAAAGAAAAAATCGGGAGAGTGGCTCCCGATTCTGGATCTGCGTAAGCTGAACAAGTTCTTGAAGAAACAGAGTTTTCGCATGGTGACATTGGCAGATGTGCTCAATTGTCTCAACAAAGGCGATTTTATGGCTTCTCTGGACTTGGAAGACGCCTACTTCCATATCCCTATACACCCCAAACATCGCAAATACCTTCGATTCACAGTGGCTGGCATCCACTTTCAATTCAAGGTGCTTCCATTCGGGCTAAAGTCGGCACCAAGAATATTCACAAAATGCTTGGCCCCAGTTTCTGCAGCGTTGAGGTCCCAGGACATACAGGTCTTCCCATACCTCGACGATTGGCTGCTCAAAGGACCATCGAAACAGATCACAAGACAAGCGGTCAGAAGCACCCTTCGTCTATTCTCAGGTCTAGGCCTCACTTTAAATGCAAAGAAGTCACAACTGCATCCCCTACAGGTGTTAACCTTTCTGGGAGCCTCACTGAACACCCAAGAGTGCAAAGCATTCTTGTCTCAGGAACGTCAGGACAAACTCCGAAGATTGGCAAAACAAATATCAGCAAAAAAGTCACTTTCTGTCCGGACATATGCGTCTCTTCTAGGGATGTGCTCTTCATCGATCAACCTAGTTCCCTTTGCAAGACTCAGGATAAGGCCACTGCAAGAGGAATTGCAACAACAATGGCATCAAATAGGAGGATCTTTCAACGATTGCATAAAGGTGACACCCAGGATGAGGCAAACTCTTCAATGGTGGTCGAAAGAAAGCAATCTGTCTCAGGGCCTCACGTTTCTTCAAACTATCCCGGAGTTCATTCTGACCACGGATGCATCAATGGAGGGATGGGGAGCCCATCTTCAGGACCTCCAGATTCAAGGACGATGGTCTCATCAGTATCGGCAGAAACACATCAACAGTCTCGAATTAACAGCCATTTTCCTTTCTCTACAAGCGTTCCTTCCGAGAATTGCAAATTCTTCAGTGCTGGTGCGTAAGGACAATACCACCAGCATGTTTTACATCAACAAGCAAGGGGGAACGAGATCTCTATCTCTATCGAAGGAAGCTCAAGAGATGTAGGAGTGGATTATAGAACACGGCATAACACTCAGAGCGGAGCATGTAAAGGGGGTTCAAAATTCTTTAGCCGACAAACTCAGCAGATCCCTCGCAGGTTGCCACGAATGGGAACTGGACCTGGAACAGGAACAGGTGAACAGGATCTTCCGAAGTTGGGGCACACCAACTCTGGATCTGTTTGCTACACAGCAGAACAGCAAATGCCTGTACTTCACCAGCAGATTTCCTCAACGGGGGTCAAGAGGGAATGCCCTGTCCATGAGATGGTCAGGAATCTATGCATACGCTTTTCCCCCGATACCGTTAATACCAAGGATTCTGCAGAAGATGAAGAGAGAACATTGCACTCTTCTCCTCATTGCTCCTCGCTGGCCGAGGCAGTATTGGTTCCAGGAACTGCTCCTGCTATCTCAACAACCTCCAATTCGTCTCAAGCCGACACTTTCCATGCTGTCAAGGGAAGGAGGTCAGATTCTGCACCCGGACCCACATTTGCTGCACTTGCACGCCTGGCTCCTGACTTCTTAGAGTTTAAAGATCTCCAAATCTCTGAAGGCTGTAGAGCAATTCTGTCTCAAGCCCGTGCTCAGAGTACTATCCAAACGTATCGTTTCAAATGGAAACGCTTCTGTTGTTGGTGCGAGGCTAATAATATCCATCCTCTTCAAGCTCCACCTGAGGATATCCTACCTTACTTGCTTTCGCTGGCCAAGGCGGGTCTAGTATTCTCTTCTATTAAGGTACATCTTGCCGCCATATCCCGATTCAGGAGAAGTTCGAACAAGCCTTCACTATGTTCTTCTTCACTGATAAAGCAATTTCTGAAAGGATTGTTTAGAGCCTTTCCTCCAATACGACTTCCACCTCCCGAATGGGATCTCAATATTGTATTATCCCAATTAATGAGAAGACCTTTCGAGCCTATTCAAAGAGCTGAATTGAAATTCTTAACCTGGAAAGTGGCTATTTTACTAGCTCTCACTTCAGCCCGGAGGGTTAGTGAAATTCAGGCTTTCACCATTTCAGAACCTTTCCTCCATTTCTCGAAAGACTGTCACATTGAGAACAAATCCAAGATTCATTCCTAAAGTACAGTCTCAATTTTATTTAAACCAGCCGGTAAAATTAAAGACTTTTTTCCCGGATCCTGTCACACCGGCAGAAAAGGCCCTACATACCCTGGATGTGAAGCTTTGTCTAAAGTTCTATCTACAGAAAACTAAAGACATAAGAAAATCTAATCAGTTGTTTATTGCTTATGGTCAAGTTGCACTGGGACAAGCTGTGATGAAAGCAACGATAGCCAGGTGGTTATCTTCAGTAATACAATTCTGTCACGAAAAGGCTAACAAGCCTTTAACCAGAAAGGTAAAAGCACATTCTACCAGAATGATGTAGGCGTCGACAGCCTTATTTGCTGGGGTCACGCTGGAGGACATTTGCCGAGCTGCTACGTGTAAGAGTGTCCATACCTTCACAAAGCATTATTGCTTGCAGTCGGCATCACAGGATGATACAGCAGAGGGACAAGCGGTGCTGCAGCATTTAAGGTCTCTCACATTACATTCATAGCATAAGAGTATGCATAAAACACTGTAATGTTTTGCTTGTCAAATGCTGTTTTTTAATATGAAATGTGTTTTCTGAATATAATTCTTTCTTTTTAGAAGGTTTTCTGCATTGATGTATATTTACATTTCTAGTGCTCTATAACCTTCCGTATGAGTGGTGGATATATGGAATTATGCTTTGTCTCCCACCTTCCGCAAATGACTGATATAAGTTTACTGCTTGCTATTCTGATTCAGGCATGTGAATCTATGAAAGATACCCCAATACTGGATAAGAAAACAAGTTACTTACCTGTAACTGCGGTTATCCAGTATTGGTATCTTTCATAGATTCACATGCACCCACCCTCCTCCCTGGCAGAACAGTTCTATATTAGGGATACGCACTTCTCACTTGTGCTGGGAAAATCTGAGGAGAACTGCCCCTGCTGGGAAGGTTCTAGAGGGTGCTGACAGCTGATTGGGTGGGACTACTTTCAGTTCTTTTCATATAATCAGGTAGATAGGCTTCTAAGTTTTGGGCCTTTTAGGGCCTATAGTCTTGTCTGCCTACTACAAATTTATTCTAAGGCACTGCTTTTGTATATTTTATTACCGTGGGACTCCCGCCTCGGCGACGGGGAATTATTCAGGCATCTGAATCTATGAAAGATACCAATACTGGATAACCGTAGTTACAGGTAAGTAACTTGTTTTCTTCCTGCTGGTCACGTCATATATAGCATGCTGTAATAACGCCCACCCCACATCTATCCTCTACGGACATCACTAGTCAGGTGACCCTGCTATTAAAAGATGCCGGGCGCATATGCTCATGGCCAGTTATGCACTCAACACACTAGTGTTGGCGTCCTTATTTTACTTGGGATGTGGGCCTAGGCCACATTTCGTTACAACGATCTTTGACAGGCACAGATAAAAAGGGTCTGCTAAACCTAACTACAGATGGTCTCAGAGAGATGCAAAGTGTTTAACCCAGATAGTCAGATACTGAAGCCGCTGTGCAGCCATCCCCCAACATATGCATAATACAGTGCTTTGTGTTTTCTTATGCAGTCATCTGTTTGAGGTAAAATTGCTGCATTGTATTCATATTTAATAACACATAACCTGCTCACCGTCAGGGAAAAATCAATTTAGAATGTACGGAGCTGGAGCTTTAAGAATCATTTGGTTAGTTCAGTCTTTTCGGAGAACCCACTCTGTCATAGGTTAGCTTTAACTTGCTACCTTTCTTACTTCTTGCTTGCTGGGCACCAGGTGGGCTTAGGCTGCGGGTGTCTTGTCTATTTGGGTAGCCCTACAAGCAATCAGGAGCTACTGGGACTCAACTGGAGGGTTGAGGTCATTTGGCTGTGATGTGTTGAGTTCCTCTATGCAATCAAGGCTTTCAGCACTTGACTCGCAGTGATGGCGATGGAGAGGTCACAGGCTTCTCTGGGAGGTAGTGTGGGGATGCTCGAGCTCAGAGCTCAACAATCACATGACAGCACAGTAAACAACTAGTCAATCTATTGTCATGTGTCTTAGTGAGGCCCAGGGAGAAACGCAGCCATTTTACCATTAATACATTTCCTAAGTTGCCTTCTCTTTCACACAATGACTTTTGACACACATTTGCGTGCGTGAAAATGCAGGATTAGTTTCTCTGAAACTACATTGCTTACAAATTCCACTTAGTAGGAACTTTATCAGGACACCTTGAACACCACATACAAAGCCTCGAGACACATTGTGCTAATGTCGTCATTTGTTTTCATGTCGAAAAAGGTTGGATGCACTACCATAGAACGAAGTTTTAATATGCGAAACAGTCTTAACTCAACGTCAACCAGTTTATCCATATTTAATCCGATCTTTATTCATTTTTCTTCCATGTATCAAGTTCAAGTATACAGTTCATTGAGATGCCAATCCAGGCTTTCCTCTCAATAGCGCATGGCGGTTCAACATTCTCCATAAGTCAATGTAGCAAAAATATACCCAGTGCTTTTTGGCCACTGCCTTTCGTCTGGGGAAACTATGGTACAAAAACACTTACAGCAGAATAAAAGTTCATTGGCAATTAATCCGATTGTGTTTATTGTATTACCCCAGTCCAAGTAATAACCCATAAGTTAATAGTGTTAAAGCCCAGTTTAAAAACACTTATTTACGTTAAGCAATTGAACTTTCATAAAAAGTGATTTGCGTGAACAAATAAAGCTGAATTTATCACAAACTGAACTAAAAATATATAAAAATCGGTATCCTCAATACATAATCTGTACCTACATTTATAATATTCTTTCTGGAAACAATCAGCCTACGCCTGTACTTAAAATAAATAAATTTGCCTCCCGTGGTCGCAAACACCGAACCTCGTCAGTCCTTGTTGAAAATACAATTAACCAAAGCGAATGTGACTTGGGCTTTCAAATTATGCTGATTGGTTTAACCATAATGCATGATTTGCCCCCCACATAAAAATAAACAAAATCCTTCACAACGTTTCATTCGTGCTTACGTACGGAATCAGTAAAACGAGTATACATCTTGTGTGATAAATCTAATTGAATGATCTAGATAATTAAAAAACAAAGTTATGACAAATATACAATGAAACGATAGACCTATGTCTTGTAAATATAAAATCCATTATGTGCAACCTCTATATATGGTAAATTGAACGTGGCATTTTCATATGAATGCAAACATGTAGTAACATGTACAAATTGTCTAAACTGATCGAATGTAGCCGGTTTTATCTGTTGCTTGAGCCATGAACAAAAATGAGCCTCAAGTGCTGTTAACGCTTCATGCACTTTTTCAACTACTGTTGCAAACATGCTCTAACACTGGTTTAAACTGTCCAGAGGATGAAATAAACATATACACTTAAATAAATGGCAGAATGCACTCCATGTTTATACCCAAAACTTCTATGGATTTTCTTTGAGTGATCGAAGACAGATTGTTTGGTGTGCAACCCGGTAATCGCGCTCTGGCCATGTGCGTAAAATATATGTCGAAAAAGGCTGGAACCTCGTCATGTATACCAGACGCGGGCTGCTCTTCCATTGAACACATTTTTATTATGCTGAAACAGTCTTAACTCAACTTAAACCAGTTTATCTATTTAAATCCCATCTTTAATAATTTTTTCTCCCATGTATCAAGTACACAATTCAACGAGATGCCAATCCAGGCTTTCCTCAGATAAGACGACAAAGCTATCAATAGATCATAACACTGTTGGCCTGACTAAGGTCTTGGCTCGAGAACAAGGATGTCGTTTGTTATAAATAAACAAGCATTTATGGTTTTGGGCCAGAGGAGCACTAGCTGTCATTTGTGAGGTCGCTACACGCTGAAACCTCAGCCCAGCGGCTTGCTGATCCATCTTCGAGAGATGTCCAACTTGTGACCATGACGAGGACCTTCATTCTTTCCTTTCATGTAATGTGGTAGGATCATCCAATGGGGATACCCGGCAGAACACATACATACACCATAGGCATCTAGGATAGGGAACGCATAGTAGGCAGGTTTTATATGCCTTTATATATAGCATTGTCTTAATTGATAATCACTTTCATCTGCTTCATACAAGAATCACATTGGTTCCACAAATATTGAAAATGCCCCACTTCGTATTCCTTGTATACTTATTCAGTATTGGGGTACCTTTCATAGATTCACATGCTTGAATCTTTCCCAGTTGTCGAAGTGGGAGTCCCACGGAACATATAATGAAGTTGTAAATAATAACTTCCATAGGCTATCGTGGACGTAACCATGAATTGAATAGCCTATCAACCTCCTTTTATAAAAAGGACCAAACTCAAAACACTGCTAATCAGCAACCAGCACCCTCTAGAACCTTCACAAGAGAGACTGAATCCCTCAGATGTTCACCCCACGTCGCGTGTAAGGGAGTCTCCCTGAGCTCTGCTCAGTTCTTCAACTTTACTCAGAAAAGACTTGTTTCTATATTTATATAGAATAATGTCTGATGAAAAACGATTATTTAGACCTTGTAAATCCTGCGGAAAGAAAAGAGTACACATTGATGATGCCCATAAGGATTGCATCTGTTGCCTCCATCCCCATCATGAGGCAAAACAGCGTAAAATATGCTGCCCTTTTTCAACAAAGACCCTTAAAGACAGAGAGGGCGGACTTTTATTGTGGCTGAAGAGAAAGCAGAGTGCTTCATCAGATGTTGAGAGCGACACGTCCTCAAAGACTCATAAGAGGCCGAGGTCTCCCGAAGGTCAGCCTGAAGAGAGCAGGAAACATTCTAAAGTCTCTAATCTGACCAGAGAATCTCTAAAAAAAGGAGAAACAGCCTAAGGTCGCCTCAGAGGTAGATTCCCCATATTCCTCTGGGACATCTAAGGAAAAAATTGAATCCTTAAGTCATTTTAGGCACAAAATCAGTCACAAAACCTCATCGGCGTCAAGCCCACCATTAACGCCTACTACTTCAACAACATCGACGACAACAACTCTATCATGGTCGAGACCGTCAACAGCATTTACTACTTCGGCAGCGAGTATTATAGGTTCCATACCGTCGACATTACCTCTATGGTCGACGATGACTCCATCGACGAAGACACCACCATCGACAAAGATTTCATCATCGACAAGACCGTTGACGAAGACTTCGTTGTCAACAAGGACCCCATCATTGGCGACAACTCCATCGTCGACCGCTCCTTCATCTTCGAAAGCTGCTGTGCCGACAACAACTCCACCCTCTACGATAATTCCGCCATCGACGGCGATAATTCCACCCTCAACGGCATCGTCGATGATAATTTTGTCTACGGGCTCGTCAACTCCATTTCTGCAAGCAGCAAAAATTGAATTTTGAACACTTAAAATGTCTCCACTACCTCCAAGTCATCTGTTAGATGTGAAAGACACTGATGATGATGATGGCCCATTTGGGACTGCGCATAGCCCCTCCGAATTCAATGTGAAGTGACAGCAAGAGGATGAAGACTATTACGATGAGGGGCAATACTACCAACAGTATCTAGTCCAACATACACAATATCATCAATTCAGATACTATGAACATCCGTGGCAACAACCTGCTCAACTGCCTCCGTCCCTAATAGTGGACCTACAAAGTATGTTGGCGGATTACAAAAGGAGGTTTCCTCCTCAAGAGGACCACGTCACAGTTCCACCCCCTCCACCGGTGGCTCCTATGACACCACCACCACCTCCTGCCACGCCCAGACTGATGCCACATCCCATAATTCCTCTGCCTCCTAGAGAGCATCCTACCACTTCTGAAGAAGAGCCTGAGGAGGGAGAAATCCATGATCCTCCTCCGCCTATGGATGAATGGAATACCACTCCCTACCCTAACGACCCCATCTAGACCCGCCAGATCCATAAATCCATTTTCTGAAACTGATATTCTCTCATCTTTGAGTACACCGCTCCTCAGTCAGCTATCTCAGTCCCTGCTAGATCCTCACAAACTGCCCCATTAAATGCCCCTAGCTCAACAGTCCCTAAGTATGGAAATGCAGAACCCATCCAAAACATCACACCCAACCCTCATAGAGCGCCCAGACTCAACGCCAATGCCATAAACATTAATAACCTCATGCAGATCCCCACTACACAGCCCACGCTCACTTACAGCCTGCACAAATCACAACTGAAATGCAAGTTACTTAACTGTAGATCAGCGGTGAAACATGCCACAGACCTTGCTGAACTCATCCTTGCCCAAGAACTGGACCTCCTTATCCTCACAGAAACTTGGCTCAACGACTCCTCTGGCCCTATCCTGGACGTGTTAGTCCCTCCCAGCCACAACATTATCAGACTCAACTGAGTTAAGAAAACCGGTGGAGTCATAGCCTGTATCTTTCGCAACTCTCACAGCAAAACAGTCCCATTCAGCTAATCTCTCATCCTGTGAATACTTATGCATAAATATCACTAGCACACACAGACCCTTATGCAGCCTTCACATCTTCTACCACCCCAGGTGATAACCTCCATCTAACTGACCAAACTATGGAAACCATCTCCTCCAACCTGGGCTGACACTGCTCCCAGATCTTCCTTGGTGACTTCAATCTCCACTGGAATGACCCGCATAACCGGCCTCTCCCTGACTCAATTCTGCGACAGCCCCACACACAATTTAGGCTCGACACTGGATCTAATCATCTCCAACCCCAATTCCATTCACCTCAAATCCATTCTCCCTTGTGACTGGTCTGGCCATCACTATATCAACGTCCTTATACTTGAAAGTTGGAAACACAAAAGTGCACAACCACTAAAACAATGGAAAAGATCGCTCCATAACACAAGGGTAACTGAGCTCAGAGAATGCTGCAATTTCTCCCTTCCGCCGCCTGCAAACATGAACGACATTCACGACCTCACTGAGCACTATAACAATGTCATGCTATCTGCTTTGAATGCTAGGGCCCCCTTCAACTAAAAAGAATACCCATCAAAGACTCCAAACCTTGGTTCAATGGCAGCCTAAATGCGGATAGACGC
The DNA here is from genome assembly GCF_964261635.1 of Lissotriton helveticus. Lineage (NCBI taxonomy): Eukaryota > Metazoa > Chordata > Amphibia > Caudata > Salamandridae > Lissotriton > Lissotriton helveticus. The sequence goes on from NC_136057.1 coordinate 1,378,342,736, forward strand.
AGCCTAAGACTAGCTGAACTCACCTGGAGATCAACTCCCTCCACGGATCTTCTAAAAAGTCTAATATTCAAAAGAAGTAGATACAACAAACTCATTAGAACATAGAAAGCTACCTTCTTCAAAGCCCAACTTGACAGAGCCAAAAATCGCCCAAAACAACTTTTTGAGCTGAATAATTCACAATCCAACAACACCTCTACCCAATCTCAGTACCTCTCTGGTTGCTGACTTCTTCCTCGAAAAGACGAATAAAATCGAATCAGATCTAAGCTCTGCTGCACTCAATCTCTCTCCCTCTCTTGACTACTCTGTCTCCACCCCCTTGCCCTCGCTTCATGGTCTCTCCCTCAAAAACAATGCTTCTTGAAGTCAATTCCCTCCCCTCAATGACATCACCATCCTCAAAATTGTCTTGACCCTTAAGACCTCAAATCGCTTCAATGACCCCCTCCCCCTCCAACTTCTTTAAAGAAATGATAGGATCACTAGCAACGCTCTGGTCCCAGATCATCAACGCCTCTCTTCTTTAAGGTGAGATCCCGGACTGCCTGAAGGCGGGCCTAGTGCTCCCTATTCTTGGAAAAACCCTTGGCCGACCCTGTTGGCCCTAACAACTACTGACCAATCACAAATATATCCACCTTGGCAAAATTACTGGAGAAATGTGTTCATGAACTAGTACACAAACACATTGAGCATTTCCAGCTTCTTGACTTATTCCAGTTGGGCTTACGCACTGGCCACAGCACTGAAACGGCCATTACTCACATAGTGGACGACACTCTCACTTTACTTGACCAAAATGTAGCCTGCCTTTTAATTCTTCTCAATCTCTCATCTGCATTCGACACTGTCAAACATGACAATCTACTCTACCTCTTGGAACACAGGATGGGGCTCTCAAGCACGGACCCTAAATGGTATTCCTCCTTCTTCAGCAACAGAACCCGAAGAGTTAAATCCAACCAAATTATATCCAACCCGAGTCCCTGCACACTGGGTGTCCCCTAAGGATCCTCGCTCTCCCCCACATTCTTTAATCTTTTCCTGGAACCATTGACTGTAATTCTTAAAGCCTCCAACATCCAATATCAGATGTATGCGGATGACACCCAACTTTACATGAAAATGACCTCCCCTGATGACATCAAATCTCTCAACGAAGCCCTTCTCAAAACTCCAACCATCTCAAATTAAACGCCCTCAAGACGGTATTTCTCCTCATTGCACCCGCTAGGCAAACCCCCACTGTGGTGAAATATTTTTGTAACCTCACCGCTCTCAACTGCACACCACACATAATTGTTTCCTCCAAATCACTGGGAGTAGTGCTAGACAAAAACCTAAACATGAAAGATCACATCAGATCATCGACCAAAAGAGCAAACTTCCAACTTTGCATCCTAAGAAAACTCAAACCCTACCTTCCCCATGAAGACTTCAAATCGGAGGTGCAAGCACTTGTCATCTCTAGACTAGAATACGGCAGTGCCACTCTATGCGGACTTCCGAAACTCAGTTTAGCCCCCATTAGAGCATCTCTAAATGCTGCTTCGAGACTCATCACAGGTTCTAAGAAAACCAACCACATCTCACCGGACCTGAAATCGCTCAATTGGCTTCCCTTTGAGGCAAGGATCCAACTAAAGATCGCTTGTAAGACCCATAAAGCACTACACTTCAATACCCCACTCTACCTGACCAACAAACTAGCGCTATCTGGTGGCTCCAGGTCCACAAGGAGCACCGGCACACTGCTGCTCAAGCGAAAGTAACCGAATAAGATTAAAACCTACAATCGTACATTCTCTGGCATCGCCCGAGAATTTGGAACTCCTTCCACTGGAAACAAGATTGATTCCCTCCACACTTACCTTCAAAAGGGAAGTTAAAGCTCTACTAATGATCAATGAGCTGATCTAGATGCTTTTCTCCTCTTGACTCTAGCTTACTGAATACGTATTGTGTTGCTGCCCAATATCGCCTACCATATTGTATTGTTTGCTCTTGATGTTTATTGCCTACTTTTCGCTCTCACCTAGCCTGCCTCCTATGTCCACCATAATGTCATCTTGTATATTTTCCCACTGTTACCTTGATTTGTCTCCCCTAGCTGTTTTACTATGTCTTACCCAACCCTATGTAAAGCGCTCTGATACTCACTTGGGCCATGTTCGCACTATACAATACTTTAAGTAAATTAAATAAATAAATTATATCCCCTCTTCCTCATCGTCCTTCAGACTCATCTCAGGAGGATATTGGAGGTTTCCATAATCTGATGGACAAAGCTACAGCCAGATTCCACTTGCCTACAGTTGTAAAACAATCAAATTTCTTTCTTTATGATTTTAAATAACAATCAAGAAAGTCAGTCTGGTCTGGGGGCTCTTGAGAAAGACACTGTTACCTGCTGCCTGTAAAGACCATCTTGGCTCAGCGTTGTCACTGCGGGGAACAGAGCCGTCCTCCCGCTGCCTCGCCTGCAACTACCCGGTGAGGCCGCCGAGCGGAGCGCGGCCCGGGGACTACATCCCCCATCATCCTTAGCGGTCCCAGCCATCGTAGTGCCGCGCCAGGAGGCGCATAAAGTAGGTGGAAGCCCCGTCTCGCGGGACGCCGGGCGAAGCCCGGGCCAAGGGATGGCCGTTTAAGCCCGTTAAAGACTGGGTAAGACTGGACTGGGCCATCCCTCTTATATTTGAACTTAAAGTTTTGCTCGCTTTTTTGGACTAATCCTATTTATTACTGTCTATTACATCTTGCTAAGTGCTTGCACGTTGAAAACTACCTACCTAAGCGTCAGCAATTTTTCAGCTATCATGACGACGAGAGGTATGAGGAGCAAAGCTGCTCAGGGTGCAGCACAGGTGATTGACCCAATAGACCAGTATATTAATAGAGCCAATGACGCCATAAACCAAGGCTTACTCTTGTTTGAGCGCAGGGTCTCACTAGACCTGGCGGCAGCTAAGCGCTCTTCACTGCGACCATTAGCGTTAGTAAGGACACCTATTAACACGCAGGTAAATAATCCCTTAGTTGAAACACGTGTTGAAATCCACACTGTCCCAAATATGGTTGACCTGTCGGCCTCTTTGGCCCTAACAGATTCCCAATTGAGCCAGCCGCTGGATAAAACCCCAGAACTTTTTGCTTCCCCGAGGTGGGTAACCCCTGCCTCGGAAACCTCAAGGGGGAAAAGGGAGGGTGCTATACTCAAGAAAAAGAGGCCAGTAAAAACAAAAGTAAATGGGGAAGATCATGCTGCATTGGTCGATTTACCCTGCATGCAGGCCCAGGGTCAAGATTCATTAAGGCAGCATGATTTACAAACTAACCATATAGACATTGTAACTCCCTCCTTAGACGTAGAAAATTCCATCGATGCTGGCAGCCCGGAGGGTGGGTGCAAAATCTGTGGTTTAAACAACCAACTTCCAACTAGATTAGGTGAACTTATAAAAACCTACATACAGCCCATAGTAACGACCCTTTCAAATCTAGAAAAAAAACTGTCCGATTTGCAGGCACCCACAAACGTTCCAAAGGCACGCGCAAATGTTCCTAAGGGGGTAGGGGTGGCTACAACAGGGGCCCAAAACTTGAATAAGAACACTCTCCCGGCAGGCACTTTAAAAACAAAAGCCACCGTCCCGGCCACTAATGTAAAAACTAAGCCCGCCCCAGCAGAAGTGAATAAAGCTCCTGCGGTGCTAAAACCCCCGTTATACAAGACTCACAGAAGGCTGTTAATGCTAAACCAGTAGGGGTACAACCTGCCAATGATAGGAACAGGGGAAGAACTGGGTTTCCAGTGCATCTACCCCCGGAATGTAGCCCCTTTGCTGTGATAATGACAGGGGTCCCAGAGTTGAGTCCCAACACGGCGGAACCTAGTTGGTCCCTTAAAAATAAGGTACAGCATTGGCTCAATATAAACAGATCACTGCCCCCGCACTATGCGAGCAGAATTTCAATGGTCCGTAGGGTCCCCTGGATAGGTAAGGAGTTGAAAAATATTCTGGGGGATTGTGTTATAGTCAACTTTGATGACCCACGCACAGTTGACCATATTTGTTCATGGGCCCGATCATTAAGAGCGACGGAATAGACACTAAAAGACTTGCTTTTTTCTACCCCCCAGTAAATTGCTATTACGGAGTTCAAGGTGGGGACTGGACCCAAGTAGGGAACTGGGACAGAAGAAGGGATTGGGCAGACTGGCCAGGTAACGGAGGTCAAGGTGGGGACTGGACCCAAGTAGGGAAATGGGACAGGAGAAGGGAGTGGGTAGACTGGTCAGGCAACAGAGATAGAGGTATGCCACTCAACGTAGGTTGGAGAGGCGCACCAGTTACCAACAGGTTTGACAGTTCCAATAAATACAGTATCAACTATCAGGAACATACCCCCAGAAACATCGCCAAAGTTTGGCTCAATAGGTATTAGCACTGACCATCTAGGATCTGTAACCATTGAAACTGAGTTACCAGCAGACATGGGGGTGGTAGAAAACTCTAGGCCACTAGACGCAGGGCCAATTGAGGAGATTACCCACATTCAAACCACCTCTGACAACCCAGATGATATACCACAAGGCTTACTGTTAACAGATACGTATCTACAGGAGGACAGTATGGTCCACCTCGAAACTAATGATATGCCAAACCCCTATTTAACCTTCTCCGTTCTATATTGGAATGTAGCAGGTCTCCGCACGAAAACTAATCTTCCGACATGGTTAGCTACAGTTAGAGCACACCAGATATTATGCTTACAGGAGACATGGTCCACTGTGCCTATACATTTATTAGGCTTTAAAACCTATTATGTGCCTGCTAGTCCCAGTACATCAGGTAGACCCAAGGGTGGACTTGCACTTTATGTAGCAAATAATCTCCCATCGATGGAAGCAAATATCTTGAAGTGTAATGTGAACTATCAAATTTTAAGGGTTAAATTTAAAAATGTGTAACGTTCTTTTTTGTTAACTTTTACAACAATCTCTCTCAGGCAGACTGTGTAAATACTCTAACTGAAATAACATCTTTTTTGAACGAACAGCGGCTTAAGTTCATTACCAAACCATCCTATTTGATATGGGGAGGGGATTTTAACATGCCATTATGTACTAATTGTAAGAACGGCAATTGTGGTCTTACGGATGTAAATGGTTCTCCACTAACACACTATCACCACACAAAGGAAGGAAATTGTCTGAATGAGTGTTTATTTTCTTTAGAAATAGATTTTGCAAATGACTTAGTTGAACCCCCTGTTGACTTTACACCAACGTTTCATGGGAGGGGTCTGTCAAGTGTAATTGACTACATACTTTGTTCTCAAAATATAAAGGGTCAATTGACTAACTTTATCACAGGTTCTGATACCAGCAGTGATCATTTTCTAAACTAAACAGAATATATAAACAGTCACTTCATGTAACAAAATCAGCTTTCGCCTATGGGCACATATACAATGTTATGCCACCTCAAAATCAAGAATTGGCAAGCGTCTGTTTTCAAAGTAATCCGCCATCCTGGACGAGACAGACTTTAAATAGCCAAAAAGTGACGTAGATTGACGTTACGACGCAGTCCACTGGTGTGTGCACATCCTCCCAAAAACTAGAACGCCAGCCGAAGCATCCATTAATTCAAGTACCGCAGTCCTACTCTAATTAATCGTAACTTTGAAATGCATCTCTCTGTGTGTCCCCCCCAAAATTTTCTTTTTAGAATATATAAAAAGTTAATTGAAAACAGAAACAAGAAATGCGTGAAAAACATGTATTAAAACCAAAGGTGATGAGAAAGGAAGTCTCGAACCTCATGGATACACATGTCCAACAATGATGCCTAGTAGTGTGAGCTACTCTGTCTTAATATTCCCAAACCAGTTCACGACATATCAGTTTCATGAGTGAAGCATACCTACACATGTTGTGAGGCATCATGTCCCATTATACTGATACCGGTCATCCTAAGATCTGCCTTCCTGAATCCTCCTACTCCTGCAGAAAGAACGCTTCACACTTTAGACATCAAAAGATGTCTTAAATTCTAATTACAAAGGACTAAAGTTGTACGCAAGTCAGATCAGCTATTCGTAGCCTATGGACAAGGCCGCCAGGGCATTGCAGTTTCTAAAACTACTATTTCCAGATGGATAGCAAACACAATCCACTTTTGTCACGACAAAGCTGGCAAACCATTATCAAGGACTGTAAAGGCAAACTCCACTCGGGCAGTTTCTACATTAGCTGCTGAGTTTGCTAGAGTACCACTGGAAAAGATCTGCACAGCTGCAACGTAGAAAACAAAACACACGTTTATGCAGCATTACTGCCTGGAATCAATACAGCGGGCTGGCGCAGCCATGGGACAGGCAGTGCTATGAAACCTATTCCAATAAGGTAAGCCTCTTTAAATAGAGGAATTACATTTATAAAAAATGATTATGATACAAACAAGGAATTTATATATGTGTTTGTGTTTTTTTTAAGTCATATAATTGATTAATATAATGATAACAATATTGAGTATACACACCATTACTTTGGGTATTTACATTTTCTCTGCACCAGCACTTTTCTTTTTCCAAAACAAACAGTTTTGTGAATACATTGAAGGATATTATTAGCACTACCCACCGTCCACTTAAGTGCTTACTAGGATTATTACATATATATATATACATGTGACCAAGGCCTCCTGTAGGCCGAAACGTTATGCTGTCTGTTGCGGAATAAAAATCACTCACAGAGAAATCTGGGTCTCCTGTTTCTTGGCGGTATTGCGGCTGGAGTTGAGTCCGTTTTGCTGTTCGTGGAAACCTGTGTTCATATATATATATATATATATATATATATATATATCCCATTCACTCCGTCCGACGCCCAAGCATCTCAGCCACACTGTTTTCGGACCTCAAAAGACGAATAAGCCAAACCCAGATCTGGTGCGTAATCAGTGCTTTATTCCATTTGACAGAATAACACCCAGCAAGTCCGCATGACGCGTTTCGCCTCTAGGCTTGATCACATGATATATATATTACCTACTAGCGGTCGCCAGTAGGTAGCTATAGTTAGGACCTAGTTTCCATAGGAAATCCGCAACATTCTATTGGGAATAACTTTGGCACCGGTTGATGAATCTTTGTGAATTTCTCAAAGAAGATGGCCCGCCCCGCTCTGCTCCTTCTCTGAAAGTTTTGGGGGGATTTGTGAAGTGGGGGCTGAGAAAAAAGGGGGGGTCCCAAAACGTGTTTTCCCCATGTTATTTTCCATAGGAAGATTAGACACGGCTACAGCCCAAACGACTGAACGGAATTACTAGAAATTTGGCAAAATGGTAGAGTCTGATTCGCAGATCACCCTTTTGTTTAAATGGTGTAAATTCCTCCAGTAGTTGTTGAGAAAATCGAATTTGAAAAAATTTATATATCTATAAGCGCACCGTGCGCGAACCGGGTGGGCGCGAGCGGAATTCTGATTTGCTGTTAGACGTCTGTGAACATTCGATTCGGTGGTAACCAGGAAGTGTTGTCTGCCATTTTGTCAGTGTGAGGCTGAAAAGAGGGCAAAATAAAAGTGAAGAACATGAAAAGGAGGCATGGTAGAGAGTTACTGACCCCCTAGGCTTTCTCAGGGGGTCCCTGAAGGACCCCGTGGGCCAAAATAATTGTTTTTTGTTTTTTTTAAATCGCGAGGTGCGCGCACGGTGGGAAAAAAACAACAAAAAAGACAGCTAAATAACAAGTTTGAGTGTTTAGATGTTGGTTGGCTCTAAAAAGAGCTGTTGTGTTCATTGAGTGTTTTTTGTACCTACAAGTAAGTACCGATGCAGAGTCTAAAGTTTAAATTGAAGACTCTGTTCCCCTCATCTGTGAAATGTACACCATCTCTCCTATAGATGCCTTGCATGTTGTAACGTAAGTTGTTGTGGTATATAGAACTCATACCATAGTCTCTGAGGAAAGCAGAAACAGACTTATTCACATGTTTCCTTGCTTTCTCAATCTGCGGACAATACTGGTTGGACCAGTTCAATTTTTGCCTTTAGCATATATCAGAATATACAAAGGCAGTTTGTGGAAAAAGTGACATCAATTGCCCAAAGGTGTCCTTTAAAAGCATTTCCAGACCTACCCCAGTCAAAGTGCACATGTCATTTCCACCACAGTGCACAATTATGAGGTCAGGGTGTGGGAGATGCAAAAAGGATTTTACCAATGGCATCAATTGGTGACATCTCAATCCTCTCTGGCCAATCCACATAATATCCACATTTGGTAAATCAAGGTTGAGAAAGCATCTATTTGCTGCATACCTTTCAATCCAGAAAATAAAACTGTGTCCTACAATCCACACTCTAAGCATCTTGAAGGCAGATCTGGTTGTACTCAGATGGGCTCTGGAAATGAAATGGCAGTTTGAAAAGTAGGAGTTATATGTGGCTGTTCGCTCTGCTCGCTTGGCTAATGATATAACCGCTATGGATGAACAAAACCTTGGATCGATGGAACAATCAGCACCAGCACCAGCACCTGTGATTCAAGGCGATGATACGGAATCTATAGATTCAGCTGGTAACTTCTTTTCCATGACTGATCTTACTCAAGTGCTAGATTCAGATAGCACTGAAGACTTGGAGCGAGGTGGGGTTCTTTATTCTCTGCAAGACCGTGAAAAATCGTTCTCTGACCCTGGACAAGATGATCTCAGTATTATGGAAGACTCGGATCCTAAAGAATCCTCTAATAGACCTGAATGGGGGGAAGAAGAAAACACCACCATGCAGGGGGTTAATGGACTAACCTCTCCTTCTGCGCCTACTATTTCAGAAGTGACTAAATTAACTTCTGAAACACCAGAGATAACATTGGAAGTTCTCTATCAAGTTATGCTGCACCATAGGGAGGAGACAAAAGCTGAGAACCTACGTACCCAGGACGCAGTAAAGAAACTGCAAAATAACTTAAGGAAGGTGATGAAAGTATCTAATGATACAGTTGTGAGAGTAACAGAGGCAGAAAATAGGATCTCACAAATAGAAGACTCAATGGTTCAGCAGAACTCACAACTAAAATCAATGGAGGGCTTGAAGGAAGAAATCAACTGGAAACTCGTTGATTTAGAAAATAGATCACGCCGGAACAATCTCCGAATTCTAGGCGTGCCGGAGGGGAAAGAAGATTCAAATCCACGACAATATGTGATAGAACTATTTTCAGAGGCCTTCCCGGAGCTAAATCATTGGAGATGGGAGACTGAGGTACAGAGGGCTCATAGATTCCCGTTTCAAAGAAATCGACAAGACTCTGTTCTTAAACCACGAGCTATCCTGATCTCCTTAAACAACTTCTTGGCTAGAGAAGCCCTCTATGATTTGGCCAGACCTAACAGAAAACGCAAAGGCAAAGGCGTGGAATTCTTTGTGCTCCCTGACTATTGTCATGTTACAGTCCAACAACGCTGGCAGCTTCGTCAGCTTATCCCCTTATTTCAGGCTAAGGGAGCGCAGGCATTTCTTTTAAACCCTGCTAAACTCAAAATAATCTATAAAGAGCGCTCTTACTTTCTAAACTCAGAGGGAGCGGCTAGAGAGCTACTAGCCTCATTTTGAAAAAAAAAAAAAGTACTGTTTCTCCTTAAAAAAAAAAAAGTGACTAAGTATGGACTAAGTATGGACTATAGCGGTTCTTTAAGCTTAATGTTCCAATGTTTTTTTCAATGAGAGTGCAATATAGTGCAAGTACTTTTCAGTGTTACAGGGGTTGAAGAAAATATAAACCATTCTGTTTGTACTTGCGCTTATTGCTTTAACCAGGATCTGTAATTGACTGATTTGGCTGGTTGGCCATTTTTTTTCCTCTTTTTTTCTTTGTCTCCGTTTAGTATTAGGATATTGGATATTGGATCTGGACTGATTATGTTTTGTGATGGAACAATAACTATGAAGTAGAGCCGCATGACGGGAACCATTTAGCGCCTATCACATCATCAATGCGAGGGACTAATGAGTCCCTCTGCCCCGTTAGCTTGGGGGGGTTGGAGGGGGTGGGAGGGCTCGGGTTGAGTTCGGGGAGGCCGGGGGGGAAAAACGGGGTTGCAAACAAAAGCAGAAAAATTCCTGATTTGATTTTTAGGAAGTCTCTTCTTTAAGTATGAGCGCAAAATCCGTTACGCTCGCGGATTTTGCGAATTTTCGGTAAATTCGCGATCCGCGAACTCCCGCGAATTTACCGCGAATTCGCAAATCCGCGAGCGGCGGATTCTGGGGGCAAAAGTTCAAGCCTTGCTGGCCTGTTGTAACTATTTTACGATGGCGCCGGCAAGCTGCAAGCGCCATCCTAAAATGGTTACTAAGTTAGCTTCAACAGGAAGCTCTAATGGATAAAATAAAGCAGGTGCTCGAGCACCTGCTTTATTTTATCTATTAGAGCTTCCTGTTGAAGCTAACTTAGTAACTATTTTAGGATGGCGCTGGCAGCCTGCCGGCGCCATCGTAAAATAGTTACAACAGGCCAGGCAGGTGTGCCTTCTTCCCAAATATACCATCGAAAATCAGCTGTGATGCTGGACAGAGGCCTTTGCATCCTTGACTTTCACGAACGCAATCCTCGTGCTGTTCCTGTGGCCAGGAGCTTCTGTATCTTCATCTGCTTCTCTGATCGGTCTCTGACCTTTTATACACACAAGAGGCATGTGCACTCGCATGGAAGCCCCGTCCGTTTGGCCCCGCCCACACACTCGCGGTGTGCACCGTCTGCCCGCCATTTACCCATTATGATAGCGCACTCAAGGGACCCCTGCGCCCTTCGGCGCGATTGCATAGTAACACACACCTGGTCGCTGTAGACAACTCTCTGGCACTTTAGGCAGCTGTAGTGTAGTAAAAGCACTATACATTTACCCAACGAGGTAGCACTTACTGATTATCCAGTAGAAAGTACTCCAGTTGAGTAGAGGTATGGCACAAAACGGTGGCGTCTTCTTGAATAAATATGAAGGGCAGGGTTCATTCTGGCACGATGGTCCTGGCACAAAAATTAAACCTCAACCGGAAGCACTTACAGATATCAATTAAGCATGTGCCCTAGTTGAAGCTTAAATTCAGTGACTCATTCATCGGCCCAAAAAACAATCGTGAGCGTTGTCAAGGCTGGGTAGATGTGCCTTCTTCCCAAATATACCATCGAAAATCAGCTGTGATGCTGGACAGAGGCCTTTGCATCCTTGACTTTCACGAGCGCAATCCTCGTGCTGTTCCTGTGGCCAGGAGCTTCTGTATCTTCATCTGCTGCTCTGATCGGTCTCTGACCTTTTATACACACAAGAGGCATGTGCACTCGCATGGAAGCCCCGCCCCAAATCCGCGGATCCGCAAATCCGCAAAATCCGCGGATTTTGCGGATCCACGATCCGTGAATACGCAAATCCGCGAATCGTGGATCCGCAAAATCCGCCCATGCTTACTCTTCTTGTTCTCATTTGTTCTCTTAACATGTATGATACAAGGTACAAGATTTATTGTGGGCCTGTATCGATTTATTTGTTATTCATTTTGAGTCAATTTAGGTTCTGTTTCAGGGGTGGGAAAAAAAACGTAATTAAATGGAGAAACTACGAATCTGTTCGTGGAACATTTGTGGGCTGAATAATATAAAACAAAGGGGGATTGCTGCACAAATTATACAGTCTATGAAACTTGATATTCTCTGTATTCAAGAGTCGCATATCATGTGGAATGATAGACATTTATATAAAGAACTGGGTCTGAACTTAGTGGTGTGTACATCTCAAGGGACAACGACAAAAGTGTGATGTATTCCTATAGGTTCTGAATCGATCCCCCTATTCCTGACCCTATTCTGGTTAGCAAACTAACAAGTTAACTAGTAATCAGCCCATGAGGCAGAAAATCCCCATGATGCAGATACCGTTATCTGACGCAGTCACACTACGGCACAGGAACGTGTTATCTGATTAGGTCATAACGCTTGCGATCTAATTAGACAAGCGATATTCCTCCAGCCCCTGATAAGGCATACGGAGTTCTCATAACAAATCAAACCTATGACAACCTGGGCAAAACCCTGCGGCCATTGTTTTGATTTCACCGAGAACTTCAGTAAAAGAATGTGCTAACGAGCAAGTCGTATGACATCCTTATTGACGTATCTATGTCCATCCTTACGTCAATCTCGGCACCTTAAAGGTATAAATATTACCGATCTTGCCCTATGCAAACACACGCGTGGTGACGAGACGGAGCAGCCATACTTGCCGAAGCAAAGAGCAGAGCAGACCCCGCTGGCGCAGCCCCGCCTTCCTGACGCGCTGAGAGACGCGCTGCTTTCTCCTGCCGAGAAATCCAGCACCGGTGCTTCTGGGTAGCCCTCGCAGGCAGCCTGGAATATCGAGACCAGAGAGAGAGATACCATCCCTCATTCATCCTAACTTCCAGGTACAGAACTGAATAACCCCTCACAGAGAATTCTTAAGTTATTCACTTGGCAAAAACAAACTTAACTTAAACTGTAACTTTCTATTCCCGCCCACGTATTAGGCTTAGGTCAGGTACACGGGGTAGGCGTATTTAGAAACACCAGTTGAGTACGTTTAGTCAAATGTATATGTGTATGTAATATATTTTATTCATTTTAAAACATCTTATGGCTTAGAAACCATATCAATGTTTTTACAGTATTATTTTATACTATTGCTTTTAGTGTATGCACTTTACTTAACTATAAGTATTGCAATAATATCGATCCATTTCTCTTGTATGAGAAAAGAGACTGATCAATAAATACCACCTTTTTATTGAACACGCCCGTCTCTTCCTTTTCTCTACATTCTGATGAGACTAAGAATGCACGTACTGACTGAGTAAAATAAATTGCCTTTTGTTCACACGACTCTCGAGATATACTCTTGATTAGGGGAGAGCAAAGTTGTCATGTTCTATGGTTGTCAGAAACTAAATCCCTTCTTGTCTAATCAGGGAAGTTAAGTCCTCCTTGAACATTCGAGAAAGTTTCTAGTGAACTCTGAGCTAAGCTGGCAAAGCCAAAACTTTAAGTCTAGTATCGACAGTAGTAGACCTAGTTAACGTCTGGTCTAGGCCTTTACTGCTGTAGGTATTATTCCAATGCGCAGAGCCTATTGGGATGATAGGAACTACACTACATGGCGCCCAACGCGTTTGGAAATGGCGATAAAACTAACGTAAGACATTTAGAGTAACTCAGTCGTGCTTTCTCACTCAGACCCCTTTTCCCAAATACTCCAAAGACGTCTGGAGTGGGTGAAAGGTTATATCCGCCAGACCTCGCAGGAGGGAACTCCTATGTATGGTTCTTGGTATAGTCAACGTTGAAGGATACACTGTTCCAAAATATTGTGCATCTAATCTTTGTTTCCATAAGAAACCTGATCTGCAAACAAACAAAATAACCTTTTGGACAGTAAAATGTCAGACAATGAGGATGAAAGAGAGGCAGTTAGATTAGCAACTGAACTCGCAGCAGCTGATGCTACCATGCAAGCAGCAGACGAGGATATAATACTCATCCCGGTCATCAAAAGGAGATCTATAACTCTAAAACTTATAGAAAATGGACTGACACCTAGAGGTGGCACAGTCATATTCGTAATTGAGGCACACGAATATCGGCAGACAGAGGTATACTATTCATGGATACATTTTCCAGCAGCAAATGCTGTAACAAAGTACTTCCACTATTACAAAATAGAGGAACCTCCTGAAACGTACACTCCCTTCGAGGAGGTGGAAGTACCACTCAAATTTCAAGAGCATTTGCTCTTATTTGATGGCGCCCTAAAACATAATAATCACATCACCAGGCTCGGTCCTTTAGGTAGACCAGGAGCAACGTGGCCGGTCCTAGCCGGATACACACCACATCCAGGCATCGACGGGATGTCTGCAGCTAACCTGTTAACACAGCTAAAACAACTAATAAAAATACACAGACAATTAGTCCAATATGTGATGCGGACTTCAACAATTCAGCCAGCGATTAAACTTCCACAGCTGACCCCTCACCAGGGGAACACAAATAAAATTACACCACAGAACATACAATCCTGCCTAGGTAAAGTACCGGCTAAACGGGAACAAATACCATTCTGGCTAGCGCAGAAAATCACCCAAATAGAGGCGGTGTTTCCAGACACCACCCCGCTAGAAAAGCACAGGATTCTGACTATCTGTCTTCCAATGGGAATCGCACCACACATTGAGGACTGTGACACTTGGGGTACAGTCTTTGCTTCCATCTACACAAAAACGCACGGTGTTCCATCCATTTCGGTAATACCAGATGTGCTAAAACAAATTCAAGATGAATACGGTCCAGAACCCGCTTTAACTCTTGGTATGAAATTACTAAAAGACTTCAAGCAGGTCTCGGCTATATTACTAGCCAACATAAAGGGAGAAGCAGCAAACGTGGCGATCCGCCAGAGGTTAAAAGAGACAGATATAGCAGACCAACCAGCTGAAATTGCCAGAATCATAGAAAAATCCTATGAGGAACTAGGCAGAGATAGTTTAGGTGGGATACCAGTAAAACCGCAACTAATTGAAAGTCCTGAAAAAATATTTTTTAATAATAAATCTACATCACCAAAAAAGAACTGGGATGGAAACAAACAATCCAATCCTAAAGAAAAGAAATTCCAGTCCAGAGGAAGGTCTCCTAGGCGAAGAGAAAAATCTCCGAACCAAAGACACAGGTCACCCCAGAGTGACCCCTCTGGGAATAGATATAACCTTAGAAATAGGGATAATATAAAAAAGCCTGATAGATATCAAGACATTGATACACGTCCCTCTCAATCTTTTCAGACTTCCTCGCAGAAATCGGAAAGAAGAGGACGATCAGAACAAAGAGAAGAGCACGCCAAGTCCAAAGACAAGGAACCTACTCAGCTAAAAAAGAAATTACAATTTCCAAAAAAGAAGGTAGCCAGTATCAAGGTAGTTAACAATGCCGAGAATACTGAGGACACAACTGAAAAACGGGGAATGGGCTCAGACAATGCTAGACAGCGCAGCAGAAGTGAGCATAGCTCGCAAAGTCCTTATGAATCATCTGGAGACAGTGGACACGAATGAATATCTTCAAGTGGAAACTGCGGACACCAGAGTTAGCAAACCTCACAAAATATACGAAATAACATTGCGTATAGAGGGGGATAAGACTAGAAAAATAAGGGGACTATTTTGGGATAATCTCTCCAAGGGCTATGATATCCTTCTAGGTGAAAAAGACTGGCCACCAGAGTTTGTCAGGGAGTGCCCTCATGGCGAAGAAATAATTATGCCTGCCTTCTCAAATCAAATTCCAATTCATAAAAAATACACACTTGCCAGAAAATGGGCAGTGGCTCTAGCTCCTGCTTTATATAAAAATCACGTGGGATGGGATGAGGACTCTCCTCCTCACAAAATCCAGTTAAAATCACAACCTACTGCACAAAGGCGGTACCCAATTAAGCAAGAAGCTAAAAAACAGGTAAATGAAATACTAGATCAGCTAGAATACCAGGGGGTGATTGAAACTTGCACCTCACAAATGAACAACCCTTTGTTTCCGGTCTCCAAACCAGACAATTCATATCGTCTAGTTTTGGATTACCGACACCTTAACACATGTTGCAAAACATTTGCAGTGCAAAACTCACATAGTGCTGCACTAATGAATAACATAGTGCGCAAAAAATACAAAACAACCTTAGACATCTCTAATGGATTCTTTTGTCAAAACATAGCACCAGAGAGCAGATATTTAACTGCATTCTCAATAAATGGCACGCAAAAACAATTCTGTCGGTTAGCCCAGGGGTACAAGAACAGCCCGGGGGTATTCTCAGCGAGAGTAACAGAATTACTACAAATATATGATGATGAAGCATTATCTTATGTCGATGACATTTACTTAACAGATGATGACTTGGATACTCACTTGAAAAGAGTGAACACCATAATACTTGGGTTCGCAGCAGAGGGTTACAAATTCAACTTTAAAAAATCCAGAATTGCCCATCTGACAGTCCTGTTCGTAGGATATGAATTATCAAGTGAAGGCAAAAGCCTGGCTGACAATTTCCTAGAGAAATGTGCCGTACTCCAAGCACCTAGAACACTAAAAAACTTACAGTCGATTCTAGGCTTCCTAAATTTCGGAAGAACATACATTGCAAATTACGCAGAAAGGGTCAAACCCCTTTATGATCTGATAAAACCAGATTTTAAAAGATCCAATTGGACTCAAATACACACAGAAATTTTGAGATCCTTACAAACAGACATGCTAATTAAAACAAAATTAGAAACACGTGATAACACACGCAATCTTGTGATTCGAGTCATCCCAGGGAGATGCGGATTCACATACCTGACCTCTAATGAGGGAGAAAAGGTACCAATTGCATTTAAATCACACTTGTACACAGAGGCTGAACAGAAATTCAGCAGCAAAGAAAAAATTGTTCATGCAGTTCAAACCGCAATAGCTAGAGAAAAAGATCAAGCTGACGGTAGACATATCACAGTCAGAACAGCAGAATCAGCCTTTGAGGCACTAACAACACCGTGTAATTTACCAACAACAACATTGAATCCGGAATGGATACAATGGGTGAATTCAATCACAACGGACAAAGTATACTATTACTTTGATCCAGAACTAGAAGAAATGGAAAATTTAGAATATGAAAAAACATATCCTCTGCCAATCGACATTCTGCCTTTACGACATTACGCCTGTGTAATTTATACAGACGGACATGCTCAACCCTCCGTTTGGGGAGAACAAGCATACAACCCCACATGTGGGATTACAAAAGAAGTGTGGCGCGGAGGTAAACTAAAACCTCTATTAAAAAAAACACACTCAGTAGAAACTAATTCAGAACAACAGACTGAAATAATAGCATTGAAAATGGCGCTAGATAATGCGGATCGCGAATTCCCGACACTTATAGTGTCAGGTTCATATTACTGCGTCAAATCATATAACAAGGATTTGCAGACATGGATTCAAAACGGTTACAAAGATGACACAGATGCACCAATAAAGCAAAAATTGCTCTGGGAACAAATAGCTCTTTTACAGAAAGAGCTACCAAAGACTCACGTGACACACTCACTGAGTCATCAGCGTGATGGCGTTCACGTTGCAGGGAATTCATTGGCTGAAACAGCCAGCGCGGCAGCCACTAAATCGGCTCCCGTAGTTCGAAAAAAGCGTACATTAAAATACATTGACGGTGAAACAGTGCTGGCGGTGAAAACGTCATCAAAAGGCGACTGCTCAGCGTTACCGATCAACTATCCACTCAATTATACATACATAATCGATGCAAACTCCGTCCCTTTTGCTCGAATCCCTGGAGTGGGGGATAGAGTGATTCCAAACATGGACAGGAGAAACTTGTTAATCGCAGACGCACATATGGGCGAGGGTCTCAGACACCTCAAACTAAAAGATTCTCTGGAAGAATTACAATCAAGGTACTGGTGGCCAGGCATGAGCCTGCATCACACCATGTTTGTAAAAAACTGCCCAAACTGCAACAGAGATCGCAGTGGGGAGAGAAACAGTTTAATACCTCGTCGTTTTACTCCAGAAAAAATCAAGAGTAAAAAGCAAGGCTTGCGATTAACGTATACAGGCTAGTTTCCACTTATAATGTGGATCCTCAGCACTCGGCTGACGTCTGGACCGTTATACAAAGATTTGCGAGTCTAAATGGCATATACGCTAAGAGCATGCTACGTTTGACCATTGTTTTCACTCTAGCCCTCCAGCCTGAGGGGAAATATGACCAAATGAGCATAGCCCAGCGGGAATCTTCTCACTTCCTTCCTGAGGGTACGGGATGGTGTAAAGAAAAAACCAAGGCATAAAGCAATCTATAACGGAAAGGATATTAGGTTCGGGAGCTGGGTGGGTCAAACATCTAATAAGTGTCCAACGTAGTCTAAATAACTTGCCAAGAAATTCTCTGAAGGGATTCAGTGCGTACAAATTATTATTTGGAACTAGGATGATGATCTCTGACATTGATAGTCAGACTTCAGTGGTGAAAGAAAAAAGCTTTGATATCAAAGACCGTTTGACTATTTTGCAGGACTTAAACAAAACAAGAAAAGACCTGAGCAACATAAAGTTGAAACAACAGCCAACAACCACTGAAGAACCACCACCTGTCCCAGCAAGACCTGTCTGGATTCCAAAAGTCGGGGATCTAGTCAGGGAGAAGATCGCGGTAAAGAAGGAATTTGGGCCTTCTTACAAAAAAGCAGTTCCTGTCAACGGGACAAGATCAGTTGTACTACCGCCACTTGCTGGTAAAAAGGAGAACCGAGTTGTATCCATCGACCTGGTAAAACCACAATCATGTGGCCGATAACAAACAGTAGGCCAAGTGGACTCCCCATAAGTAGCAGAACACCAAGGTTTGCTACCAGTACAGAGGTCCTAACAAAGAGGCTCATCACATTCGAAACGCCTACAGAAGAACAACAAGGACTATGCAACAATGCAATAGAACTCAGACCTCTTAAAACCCAAATAAAAACATCTAGCAGAGACACACCAATCTATAATGAAGTACCAAGTGAAAATGCAAGAAAAAGTAATCCTGAAGCAATTGGAACAATTGACAGAACTGCATCTGGCTACTTCATAAACTTCGATGATTCCTCTGAAGGCTTCAGTGAATCAAAGACACAGCCATCATCAAAAACCTTTAAAGATAAAGCTAAAGAACTTTTGAAACAACTGAAAGAAACATATCTGATTTCTCCATGGATTGAATTTTGGGTGGGTTTTGGTGCATTTATCCTCATACTTTGGCTCATCATGGTATTAACTTTGGGACGCTTCATTGAGGGAAAATATGCTAAAATGGACACAGCAAGTCAGAAAATCAACTTGATCCTCAAACCACACACATCTTCACACGTCGAGAAAAGAGAACTTTCTTCAGTCAACTTCACAGCCAATCCGATACCGGGTGGGGTAGCCTGGGACAACACTGACTATGAAATTTATGGTCCGGTCGGGATCCTGAAATATACACACCAAATTAAGATCTCCTTGAGTGACTTTGTAAAACCAAACTCATTTGCTGATGATTGGGACTTCGAAAGCATTAATAATATAATGTCTGACTTAGTAATGTCTGCTAAATTTACCAAACATGATTATTTGCAGGGTTCTACAAATTATGATAGTATGTATTGCTATAACCACTATGGTAACCATTTTTTACATAGATCTGCACAACCTAGAAATGTTTTAAATTATAATCAATGGGAACATTGTGCAACCCCTCCAAAAGGAAGCTCAAGAACCTTCTATGACAAATATTCATACTTTTCAGGTTTTAACACAAGGAATGCTGAAGCATTTTATTTCAAATTGTCAAATAGGACAGGGACAAAGACCATGATAACAAACACAAAATTGATATATTCAGACTCATTCTTTGAAAAAATGAATACTTTTGGTTTTGATTATTGGGACAAAAATGTTGAATTGAAAAGTGTTTGGGGTACAAAAGAATGGCAAGTGCAGGGTATAGAATCTTTGTTTAGAGCCTGCATGATCCCAGAACAAATGATATTTTTAAATGACACTGTTCAACAAACTACCTGTCTTGGCTTAGCCAAAATCAAAGATTTAAATAAACCGTCTATTCCAAAGCCAACGATGTTCAGCAATAGCTCTACAGATGAAGAGATAGACGTAAATTATGTATTAAACCAAAACAGAACACATCCTGATTGGAAACAGTGGTTGATCTGGCCCACAGATACTAATAACTGTCAAGACAGATTCCTGAATAAAACACAGGGGTTCAAAATGACCAGGCCAGACCCTAGATATCCCCAAAGACATCACCCAGGGATAATAACCACCTACAGTGTGGGCAAATTGTGCCTTCAATGGCGACAGACCTCCACACTGGCAGAAATTAAGCAACACCTAACTTTACTTACTGATGGTGCTGACTTGCGTGATTTCATTATGGGACCACGCAAACAGCGTCAAAAGCGTTTCATAGCAGCCTCTGTATATGCAGCATACAATGAGGCCTGGAAGGTTACTCAAATTGAAACAGCAGAGAGAATACGGGAAATTGACCGTATTAATTTGGAAAAATCACTTTCTGTAGTGGACAATGGGTTAATGACTCTGTCCTCCAGAATTTTTTCTTTGGACAGCATTGTGTCTTCAGCAATCGACATATTATCGCAAGACTTACTGTTGTTACAACACGGTCAGTCTCAATTGCGTTCTATTGTACAGCTTGGCTGGACGTTACAAAACCTGCGTTCAGGCTATGTGCCTTGGCGTTTAATCAACACAACGTCACTATTCCAAATCTTTAACCTTACTGATAGACAAATCAGTATGGCGCAAAAGGGTGCTGATTATACAATCTTGAGCATTGAAAAACTCGAAAGATTACCAGTGACAATGTCAGAACGACCTGTCAGTGAATGGATAATACATGGGATAATAAATATTCCAATCTCAACCTTCAGGTTTCAATACTGCCAAAAATATATACAGGCTGGCATGTACGAGAAATTGGGAAAGGGGTACATTAAAACAACATGGAACCTGCCCTATTCACATGCATGTGTCAGTAATAAAGGACAGAAAGTGTTTCTTAGTGGCAATAATTGTGCGATGTCACTAAGCGGCACGCTTCTGTGTAACGGAATTAGTTTGCATGGAGCCTGTGAAGGGAATTCATACAACCTTTCATGTCACCAGCAAGGCGCACCTGCAACAGAAATAGAACCATTCTTTCAAAGACTCTATAATGGGAGTTACATTCTAATTGTAGACCGCAGATGTTGTAGTCTTATGCCCGGGACTCCTTATCTAGTAACTACGACTGCGAAGGTCAAGTGCTGTGGACGCTCATTGTTCCCCAGCTCCTTTCCAGACAGGGAGGCAAGGGCATGTCCCAATTTGAAAATTACTTCTATTCGAATAGATACTTTAAGCAGAATGAAAACAGTGCTTCTTCAGACGCCTACAAGGCTCACGTCATCAAAAGAAACGTATGATCTACAAGTCGCAAGGACGACTGCAGAGATACATTCATTGTTATCAACTAATTCCCCCATACATTTCGCGGAAATTCTAAACGAAATCTTAAATATTTCTGATACCAATGGGGTCTCAAAGGTATTTAAGACAGTATTTTCGATGGCATTAACACCATTCAAAGCCATACTGGGTATTTTTCCAGATTTCGTCCATTCGATTTTTGCCGGACTTCCCCTGATCTTGGGACTAATTGCAGGAATCCTATTCTTGGTCCTTATTTTTCGGTATGGCAACCCATGTCACAGACAAAACTCTTGCCACAAGGGAAGAAACAATCCTAGCCATTGGATACCGGGACCGGATATCAAAAATCCTGGGAC